>NC_092637.1:20395310-21075310 GCF_039555335.1 Amphiura filiformis
CTAGTGTCATTGGTTATTGTTAAAAGGCAATAAGGTGTGTAGAAAGGAAAGACTCTCTACATCGAACCATGGATGCTGGTGGTTCGCAATACTGTTAATTTGGGGATGGTATCTTCCAAACCCAGTTCGGAATGAGGTATAGCACGGAGAAGCTAAAGGTCACTCTGTATATTTACCTTCTTAGATAAGGCTTACGTACCTGACCAGCATGCAAATCCCTCTTTATAGGAATTTAGAAAACCGCGGGTCATTTGGCCGTGTGTGTTGTTCGGTATCGGCCACTTTAGGGGCAGAATGGATGTATACGGTCCGACTGTTCTAATATTCTCAGTCTACTTTGGGTTCAAAGAATAATTTATATGCAGGGGCCTAATACTTTAGGATTGTGGAGACAGATACAGATATTCCTAATTCATTTGTTACATAGCCTACCTATCCGCTATATTTTCCTTTTAAAATATAAAGCTACCTAACATTGTGATATGAGCCCTTATTCACAAACACGAACTGCACGGGCTTTCCCAGCCAAAATTGTACTTTTTCATAGTGACAGTAAGGTATGTAGTTTAGCATATGCAAAACTACATATTTTGCCGAAGTATGCAGTTTTGCATATGCATATGCAAAACCACATACTTTGAAAAAGTATGTAATTTTGCATATGCAAAATATCATATTTTGCAAAAGTATGTGGCTTTGCACGCAGCACCGGGAAGGAGTGACCTATGTCAATTCATATCATATAGACATGGTACCATTTAAGCCCGGCAGTTAAGGACAACGTAACTTTGTGTGACCTTAATTGGGTGAAAGGCATTTCCCGAATAGAATAATAGGTTCCCTGATATGCACGAATAAACCTTTTATAGTTACTGTTTACCTCAAGAAGCCTGTATTCGCTGTCGTAGTGCACGTTAGCATGATTAGGAATATCGATATCAGATTGGCTTGTTGAAACTGCACAGAGCTGCACAGGTGACTAGGTGAGTTCACGGTGTAATGGTTTAGATGACCAGGTAAGTTTCAATAATAGTTTCGTTTAGCTAGACTCGCTTGCCAGTCCTATATATACGCCGTGCCTATGTAGGCTATAATAGACTGGCTTACGCCATTTTGGATGTCAATGGGAAATACACACTTAACGATTTGCGCAGGTCAGAAATTTGAAAAAAATATCTTTAACATTTCACCAATGTATATAAAATTGTTACTCACCTTATTGTGATTGCTAATTTAAGTCTCGGTTGAAACAAAATTAATGATCGAATGCATTTTAGTGTCCCAAAAAGGCAAAATTATCGTCAAAGTTCTGCCGAATTCTGCACCCTTGCGAAGGGTTCTGAATTCGAATCGGGAATAAAAATAGGCCTATCCGATCTTTGCGATCAAAAAACACAAAATTACAACTTTAAACATACGTATTGGCAAAAGACATTATATGACAAACAATAGAGAATAAAACATTCGACGTCAACTTCTCAAAATATTGGAAAATCCCATAGCAAAAGAAAAGTTTCCTCGGTGACCACCCGATGACCATTCGGTGGTCATCAGAAACCTTTCGGGTACCTTTTCCAGAGTTATCCGAAAGTGCCCGCTAGCGGATACCTTGCGGATACCTAATGAAGTTATCCAAAAGTTTTCGGGTAGACATCCGGAAGTCTCCCAAAAAGGACGTGTGGGCGGGTATATGGTCAAAGGTCACTGAATGAATTCAAATAATGGAGTAGCTAGCTGTTGGCAGTTGGAATATATTTGTGCAGAATATTCAAGTTATTTGTGGTCCAAAATGTATGGATTAACATGTAGGACATTACAAGATGTTTACTAATTAATCCGGAACATGCTGTAGGAATTATAAAGCATTGAATGCTTGATTTCATATGACAATGCAGGTAGGAAAATTTGTATGAAATGATTTGTATTGATGCAGTCTTTATACACTGATGTACCTAATATATGACACATTTGAATGTTTTAGTTTATATCTTTTCTAGTAAATCATACATGATTTTGACAGTAAATTAATGTCAATTAAATAACTAATCATCAGCTAATGTGTCAATTAACTGATCAGCTTTATGTTAAGCTATTTGTTGTAAATAAATTATAATATTTGATATGAAAATTATTATGCTGTGTCAGTGATGTGATCACATTTAGGTACTGTAATATATGCTGATATCATAACAATTTGGTTGTACATTAATTGAATGGTATGCACCTTATAAAGGTGTGAACCAATGAAATTAAATTAGGAATATTTAAAATTACATTGTACACTTTCAAGTTTCTTAAAGCAAGATAGCACAAGCTCAACTGCCATAACTGCAGAGTTATATTTCTCCAAAATCTACAATTCAAATAATAAGCTAAATTGCCTAATAAATTTGTGCATACTCATAAATTTGTATTTCTGCATTCCCCAAAAGGTCAACAGGAAGTCTCCAAAGAGGTCACCAGGTATATCGTCACCAAAAGTTATCCGCTAGGTCCCCGAAAAGTTAGCGGGTAGTTATCCGCTAGTTCCCCAAAAGTCACCGGGTGGTTACCCGCTAGTTTCCTAAAAGAGTCGTCGGGTAGTCATCCGGTACCTATTACCTGAAAGGTATCCACTATTGTTTCCCAAAAATGTATCGGGTAGTCACCCGCTACCTATCTAATTTGCATGTGAAATTTGCCGGTGTCTACCCGGTGACTATCGGGAAGTTATCCGAAAAGGTCTCATTTTTTGATATGGGATATGCTCACCAAACATTGGGAAAGTACGCAATCCAATTCCATTTTCAAACGCGTGGGAAACTGAAAGTGCATAATCCCGGCTACGTTTAACCAAAGTATTCTAGCCAATATGCTTTATATCACTCATACATAAATTCTAGACAGTTCATTGGTTGATTACCATTTATCATTTTTACCATCACCCACTCCGTGTGATAGTCTTTACCATCATAGTGCTCTGCCGTAGTGCGACCTGCGCCAAGCCGTGCGCTGACTCTTGGACTCGCCGATTTAGTTATGGGGTGGACCCCAAAATGTGAAGTATATCACGGCAAAACATGGTGTTATGTTGATGAAAAAATGTATTTCCTACCTTAAATAGTATTTTAGTAATAGAATTTATGTATGAGTGATATAAAATAAATATTAACTGTCTTAAATTCGTGTAATGGTCGAAATATAATCACTCGGCAAAGATGCATTGTTCCATTCCGCTCGCCGTTCCGGCTCGTGGAATGGAACAATCCATCTTTCACCTCGTGATTATATTTCGACCATCACACTCATAGACAGTTAATATTTGTATAATATCAACTCATTGGGGTTTTCACCTCGGGTTTACCATGATCTGGATACTCTGTTTACACCGATGTGTGCTACCCGGGGGGGGGGGGCACTCAACACAAATGACCATACGGATATGCTCCCCCGGAAAGACCCCTCTTTTTGGGTTTCGCAGGTCCGAAAGACCCCCTATATTTGACCAAAATACAGCTCCGAAAGACCCTTGATTTTGATAATTTCAGCTCTAAAGGACCCAAAAATTGCTCATTCCTCATATTTCTTGTTTTTTCATGCGATTTTCAACCAAAAAGCCAAAAAAGACCCTTGATTTTGACTTTTCGCAGCTCAAAAGACCCCATTTTACTTGTTCACAGCCCGGTTCGCAGCTCCGAAAGACTCCTTTTACCGGTACGCCGTCAGCTCCCAAAGACCCACCACCTCAAAATTCCGGGGGAGCATACCCACCAAAATTTTTTGATGTGCCCCCCGGGGTGTGCTACTGGATGAGACGAGAACTATAAGCCAGTTGCCAGTATCATTTTTAATTTGGACACGGTATATAAATATTTTTTTTTTAGTTAGAGACTGTAATTTAAACCCGTGAAAACGGCTTTATTGAACAATTTTGGTGAAAAACAGGCTCATTACGCCTGTTCTTTTTTTAGCCTTCCTGATTTTCTCTTTTATTTTTTTTGTCAGAGGGGCACTTTTCTCTTTCATTTAGTTGTCGGGGGGAGGTATTCTGTCTCCTGTAAGTTCAAGTAAATTTGGCTTAAATAATTTTGTAGCTCAAGTTAGGTTACGTCACTGTGTCGCTAGTTTTGTTTTGAAGATTTTCCACGAAATAAATACATCGTTGAAAATGCACAAAATTTGAACATTTCACAATATGTTAAGGGAACTGGAATGAGCGTATTGAGCGTTTCGACAGCATTTTTTGTAGGACATGAGAGCACATCAGACCTATCGAATTGCATTCTGAATACGAAGAATGTCTTTCTGATATCAAATAATTTTCATTTTATGAAATTCACGATATAATAGAAATTTTATGACAAATTATTAAAATTTGATATTTTTCACATTTTGGAGATATAACAGTCCTCAAAGTAAATTTGATAAATTTAATGATATAGTCTTAAAGTGTATGTATAGCTGGGAGGAAAAGCCGACGATCAATTGAAAATTTTGACCTTTCATATTGAAGATATGGATGTTTTTCCCCAAAAGACCTAATATTTTTGGTGTTTTGGGAAAAAAATCCAGATCTTCAATACGAAAGGTCAAAATTGTCAATGGATCGTCGGCTTTTTATCCCACCTACATACACTCTAGGTAGAAATCATCAGATTTATAAAGTTTACTTCGAGTACTGTTAAATATCAAAATATCAATTTTAATGATTTGCCATAAAATGTGTATTACATTGCGAATTTCAAAAATTCAAAATTGTTTGATATCAGTAGGCCATTCTTCGTATTCAGAATGCAATTCGATATGTCTGATGTGCTCTAATGTCCCACAATAAATACTGTCCAAACGTTCATACCCCTTCCCTTAAAGACAGTCAATGATAATGAACATACGAAGGAAAGTCTAATTACTATAATGATCCTTTTTGTTTGTAACAAATCATTATAATAAAGGTACAGCGATGTGTTGAAAATCGACTAAATTTATACGCGATGTCCATACGCAGAGATTACCCATTGAAATGTGTGTGATAATGACATTGCGACTTCCCATTTTGGATTCCAACGTAATATAAAACGCAGATGCTACGTTGAAATATGCTGATTTTACCTCATGTCGAAGTTCATGCAACGCGCCCAATTTTCTGGACGAAAAGGTCTCTTTTTGAAAGTAAAGTCATGATATTTTAAAATAAAATGATGATGTATGATGTATGTATGATGTACGTAAAAACGTACGTTAAAATGTACGGTCCACGTGCTGCGTATGGAACATCGCAATCTCTCTAATAGTTTTAATATTTCCTCATCTAGTACTGAACTGATCGGAACTGATTTGAGCTGTTTATGGTCTGTGCAAAAATCGAGAGGGAAAGGGAAGAGGATGCGCGTTTGGCACCGGCCGTTTGCAACATTTAACGTGGCTTTGAACTTTCAGAAATACGAAGTGCTCTAACTCTGTAACGTAATTAGTTTTTGGAGAAAATCACGGACGTTTTGTTTTGTAATCGAGACCAATACAAAATATTTTTTATTCTTTGCATATTGGCCTAAGTTTTTGCACTATTGATCAAATAATGCATTTTTTAAGCCCAAAAATTACTTTTCTAGCCTAAAATGGTAAAAAAGTTTTTTCTCTTTCTTTTCAAAACCACCAATAATCCGCGTTTTCGTTCACACGCATGCTTCAACTTTCATACGTACGTTATTGGTCCTCGGACTATACATCGGCTTAGAGAGAATAATTTATACATCCCCGGGCATCTTTCATTTTTAGACGTATTTACCAGTCGTTTATCATGGGTTGGAGATGGCCGCTAATTCTTTCAGTCCTGGCAGTGCTTACAGGTTTATATTTATCTGGCACATTCTCAGATCCGCCTACTCCACCACCCTTGGGTGATGGTTGGTGGGGAAGAGGGGACAGAGCGAAGGCGCCTAAGGTGAGTAGAATTCAAGGTGGCGGGTGTGTAGACCTATTTAGGATCGGGATTGGGATCATAAGGTATGTTTCAATAGATATCCACGAAAAAAAAAATTAAAATTAAATTCGAACATAGAATTCGTGAGTTCCGCATATGATTACATGTATTACTGTACCCCTGTCTTGTAGCGTCACTCGACAGACAGAAAATGCAAATTGAGCGACGTCATTCCAACCGACCAACTTAACTATGCTTCACGGATCTTACACGAGCCTCCGCACTCGTTATCAAAAACAAATGTAAAATCATCGTAACGATCCAATTGTAGATGTATCATATAGAAGTCCCAAGTATTTAAATGAGGTTTACTTTAATAAAAGAAATCACATAAATAGAGTGCCCTCTCACGGATGTCTACTCTTTGTATAACCTCATTTAAATATTAGGGACATCTGTATGATACATCTACCCAATTTATTACACTGTACATGCTGTGGTGTTACTCGCATACAGGCGGATGAATCGATTCGAAAGTTCTCCATCAGCATCAGCAACGACACTATCAATGATCTGAAGACGAGACTACGGAATACCAGACATTTTGAAGGACTTGAAGGAACAAAGTTTCACTATGGCGTCAGACCGGAGTATATGCAAACTGTTGTCAAATATTGGTTGAACAAATACGAGTAAGTGAAATGTGTTTTTTTAGTCCCCAAAGATTACAGATTGTTAAAGAGGAAATGAAAAGTTTGATGAGGAAACATCTATAGTATACATGTAGAAACATTGCATCTTTTTGTGGTACATTCTTCTCCGCTTTTTTATTGCCTCAAACTGCCAATTTTGCCAAACACAAATGACAAACTTTAGGCAACAAAAAAAGAAATTTAATGTTCTCATTTTGCTTCTTTAAAGGGCAGGTCTATTGCAAAAACAACATCATATCATTGGCAAGCTAATATTATAAGGACAATGAAAATGACTCCTTTTTGGAGAAAATAAGACGTTAAAAATTGATATTCCGCAAAAACCAACTTAAGCGGTGAGTTCCTTCGAACGAGACAGATTTGGCCTAGAAAAAAGGTGACGTCATGAAATGAGATGTGCCCGCTTTGAGAAAAGGGACTATAAACGCTCTCAATGGACATAACCTATACTGTTGTTGTTCACAGAAAAAAACCCTCTAAATTAAGTATTACAAATTTAATGGTTTTTAAACATATGGATAAAATCAGCCGCTTCTTTTTTATATATTAGTAAATTGTGATATTACAATTCATATGTATATCAATATCATGAGAAATATTAGGCCTAAAAAATAAATAAAAATTTGAGCTTAGAATTTCATCGTGATCATCTGAGACTAGCATATAAATGTCCACAAACTCATGTATCTGATTTCCCTGTGCGATATCAGTTGGATGAAATATTACAAAGCAAACGCATAGTATCAATACTGTGTGGGCTTTGTTTCCGAAATGAGAACAATAGTCTGCATATTGTTATGCAGCATTGTTATGGTAAATAATAGTACAACTTATTGTTGCTAATGTCAAACTTGTCACACAAGTAAATGAGAGCATGGTATAGTGTCCGCTTCATTTACCTACGTCATCAGCCAAACGGGGGAAGAACACGCACGAGGCTGAACTTTACCCACACATTTCTCCTTTTTTCAGGAGAAATACGCATAAAAAAATTGCAACGAGTGTTGTACTAATTATTCTCTTCGAATAGAGATAAACTTGTTTTTGCATTAGACCTGACCTTTAACCTGCTGTTAAAATGTGACTGTTAAGTTGATTGTTTTTTTATACCCTATATTTTACTTTGTTAATTATTCAGCTTCAAAGCTCAAGAGAAGTATTTCAACAAGTACAATCATTACCGTACTAACATAGAAGGACTTGATATACATTTTGTACATGTGAAACCGACATTGAAGCCAGGACAGAAATCCAAACCTCTGCTTATTAGTCATGGATGGCCTGGGTCATTCTATGAATTCTATAAAGTAAGTTGATCAGTGACGTAAAACCGGTGAAAATGGTAAAATCCTACAATGAAATCGTAGCGTGATATATCCCTATCTCTTACTATAAATAGAAGGGCGTGGGTAAAATTGTCCCGGAATGACACTATCTGTATGTCCAGTGCTCGGTCGCACCTGAAACTAATGTTTGCTGCGGGGGGGTACTGTTAACTATTTATCTAAAAATGTGTGTGGCGACGATATTTTCTAGAATTTTTAGAAAGTGGAAAAACTGATTTTAAGAATTTTTTCACTTTTTAAGAGTTTCACTCAAAAATGATTGCAATATTTTTTTCTTGTTCAACCACAACAATAAATCGTAGACGGCATTTTGTTATTTTTTTTTCAAAATCCGCAAAATTAATCAATACATTATCTATTTCTCTTTCAAGATGATTCTATAATTGATTATTTGAACCCTCTTTTATGACAGATACTTCCGTTATTAACCGACCCTGTAAACAATGGAGGCACCGCGGAAGACATATTTGAAGTTATTTGCCCGTCGATACCTGGATATGGTTACTCTGAAGCATCTCACAAAACAGGTACTGAGATTGTCGTAAATGTGTATCGTGAATGTGGTTTTATTCCAAAAGGTTATGTATACTCAAAGATTTGTTGGTAGATCCCACCCCCCCAAAGGGGGGGCAAGTATATTTTGGCAGGTCGATGGGGAAAGTGATTTTGGCAGGTCAAAGGGGGGAATAAGTGATTTTGGGCACATATGATTTGATCACCATTTCTATATTATGCCCCGATGGCCACCGTTTCTATATTTCGCCCTTATATAAAATTTGAAATTTGAACAGGCAGCATGGTCACATATAAATATTTACACCGCAAGATTCCACCAACATTTATGCTCCGGGAGCTCAATATTCAAAAAATAAGGCCATTATTAAAAAAATTCATGGAATGAAGAATCTTGAATACAAAAAACACACAAAAAACACATTTTTGGATTTCCTATAGTATATTTACAACTGTTTGAGTCAAAAATGTTGTTTTGTGCGATTTTCTCCAAAATTGGTATTTGAGTTTAATTAGATTCATTGTGTACTTTTATATATCTGCCATGAATATATGCAAACCTACATATTGACACTAACTATCCGCATTTCTTTTGGGTTTTTGTTAAAACTATTTTAGGAATGACTGCTCACGCCGTCGCCCGTATCTTCGGCAAGTTGATGTCACGATTAGGGCATGATAGGTATTATGTCCAAGGAGGCGACTGGGGTTCAACCATTACGATTATTATGGGATTGCTTATACCTGAGTAAGTGTTTATGGTCTAGCCATTCTATTAATTAATAGATCCAACGGAACCTAGATCCTAAAATGTAAACAACATGTTGTGTATGAAATTATGTACGTAACACGCATGCGCTTTGTCAAAATATGTTGCCTTTTTGATACAAATGAGCTTTCAAAAGCCAAACAAATTGGACTTTGACCCCCTCCTCATTCGCCCGCTGATGTGTGGAAATATTCGACAATTAAAAAATGTGGGCAAATCTTCACGTTTTAAATGTTTAAATTATCCACCCCTTGAATTACTTTGTCACACCAAAGCAACTCGGGGAGGAGGGGGGGGGTCGTTGGTGGTCTTCGGAATGTTATGAACGTGGATGATGTGCAACGCAGACTTTCTGATGCTGGCTTTCTTTATAGGGCCTAGCTATTTTTTTGCTGTTTTGCAACTGATTACTCCACCAACCTTTTCATAAAAAAGCACTCAAATTTACCCAAATTGGGTGCTTTTAAGGATTTGTCCAAATACGCCAAGTAGGAGCTTTGGTCTTCACTGAAAACCTACCAATCAAAATGCCAAATTTCTGAAAATGTATGATCCCAAAACCGTGGCACATCCCCCCCCCCCCCCGGGGGGGGGCACTCCTACTTTGGAGGTGACGTATATGTTCTGCGTGCTATCCATGCGCCTCAATGGAAAAAGTTTTGAAATATTTTCTCAAAATATCAAGAGCTATCTTAAGAACTACTGAATCAATACTAGGCGTGTTTGTACTCATTTTAATGCATTTTTCATGCTGATTCCAAATATGGTCATGAAAATTTACATTTCTGAAATTTTGAATTTCTAAATTCGTGAAGAGAGTTAAGACCCCCTTTTTCAGCATCGCTGTCATCCAAAGACCCCATATATTTTTTTACGAACACATAGTGCTCTGTCACACGAAGACCCCTTATTTTTCCATTTGATCTTTCACCCAAAGACCCTTATTTTTCAATTTGAACAGCAAGTTTCATTTATCATTGATTTTGTTACTTATTTTGAAAAAACAAAGACATTTGAGGCCATTTAGAACGAGAAATTCGATGTTCGAGGTTTCTGTGGCGCTGTTTCGGCTCTCACCCGAAGGTTCCATTTAAAAAAAAAAAAGGTCATGTTCTCACCCCATAATTTTTACATTTTGCTCTCACCGAATGCCAATCATGCTCTCACGTACCCATTGACCCCATATTTGTTACATTTTGCTCTCACCGATTTCCCCTTACTGCGAAAGTGTCAGCCCTACACCTATATCCATTTCATATATATATATCCCCGTACACCTTCAACCAGGAAGAATTCCATCCGGGATTATTTTGAATCCGTCACTACTGAATCACCACGTGACAAATGTTTGCACGATTACTATGTTACTCAGAAACGGATTTGATAGAAAACTATCTAATGCACGTTGTCTTCGTCACAGCCGGTTTCTATCGTGTATGTTTGCGACTGAGCCACATGCAGGCTGGGCCGGTCCGGGACTACTAACACAAAGTATCTGTTTCTGGCTATAACAATGCAAATAATTAGCATTGTCACGATGTTTATGCTTATTTTGTGAACAATTAATATTCAGTGATTATTTATGGATAAGAACTAAGGAAAATGCTATCAATGAAATAATGAATATATCAAACATACCTTTCGTTTTCTCAACGATGACAATTAATAAAGTTTTTAGGACCTATAACATTTGACATTAATCTCTACTTTTGCACAATAATACATTCAGAAAATACAAGATTGGATTGAGTGATTCGTTAAATATAATATTACAGAAAATCACTCTGATCTTGCCAATATTAGTCCACAATGTTAAATTGAGAATGCCAAAAGGCCGAGAAAGGCGTATGATTGGTTGTTTTGGTAGATTTCCATAAATTGCACAAATAACATAAATAGCTAGAAGTATGCAATTGACACGGCTTCAAGGTCTTAACGTAAAGCAATAATGACATCCATCCCCAAGTCCCTTCTAGCCGTAAACAATTTGTGCAATTTATGCAATTATTAACTTAGAATCTTTTTTATATCCGAGTTGCCGCCAGTAAGCGCTATGCAATTGGTGGAAAGGGTTTTAACGAACCGGCTATATAAGCAATAGAGGCCGTCAGCCTTTGGCCATCTTGTGGGTACAAATGATACGCGTGTGCATGCGTCGGACACTACGCACAGGGCGCAGCTTGCCACGCAGCTGTTATCGCGCATCGACACGGTGATTTTGCTGTTCACGCATGGAGATCGAACGACCATCGCAGCGTGTACCCACAAGATCATGGCGGCATATGACGTCACGCTGACGGCCTCTATTATGACATTCATCCCCAAGTCCCTTCTAGCCGTCAGCAATTTGTGCAATTTATGCAATACGTATAATATTTTATTACATTTTCTCGGTTTATAATAAGGCGATTCTCGAAAGTAATGGGCAGCGCTATTTTGGGAGTATAATTACACTATTGGCGGGAATAAGGACTAAATGAATGCGCTATTGAAATAAGGACAGTTTTTGGACTTTAGTGTTTCCGTACTTAGGGCGGTTTTCGGACTTTATTTTTTGTTATAAACATCCTCGTACGTATCATTCTTTAATTTTCTCGGTTTATAACAAGGCGGTTTTCGAAAGCAACGGGGCAGCGTTGTTTTGAGAGTATAATTACGCTGTTGGCGGAAATAAGGACTAAATGAATGCGCTATTGAAATGAGGACAGTTTTTGGACTTGAGTGTTTCCATAGTTCCATTGTTTTTTGTTTGTTATAAACATACTCGTATGTATCATTCTTCCTTACATTTTCTCGGTTTATAACAAGGCAGTTCTCGAAAGCAATAGGCAGCGTTACTTTGGGAGTATAATTACGTTATTATACAATTGACTGACATAAATCACACACATTGCAACACCTGTGGCTATTTATACAATTTGTAAAAATTGCTTACATACGTGGCTATTTGTACTATTTGTACAAATTGCACACTTCTTGCAACTGTATGCTATTTGTGCAATTGACTGACTTAAATCACACAAATTGCAATACCTGTGGCTATTTATACAATTTGTTCGACATAAATTGCATCAATTGCAACTATCTATGGCTATTTATGCAATTTGTAAAAATTGCTTAGGTACCTGGCTGTTTGTGCTATTTGTACAAATTGCACACATTCTTGCAAATAAAGACCTGAGCGCAAGAAGGCCGCAAGTCCACTTGGCCCCTCAACATGTATAATACACTAAAGTTGCGTATGGTTTCGTATATTTTGGTAATGTTTTATACATGTTCAGGGGCCAAAACAAATCTTTCACAACCTTCATGATGTTTTCACCCTGGAACATGTATTAAACATTACAAAACCCTACGAAACTATACGTAACTTTAGTGTATACATGTTGAGGGGCCAAGTGGACTCACGGTCTTCTTGTGCTCAGGTCTTCAAATGTAGGCTATTGTGCAATGACCAATCCTGCGCCTTTATGCATTTGCACTGACTCACAACGGTTTGTATTTTCAGACACGTCAAAGGATTACATATTAACATGATCGCCGCATTTACACCAATACCACAACTAATAATAGGGAGCTATTTCCCGTCACTGTTTCTACCAGCCGAAGAACATCACAAGGTTTGGCCTGCGATACCAAAGTTCTTTGACATGCTACTGGAGAGTGGCTACTTACATATACAATTAACCAAACCAGACACGATAGGTAAATTAAAGATGTTGGTATAATGAGTGATTTTTAATTTAAACCATAGCTTGTCTCGAAAGGAGTTTTATGAAAGGAAAAAAATTTGTTATAGTGTACTCACATCAGATTTACCCTTCAGAAGTGTTGATAGGGTTTCTACTCCCAATTCCAGAAAAAAACAGTACCAATTTTAAGGATTAAAAATATGTTATTCTGTTTCGCCAAATGAAATATAGCTCAATATTATAATCCTTTAATAGTTGGCACTAACTAGCTATAAAAGTCAAATTTAAATAATTTGGTCAGTTTTTGGAAAGAGGGGCTACAAATATGATTTTGTAGTGTTTGTGGTCGGGGGAGTGGGGTGGGGTGTGTGTGTAGAAAGTTCAATATCAGTCTTTAATTTTTATTTGATAAGACTCTTATTTTTAAGAAACGCAGTTTCTATTCTCCTTTATAGAGTACAGTCGGTCCCGATTCCGATCTCAATTCCGTATCTTGAGAGCGTCCATACCCTGCTTTTATTAGCTTGAGAACTCACAAGATCGACAACCAAATTCATATTTTTGTCGTATTGTTCGAAATGAGACAAAATTTGTTTTTTAGAAATAGATAGATGAATAGTTCAGTTTCAGTTTCAGTTTATATTCATCCATTAAATTATACACATATTACAGATTAAAAAAAAAATAATTAGGAACATTTTAAAATATGACAAAAGGAGCAGTGGACGAGGATGCCACTCAACGCACAGCGTGATGTTGTGGCACCCTCCGGGGGTCACTCCCATTGTGGCCTGTACACCATCCGCGATAATCAACTTTTGAAAAGCACCTTAAACAAGGATTTAACCCTTGGCTAAAACGACACCCTAAACAGGGATTTCATTCCTAACATCAAATTTCATACCCTAAATTTCATTTCCGCGTATTTAGAAATTGCAATTTTGCTACCCTTTTTTCCAATTTTTCATGTCTTTGACACCCTAAACGCGATACGCGCGTATCGTGCCTGCCCACGAAAAACGACCCTTTTTACGCGTTTTCATTATCGCGGATGGTGTACAGGCCACAATGGGAGTGACCCCCCGGGGGCACCCTATGCATAAGATTTCAATAATACAATAATACTAAATAAAGCAAAACAAATTTAATACATTAAGAAATATTATTGTATTGTATATACAACTTTGAAAACAAAACATGCATGCAAGTGCAAATCAAAGCCCTACATCAAACATTTATTTTTGGTACCTGCAAAGTAAATGATAATAATGATAATGATATTGGAGTAATATACAAACATAATTAATTTATTGGCTACAAACTTCAAGCAAGATTTGCCCGCAAGGCAGACAGAACAAAACGGCACAAACATACGAAAACAAGTCCAATCGGAGATAAAAATTATATTAAATATAACAATTAAAAAAAAAAAAAAAAAAAAAATAGCAATGGTCCATTAGTCAGAAATGTAGCCACTGATAAGATGCTTTTTAAAATTAGATTTGAAAGATGACACGAAGGGGCTGGATTTGATTGAATGGGGGAAGTGAATTCCATAGTAGAGCACCTTGAATTCTAATGGTATTTTCGGTAAGTTAAGTTTTGGTGAGGTGATCGTGAAGTGTTTGTGATGAACAAGCTATTTAGAGACAAGTGACTTGATATTAGTTTTCGTACAAATCTTTGGACTTGATTGTCACAGCATCACGTCCTAAAACGCATGTTTTTGGGTCATTATTCTCAAAAATTGACAAAATATTAAAATTTGACTTTCAGTAAGAAATAAAGAATTAGGATTTAGCTATGTTTCACTTGGTAAAGCAGGATAAACAGTGCTGTATTTTTCTGGAATAGAGAGTAGTGCGGGCAGCAACACAATGATAAACGGCTTTACAAGGCAAACAAGTCAATAACTCCGCCCTCTATATTTATATTCATTATAATACAAAAGGACCGGTTCATAGTTTTTTGTGATTCATCAGTATGTATTGATCACAACTTAACTAATTATATTTGAATACGCTATTATTTTTTTTGTCACTACCCACGCCATTCTCTAACGGATTCGCCTGTTGGTCTAGCAGCATATATTTTAGAGAAATTTTCAACCGCGACCAATGCTACTTGGCGTGACTTAGAAGACGGAGGATTAAATGACGGATGGCAGATTGATGATCTACTCAATAACATTATGGTGTACTGGATGAATGGGAATATGGCCTCAGCAATGAGGTTTTATAAGGAAAATGCACAACTATTTATTGACGATATTAACAGGTAAAATACGATTATGAAGATTATCATTCATCTTCATTCGGGTAAATGAACTACGAATTTAAGATTAAAATTTGATCTACAATTTGTCCACTCTGAAGTACAAAGTGACAACGCGCGCGTATACAGCGCGTTAACAGTGCGTAGTGCTGCGTCTCTGCTGCAGGTATGCCTGCCTTTTAAGTTCAAAGTCGGCACAACGTGTGCGTCCGCGTCTGTACTTTGTACTTCAGAGTAGACTGATTGTACTCTGAACTTAATTATTATGAGTGGCAATATTTCACATTCTATCGCTAGAACATCAGTTGGCTTGACGATACATCTGTGATAGAATAGAATATTGCCACTTATTAAAGTAAGTCCAGTATTCAGATTATAATCTCAAATTAATAATAATTTAAAACTATTTTAAACCAATGAGAAAACTGAAGAATTAATACCCTCGTAACCAACCCATGATGGGGACACTCAAATTGTATGTGCTAAGATTTTCAGCTATATACACCATTATTATAATTTTGAATTTATTATTCGTAAGAGAGATCACTGGAGGCTGCCATTATGGCTGGGCACCAGTATGAATTATAGCTGACGCTTCGCACAATGTATGGTCTTTCTGTACTTCTGAATGACAAGACATCTGTTGACCTCGGCAAGTTTTTACTTGTTTTTGATAACATTTCTCTAAAATTAGTTTGCAATAGTCAGCGGTCTCGGGAAAATAGTAGGCTCACGGTCTCCAATTCACCGAGGGGACCAATAGATTCCACCAGATCCCTCAAGAGCAGTAAATATTTGTATAATATGTGTGAGTGGAAAGGGAAGAATATCTAAAATATAGTTTACATTATACATTATAGTGTACATAGTTCCGACATTGTCGTGGCCAGATCAGTCATTTATTGATCTCTACCAAGTTCAATACTGGGTTTGAGTCCGACAATCTGCTACTCACCTTTCCCACGGTTGTTTGATGGTATAATTGAAGACAAAGAGAAAAAGACTAGTTTGCGTCTGACGTCACTGCCAATCAAATTCCCTACGATCCTTGATTGGTTAATAGCGCGTAAAAGGAAGGTCGATTTCTGGTGCCGATCGGAGAAAAGGAATAGCACAAAATGACGAAAAATTACGTACTTTTACAAGGTAAAAAGCAACGTTTCTAGGCATTGTTGACATGGTGCCTTCGCGAAAGAAGTTTCCTACTATAAAGACCTAACTTTGGAGATGGTTTGTATGTTTCAAGGTGCAAATTTACAATAAGGCGCCCGGTTTTATCGCCGCGTTCATCAACTCACATCATCACGACTCTTGTAAACAAACCGTGCTCGAGTTTGATTGACAGATGACGTCAGACGCAAACTAGTCTTTTTATCTCTGTCTTCCAGTATATGTAGAACTGTATTAATTTTTAAGCAAAGTTGAACACTGATGGCGTTATTTATTTTAAATCTTGTTTGCATCTTTACAAGGGGTAGACATTTGTATAGTGGCAAAAACATCATGAACATGTCTTAACATATAGCAAGGAAATTTTCAAACTACTTTTTATCATGAATTGAAAGGAATGATTCATATTATTGAGCTAAATTAAATTTAAAATATATGTGAATAGCGCCCTCAATTTGCACACAAATATACAGTTTATAGAATAAAAATTACCACAAAAATGCAGAAAAAGATGAAACACTTGATAAAGAAAAGAAAATCTAAGTTAAAAATAGCTGAAAATGTATGTGTATATTAGTGTGATAGCTGTTGGTATTGTAAAGGCCAAAAATAAACGTTATGTAAAGTTTGGTTACAAACGTTAATAAATGATCATATCAAAAAACCGTGTTCTATTGAAATTGCTGAAAGATATGATGATGATGATGATGGGCGCAATGGTTTATTTTGTTATCGGGTGATACCGACACTGCATCTTGACACAAATATTCTGTCATTTCAGATGTCAAGTTAAAGTGCCATCTGGGGTTGCTGACTTTCCCGGCGAGACGATGAACCAGCCTGAAACGTGGGCCCGATACAGGTACATCAACTTACTCCAGTACAACAGCATGCCAAGAGGAGGACATTTTGCGGCGCTAGAGGAACCTCAATTATTGGCTGAAGACATCAGACTATTTGTTAGAAAAGTAGAGACAATCCAATAATAATAATAATTTGAAAAATATATACCAATTTACCCTTTAAAATATTGCACAGTATTGATAAAATCGGCAGAAATTTGATTTTGTTTTAAAACAATGACCTAAAATTGACATCGAAAAAGAGTCATTTACATACCAGATGTTTATGCACTTCCTCCGTGTAATCATTGGTACTGTCACTTACCAGGTTGACGTTGCGACCAAAATATTGATGTTCGTGACTGACATAAATGGCACAAATTGCAACACCTGTGGCTATTTATACAATTTGTAAAAATTGCTTACATACGTGGCTATTTGTGCTTTTTGTACAAATTGCACACTTTCTTGCAACTGTAGGCTATTTGTGCAATTGACTGACATAAATCACACACATTGCAATTCCTTTGGCTATTTATACAATTTGTCCGACATAAATTGCATCAATTGCAACTATCTGTGGCTATTTATGCAATTTGAAATTGCTTAGGCACAGGGGCGTAACCAGACCTGACCTTCCGGGGGGGCAAGATTGAAAAATTTCCCAATTTTTGACCAAAAGTTGTATTATTTATGTGCGCATCGCGAGCGGCTTGCCGCGAAGTGATAAACAGGTGGGGCCCAGGGGCCCGTCATAGGGCCCCTGGTGGGGTCCAGGGGCAAAGCCCCGGCGGGGGTCAAGGGGACTACGATTTGAGATCGTTCCGACATATTATCATAATCTAAAAATTATGATAATTCTCGGACCAACAGAAAATCATCCCGTTTTACTACAAATAGGGCGTACATAAGGCTTTAAATGGTTAGAGTTAGGGTTTATGTCACTCTAGGTTAGGATTATGGTTATGGATATGGTTATGGTTATGGTTATGGTTATGGTTATGGTTATGGTTATGGTCAGGGGCGTAACCAGACCTGACCTTCCGGGGGGGCAAGATTGAAAAATTTCCCAATTTTTGACCAAAAGTTGTATTATTTATGTGCGCATCGCGAGCGGCTTGCCGCGAAGTGATAAACAGGTGGGGCCCAGGGGCCCGTCATAGGGCCCCTGTGGGGTCCAGGGGCAAAGCCCCGGCGGGGGTCAAGGGGCGGAGCCCCCTGAAGCTCATGGTTTTTGGCATATTAGAAGCTAAAAATCCAGTGTTCAGAGTACAAAATTTCACAATGAAAGTAGTATAGATCTTCTTCCCTCTTTCTTTCCCTTTTCTCTTCTCCCTTCCCCTTTTCTCTTCCCTTCTTTTTCTTTTCTTCTTTCCCTTTCTCTTCTTCCTCTTTTTCCCTTTTTCTCTTCTCCTTCCCTTTTTCTTCCCTCTTTTCTCTCCTTCCCCCTTCCCAATTTTTTGCTCTTCTTCCCAGTTTTTTTGTGTCCGGGGGTGCAGCTTGCCCCCCGGCCCCCCCACTGGTTACGCCACTGCTTAGGCACCTGGCTATTTGTGCTATTTGTACAAAAACAATAGTATCCCAGCGCCCCAACGACTTGTATGGAGGTTAAAAATACAATCATTTACGATTAGCACCAAACATGAAATTTGCGTAGGCGTATTTTGCTACGTATGTTTGTGCCGAAATCAGGCTGGTGGTGTGCGCATTGGTCGCAACATCCGTATTGTGTAAATTGCAAAATGCTCTGGTAAAAAACAATTAAAAAACAAAAACAAAAAACAGCAAAAAAAAAAAATAAATAAATAAATAAATATATAAAAAAACAAATAAATAAAAAAATATATAAATAAATATATAAATAAATAAATAAATAAATAAATAAATAAATAAATAAATAAATAAATAAATAAGTAAATAAAATAAACACATTACATTGACATTTAAAAATAGGTCATAGGCACGGGGGAATGTGCCCCCAAATCGATTGCAAAATTAAAAAAATCCCTCCTTCAGACGCAGTGCCCCCTAATCATGGTCGGTGCCCCTCCCGCATATTATGACCCACGCTACGCCTCTGTGTAAAATGTTTGAAAACAGTTTTCAGAAATTGTTATTAAAATGTTTTATACCCTAATTTACATGAACTTTTTATATAACCCAAAATGTTTTATTAATCATGTTAATATAACGTATTATGCCCTTTATATGTACATTTTATATAACCCGACATTTAAACGTTTTCTGTGAAACATTTTTTTTGTTAACATGTACGTGTAGCTGGATTGTCCGTTCCTGTACTCTGGAAAGTCGTGTAACTGTAAAGGAGCATACAGACTCCAAATATTCGACGTAGCACTGTTCGTTCAACAAATATTCCTCATTCAATCTACATGTATTTTAATTCATTGTTATCGTCCAACGAATGTTTGTTGACGGAAAGTCCAATATTTCTGATGTGTTGCAAATATAATATTTATATCGAGGGTTCAGGACCAGAAATCCTTAACTCACTTTTTGCCCATTTTGAGATTTTAGTACCAAAATAATCACCAGCACCCACAGATTCTACCAATCATGCTTTTCTATTTAGCCATATCTCAATAATCTCGATAATTTAATGGTCATTGGATTCTATTATAAAGAGATTATAACAACACATTCCATTAAGGGGTACTACACCCTTGCCAAATTTTGTGCCTATTTTTGCATTTTTATCAAAAATTATAGCGCATTGGGAACAAGTAAGATATGTATATTATAGGGGCAAGGACTACAACTACTACACTAGAAATTTTATTTCAGCACAGACAACAGTTTTGGAGTTACAGTCAAAAATGAGGGAAAACCAGTATTTGATCAATAAATCAATAACTACTTGCTTTGAGTTGCTGAATTCTCAGTACAGTAGTTGTAGTCCTTGCCCCTAAAATATACATATCTTACTTGTCACCAACGTGCTATAATTTTGGAGAAAATTGCAAAAATAGGCACAAAATTGGACAGGGATGTAGTACCCCCTTAACTATTGAAAACATTAAAAGTTAGAAGCCGTATTAATTCAGATATTACATATTTCAGTTAGCACCAGAAAGACGTAACTCAGTACTTAAACTAAAGGAATTCTAAAGAATATCTAAAATTCCACTATTATTTATCATAATTGATATTTGTTATAATGAATAGGATACAACTTCCAGTTATAGGACTGTATTTGAGTTAAATCAGACACTTTAAATTATTAGTTATATATAGGTTGAGTTCGCAAAAATATTAAAACTGGTTTTTCTTGAGTTAAGGCTATCTGATTCTCAATCCTCGTTATTATTTAATTTATGTCAGAAAACATTCGTTAGAAGTTAAACATGATTGAGAAGTCAGAGGCCTCGGAAGAATTTTCATAAGTGGGGGGAGGGGGGAGGGGTAGGTGGTCATCAATATGAGGCCTTCTCAGAGGCATGAAACGCTGAGGGGGATTTGCGTGAGATGTGAAGCTCGCAAGCTTTTGCATGCATTTGACATGAAGTGTACCTTAAATCACGAATTATACCTTAAAATTATGAATTTTACATTAAAACTATGAATTATCTTTACCTTTAAATTATTAGGCCTCTAGGGTAGCCTACTCAGGGCAATCACTAAATGATTTATTTTGGTGCCGTCCTTCCCCGGCCCCGGTTCCGGAAGTAGAATGGAAATAGATTAAAAGAACGAATATTCTACCGAATTTAAAATAGGTAGCGGACCTAAGTATACAACCTTCGAACCGTGACACTGTAAATCCAATAATGTGTATAAGCTTACCACAGCTTTAAGGTAATAATGCATCTGAAAATGCAATCACTGCCGCTGTGATTTCATACGCAAAACCTATTATTCCGGCAAGTTACTGTTGGCCTGTTGCAACTGCAAATTATAAGTGACCACTTCCAGGTGAGTTTTGTCATGGTTATAATTTTATGGCAAATCATTAAAAATTGATATTTTTGATATTTAACAGTACTCGAAGTAAACTTTATAAATCTGATGATTTATACTTAAAGTGTATGTAGGTGGGATGAAAAGCCGACGATCAATTGAAAATTTGGACCTTTCGTATTGAATATATGGATTTTTTTTCCGCCAAAACACCAAAAAAAATTAGGTCTTTTTAGGAAAAAAATCCATATCTTCAATACGAAAGGTCAAAATTTTCAATTGACCGTCGGCTTTTCCTCCCAGCTACATACACTTTAAGAATATATCATTAGATTTATATAATTTACTTCGAGGACTGTTATATATCAAAATTTGAAAAATATCAAATTTTTATAATTTGTCATAAAATTTGTATTATATCGTGATTTTCAAAAATGAAAATTATTTGATATCAGAAAGACATGCTTCGTATTCAGAATGCAATTCGATAGGTCTGAGGTGCTCTCATGTCCCACAAATAATACTGTCGAAACGCAATAAACGCTCATTCTAGATCCCTTAAATCAGCGTCGCTGAATATCGTTCGAGACTAGCCAGTGGCAGTGCTCTCATTTTGTCTTCATTTTGTCAATTCAGTCGCCTGAATTCTAAACTGATCGAAATTAATTGATATGAGCTGCCGGTCTGTGTAAAACCCGAGGTGCAAAAATCAAGGGGGATAGGAGGACCAGTGGCGGTGCCATGAATTTTTTCGGGGGCATGGGGGAGGGGGCAAAGTGAATTTTCGTAATTGTGGGGTTTTACTGGCCGGGGGGGGGGGTAAGAGTTATGACTGGGGGTAAATAAAACCCCATTCCCCCGTGGCGCCGCCACTGAGGAGGGCTTTGTTTGGCAAAAACAAACGTAAAAAATTTGGGTGAAGCGATTTTGGCACCTGGGTCTAATTACTTTTCTAGCCTGAAAAGGTAAAACATTTTGTCTTTTCCTTTTTAAACCGCGTTTTTCGTTTACACGCATGCTTACAACTTCATACGTGAGTAGTCCCCGGACTATTATCTTTCATTATTTAGACGTATTTACCAGTCGTTTATCATGGGTTGGAAATGGCCGCTAATTCTTTCAGTCCTGGCAGTGGTTGCAGGTTTATATTTATCTGGCACATTCTCAGAGCCGCCTACCCCACCACCCTTGGGTGATGGTTGGTGGGGGAAAGGGGACCGAGAGAAGGCGCCTATGGTGAGTAGAAATCAAGGTGATGGGTGTGTACTAGTAGATCTTTGGCTTATTTAGGCTGGGGATGGTTTGGTACCTGTTTAAGCGATAATAACACATATATGTTACCATTAATTGCAAAATCGCATGTATTACGGTGCTCCATCATAGGCCACTGTGTTGTAATTTCCGTCTGTTGATAGACAGAAAATGCAAATGGCTATTCCATTAAAATACAATTAAATCGTTACTGTTTAATTATTTTCCCCCCAGAAACATGCTCTTATGTTGTATTTTGGCTCGTATTATGGCAAATCTGAAATCGTTTTGAAAAATTGTATCCCGTGTTGTGTTTGGTTTTTGCTCGCAAATTTTGAATTCTTAATTTTATATTTTATAAAAGTACAATGTATTTAAATTTGATGCGCTGTGTTGGTTATTTATTTTGAAATAATACATGGTTGTGTATGCTTATATATTTATGTATCCTATGTATTTAAATGTTTTGTTCAATTATTCTGATGTATTGTTATGTGACCCCTTGGCATCATGGAAGAACAGAGGATACCTTAAAACATCCACTGAATGATTAACCCAGGCAAAAGAAGAAATAAAATAAATAAAACGAACTAACCTCCACCTCATATCAAAAACAATGTAAATCACCCAGGAATAACGTTCATGTTATTACCATGATTACACTGTTGTGTACATGTTGTGGTGTTACTCGCATATATAGGTCGATGAATTGATTAGAAAGTTCTCCATCAGCATCAGCAACGACACCATCAATGATCTGAAGAAGAGACTACGGAATACCAGATATTTTGAAGGACTTGAAGGAGCAAAGTTTCACTATGGCGTCACACCTGAGTACATGCAAACTGTTGTCAAATATTGGTTGAACAAATACGAGTAAGTGAAATGTGTGTTTTCAGTCCCAAAAGAGAAAATGAAAAGTTCGATTAGAAAAATCTGTAGTATTTATTTTGCTTGGAACATTCTCTCTTTCTGTGATCTTCTTCCCCGTTTTTTTTTTTTTGCCGCAAACTTCCAGTTTTGCCAAACATAAATGACAAAGTTTGATGCAATAAAAAAAAAACCCGAAATGTAATGTTCTCATTTTGCCTCTCTAACAGACTGTAAAGAATATTTGATTGAAAATCTGCCCTCACAGATAAAAATGTGTCAGTTTTTCTTTATTAATGTTTCAGCTTCAAAGCTCAAGAGAAGTATTTTAACAAGTACAATCATTACCGTACTAACATAGAAGGACTTGATATACATTTTGTACATGTGAAGCCAACATTGAAGCCAGGACAGAAATCCAAACCTCTGCTTATGAGTCATGGTTGGCCTGGGTCAGTCTATGAATTCTACAAAGTAAGTTGATCAGTGACTAAAAACTGGTGAAAATGATATAATCGTATAAGGGAACCGTAACGTATATCCCTATCCCTAAATTCAGAAGGGCATGGGTAAAATTTTCAAGCGGTGACAAAGTCCTCTCTCTGCCCCGTGCTCGATACGTCACTAAACTAATGTTTGCTGCTGGGAGAGGTATCGTAAACTATTTATCTAAAAAAGTCTGCGGGGACAATATTTTCTAGAAATTTTCGCTTAAGGGCTGGGGTATGAACGTTTGGACAGTATTTATTTTGGGACATTAGAGCACATCAGACATATCGAATTGCATTCTGAATACGAAGAATGTCATTCTGATATAAAATAATTTTGATTTTTGAAATTCGCAATTTAATACACATTTTATGGCAAATCATTAAAATTGATATTTTTGATATTTAACAGTACTTGAAGTAAACTTTATAAATCTGATGATTTATACTTAAAGTGTATGTAGGTGGGATGAAAAGCCGACGATCAATTGAAGATATGGATTTTTTTTCCCAAAACACCAAAAAAAAATTAGGTCTTTTTGGAAAAAATCCATATCTTCAATATGAAAGGTCAAAATTTTCAATTGACCGTCGGCTTTTCCTCCCTGCTACATACACTTTAAGAATATATCATTAGATTTATATAATTTACTTCGAGGACTGTTATATATCAAAATTTGAAAAATATCAAATTTTTATAATTTGTCATAAAATTTGTATTATATTGTGATTTTTAAAAATGAAAATTATTTGCTATCAGAAAGACATGCTTCGTATTCAGAATGCAATTCGATAGGTCTGAGGTGCTCTCATGTCCCACAAAAAATACTGTCGAAACTCAATAAACGCTCATTTTGGATCCCTTAAGAGGAAAAACTTTTTTTTTTTTGAGAAAAAGGAGTTTCACTAAAAATGACGTCTATACTTCATGAGCTTGTTCAACAACAATGGCCTCAAAAAGAAACTTATAATTTTTCACAAGGTCATATCTTAAAATCCTCTCCATAAAATGAACAAAATTGCACACAGGATTACTTCAATACTCTACTCTAAACACATGTCAGTAACCAAGCAGTTGTCCAACTGACACAACAGCAAAATGTACTGACATGGAACACCTTTCTGGACCAAAATTCACATCCCAACAGATTTCTATTGTTTGGTTCCAACTATTCGCCTGTGAATATGGTCCCGGAAGTTGTTCCGTGTCAGTGCATTTTACTGTTGTGTCAGTTGGACAACTGCTTGGTTACTGACATGTGTTTAGAGTAGAGTATTGAAGTTATCCAGTGTGTAATTTGGTGTTCATGTACAGGCCAATAATTGGAACCCAACAAAAGAAATCTGTTGGGATGTGAAACTTGGTCCAGGAAGGTGTTCCATGTCAGTGCATTTTGCTGCTGTGTCAGTTGGACAACTGCTTGGTTACTGGCATGTGTTTAGAGTAGAGTATTGAAGTAATCCTGTGTGCAATTTTTGTTCATTTTTATGGAGAGGATTTTAAGATATGACCTTGTGAAAAAATATAAGTTTCTTTTTGAGGCCAGTTTAGATGGCATTTTGTTAAATTATTTTCCCTTTTTTTCAAAATTCCCTAAATCAATCTATACTTTATTAAGAAGAGTTTCTTTAATATCTATTTCTCTTTCAAGATGATTCTACAATTGATTAATTAAACTCTATTTTATGTTAGATACTCCCGTTATTAACGGACCCTGTAAACAATGGAGGCACCGCAGAAGACATATTTGAAGTTATTTGCCCGTCGATACCTGGATATGGGTATTCCGAAGCGTCTCACAAAACAGGTATTGAGATTATCGTAAATGTGAATCGTGAATATGTGTGTTAGTAGATTTTTTTTTACAAATAATGATGTCTAGTCGTGCTGGAAGACATGTCGATATATGTTGAAATCATCACAATGATGAGATTCACCGTTTTGGTTTAAAATTAATTTTCTTGGTCTAATAAAAAACAATATTAATAGTATTTTTTTCAGTAATGTCAGATGAAAACATAGTGCTTCGAGATACCTTTAAAAAAATCTTGGTGTTGAGATTAGGCATGAAATCGTGTCTTCTAGTGTAAGATTCTTGATTTGCTACTGATCTGAACTTTGCCCGTGAGTTTTTTTTTTGGGGGGGGGGGTAACCTTTTAGCCTTTCAAACTAATATAGTTCGCTAAAGAAAGAATTTTCCCAACTCTATAAAGCATATCGTATTATAGTTTTGTCAGAAAATGCAGAATATCCATTTAGGTTTTACCATTTTCCACCTGAGACTGCCAAAATGTCCAACTCAGTATTTTATTTCTAATACAAGCAGCAAAAATAATCGATATTTCTAATGTAGCATGTATAATCATCCATCCATTAGACGCGTCAATTTGAATACCAAAATGGGCGCACATGCATAGACAAAAATGAAATTGAAAAAAAAAATGATGTTTTTGTTTGCTATTGATTCTAAACACGCTCCTGAACAACATATCAAAAAAGGGCAAAAAAGGGGGTACTGGGGAAAAAGTTAATTTGCATATTCTCAATATGGCCGCTAATACAGGCCTCAAATTTCAAAATTTGGGGTATCTCAGAATCTTTCATCCAATTTGATGAAAATGGTCTCAAATCGTTTGTCTTGATACAGCTATACGAATTCTCCGTCAAATTCTCGCTAAAAACGTCAGATCAAAGTATATATATACTATTTGAATCCTTAAGACCAGAAGAATATAATATAATAGGTTTTAACCAAATCAGCACAATCTTGAATTTTGACCCCTGTTTAAACTTTGACTCTGTATTATGCTCAAGGGCACCTGGTAGATTCTTATTCTATACACCTCAGACACCAAAATAAAAGTAAAAACAAATGTTTGTCATACCCACATTTACACTCATTACGTTTCACTACATGGAGAGAATTAAACATTAGGTTTGTATCTGTCAATGAGTTGACCAGATCAGAAGGATGTATGACACACATGGGTCAATGAGATACACCTTTTGTGGTATTTGGTTCCCAGCAGGAAGTGAGTTTTGCCTGAGGCAATTTGTCGTTAGATGTTGATCCCTCACTACGAGAGTTATTACCATTACCATGTGGTAAGGAGGTGGGAAATGATCAAATCTCTCCAGGTAACAAAACGTAATGCTCACAATCAAGTACTAATCCATATTTCTTTTGTTTGTTTTTATGTCAAAATCTCAATTTTAGGAATGAATGCTCACGTCGTCGCCCGTATCTTCGGCAAATTGATGGCACGATTAGGGCATGATATATATTATGTCCAAGGAGGCGACTGGGGTTCAACCATTACGACATTTATGGGATTGCTACTACCCGAGTAAGTGTTTCTGGCCTTGTTATTTTATATTTGATCCAAGGGAAGTTTGATCTTAGAATAAAATGTAAACAAAATGTAGACCTGTGGAAAATCGTTCACAAACAAATTGTGGAAAATTATATTTGTCACCACAATGCACCTCGGGAAAACATATGTGGGAGGGGGTGGTCTTCGAAAAAAATTGTTTAAGGATGTGCCACGCAGACTTTGAGATGCTGAATATAAACCGAAAGGCGGGTCGGAAAATCAATGCTTGCAACACATTCCCACATGGCTATTTGTACTAAATCACAATGGTTTGTATTTGCAGACACGTCAAAGGATTACATATTAACATGGTGGTCGACGTAAACCCACCATTACAACTAATAATAGGGAGTTACTTCCCGTCACTGTTTCTACCAGCCAAAGATCATCACAGGGTTTGGCCCGTGATACCTAAGTTCTTGGAGGTGCTAATGGAGACTGGATATCTCCATATACAAGCTACCAAACCAGACACGATAGGTAACTAATGCTGGTTTCATACTTTCTGCCGCTTGCCGCTGAGCGGCATGACGCTTTATCATGCCGCTTGTACTTTTCTGCAAGCGGAGCGGCACACCCCTGAGCGGTAGCGGCATGACTCGGAAAGCCACTCTTGCCGCTCAGCATTGCTCCAAAATCGTATTTTGTTCTCAAACTTCAGAGCGGCACCGCTCCGAGTCGACTTGAATTCGACTCCCAGCGGTTCTGCCGCCGCGGCAAAGCTGTAGAGTGATCGATATATCGGCTTGCCGCTTGTCACCGCTACCGTTTCTGGTGCGACTGCGCAGTGAAGTAAAACCATCTTCAGAGCGGCAGGAAAGTATGAAACCAGCATTATAACATGTTGGTCATGTTGGTATAATTAGTGTTTTTTAATTTCAAAATGGAATTAACCATTACTGTCATAATTAGCTAACCATAGGCTTCAACATCCAAAGTCAAAGTTTTGAGATATTTTCTCAAAATATCAAGAGCCAGCTCAAAAGCCTCTGAACCAATACTAGGCTTTTGTGTACTCATTTAAATGCATTTGTCATGCTGATTCCAAATGTAACCCGAGGTTAGTCAAAAAAACCTTGAAATCATAAAATTCTGCCTAAAATGAAAAAGACAGGGAAACCTTGCTGTGGTTAAAAACAAAGATAAAAATACTCTCAACTATTTATTTTATAATGATTACTAACTTAATACATACTACAATCTATAATCTAAATGAAAGGCCTAATTGGATCCAGAAAAAATAATAAAACGTGCGCGCATCGATGCATCAGTAAACATCTGGACGCCTGGTCTGTCTCTGTCTTCGGAATATGAAGTCCCTATAAAGAGCCAACTCACGATTCAGGTACAGGAAGATGGGTTGTCCATTCACAATTCTGGATTTGATACAAAATCTCCTTCACAATAAATTGGTCAAGTTCAAGTTCTCAATATCAATAATCCGTTTAGTCAATAACAGATAAATCACAACCATGTCGATACTGTTGAGTGTTAATATGTCCATAGCATGGCTATATCGCCACATGGAGTGGGTTGTACTATAGCAATTCTGGTAGAGATGGCAAGATGAACATGATGAAGTTCCAATAATTAGGGACACAGGTTTTCAGCCATCAGAAGTTATAGCAATTTTTGTAATACAATATCAATCCAGGCATAAATTTATTAAATACGGTAGTTATCCGTATCGTGTTCCAGATACATTATGTGGTCCAAGTTGGTGATGATCTGACCATGTTGACCATGTGCTTGAAAATGTTATGTGGCAATGTAGGTAATTTGAAACCCAGGGTCACCTGGCTAACCCCTGACCCAATTGGGTCTTCATACCAGAGGGCAGCAAACCCAATTCATGTAGACCTTTGAGGTGGGGGCTACAATCTCCCCTCTCTACCAATGTGTTGTCCTCAACGCATTCAGCGCATTCCCAACATTGGTCCACATTGTATACAGACTGGGGTTTCCTAATGTGTCATACCCAAGTCTGGTGGGTGGTCGGCGCTCTCTGCTTGCATGGTATGGTGTCATCTCCCCTCTCAAACTCCTTGCTTCGTGGTTTGAGTGGCTCTGAGGGGGAAACATCCCATCTGTACAAATGGGAGTCGGCTGAGATGTTATGGGAGCTGTCTCCATTGGTGACATTGGATGATCATCCATTTCATTATCTGAGGTATGTGCCTCAGGGGTGTCTGCTGGAGGAGATTCACCATCTTCGACTGCAGTAGGGTTACTCCCTGATGGGGTTACACTTTCAGAGTCCTCTTCATCAAGTGGGGCTATCTCACTTGTGGGATCTACATTTTCAGGTTCACCAAGTGATGCAGTTAATTGCTTATCACTTCCTTCCTCAATTCCATTCAAATCAAAGGATGTTAACCCTCGGATTAGTGTCTTTGGAGTGTACTCCTGAGCATCAGGGCGAAGTAGTCTTGATGCGGACGGGTAACAATGTAAATTCGGTGTCTGACTGTTGGAGATATCATGTAAATCGTCTCCTTCTATGGGATGATCGACAGATTCTGGTTCTGATAATAGATCATCAGAGCTCCCTGCTTGTGCACCATCTGAGCTTTTAATTTCCTCTTCATTGGGGTCATTTGCCTCCCTTGAGTGCTCTGAAGTAGATGATCTGGCATCTGCAGATATGTCATCGCCAGCATGATGACCGCTATCACCATGATCAGCACTGACGTCTTCCCATAAGTTATTATCCCACAGGTCAGATTGAGGCGAAGGACTGTCTTGCTTCGTAGGATGGTCTTCTTGCGACTGGTCTTCTTGGAACCTGGTATTTGGTACCGACGGAACATTATCTGGTCGCAATGATGAGAGATCCTGTAGTTTGCTATGATCGCTATCGTTAGATGCTAGATCACTTGTCAAATTCACATGATGGGGTACCTGCAGCTCGAAGTTGTCACTGTCGTCAGAATCCTCATCGGCTTCACTTGGGAGAGGACCTCGTAGCTGCTTTACGGTTTGGGATCGAGTTCGTGGTGGGGCTTGCTTTGGAGCTTTCTGCTGGATTGGTTCAGTTGGATTCAAGTAGTCGATGGGCATCAACATGTTACGGTGCAGGGTTTTACGTGGGCTGCCTCCACTTTCTGGTATTACGACGTATACTGGAAGGTCTTGATACTTTTCCACTATGGTATACGGATTTGGATCCCATCTGTCTGCCAGCTTGTGCTTGCCTTTGAGGCCAACCATTCTGACCAGAACTCGATCCCCTGGATGTAGCTCTGACTTCTTGATCGCAACCTTGCCGTCATATCGCCTCTTGTTGGCGGCAGCATGCTTATCAGCTTCAGCCGTGGCTGTTTCATAGGCTTTCTGAAGCTCAGCACGAAGTCCTTTGACATATTTGCTATGGTTGGAGTTGGAATACCCATCTGGACTGGTACCAAAGCTAATATCTGCTGGTAACCTGGCTTCTCTCCCAAACATGAGGTAATAGGGTGAGAAGCATGTACTGTCATGTCTGGTGCAGTTGTAGGCATGGACTAAAGTAGCCGTGTGCTTGCTCCAGTGGGTCTTCTGATCAACCTCAAGGGTCCCCAACATATTTAGCAATGTCCTGTTGAAACGCTCTGGCTGTGGGTCTCCTTGAGGGTGGTATGGGGTGGTGTGAGACTTCTTCACGCCCAACAAGGAAGTGAGTTCCTTGATGACCTTGCTTTCAAACTCAGGGCCTTGGTCGGAATGTAAGCGTTTGGGAAGTCCGTAATGCCTGAAATATTGCTCCCAGAGCACCTTCGCCACGGTGTGGGCTGTCTGATCTCTAGTAGGAAATGCTTGAGCGTAACGAGTGAAATGGTCAGTCACCACTAGGATGGATCTCATGTTTGATTTATCCGTTTCGAGAGACAGAAAGTCCATGCAAACAAGCTCCATTGGGCTGCTTGTTTTAATGTGCTCCAAGGGGGCAGCATGTTTTGGAAGTACTTTTCTTGCTAGGCACCTCCCACAATGCTTGACCCATTCTTCAATCTGAGATGCCATCTTCGGCCAATAGAAACGATCTCGGGCCAATGCGATGGTCCTCTCCATTCCAAGGTGACCAAGATCGTTATGTAGTGATCTGATCGCCTTTTCTTGGAGGCTGCGAGGAAGGATCAACTGGCGATGCTCCTTTCCATCGTCTGGTTTCGTGGTACATCGATAAAGCAAACCATCTGAGACTTTCAGCTTGGTAAATTCACGAAGGAGGATTCTCAATTCAGCTGGATCGTCAGGGTCGATGGATGGACGGCAATGCGTCAGGACAGCGTCCCCCACCTTCTTGATTATTGGGTCTTCAAGCTGCTCCTTGCGAATGTTGAGGGAATCCATGCTCTGACCTAGACCAATCTTGCGTGGATCACTATATTCGATGGGGATTCCTGCTGCACCAATGCCCATGGAGTACGCCAATGGTGTAAATCTACCCTCGTCCTCATCGCTTAGATTAGTATCAGTAGATGCCCCTGTCTGGTGATTCTGGAAGATTGCATCCAATACCTCCCTGGGGTATACCTTTGGGTGGCAGAGCCTAGATTCCAGTTGAATACATTTCTCTGTCTGGTCTAGCAAGTCTGAATCATGTTCTTCATGGATTGGTCGGCGTGACAAAGCATCTGCATCCTGATTAGTGCTGCCAGGCTTATAATGAATGGTGAAATCGAAAGAAGCCAGTGCCGCCAGCCACCTGTGTCCAGTTGCATCCAACTTTGCACTCGTCAATACATATGTGAGGGGGTTGTTATCTGTTAGAACTTTAGTGCCGGAAGCATGATATAGGTAGTCCTTGAAGCGGTCGGTGACAGCCCACTTGAAGGCTAAAAATTCAAGCTTGTGCGCCGGATAATTTCTCTCACTCTGTATGAGCGTTTTGCTGGCATATGCCACTGGTCGTAGCTTTCCTTCAAGATTTTGACACAGCACCGCTCCTAGTCCCTCTCTACAGGCATCAACATGCAAGACAAACGGCTTTGTTACGTCTGCATATGCCAGGACCGGTGCTGTGGTCATCTTCTGTTTAAGGGTGACAAAGGCATGCTCACATTCTTCCGTCCAAAGGTTTTGGAATGGCCCGATGACTTTCTTCACTGGTGCCGGTGTCCTCTTGTACCGTTTGCCGCGTTTACGAGTATAGCCAAACTGGCTGGTCAACGCATGTAAGGGTCCAGCTATCTTGGAATATCCTTCGATGAAGCGGCGGTAGTACCCGGTCAATCCAAGAAAGCTTCGCAATTCTTTGGCACTAGTGGGACGAGGCCAGTTGGCTACCGTGGACACCTTCTCTGGATCAGTTTCAATTCCGGCTTCACTGACAATATGGCCAAGGTACTTGACTGACTTGCAAAACAAGTGGCACTTCTCGGGGGACACTTCAACCCGGAGGTCTGCAACCGGTCCATGACTTTAAGAAGTCTGACCTCCATCTCTTCCGGTGTTTTGGCGAAGACGATGATGTCATCCATATATACCAGGACTTCAAGGAAATTCAACCCAGACATGCAGGACTCCATGAGCCTTTGAAATGTAGCTGGGGCTCCTTTTATCCCTTGGGGCATGCGCTGGAATTCATAAAATCCAAGAGGGCATGTGAAAGCAGTCTTCTCCATATCTTCTTTCTTCATTGGTATCTGGTAAAATCCAGATTTCAGGTCAATCACCGAAAACCAGGAACAACCGGCTAAAGAGTCTACTGCATCTTGGATCAGAGGGACTGTGTACTGGTCCGGTATACTCCGGGAGTTCAGAATTCTATAATCGACGCACAGTCTAAGGGAACCATTCTTCTTGCGCACCAACACAATTGGAGATGCATACCGGCTCCTTGACTCCTTGATTATTCCATGTTCCAATAGCTCTTGGAGGTGATCTCTAAGGTCCTTCAGGTCTGATGGGGGAACTCGACGAGTCCTCTCTCTGAAGGGTGTGTCATCGCTGAGGTTGATCTCGTGTGTTGCTTGAGAGGTACAACCTAGATCCCACTCATGCATTGCAAAAACTTTTGCTCTCGACTTCAGCTTTTCCATTACTTGGTCCTTCAAGCTTTGGGAGATAGGACCCCACTGGATAGGTAGATCTTCTAGTCTCTTGGTTTCTTGACTGGAGGTGGTGGTCGCTTGGGTAGCATTACATGATGCGCTGACTTCAGGGGTGCCATTATCTGTGTCTATGCAGCTTACACCTTCAGGTAGCAAGACCTGTGCTATGGGAACATTGGCTGGCAGTCGGACGTCTTGGCTGGAGCTATTAAGAATTTCTACTGGGATCTTGCAGGTTGACGTCCCTTTGACATCGGTGATGTGCACCAGCGGTATTAGTCCTGGTCGCGAAGGGCTTCTCAGGGCCTCAACCATCACGGTTTCAGCTCGGTTAAGCTTGTTGCGAAATACGCCCTGAACTTTCTTTGTAGTCCCAGCGGGGATTATCACCGGAGTCTTTAGCCGAATCACTCCTATTTTTCCCTCAGGACCCAAGCGCTGGTCTTTATCAGCTGTTTGGTAGATGGTGCAGCACCTAGCATCAATAGGTAGCTTCTTAAGGTATTTCTCCCCTGCAGCATCTCTGCATGCCTTGCGGCAATTGCGGAACAATCCTGTGTTTGTCCCAATTAGGACTTGTGGATCGGTGGACGAAACATCTGGAGTAATGAGGGCCAAGGCGGGGAAGCTCTTATCTGTCCCAGCGAAGGTGGCTTCTAGCCCCAAATTCACTTGTGTCCACCCAAGGTATGGGAGTTGACCTCCGCCTGCATGCTTTAACACTAGGTCTGTTAGGGGGTATATCTCACGTCCCAATGTCTCAAAAGTGCTTTTCCGGATGATGGTAACTTGTGAACAGCTATCAAGATAGCAAGGTAGGCGTTTCCCATCAATGTAGCATATATCGGTGGTGCTGTCGCCTACTAATCCTTCTGGGACATCGGAATGTGAGTGTGATGGCATGGTGAGTTGCACTGAAGGTACTGGGGCTAGTCTTGTTTCTTTGGCACCTGATTGCCCCTCTTCTGGTGCCATTGGCCTTTTCCCTGGTGTAAGAACCTGATGAACTTCTTGTTGACTGCGGTTGGATTTGCGGGTTCTTGACATCGCTTGCTCATATGTCCATCCTCGCCACACCTGTAGCAGAAACCTGGCCGATCTTCTTTGGCTGTCGGGCGGTATTCCTTGTGTGCTGGAGCTGGAGCTGGAGATTCGTCCTGGCTGCGGACTCCTGCTTCCTTCCCTCCTATGAGTAGCCTCTCCAGTCTTTTGATTCTTTCTTCTAATAGTGTATCCTCCCCAACAGTCATATCCGTACTTGCACCTACAACATTCATCTGGGCACTTCGCCCCTGGGCTTTAGCCAGCTTGGCCTTACTATCTCTTCGCTGTTGCTCTTCTTCTTGTTTTCTTACCAGGCCTAGAAGTGTCAGGTATGTGGGTGGGTTTGCCTGCCTCTCTCTGAGATTTAGGTCTACGGTGAGCAGATGATCAAATATCAGCCCCTTCACAAACTGACTCAGCAACAGATGGTTACCACGATCTTCAGGGGCACCTTCCTTGCGGATAACCCGCCTCAGGGTGCGCTGGAGGCGGGTCAAGAAGCCGGATGGCTGCTCCCCGTTGTTTTGATGGAGGTTGCAGAATCTAACAAACAGCTCCTCGCCCGTCTCCATGCTGCCATAGGCAAGCTCAAGTGTGTCCATGTAGTCTGCAGATGTAGCATTGGGCTGCTCCCGTTTCAAATCGTCGACTACCTCCGCCGCAGGAGGAGAAAGAGCCTCTCTAATGCGCCTTCGCTTCTCGGATTCTGGCACCATAACGCCCCACTCATCTAACTGGCCCTTGACCTTAGTGGCCCAAGTATCAAAGTCATCTCCATCTTGATCTAGGCTCTTTGCTCCTGAAAAAGTCTTAAACTTCCTGTAGCGATTCGATATGGAGAGGCCTGCTAGAGTATTAAGTGCTAGGCTATCGGCAGGTGTAGAGTCAGTAGGTGTTGATGTAGAATTCTGCTTCTTTTTCTCTGTCTTCTTTGATGTGGTAGGAGAAGAGGTGTCCGGTGCTAGCTTGACGACCTGGAAATCCAGTATGGCTCCCTCTGCTTCGATCTGCACCTTCGCGGGCAGTGTTAAGTCTGCGATGGATACCGCCATGCGAGCTAAAATGAGGGTCTTAACCCAGCCGTACTGGTCCTCTTCTTCCCGTCTTTGAACATCCTCTATTGGTAACGTCCCACAGAGTCGATGGCCGATTTCTTTAGTTGTCATGTTAGTTTTTCTGCTGACAAGCAGGACGCAGCGGCCTGAGGGAAATTTCTCCATCTTGCACCAGTCTAGGGCGTATCCTACAAAATCAGGCATGGTGGTTGAATGATATTATTTGACTCCAATCGCAATAATCTCTGTGTTGGCTCTTTATAGACAAGATCTAATGGATCCTTTTGAACTTCAAATGATTAAAGTCTTACAAAATTTAATTAATTAATATTACTTTAAATTAGCTTGTTTATTTAGGTATGTTTGATTAGTTTGGAATGCTTTATTTAGGCAATTTTTTTATTTTATTATTATTTATTTATAGTTGAGGTGAAAGAATTATTTAATTACAACTTTATTTAATAATTTAATTATACCACAACAAAGGGCTCCCGGACGAGCCCCCAATTTGTAACCCGAGGTTAGTCAAAAAAAACCTTGAAATCATAAAATTCTGCCTAAAATGAAAAAGACAGGGAAACCTTGCTGTGGTTAAAAACAAAGATAAAAATACTCTCAACTATTTATTTTATAATGATTACTAACTTAATACATACTACAATCTATAATCTAAATGAAAGGCCTAATTGGATCCAGAAAAAATAATAAAACGTGCGCGCATCGATGCATCAGTAAACATCTGGACGCCTGGTCTGTCTCTGTCTTCGGAATATGAAGTCCCCTATAAAGAGCCAACTCACGATTCAGGTACAGGAAGATGGGTTGTCCATTCACAATTCTGGATTTGATACAAAATCTCCTTCACAATAAATTGGTCAAGTTCAAGTTCTCAATATCAATAATCCGTTTAGTCAATAACAGATAAATCACAACCATGTCGATACTGTTGAGTGTTAATATGTCCATAGCATGGCTATATCGCCACATGGAGTGGGTTGTACTATAGCAATTCTGGTAGAGATGGCAAGATGAACATGATGAAGTTCCAATAATTAGGGACACAGGTTTTCAGCCATCAGAAGTTATAGCAATTTTTTATAATACAATATCAATCCAGGCATAAATCTATTAAATACGGTAGTTATCCGTATCGTGTTCCAGATACATTATGTGGTCCAAGTTGGTGATGATCTGACCATGTTGACCATGTGCTTGAAAATGTTATGTGGCAATGTAGGTAATTTGAAACCCAGGGTCACCTGGCTAACCCCTGACCCAATTGGGTCTTCATACCAGAGGGCAGCAAACCCAATTCATGTAGACCTTTGAGGTGGGGGCTACACAAATATGTCATAAAAATGTACAACTCTGAAATGTTTGAAAAAAATTGTGAACTTGTCCTCTGCAGTCGACACCCGCGTAGAGAGAGAGAGAGAGAGAGTTAATACAGCTTTGCAACGTAAACGAGTGGATAACGTCGAATTTAAATTGTTTTTGTTTCTGTTTAAAATTCAGGCCATTCTCTAACGGATTCGCCTGTTGGTCTGGCAGCATATATTTTAGAGAAATTTTCTAATGTATCTCGTCTGGACTCGGAAGATGGCGGATTAAATGATGAATGGCTGCTGGATGATCTACTGAATAACGTAATGGTGTACTGGGTGAATGGAAATATGGCCTCAGCGATGAGGTTTTATAAGGAAAATATGCCGCTTTCTGTTGACGATATTAACAAGTAAGATAATATTATAGTAATGTCATGGTAATATTTTAAAACCAATTAGAAAACTGAATATCTAATACACACTATTCCATGATGGGGGCACTCAAATTTTATTTTGGAGGTATGTGCTTGCCGTTCAAATTTTCAGTTATATACAATATATTAATTGGAATTATAAATTCGTGAGAGACCACTGGAAGCTGCCATTACGACAGAGCACCAGTATGTTGGGTATCCCTGACAAAGTGGGTGGTCTTCTTGTACTTTTGAATGGTAAGGCAGCTGTTGACCTAAGTAAGTTTGTATACAGTGAATGCGTATCTAGGTACTTTTGCTCATATGATGTTGTTGTGTAATCCTTGCGCCCATGGTGAATTTATAAAAAGCTCTTGTGAACTCCCTTCCGACATTGGTATCAATTTGCATGATCCGGTCAGTCATTGGTCACTACCATTTTCAACCAGGGTTTAAGCCCGACAATCTGTGACTTGAAATAATTTGCTAACACATGATCACAATGATGGATACGATGGTTTATTATTTTATATCGAGATAACAACACTGCGTCTTAACTGACACAAATATCCTGTCATTTCAGATGCCAAATTAAAGTGCCGTCTGGGATTGCTGACTTTCCCGGTGAGATGTTGAACCAGCCTGAGACGTGGGCCCGATACAAGTACATCAACTTACTTCAGTACAACAGCATGCCACGAGGAGGACATTTTGCGGCTCTAGAGGAACCTCAACTATTGGCTGAAGACATAAGAATATTTGTTAGAAAAGTAGAGACACTTTATAAATAACAATAAACATTAGACATAGCTATGGACTAATACCACGAACACAGCCATACTGTGATTTCTTAAAGCCTTAATGTGCGATCTTTTTAAATTTTAGATTTTTCTTTTTTTCTTCCAAAATGATAATAATTTTTGTTATGCAATCATTATGAAAGTTCCCAAGACATTTGGACGCGAAAAAAATTGGAAATTTGCAAAGAAACAACATCATAAACTTCACCTCTATCACTCGAAATATCTCGCACTTTTTGGATTACGGCGGCGAGTGCGGCCTCAGAAATAGTCTCCTACGCAGCCAGTTTGGTTATGCTCCCTCCACATGTATAGAACAACATCTATGCGTTGTGCCTGTGCGTAGAGCACTATAAATCAGAGCGCGCCTTTTAAATTATAGTTAAGTATGGAAATGTATTCTTTCTTTACAGATTAGTAATTTGATTTATTTGTGATTATGATGTTATAGGGTAAGCAAGAAATGGCATCATATTATCAAAAACCACGCCTGGTCGGTCATCGACTTCAGAGACAAAGGTCCGAACAAAAAGGTTCAAAGTTCCGAAAGACAATATAGGCGGTTTGTATCAAAAAGTGACCCAACAATTTTTGAGTACAGAGAGTGTGGCAATGAATGGCAATTTCCAACGAACCAAGTGTTGACGTTCCTGGATCGTTATGCCGGTAAAAGCTTGAAAGCGATTTATCTAACTGTATTACTAAGTGATGAGATCGTGACTCTTCTACGCGTTAATTGTCCTAATATAAAGACATTGGGATTAAAACATTCCGACAGAATACTGTATTTACCGAAACTGCAACGATTGGATCTGACAAACTCGAAGAATTATTATCACCGTCATTCTGACCGAATTTTTCCATGGTTTGAAAAGTGTCATCGTTTGCAAAACATAACGCTTCGTGGTTTCAGCCAAATATCTTTCGCAGAGATGAAGAAATTGTCAGAAATGACAAGTTTGCGTCAGCTAGAATTAGTATCATGTTCTTTCATATCTAGCCAGACTGCTGAGAAGATATTGTCCTCCATTATAGCGTCTTTGACATCAATATCATGCTTTAAACTTATCGGTAGATGTCCATATTCAAGGTGTCTTCCAATCGGTCATATCAATATTGATTATTGTTTTCAATATATCGCTCAATGGACACATCTAAAAATATTGACATTGAAATCGGTGGTGTACACAGAGGAAGCATTTGAGACAATGATACCCGGACTACTAAATCTAGAAACACTTGCATTAACAGGACAATCCGTGACGTCATCAGTGGTGAATCTGATCGGGATTCATCTTAAGAAACTGAAATCATTGGTATTGACCCTAGGAAGTGTAGCTAGCAAGTCATTGGCATCATGTACATTTTGTTACGAGACCGATCACCAGCTGTGGGTGTGCTCACTACCACGATATTCATGTGAAAGTTTACAATCACTGTTAAACCACCCCATGCTTATAAACATTGAGCTCCATCAATCATATAATGAAAAATATTGGGTTGAGAAAGTATATGGCGTATTAACCACACTTCCTAGGATCAGAAATGTAAAAATGTCAGTAATTGATATAAGCTTTTATTTTAGTCAAAAAGTATTCCCAGTCATAAAATCAGCAGAAATTGAAGTAACCGAAATAAACTTTCCGTTTATTTCTTCATCGGTTGTAGAAAACGAAACGAAACGGAGAAAACATGACGTGAATATGATTATCTGAGAAGAATTGGATTTGCAATTGCACTTGCACACACATATGCTTGCACAGTAGGAAAAATTATTTAATTATCTTAATATTTTAAGGGATGGGGTATGAACGTTTGGACAGTATTTATTGTGGGACATTACAGCACATCAGACATATAGAATTGCATTCTGAATATGAAGAATGTCCTTCTGATATCAAATAATTTAGATTTTTTGAAATTCGCAATGTAATACACATTTTATGACAAATGATTAAAAATTGATATTTTTGATATTTAACAGTACTCGAAGTAAACTTTATAAATCTGTTGATTTATACTTAAAGTGTATGTAGGTGGGATAAAAAGCCGACGAGCAATCGAAAATTTTGACCTTTTGTATTAAAAGATATGGATTTTTTTCCCAAAACACCAAAAAAAATGTAGGTCTTTTTGGGAAAGAAATCCATATCTTCAATATGAAAGGTCAAAATTTTCAATTGATCGTCGGCTTTTCCTCCCAGCTACATACACTTTAAGAATATATCATTAGATTTATAAAATTTACTTCGAGGACTATTATATATCAAAAATGTGAAAAATATCAAATTTTAATAATTTGTCATAAAATTTATATTATATCGCGAATTTCAAAAAATGAAAATTATTTGATATCAGAAAGACATTCTTCGTATTCAGAATGCAGTTTGATATGTCTGATGTCCCACAAAAATACTGTCGAAACGCTCAAAACGCTCATTCCAGATCCCTTAAGCTGAAAAGTAATTAAGAGTTTATGAAGGTTGGCCGAATTTGCCCATATTTGTTGCAGTAGGGATGTTGGATGAAACATTCCCACTAATACGTTTTCAGAATTCTGACCCCCTTGATTTTGTCTTACACACCCCTTTGTTTTGGTACAATCTACCCCCTTAAAATTGTGTAGGAAACATGAACCTCAGACATTACATCGAATAATTGACATTGAACCTACCCCTACCGTTTGGCTCTGGGAATATAAACAAGAGCACCAATGATGCTGTGGCTCGGCGCTGAGCTCATTGATATGCAAATATGGCAACAGCACAGTGCATGGGTCAATTACTATCCACATACAAAGTTTCATCAAAATCAGGCATCGGCATTCTGGTAGATGTTCACCTTTTTATAATTAGCAAATCATAACAAATATGCAAATGAGGTCACTAATATGCAAATTTGAAAACAACAGATTGCATGGGTAATAACTGTGTCCACCCCTATCCACATACTAAGTTTCATCAAAATCAGGCATTGCATCCTGGTAGAAGTCCCCTTTTTATAATTAGCCAATCATAACAATATGCGGCATTGTATGGTTGAAATTCCCTTACTGCTAATTGTCTCGTTGTTACCCGTACGAAACTCGGGGAGCTGATACTGGCTGCGAATTGGGGAATGTCTAGGGTATGCGCTTATACGCAGCAAAGTCCCTGAGCTGTAGTTTAATGGTTTATAGAATGTTGTAGTGGTGCGCTGTAGCGTGTGCTGAGGCTTGTGGATCAACATCTATGCGTTGTGCCCTAGCGTAGCGCACTATAAATAATAGCGCGCTTTAAAAAAAATTATAGTAAAGTATGGACATTATATTCTTTCTTCGCAAATCATTAATTAGATTTATTTGTGATTATGATGTTATAGGGTAAACAAGAAATGGCACCATTTAATTCAAAACCATGCCTGGACTGTAATCGACTTCAGAGACAAAGGTCCGAACAGAGATGTTCAAAATTCCGAAAGACAATATAGGCGGTTTGTATCAAAAAGTGACCCAACAATATTTGAGTACAGAGAGTGTGGCATGGGAAGGCAATTTCCAACGAACTAAGTGTTGACGTTTGAAAGCGATTTATCTAACTGTATTCCTCAGTGATGAGATCGCGTTAACTGTCCTAATATAAAGACACTGGGATTTATACATTCCGACAGAATACTGCATTTACCGAAACTGCAGCGAGTGGACTTGATGACAGACTCGGACTATTATGGCCGTCGTTCTGACCAAATTTTACCATGGTTAGAAAAATGCTCTGGTTTGCACAAAATATCTCTTCGTGGTTTCAGCCAAATATATTTCGAAGTGATGAAGAAATTGTCAGAAATGACAAGTTTGCGTGAGCTAGAATTAGCATCATGTTCTTTCATAAAAAGCCAGACTGCTGACAACATAATATCCTCAACACTAGCGTCTTTGACATCAATATCATGCTTTAAACTGATCGGTAGATGTCCACATTCAAGGTGTCTTCCAATTGGTCATATCAATATTGATTATTGTTTTCAATACATCGCTCAATGGACAGATATAAATATATTGACATTGAAATCGGTGGTGTACACAGAGGGAGCATTTGAGACAATGATACCCGGGCTATTAAATCTAGAAACACTTGCATTAACAGGACAGTCCGTGACGTCATCGGTAGTAAATCTTATCGGGATTCATCTTAAGGGATCCAAAATGAGCGTTTATTGCGTTTCGACAGTATTTTTGTGGGACATGAGAGCACCTCAGACCTATCGAATTGCATTCTGAATACGAAGCATGTCTTTCTGATATCAAATAATTTTCATTTTTAAAAATCACAATATAATACAAATTTTATGACAAATTATAAAAATTTGATATTTTTCAAATTTTGATATATAACAGTCCTCGAAGTAAATTTTATAAATCTAATGATATATTCTTAAAGTGTATGTAGCAGGGAGGAAAAGCCGACGGTCAATTGACAATTTTGACCTTTCATATTGAAGATATGGATTTTTTCCCCAAAAAGACCTAATTTTTTTGGTGTTTTGGGAAAAAAATCCATATCTTCAATACGAAAGGTCAAAATTTTCAATTGATCGTCGGGTTTTCATCCCACCTATACCCATACACTTTAAGTATAAATCATCAGATTTATAAAGTTTACTTCAAGTACTGTTAAATATCAAAAATATCAATTTTAATGATTTGCCATAAAATGTGTATTAAATTGCGAATTTCAAAAATCAAAATTATTTGATATCAGAATGACATTCTTCGTATTCAGAATGCAATTAGATATGTCTGAAGTGCTCTAATGTCCCAAAATAAATACTGTCCAAACGTTCATAATACCCCAGTCCTTAAGAAACTCAAATCATTGATATTGACATCATGTACATTTTGTTACGAGACTGATCACCAGCTGAGGGTGTGCTCACTGCCACGGTATTCATGTGCAAGTTTACAATCACTCCCTCATTTCAAATCTTTAGTTTTGGTTTCTCTTTTGTTCAGAGACCAAAAATCAAGGGATTAAAAAGTAGAGCTGATCTGGTCTGTAATCATAACACTATTATGCTGGGAGGACACAGTATAGGGTATATAACCATAAGTATACAATAGCCTATTGTGCTAACATAATTATTATCATGATTGATATCGGAAATCTATCCCGCGGACGACAATTGATGCTCTCTGTCGAAGGTAGGTGGCATATTACACTCACGAGTTCTAGGCCTAGAAATCATATGCATGCGCGTATATTGAAGGATGGAGCGGGTGGGGGATTTGTATGTTTGTATGAAACATAAACGATGCATGGAGATGATTTGATTATGAATTAGTTTATTATCCCCGGGAAGCACAACCCATACCTCTTTAAGAGGGGGCTCCCCTCCCTATATAACCACCTCTTCCCTAAATTACCCCTTTCCCCCTCCTCCTCCCCTACATTCGATATCTTCATCTCGAGCTCTCCCCCCTTCTCTTTCACTTCCAATGCTCTCTCTCATCTGTTTCTCTCTCTCCCAGCCCATATCCCTCTTGCCCTCCAACCACCCCCCCACACACACCACACAATCTCTTCTCCCCTCTCTTCTCTTCTACTTTTTGCAGTAAAAATTGCTTCAGTAAAAGTCATTAGGTTATTAGAGGTCATATAATGGCCTTCCATCGATTCTGGTACATGGGATTAAGGACATGAATCGATTTTGTTTATAGCACCTATACAATTACAATAGTGGCCCCTTTTGTAATGTCGAATGCAAATATTTCGATGGTCTATATTTTTTCACAGGTGAATTAGCCTAGGCTTATTCGGTTTTGTAAACCACGTCATAGATTACCATGCTCGATTTCTCTCCTTGTGAATATTGCACTGCGAAATTTAAACATTTCTTTTGTATACTTAGAGTAGGTAACTTCAAATCAAATAATTTTACGATTCACACCACTTATAAGAAACTGAAACCAAAACCGAAACTGACTGACACAAATGTTCGGTTTTAAACAAAAGGTAGAAACAATGAGTTCGATATCTTATGATTCAAGTGGTTAGGCAGGACAATAGGAAACCACGTGACCAAAACCAAAACCAAAACTAAAACTAAACATTTGAAATGAGGCATGTATCAATTTCAAAGGTTTCTTCTATTAAATTCCTTGGGATCATACACAGCACAAAATATATAACTAATATTGTGTCCAAATATTCGGGTATTTTATTTCGGCTCAAACATGTACATATCTTACCTTTAAAAACATTTTTTTTTCATTATACAAAAGTTTGTTTTTGCCACACATTAATTATAGTAATATTATTTGGGCTGATCAAAATAACTGTAACTTAAATTACATTCTTCACAAAATTCACATAAAGCAAAAGCGAATAATTCGATTGTGTTCAAATTCTCACTTTCTTGCCCCTTTTTGCTTCATGCGATAGTCTGTTATGGCCTCCCTTGACAAGTAGATAATTCTACTTATGTCAAGGGAGTCCATTTTTAGGCACAACCTAGAAGTGCCCTCCCGTAAATTTCCCACCAGCACATAAGGGCACAAAACCTTAATTCTTGCTTGGATTTTAGAGGGGGCGCTCTCTATTTGCACATGAGATTTATCCCAAGCAAGGGAACTCAAGCGCGCCATTAGGTGAATATTTACGGTATCTACACCTGTATCGTCTTGCACACGGGTAAATACCGATAATGCATTTTATTTACATTTGGATCATTCAAGGCGAATGAAAGGGGAGCATGACCTAGTAACGTTTGCACTCAAATATTGAGGCCAAAAAAACTAAATATTCAAATAGTGGTATGGGCTGTAAATGGCTATATAGATCAATTATTGTTTTTATATTTTTTTTACTAATTTTTTCATAAAATCAACGTATTATTATTCATTACGCTGCAGTATAATAGTTAAATTGCTCAACTGGACAAATATAACTCCTGCTATCGCACGCGCCTCAAGTGTAACCTTTATAGAATAAGGCAGAATATCAACAGATCAGCAGAATATATTAAATTGGCCAAAACAATAATTGTTGTTTAAAATTTAGCTGAGGAAACTCAGATCATCAGGTAATATCCTGAAACCATTTTACTGTGATAGTTATAATACAGTCCACATTACAATAATAGTTATTATACCTCTGCCAATAATATACATCTATATACCTTTGTTACATTATTTCATTTGGTGAAGTTCATTTTGCCTTTATTTCATAACAATCTTTTTCTTTCTTTCTTTCTTTCTTTCTTTCTTATACTTATATAAGGTTCTACCATGGAGATAAAACCTGCTATTACAGGAGCACTGTGTCTATATATGATAGATCTTACATTATGCATGTCTTATATTTACAGCATTGTAACATTAAGGTCGCAATGGACCATTCTATATGTATGTATTTACTTTTACATTTGTAATTTATTTTATTTATTACAAGAATGTTTATACATGGTAATACTATATAGTTAAAACCTGCTATTACAAGAGCACTGTGTCTTAAAATACAATGTACATAATAATTGTTAAAAAAACAAACAACCAGATATAAACAAACATTAAATACATCAAATATATCAAAAGCAATGCGTAGAATAGAGCCCGCCCTCACGTAATGGACTGGCTACTTCGTCTTCGCACGTGTTATTTTCCCGCGTATTTTCCAAACCTTACAGCCAGAACCACCTGTCCAAAATTACATGTTTCTCATTTCAGCAACAAATGGGCAGAATTAACTGTCCATATGTTGTCGAAATGGGTAGCATGTAATTTTGGGCATAGGTGGTTCTGGATTTAAGCCCATCTGGCCTAATATGTACAGCAATTGTCAAGTTCAAGTTCAAAATTAAAAATGCCACTATGTGAATGGTTTTCACAGTTCACATCACAAACGTAAACACGGTATAAATGAATTATACATTAACAAAAACTACAACAATTCAAAGCAATAATTATTTGACAATAGTGTTCTAAAATTGTTTAATGTGCCCTTTGAGCATTTTGATTGTCGTCTGAAATCGCTATTGCCTTGACAAGTATAAATGCAAAGGTCATACAATAAAACTTCAGCTCACTATTTACATTCATCATTATTGCCACTTGACAATGGACGGTATAAACCTCACAGGTAATTACACAGTTAAAATACAAGACTCATAATGTTAAATGTACTAAATGAGCCCCCATTACTAAACCTCATAATGTACAAAGTTATATCTTGGGTTTGAGTTTAGGTACAATGTTTTAATAAATTAATGTCGGGTCACATAAAGGTCATAAAAACTTTTTTTAAAACGTATTGTATGAAACACACTACAACAATATTTTAAAAATATTTTCAAAATGTTATTGTAAAATGTATTTTTGCAAATATTTTTCCCTAATAGTTTGTCAACACTCAAATAACATTATGTTAGAATATTTGCAGTAGGTTATCAAAAATGTTTTTAATGTTATAAATACGTTTTATACCCTTTATACTCTTTATATAGCCAGACATTTAAACGTTTTATGGCAACCTTTTCTAACCGTTTGCGAATGATGTCGAAATCATTTTGTGTTTGCTGGGTTATTTGGACGACTCATATTTATTTCTTCCATTTTCTTCTTCATTGTTTAAATATTTACAATTAACACAAAACATTTCGGGGGCTTTCAGCCAGAGCCACCTATGTCCAAAATTACATGTTACTCATTTCAAGTTAATTCTGCCCCGCCCATAGTAAATGCAAGTGACCCTGGCGTATGTGCATGGTCACTTACAATTAGTTAGACCTGGACCCCACACTTACATTTATTAGGGGGGGGGGGCATAATTAACAGTCTATTTGTTGCCGAAATGGGTAACATGTAATTTTGGACACACGTGGTTCTGGCTTTAAGCCCATCTGGCCTAATATGTACAGCAATTGTAACATGTAATTATGGAAATATCTACTTCTGGCTCTAAGCCCTCGATATGATGAATGTTAATCATTTCTTCCATTTTCTTCTTCCTTGTTCACAAATATTTACAATTGACACAAAACATTTTTGGGGCTTACAGCCAGAACCACCTATGTCCAAAATTACATGTTACTCAGTTCAGAAACACATGGACAGTTAATGCTGCCCGCCCATGATAAATGCAAGTGACTCTGGCGTATTTGCATGGTCACTTACAGTTAGTTAGACTTGGACCCCAAAGTTACTTACATTTATTATGAGGGGGGCATAAATAACTGTCCATTTGTTTTCGAAATGGGTAACATGTACTTTTGGACATCGGTGGTTCTGGCTTGAAGCCCATCTGGCCTAATATGTACAGCAACTACAACAGTATTAAAGGACGTTGAGTATCACATCATCAATGAATAATTTGATTGTTGTCTGCAATCGCTATTGCAGTGATAAGTATAAATTGCAAAGGTCATACAATAAAACTTCAGCTCATTATTTACAACCTTTTCTAACCTTTTGCGAATGATGTCGGAACCGTTTTGTGTTTTCTTGGTAATTCTGACGACTCATATTTGCTTCTTCCATTTTGTTCCTTCTTCACAAATATTTATAATTAACACAAAACAATTGGAGGGCCAACAGCCAGAACCACCTATGTCCAAAATTACATGTTACTCATTTCAGCAACAAATGGATAGTTAATTCTGATTCCCCCCTCCCCCCATAATAAATGCAAATGATTATGAGGTATGTCACTTACAGTTAGTTGCACTTGGACCCCATTTACATTTATTGGGGGCATAATTAACTGTCCATTTGTTGCCGAAATGGGTAACATGTAATTTTAGACAAAGGTGGTTCTGCCTGTAACCCGTATGGCCTAATATGTACAGCAATTGTGCGTTCAAGTTGTCACAACTGACTATTGCACTTCAAATGGGTGTACGATGAATATAATTAAGTAAATAGAGTGCCACTAAACGATCATTACTAGAATATCAATACAATTTAAAATGGACTATTTGGATTATTAATATTTGCCTTATAAACTGTGATGTGATATGTGTCACATTATGTTGCAGTTTTTGTAATTACTTTTTTCAATACTTTTTTGCATATACCTTTTGATGTTATAGTCACAGGTACAACTTGAAAAAAAGTTCTAAAAGAGCTCTAAATGTCCATATTTTTGTCTACAAAACTCGTAAATTAAAAATGTCACCATGTGAATGTTTTCACAGATCACATCACTAATGTACATACGGTATTCAATGAATTAATACATTAATAAAGACTACAACAGTATCAAAATACGTTATCAAATCACATTATAATAAAGCTTCTTTTTATAATAGTTTTGATCATCTTTTTGATAACCATTCCATAATTCCTAGACATTATACAACATTTTAATCCAAAGGCATTTTATGTCATATTTTAATCATTTGGAATAAAAAATCAAGTACCCCACACCTTATACATTATTGCTACCTTTACAAATGTTTATACGATAATAATATTTGGTCACAATGGACTATCATGAGCCCCATGCCAAAACCTCATAATGTACAAAGTGAGCCCCAATGACAAAACTTCATAACTTCATAATGTATAATAATATCTATATTTTGTATATACAGGCCAAAGCTGAAATTATATACTCCATCGCTTTTGCAGAAGAGCGATTCTCACGCATGCTTAGTATTTCAGAGCGTCAATCGCTGAGGCAGAAACGACATCACCTTTGCGAGTTAAAGAAATCTCAACTTCCGATCGATGTCACTTGAAACGTGAATGGATCAACTAATTATTTCCTACCAACTGGATCTATTATTTTACTGATTAGTTAACCTCTTTCGGGAAATTACTTCAATAAATCAATTCAGAGCAGTGATTATTTAACAACAATTAGTGTTCTAAAAATATTTTTGGTGCATTTTGAACATTTTGATTGTCGTCTGCAATTGCTATTGCCATGACAAGTAAAAATGCGAAGGTCATACAATAAATAAAACTTCAGCTCACTATTTACATTTATCATATTGTCGCTTGACACTGGGCGGTAAAAACCTCATAGGTAATTACAAAGTTAAATACAAAACCTCATAATATACAAAATGTACAAAGTGGATCCAATGACAAAACCTCATAGTGTACAAAGTGAGCCCCAATTATAAAAACCTCATAATGTACAAAGTGAGCCCCAATTACAAAACCTCATAATGTACAAAGTGAGGCCCAATAAACAAAACTTTATAATGTGCAAAGTGAGGCCCAAATATAAAATCTCATAATATGCAAAGTGAGCCCCAAAGATAAAACCTCATAATGTACAAAGTGAATCCCAATGTCAAAATCTTTTGCGTTTATGAGGTTCTAATATTGAGGCCCACTTTAAACATGAGTTTTTGCATTTGACATTGAAGGGCAATGGCACCGCCATTCTTAGCAGCGTTCTGTGTGCCACCAGCGTCATCAGTAGTGTTCTTCTGATAAATAGTAGCGTTATTTGTGTCATTAGCATCGTTGTTGGTGTTATCATCCGCAGTGTTATTAGTTATTGGTGTTAATTGGCATCACCGGTGGAAAGAGCGTGACCCAATGGGTTCAATCCTAGGCGTCGGAGATGTGATTGGGTATTGAATTAGAGGAAAACGTCTTGATGTAAATAGCAGCAATATTGTCATAGTTAGTCGTGCGAGTGGGACCTTCAGAGTCGTTATTAGTGTCATCTTTAGTCTTAATAGTAGTCACCTCAGTGGCACCATCGGCATCGTTATTGGTGACATCAATATCATTATTGTCAATATTAGTCGTGTGATTGTCGTTTTCAGTATCGATATTAGTGTTATCTTTAGTGTTCATATTAGTCGCCTAAATGGCACCATCGGCATCGTTATTGGTGATATCAATAGCATTATTGTCATTTTTAGTCGTGCGATTGGCGTCTTCAGTATCGGTATTAGTGTTATCGTTAGTGTTAGTATTAGTCGTCTCAGTGGCGCCATCGGCGTCGTTATTTATTGGTAACATTAGTAGCTTTATTGTCATTAGTCGTGCGATTGGCGTCTTCAGTATCGATATTAGTGTTATCGTTAGCGATAATATTACTCGCCTTTTTGGTATCATCAGCATCGGCATCGTTGTTGGTGACATTATTAGCACTATTGTCATTATTAGTCGTGCGTTTGGCGTCCTCAGTATCGGTATTAGTATTATCGTTAGCGTTAATACTACTCGCATTTTTGGTATCATCAGCATCGGCAACGTTGTTTGTGACATTATTAGCACTATTGCCATTATTAGTCGTGGGATTGGCGTCTTCAGTATCGATATTAGTATTATCTTTATTGCTACTATTAGTCGCTTCAGTGGCTCCATGGGCATCGTTATTGGTGACATTAGTAGCATTATTGTCGTTATTAGTCGCGGTACTTGCGTCATGAGCACTGTCATTAGTGGTATCTGTAACGTTGACCAGTCTTTTGTTAGCGGCACCAGAAAAACTGGTCGATCCTTGCTCGGGGTCATCATTAGCCGTGTTTGCCCCTTCGTTGCTGTTTGCTGGCGACATTTCATGGGTCATTGTCTGCAAAATATATTAAGTAGATAACAATCCATTCAGAAATAGGAAATGTTAAATGTAGTTAAAATATCTACACCCCCACCACCTCACCCCAACACACCCCCCACACACCCCACACCCAACCACTATATATCTTTTGAGCAACTGAACATTTTATAAAACTGAATCATAACTGTAAATTCCATTCAACTATTGTGATGTAAACTACCACAGTATTTTGCCAAATATTTGGAAATTTGAATAAAATAGAGTTGTTTAAAAAGGCACCACTGCCCCCAGATAAATATTTAATTCAAAAGTAATTCATTTGTGTAATTAATTTGCAGGCAATTATTGTATAATTTTTTGTAATACATTTAATTAATAAAAATTGATCCGTCGCAACATTTCAAAACAAAATCTTTGAATAACACTTTAAACATTTTTTTAAAACAAGAAGAACCGAAGTCTCGGTGCACAATTTTAACATCAGGTGAGATGGACAAATGACTTGTTCTGAGTCCAATATTTACCCGAGGTACATCTGTTACTTCGTTAGTTAGCAGGCGCCGCCACTGCTTTAGAATGCTGTTGCGAACCTAAATAAAAAAAGCGAAAAGCATCAATATACTAGAGAAAATGTTACTTTACATGGCAAAAATACGATGAAATATTTTGCAAGCCTTTGAGTTGTATTTATTAATACTTATATGGCGCTCTACGGAGCACACAGCGCCTTACAAAAGCAACAAAACACAGTACAGCAATACACACGGAATAATACAGGAAAAAAGAAATGCAGACAAATTAACCCTGGGACAGGTGTGTTTTACACAATGTAGGCATTTTTGAACACAGTAAACGGACAGATTATTCCAATGTCGAGGTGCAACAACAACAACTCCTTTTTTTTTAGATCTAGGAGCACTTTGTTTCATCAGTATAAGAATGAAATATGTGTCTGTATCCGCCAGAAGCAGCATTTTTAAGTAGCTGGACAAGATTAGTGAGATATATAGGGGCCTGGTTATTTAGACATTTGTTGTGTTTTAAATTCAAGATATTGTCATCGTAGGTTTTAGGCTAGCTCAATTGGTTGTTTCGCTAGTCTGCTTCCTTGAACTTGATGGCGTTTTGTTGGCTTTGGCTTTGCTCTTTTTTACAACAAGCGTAATTGTGGCAAAGGGAAATTTTGATCATTATTTATAGATTAATGAACGCGTATTACTTGTTGGAAGAGAAATTAGACAAAATAATGCACGCGCGCTGATTTTGATGCGTCTAATGCACGAGCCCCGAAGGGGGGAGTGCATTAGACGCATCGACATCCGCGCAAGTGCATTATTTTGTCTAATTTCTCGAGCAACAAGTAATACAAGTTCATTAACCTATTTCATACACGAGAAGAAAAAACATGTGATATTTGCTGTTTTTATAACGAAATTATCACTAAAAATATTGGAAAATAGAACCAAATATAAATGCATCAACCCGCCCGAAAAATGAATCAAGCCTACAAGACGCAAACACGCGCGAAAACACTGCGCGTAGTACGCGGAGTGCAATTAGACACAATCAATGCATGGTTTGGATTTTTCTAACGCTTGCTCTGATTGGTTCTCGGTATCTAAGAGTGTATGAAAAAGAAGGAATGCATACACCTAATGCGGCTCTACAATTATTGTTTGACAGTTTACGTAAGGGTTGTACGAGTTTACCCGACGTGAGTGCTGATGTATTTTAAAAAGACCTTTTCATTTCGTTATCGAATCTAATTAATTTAGTTATTTAGTTTGCCTATTTTTGTATGTGGCTTGAATGGTCGTAATATCAAAAAAGATCTTAATTGTAAAATGAGATTACCTCTGAATTCACCACACATATCACCAACACAAGGTAGACACCCTGAAAATAATTCAGAGAAAGTATAATAATATTTATTGACGATGTGAAACAGAAGTATTATCTTTGATCATCTGATTTTCTTTATTAAACGGTATATACTGTTATATTTGGTACCAAAATGAGTACAAATTTTCCCGTACAATGCCGCGTTGACATCATAACCTGAGCAAGCCCTCGCAATATTGGTATTTTGGTATGTACAAAGGTTTAAACAGGAAGGCCCGCTTGGCCAGTTCGCCACAGAAGAACTGACTTACATCTGTTACTTTGATGACAGACAGAACAGAATTTACAGGGATAAATTTTAACCTTGACTAATTCCCAAAGGAACTTGGACCAAATGTGGGGCTTCCACTTTAAGCAAAAAATGATTTTGGCGAAAAAGTCTACGATAGTACGATTTTCAACGAAATATGAAAGGAAATGACAACTAAAGGTCGGTATGTCTTGAAATACTTTCACAGGTGTAAAATGAAAATCATGAATGTTGTTGTTGTATATGCTATGGGTATCACTAACCCCGTCTATGGTCATATATGATGTATATGATGGTCGGTACCTGGGTAAGGTTCTGGGGCAGAACTTATATCATTAGAATGATTGCCCGTGATGGACTACGATTAGTTTAAGTTGAGGGGGTGGGGGTAAACAAAAGCGTTTATATGATGGATGAAAGACCTTAGAGGGGATACCACCACACTCCCACCCACCCCTTTCATAGTTTTAGGGTTAAATGGAAATAAATGACCCCACTTTATTTTTGCTCCACGCACCATCTTCACTAGTAATAAGCAACCAAATTAATAGCTATATGGTAACAACATTTGCACAGTATTTTTTGTGGGACATGAGAGCACATCAGATATATTGAATTACATTCTAAATACGAAGAATATTCTCCTGATAACAATTATTTTTATTTGTTGAAATTCGCGATATAATACAAATTTAATAGGAAAAATAAAAAGTAAAATTGATAAAAAATGTTATTTACTTAAAGCTGGGAGGAAAAGCCGACGATCATTTTAAAATGTTGTATTTCATCTTAATGCTATTTTTATATTTTTAATATATATTTGCTATCTGTACCTAAGTGTCATTTATTTCCAGAGTTGTAACTTTGAATGTATTTTAATATTATAATAAATAAATAAATAAATAAATAAATAAATAAATAAATAAATAAACAAATTCTGCCCACAGTGTTGTCTTAATTTCATATGACAGAGCAAAAAAAGATACAGCACAATATTCCGTTCATTTATTGTCTTCATACATATTAATATATGACAAGGCAGAAAACAATATCTTCGATAACAGGGTTTTTTATTCTACCAGAAAATCTAAATTATTCCCTCATATTACCGTGTTGTGGCCACATCCTTCCCCACATTCTTCGATCCCCAAGATATTCATTTTTTTCTCAAAAAAAAAAACACCTAAAAAATTGAGGACTTTTGAGAAAGAAATGTGTATCTTCAATACGAAATGTCAACATTTTCAATGATCGTCGGCTTTTCCTCCACATATCATTGGATTTGTCAATTTTACTTCGAAAATATGAAAAATTAAAAAGGTTTAATTTTTAATAAGTTGCCATAAAATATGTATTATATCGCCAATTTCAAAAATTCAAAATTATTTGATATCAGAAGGACATTCTTTGTATTCAGAATAACCCTAGAACTACTGAGCCATATTTTGTAACACGGACTACGAAACCACCCCCTAAAAACTGTCATATAGCCCTATGCCAAGGTATAGCTATTGGTCTACTATATCCAGTGATACCAAAATAAGGTCAAATTATGACATAATGTCGCGATGATATCATAATTTGATGCCGCCCATGCTAATTTGGGAAAATCTGACTATGTACAAAAGTATAGGCAAAATTGATTTTCGGCTAAAAATGCTACAAATATGAGATTTTCATCAAATTTTCTTTTAATAATGAAAGGAAATGGCTATTTCAACTAATAAGTAAAAAGTCAGTAGCTCTTGGAATAATTTCACAAGAGCGAAATGAAAAACATTGAATTTACTGTAGAAATCAATTGTGGCCTCACCCCCACCCCTATGGTCATCTTTGACGACCGGTCCTACCCCCGGGTAAGGCGCTGGGGTAAAAATTAGAATAATATAACTAAAATGAGCACAAAGAATGGATCTACGATTAGCTTAGGTCGATTGGGCGTAAGCGCACGAGTTTTTTTGTGACGGATAAAAATCTTCGTGGGGTCTCCCTTCTAAATAAAAGCATAGGTCCGTATAATACGCTAACCGCCACACGTATAGATGTGTTTTTGTTTGTTGCATACCTGCAAACTGCTCAGAATGTCAAACATATAAGTCAAGTATATGCTGTAATTTCCAGCCAAGCCGACAATCCAACCAATCCCAAGCATTGGCAGCAGCATAAAGACACCTCGTAAACCAACTCTGAAAAATACATGTCAAAGGTCAACTTTAATGCCCAAGTAACGATAATACAAAGTGACAGATGGGCTATTGGTGTCTGCACGTTCACTTAAATAATATAAGTGATGTTAAAGTATTAATTTTGTATTATTTAAGAAATACATGGTAATGCATTATCCTTTACACCCAAATAATGTGTCCGAGGCAGTAAAAACGTAAATAATGGGTGAGGCGCCGCCGAACCCATTATTTAAACGTTTTTACTGCCGATGACACATTATTTGCGTGTAAAGGATAATGCTGCACCCTTTATTTCTATTCTATTACCAGAAAATAGTGCAAATTATAATACTTCAAGGTGGAGCGCGTACGCGTAAGTGACAGCGCGTATCGCAGAAATATTGCACGCGTAACCAAGCGTAATGCTGTGCGTAGAATGTGTTATGGCTCTTGACCCATTATTGCAGAATAATGGGCTCTCACGTGACGCGTTTCAACAAATCACAGTGCTCGATTTTGAATAATGTGGGGTAATAGAATACAAAATATAAACCCAAACTAGAAACTCATACAGTTCCCGTGCCCTTCATAGTTAAGGCAACCCGTTAATAATCAATTATTCAAAAGCGAATTAAAAATGGAAATGTGTGTTTAATGAGCGCCCATATAAACAAATACTAAAATCAACGTTCCAAATATTTGGTGTAGTAGCTGTTAAAACAGTTGCTTTGTTTACTCCAAATTCAGGTTCCATAATTTCTACTTACTTGACTGAGGCAAGATTCTCATGGTTAGGAGTTGTAGAAGCAGCTTTAATCGTTTTGACGATGACAATAACGAGAACCACGAGGTTGGTCTAAAATAAAACAATAGATTGGTGAAGAAATATTAATTGAGATGTTTTATATTATCGCCAAATAATGTGTTATAAATAATAATCCCCCGGTGTCTTAGCTAGCCACCCGTCTTTCTGTAATTAATGACGGGTAGTTTCCTCCGGGACAGGCAGAATGAGTGTCTGTAATATATGCTCTCCTAAATTATAAAAATAATGCTTGAATAAATCAAGGTTGTAGGAATAGCTATTTAAAAAGACTGAACACAACGAAGGTCTGGTTTTGGTGAAACTCCTAGCAAACACAAAACATTTTCGACATCATTCGAAAAGGCTAGAAAAAATTGCCAGAAAACGTTTAAATGTCGGGTTATATAAATGGTATATAACGTTTTTATAACATTCAAAAACGTTTTGTGAAATGACTTTCAAATTTTATAACATAATGTTATCTAAGTGTTGACAAAATATTTAGCAAATAATTTTTGCAAAAAGTATTTTACAATAACATTTTGAAAAACAATGTACAGATATTTGTGCAGAGTGTTTTCATACAAAACGTTTAAAAACGTTTTCTTGTTCTTTATATAACCCGACATTTAATGTAATACAAATGTTTCAAAAAAAAAAAATCCAAAATACAACCTGTAAAAACGGTTTAAAAACGTTTTGTCTATGCTGGGCTGCTTGTCGAATCCTTGACCAAGGTAGCCAGCAAATGTTTAAACTAAAATTGGGTGTTGTAAATGCTACTAAACGATTCCATAAAATGTTCAAACTATTTGTGAGCAATTGCCACAAATCATTGCAACGTAATGTTATTTAAATGTTAGAAATGTTACTAATGTAACTAACAATAACCTTTGAAAAAATCATAACATCCCTGCTTTGTATATAAAATGTTACGTAAGAGGTTACATATTTTGCTTTCTTATTATTATTATAAACGAATTTGCTGATTAAAAAAATGTAGTACTTGCATATCGTTTCTAGGTGGATATTTACCATTATTATGAACAAGACGGGACCAAGAAATGCCCAAATCAATCCACGCTCCGTGGACAACCAGCATCTATATAAATCGGAATAATCAAATATTATTTAGTTCGGTTAATTTACCACGATTATTTTGATAGCATGGGCTTAAATTTGAAAACACATTTAATTTAAATAACAAATTTACGTTGAATACAATACAATGTTGTATTCATTTTAAGCGATGACGACGATGATTACGACGACAATGCTGACTGACAACGACAACTGTGATGATGATGATGATGATGATGATGATGATGATGATGATGATGATATTGAAGATGAATTATATTGTAATGTTTACTCACTGTTGACGATATCCATAGTAATTGTGGCCAACAGCAACAGACACGGTCGTTGTCAAGACGGGAATTCCTATAATTGCACAGTTAATATTTTTGTTACGTGATGATAAAATATTTCTTACAATTTCTTACAATATTTTGACAGCTGGGTTGGTTGCGAAGCATTGCTATTGCAAGGATTCCAACATAAACCACACCACCACACCGAGGACCTCACATTTGACAAGGCACGCATCCTCACAACGTAAGTCTTTGGAAAACGTAAAAAAATAAGACCTTATGCCCTACTACCTCAACACATCGACACACTGAGGACATTTTTGAAAATGTTCCGGTCCTCTCACTTAAAAGCAATATAAGGTGTGTGTGGGAGGTGGGTTGGTGGGTGTGTTTGTCAGGGTGGTTTAAGGAGGGACGTACGCTGTACATCACACATATATGACATCAACTAAAATTGTAGTTATCAGCTTTACAGAATCTGTCCCAGTTGGAAACCGGTCATCAGAACGATTTTACTTCCCTGGGAAGTTTTACCCGCATGGTAATAACTTTATTACCGTGATGGACAATTAGTGTACTGGTCAGCAATATATCAGAAATGACTTTTGACTCATCTTCTTGGTCCTGTACCAACATATTGGTTGTGGGCTAGAAATATTGTAACGATTTCAAATTGACCATGTAATGTCACCTTACCTTTGGAAATGTAAAGTGTTCGCGCTTTTTTATCTTTGCCACTGACAACTTACCCCCTGTGCGCGACTGATGTTAGACAAATAGTAAGCCTATCAATAAGGCTACAAAACATTAATATAGTGGCGGGGTCAAATATTGCTGCTTCTCTTATTTATTCTTGCGTAAGGTTCCTTCAATATTTATGACGGGTAATTTGCAGCTTCTCCGTCAATCCCCTTCACCACCACCACCACCGCCGCTAAAGTATTTATGAACACTAATTATGAACATGTTTTATTTCTTACCCCAACCGATGACAAAATAAATAATCTTCATATTTCTCTCCATCCCCCAAACGAGGGCAATCATGCGGAAGAGGTGTACTCCTTCCACAAACATCCAACAGAAGACTGACATAAACAGACATTGTAGAAAAGCAGCTACCGTCTTGCATATTTTCTGAAAATAAAACAAATTAGTAGCTTACAATGTAAAACATTTCGCCCGTTTCAACTCCTTCAATTTAACTTATCTCTTGTACTTATTATTGCCAGATAAATATGAAGTCAAAAACTACCTAATTAACACCAGTCGGTGCTTTTACTAAAGTTTACCAAATTATATTGATAGAAAAAAAAACATATATGTATAACAGACATGGACTGGGATTTAAAACAAAAAAACCCCGCATAATACTGATTTTGTGTCTGGCATATCTACAGCTGATATTAACAGCTGAAATGTAGGATATAGCGCTGGCAAAAAAATCGGCCAGACACAAGCGACCTGGTGAAGGTGTCGTCATAGATAGCTGGTCAGGGGATTTTTACACGACAAGCAAGTGTAGCCAACAATAGGTGTTATTAACCAGATCTTAACCGACATCAGTAACAAGGTCTTTTATCACAGGTCACCATTACCAGTTGAGTCACGGGGAGAGCGGGATTAGATTTGTATTGGATTTGAACCCGGGACCTCCTGCACCAAAGTTTTAATGATTAAAAGTCGCAAATGATTTGGCAGAGTTATATTCTATCATGTTTATTCAATCAAAAAAAACTAATTTTACATTTCATATTGCAATACTATGTGGGATGAAAGGAAAAGGCAGAACAGGCATTGAAGAACATGTGGATATCGTTAACCAGAAAAGTAAAATAGGAAGAGGAACAACTGATGAAGTCAGAGCGACGTCTGACGAAAGCTTGACCATTTTCACACAGTGACTGGCTGCGCCAGTACTGTAGTTTTGACACATTAACCGGCTGCATCGGTAATGTGATATCTGACGGCACACCCGAATAGAAATCAGTTGTTATCGAATCCCGTTGTGAAAGCCTATCTACTTACTAGGAAGAGAAAGGCACAAAAGGAAAGGTGCATCCGAGAGAAAAAGTAAGAAAGAAGAAAACATATTATTAAGCAATTATTATAAATTAAAGCAATAATATGTGGTTTGCAAAAAAGAATAGATTCCTAAATGTTTGCTTTTCACTGAAAACACATTATCCCTTTTAATTTCTAGCCAAACAAATGAGGTATAACGAAGAAAATTGCGATTTCAATCAGGGACCTTGTATGGAGGGACTGGAAACGGCTTCCACCCATTGTACCATGCGAGTTGCTGGTTTACAAATTATCCTCAGTTGAGCAAGCATGAATAATACGTTGATCAATAGACCCTGGTACGAATCCAAGCACAGTTACAACATAGCGCGTGGCTTGTCTTGTACATTGCGAAATGAGCCTACATGTTTGCCTATAATGACAGACTCTAGAAATGCCAACATAAATCTGCAAAGAACATCATCTTAAGAATTATTTCAGTATCGAAATCAGTAGGAATACCAAGCGTACGGTGTACACATTCCAGAAAAAAATATAATTTTGTTTGTTCTAGCATTCTGTATCTCCACAAAATTGTCACATTTTGTCTTCAAAATCCTAAGTAAATGATTTTCCATGCTACACAGAAATTGTGTTCGACAAAGGATAGACATTTTACAAAATTTTACATAACTTAAAAAGATATTGGAATATTTTGATGGTTTAAAAAAAATATTTAGTAGGGCAACATGAGCAAATTATAAAATTCAAACATAGCGCCCTCGGCGCAACTCGCATACAATCGAAGGTCGAAAAGATAATCTGATAGCTTGACAATAGCTATCAATAATCTGTTTCCAGTCCCTTTATACACGGTCCCTGTTTCAATCCAGCGCTTACAATGCGTGTACTACGCTCGCCGATCATAACATGTAATACTGCACGGAGCATTGCGCTCGACGTGTGTACACATAAGCTGACATCCACTGGAGATGTTAGCAAGCAGTCGATCGACGAACTATGAATAAAACCGGGTCGACCCGGTTTGAATATAAACAGTTAAATTTTACTATTAATAAAGCACTTCAGGTTTAGTCTATTACGTGGTATTTTAGTACACCATTGGGCATTATAATTATGCAAAAAGTAGAAATCCTAGGAAAACTGAGGGCGTCGCTGTGAAACAAATCACACATTATGGCTTTAAAGATGACGAATATGTTTACTTGTTTTGAAATAGTGTTTCAAACTTACGGCATTCTTTTTAGCGGAGTCACTGAGAGTCAGCAGTACTATTGCCATTAACATAGCTATCATCAGCTGAATATGAATCAACATTCGTTCTGATCGAAACACGGATTCCTTTCTAATAAGTAAAATAGGGGATATATGATGCGATCAAGCCAAATCAGTCGGAACTCGGAAATATTACACCTTCAGTTTCTTATAGGATAGTAAAAGCATTTCCAAAGCTGCATTTTGCAGAAAATCCTATTAAATTAAATTAAAGAGTTTCGAAAAACAAGAGGAAACTTTCCTTAGTTTGGCTATATCTCAAAATAATGTTCCCGAGTTCCGACTATGTAATGACTAATTAATGACCGTAGACAGATAAGAGACATGTCATATGGAAACCTACCTTTTAAATTCGTAAGAATCAGTTTCAAGCCTTCTCGACGACTTGGTTAGACTTATCCATAACTTTGCACTCCACAGGGCAGATAATTGAATAAAACTATTAGGCTTTTTTTTTAATTATGTGCGATATATGTACTTTTACATAACTTTTCCTATGTTCATTTTAAGTGTATTGATCAATTAATGCCTTAGAAATAGTCCATGTGTAATCATTTAAATTATACTTACCTAAAGAAAAACATCGTAAGTAGCGCAAAACAAAGAGCTGCCATTGACAGAACATAACCAAAGTAGTTTAAAACTGCCACTGCTTTTGAGTAAGGCTCGGCAATTTGGTCCTGTTAAGAAATCATAAATCAATTATGAAAACAATAAATGACGAGAAACAAAAGGCACGAATTTAAAAAGCGCAATTACATAAGCTCATTAAGCAATACAGTAAGCATTTGAACAAGTTTCAAATTTAGTCCCCAACACACTTGTTCCTTGTTCAGGGGTAATTCATTCTCAAACTTTACCAGAGAACAAAATTATGACACTGTTACGCATGGCCGATTAAACCTTTCGTCAACAAATCACCAAGAATTTTCATCATGTTAAAGATAGTGTCAGACTAGCTCAATAACCGTCGCGACGCACATGACAAGTATATTGCACAATAGAACAGACAAACCGGCGAAAAACCAGGTTTATCAAAAAAAAAACTGGAATTGAAAAATCGAATTGAAAAACCAAGTTAATCGGCAAAAAAAAGGTTTCTCGGTCGATAAAATTCGAAAAACTTATGTTTTTTTCGATTAAAAAACCAGGTTTATCAAATCGAAAAACGAGTTTATCTATTCGATTGTCATAGTTTTTGACAAACCTGGTTTATCAGCAGTTTTTTTTATCTATTTGAAAACCCTGGTTTTCGATCGGAAAATCTTTTTTTTAAATTAAAAAACCAGGTTTATCGACGAAATACCAGGTCTTTTTGTTCTATTGCGCAATATACTTGCCATAGACGCATCGGTTAATGTATGTTGTACCACAGAGTAATCCTGAACAACAAGGGTTTTAGCCAATGGCGCGACGGCCCGTAAAGGAGGTGTACAGTTAGAGATACACATATGCAGTTCATTTCAAGAACATACTACATCTAACCTTATTCAAAGGCCTAACAATCAATCACAAGTATAGATTTCTGACTAATGGTATCCAGATTTGTAATTTATACCAATGTTAGTTAAGGGATCCAAAATGAGCGTTTATTGCGTTTCGACAGTATTTTTGTGGGACATGAGAGCACCTCAGACCTATCGAATTGCATTCTGAATACGAAGCATGTCTTTCTGATATCAAATAATTTTCATTATAAAATTTGATATTTTTCAAATTTTGATATATAACAGTCCTCGAAGTAAATTATATAAATCTAATGATATATTCTTAAAGTGTATGTAGCAGGAGGAAAAGCCGACGGTCAATTGAAAATTTTGACCTTTCATATTGAAGATATGGATTTTTTCCCAAAAGACCTATTTTTTTTTTTTGGTGTTTTGGAAAAAAAAATCCATATCTTCAATACGAAAGGTCAAAATTTTCAATTGATCGTCGGCTTTTCATCCCACCTACATACACTTTAAGTATAAACCATCAGATTTATAAAGCTTAATTCAAGTACTGTTAAATATAAAAAATATCAATTTTTAATGATTTGCCATAAAATGTGTATCAAATTGCGAATTACAAAAAATCAAAATTATTTGATATCAGAATGACATTCTTCGTATTCAGAATGCAATTCGATATGTCTGATGCGCTCTAATGTCCCAAAATAAATACTGTCCAAACGTTCATACCCCAGCCCTTAATGCAGCAATATTTTCACCCCCAACGGCAGACACGTCATCTCTAAAGTCAGTTCCGTAATCTGCATGGATAAGTCTTATGGTCTAGTCTAGTTGTCTTATGGATCAGTGACCTTTAAGGTTGGAGTGATGCAGTCATTCCTTTGTTAAAGTATAAGCAAATTTAAGTTCATCAAAATAAAATGCCAATTTTTATTTTTCGGTGAAAATTATGGGAAATCTAAACTTCCAATTTATTGTTAGGCCTTTGAATATGGTTGTGGTGTTTCTTGTGTTCTTGACTTGAATATTTTTCTTACCGTTCACCCCTTGTAAGGCTGAGAGTCGGTGTGGTCACCGACATTGAGTAAATTGTTTCTTTTTTAATGGTAACGCAAAAACCGTTATCCATGTATACTTCGTGTAAGAGAATACCAAACAAATCCAAACTCTAATCCTAACCCTAACCCTAACCCTAATCCTACCCTAACCCTAATCCTTGCCCTAACAGTAACCCTAACCCTAACCCTAACACTAATCCTAATTCCTAGCCCTTAACCTAACTCTAATCCTATTAGTATTTTGTGCTCTCTTTCCCTTAATTTGCATCTATTATCATTGATGGGCAAACGATAATTGATCGTCATCCGCTTGCGCCGACACAGACATCTGTTGTTCTATAATACAAAAAGCAACAATTTTTGCAAATGCGATCTCGTGTAAATAAATAAAGATTGTACTGGCATTATTTGCTAGTCTGGAGACATGTATTGGCGCGAGCTTACCATTTAAATCAAGGATGTAATTTTAACGTAGTTAAACATCCACAAATTGGTCAACTTAACAGAAGTTAATCATATAGTTTCGCCAATTTATTCACAGTATACTAACCTCGTATCTCATCAAAACGCTAAACGTCGTCAAATGATTACATTTGCAGGTTACGTAAGATTCGTTGACATGAGCAGTTTCACACCCAGCAGTTACCCAACTGCGAGGAAATAGAGTAACATTTTATATTATGCTATTAACACAACAAGTGCATGTAAGCATGCATATTTAGCTCACTTCTAGTAGTACTGAAGGTCCCTTGTCCAGACCCGATGGGGAGCTTACTTGATAATGATGGGAGAAATAGGTACGTAATAAGTATATAGTATTGTTGCCATACATTTTGCCGTGATTGAGCATTTGCAATGATTTATCTGTAATTGGTTGCCTTCAACAAACGCAGACAGAAATCATGTTCTATCTTACTCTGTTACTCAACTCTACAATGGATGGTTTCACACAGTCTTGGGCTGTTAGTCAGAAAACAGACAACGAAAGTAATTTTACGAAATAAGAACAATTAAAACAAAATCGAAAAGAGTACAAAGGTAAACTTATACGGACAAAATGCATAATCTGATTTGAAACGTACAACCACCTCAACCCTATTAACATATACACACTCGGGTATGGTGATGGACAAATCGATGTGGTTTTTATTAACTTACCCGTTCTTTTCGGTCGAAAAGAAAAAACATCCAGGGGTCCTTGTTTCTTGGGTCTTCATTATCTGCAATGATAACAGTTTGCGTTATCGTGCTAAAGAAAGGTATCTTGATATAACGGTGTCTCTCTCTGCAAACTGATAAGCAGTGATCAACCATTTCGAAATGAATACAAACGACAAAGGACGAATCAATGCATTATCACCGTTTTATTTACTCTAGTGAGTGATGAATTAAGCACTGTAATCCCAGCAAACACAAAAACGTTTATAAAACGTTTTAAATAAGTTATATTTTGGGTTTTGGTTTAGGTAAAAACGTTTTAATAACATTAAAATGTCGGGTTATATAAAGGTCATGAAATCGTTTTAAAACGTTTTGTATGAAAACACACTACAACAATATTTTTAAAATGTTTTCGAAATGTCATTGTAAACTATTTTTGCAAACATTTTTGGCCAAATATTTTGTCAACACTTAAATAACATTATGTTAAAATATTTGCACCAGGCAACACAGAAATGTTCTTAAAATGTTTTTTACAAAACGTTTTAATAACATTTAAATGTCGGGTTATATAAAGGTCATGAAAACATTTTAAAAACGTTATTGTAAATATTTTGGGCAAACATTGTTTGCAAAATATTTTTTCAACCCCAAAATAACATTCTGTTTAGAATGATTTGCACCAAATTTTCAAAAATGTTTTTGGAATGTTATTAAAACGTTTTTATACCATTTATATAACCCGACATTTAAATGTTTTCTGTAAAACATTTGTGTTTGCTGTGCAGTAAATTACGAACAAATGTTTTTTAATGTTATAACAACGTTTTATACCATTAATGTACCCTTTATATAACCCGACATTTAAACGTTTTCTGACAACCTTTTATAACCTTTTGCGAATGAAGTCGAAAACGTTTTGTGTTTGCTGGGATGCCATCAAATCTGTTCATTTTGATCAGCAGAAAGTGATGTTACACGATGCTAACACTAAGACGAACTTTTAGATAGAGCTTTCAAACTGTTTCCATGTACTCCAGTGCAAAAATACATCAACATCAATCATGAATAATTAAAATGGTATGTAATGTTTTAGATAAATTGTCAACGAGGTGGTTTGGAAATCCCTGTAAAATGCCCAGTTGGTTGTCAGACAAGACTCTGAAGCTATGTAGCAGAAAAGAGGTACTTGTACGCTCGCGGCAGCATCGTCGAGAGAAACTTGTTTAGATGTGAAAATATGTTTCGATTGCAATCTAATTTCGAGCTTTTGGTAGCAAATGTATCAAATGTATTAGATTGCTCTAACAAGATTCCACTTACAGTTAGCAGCCTGGACAACCGATTCTTTTGTTATGCAAGGCTCACTCAGTCATTTAATGAGGCAATACAAACGATCGAATTTGGTGTTGAAATGAGCTCAATTTTGAGTTACACCTTTTCAATGTAAAATTAATTTTCTCGGCCAAATGAAAAGCAATCATTTTCATTTATTCAGGTAATGTCAGGAACAATTGTAGTGCTTGATACCGTATTTTTTTTCAAATCCTAGTGTTAAACTTAGGCGTGAAATTTAGTCATCTAGTGTAAGATTTTCGATTTTGATAGGCTTAAACTCTGCCCGCGAGCCTTTTTTTGATCAACCTTTTAGCTTTTCAAAGTAAGATAGTTCGCTAATGAAAGATTTTTCCCAACTTTCTAACGCACATCACCGTGAGCGATATATCATAGTTTTGTCAGAATTTCCGTTTTCATTTCACCATTTTTACTCCCGGCTCAAAATCAACGCGTGAAATCTAAGGCTAATACTAGCATTGTGGATCGATATCCCTGGGTTTAATAGGAATACTGGCATGGCTGCAGTGTTGCCAGAACTTCAATATAGCAAAGAAATTCCCATGCCTATAGCGCTCCTACTGATCATGTTTAAGCACGCTGAGTGATTAATTATTTGATTTCATCATCACCGTGATTTTGCTTCTCCTCAAAACAACTTTGCCCAACAATCTTACATGCAATCAGGCAATATTTTAAGCAAAATTTTCATTTACAAAACATAAATATTACGCTGTATGTTTTATGATCAAGCAAACTGTTTGGAACACACTTCCATATAACCTTGGTAACGCCCCCAGACTTTCGTTATTTAAACGCCAGCTTAAAACCAATCTCTGTAAATTGATCGTTTTTACGTTTGTTTGTAAATTTCGTGCTTTACGCGCTTTCCTTTTGTTTTTAAACAAAAACCTGTTCAAGCAATTATTTAAAATTGCTTGCCTAAAAACAGAATAACTTGGATGTTAATACTTGACGTAGTGTTTCAATTGTCATGAAGGTGACTGGGTATGATGCCTTTTGTTTGTGTTTGTTTGAAACTGCTTTTGTAAACCCACCGGAAGTCATGGGCCCTAATGAAGCAGCCAAATCAATACCAGGTTAAACATGGAAGTTTATAAAACCTATTAAATAACCTAAAGGAAAAAAATTGTGGCAACAATGAGCCTTGCATTGAAAGTCATGGTTAAAGTGTGTTGAGTACCACCCAAAGTTTCCCTACATACACCCCCACTACCCACCTCACACACCTCTGTACCCACCCCACCCCATAGGCCTACATGTACATGATATTACATACTGGTACACAGCGTCGACTTCCTATACGATAAATATAAATTTAATACTCCGTTGGTGAGCGACGGGCGACTGGTATTTCACCGAACGCAAGAAAAGGAGTTCTATCTGATTGGCTAGCAATCGATCGCTTAGGTCGCTTAGTAGTCAACTACAAACTCAAAACTGAGCATCGTATTCAATTCGATTGAAATCGATATTCTATTATTGCCGTAGATAAAGAGAGTGATAGTGTGTCAATAATGTACATTGTATTGCAGCTGGATTTTACATGCATTCTTTTGTATAAATTGTTTCTCAAAGAGTTGAATATGATCAAAATTTTTACTCAGGATTTCAAATTTTTACCCGCAAATTGCAGTTAAACATATCCACAGCAAAATACCGGTCCTCACTAATTAGTGTATTTAATTTCCAGTTAGTGTATTTAAGATAAAACCTGACAACAAATAAAATTTTCTTGCAATAGAAATATCATATGGGATACTGATATGGTAGGCCCCAACCGCCACAACGTGGAGCCAAATTGACCAATCATGATCATGTTAGAGTTTTTCATTACTCGGAGGTAAAACTGACTAATTAAGTACGACTTACTCATTACGTGAAGCGAATTTATTCATTAAGAATTTGCCAGACGAGCGTCACGTAGTTGCAAGATATCCTCGGTCACGAAAGTTATGATTCAAAAAGTAGTTTATGAAAAGTACGAACTGACTTATTATTAAGATGGACATGCACTCATAAGAAACTCATACAGTATTGTACATAACTATATAGCTAGGCAGAGTGGTGGTAAACTATGCACACAGTTCTGCGATCTGCAGTGTATCGCCGGGAGCTAATTTGTATAACTTGCGCGGTGTCCCTGCGGAATTCGACCTTCAGCAAACTGCAAACCAGTTCGGATTTACTTTATATACTAGTAGTAGGCCATACATACTGTAGTTACTGTCCGTTTTCCTATACACAATACTCAGTGCGCTCACCATTGACGCGTGACCTCTACAAATAGTGTATGTTAGAAGTAGGCCTATAGACCATTGCCTAGTTGACGTCACTGTGTAAAAAATAACCGGCCAATATTTAAAGTATTCTCTGAAATTCTAGAAAATATAGTTTTGTAACATGTCCTAAATTTTTAGCTAATTTAGGTGTTTGGAAATATTGGTACTTTAGTGTTTTAGGAAGGATATGTAAACGACAGATAACACCAAAAAATATGAAGAAATTATTTCTAAACCGTGTTAAGTCATTAAGCTTCTCATTTTCAAGAACGCTGGTTAACAATAAGCAGACTATTGTCTCATTTCGTAAACAAAAGCCCACAGTATTGTTACCTTGCGTTCGCTTTATAATCGTTCACCCAACTGAAACTATAATACCAGCTCATTGCTCATTGCACAGGTAAAACAGACACAAGTGCAGTGTGTATTTAACCAGAGAAGATCTGATGTAACATAGTTGAGCTGTTTTCATTGAGTGTTATCTTGGTTTAATAGCTTTTAGTCCTTCAAAGGTCGTGGTGAGTTCTACTGTAGACATGACTGCATCATGATTATTTTAAAGTCAACAACATTCAACAATATGATCACCGTGATAGTATGAGAGTATCAGTACCGTGGGTGTCAGTGATCCTGGCCTGACCACTGTAGACAAACAAACAAACACGCCACACACATGACACATGCATGCAAGGTAACATTGACTATACACTAATGGTATTGATCCTGTACAACTGGTCGTGGTTTATTTACAATCGATTCATTTAAAATCCCCATAGTAAACATTAATTTTGGCAAGAGTTTTCTCTCTCTGGAACGAGGATGCATCCACTGGCTCCGCGTAATGAAAAGATCTAACATGATTGGTCAATTTAGCTCCGCGAAGCGAAAAGTAAGCTACGCGTAGCAGCTCCACGTTGTGGCGGTTACGGCCAGCCATATATTGATCATGCGAAAATCGTAAAACATAAAATAGAAACAGTGTGGCCGGCTCTCAAAATCTCAAATTGTATGCTAGCCTGAGTCGCACGGGCTATCTCGAACAAATTCACCATGCGTAGTTGTTGAAAAACGTGAGGATTCATCGTACTATCACGGCAATTTTTAACACGAAGATATAGGGATGATGACGGTGTGTGGTACATAATAATATTTATATAGCACGACTAATAGCTATACATTTATATAGCGCTAAATTATGACAAATAGGCCTAATGGTTATAGGCCTACATGTCAAATTAAAAACAAACCCGAACACAAGTCTGAAGGGTGTAATGAAAATGCCAACCCGCGATGGGGCGGGGCGGTGGGGTCATATAAAATTCACCAGGAGGGACAGAAGATTAAAAACACGCTAATTTTTCTAGGTTTGGACCGTGGATTTTCCCACGGACCTCAAGCGTGCGTCTCTTAATACGGACTAACCTAGGTAAACAAACAAACAGACAGACAAAATGGTTTTTATATTCATGGAATCCACATAAATTGAAATTCAGGCTATCACGGGAGCAAATTTTTAAAATTCACCTCATTTACCAGAACAGCCAATTGGGGATTTGGGCTACCAAATCGCTGGTCGGGCAATCATGACTTTCAATGGAAAATTGACCTGGATAACAACAAATGAAATATCGGCTATTTCTGCTGGTTGCTCTCGAGATACAACTACTGTTTTTGACATTTTCGGAGCATGAAGGGAAAAAGGGTAAAATAAAAACGGAAATTCTGACAAAACTATAATATATAGACCCACACGATGTGCCTTACAGAGGTGGGAAATATCTTTCTTTAGCAAACTATATTAGTTTGAGACGCTAAAAATGAATTCCGTAAAAAGCTCGCGGGCGAACTCAAGGCCTATAAAAATCAAAAATATCACACTAAAAGACACAATTTGATGCTTAATTTTAACACCAGGATTTAAAAAAATGTATATCCAAGCACCAAGTTTTTAACTGACATTACTGAAAAAAAAACAAAATATTGCTTTATATTTGACCGAGAAAATTAATTTCATAGCAAAAAGGTGTATCTCTGAATTGTGCTGATTTTAACATGTATCGATCGACTTTTAGCGCGACTAAGCATTTCTAAAGAATCGGTTGTCCAGGTTGTTGACTGCTTACAGTCGTGTCAATCAAATTATCATAACATTTTTACTGGTTACATAAGTGAAGTCTTTCTTTCTTTCTATGTTGCGTTTATTAGAATTATAGAATGTGACCCAAGTAAAGCGGATGAATTCGTCCTTTGAAGCAAGATCCGTCAGTTGCTCCAGGTTAATCATAATGTTTATGGTATTAGTGACAGTCCGTGTGCAGCAGTAAAACATTGAAACAATCCATGCGTTTCGAATTAACATTATTGAATAAGCAGGGTTTTGTACGGCCGCTGCGGATAGTCGACAGGGGCTCACCGCGGGCAAGCAAGCTTAGTTATGCCTAAACAACTACCAAAAACGTTTCAAAACGTAAAAGGGGCCACAGTTTAAAAATCTTTCCTGTGTGGCTTTTCACCCTTTTTAAACTTGGTCCCATTTATGAAAGTTTCTAAAGACCCATACGAAGTCATCTTTAGGCTACTTGTTTCTTTTCTTAGTTGTCAGTGTTCATTTTGTAGAGTAAATGAATTAATGTTCGTCCGTAAAGACGTTATAATGTATTTTGATTTAAGCAAAAGTAGCAAATACTCACTTTGTTAAATTCTTCATCGTCTTGTGCGATTCTGCGCCTATGTACAGATGTAGGGCCTATATATAGCAGGTTGACAGACAGTCAATTTGCTAAGTATATATAATACTCTACTACTCTTTATGAACACGCAAGATAATTATAAACCTTCAAATGTTTTTGATAATACATAGCCTTCGTCATATTGTACCGCTTTCGAACAGTCTTAAACCTAATTGTTGCATGTAGAAATTAGGACTCGTTCTTCATGTTATTACTACTTTACTGAATGGGACCAAGTTTAGAAAAGGGTGAAAAGCCACACAGGAAAGATTTTTTAAACTTGGCCCCTTTTTACGTTTTGAAACGTTTTTTTGGTAGATATTAATTATTTTTTTGAGGTAAAATAATATTGCGCAGTAAGTGGTTCTTTGTAGCCATGCGAGGCGAACTAGTTGGATATCCATATTTCGCGGTTAATGGTTCTTTGTAGCCCTGCGGGCAAACTATTTCGCGATGAGTGATTTTTTGAAGCTTCGAGGGGCAAACTAGTTGGATATCCATATTTCGCGGTTTGTGGTTCTTTTAAGCCCTGCGGGGCAAACTAGTTCGATATCCTCATTTCGCGGTTAGTTGTTTTAACGACCCGTAACCACCCCAATCAGCTGCATGGGGTAAAAGAATTATTACAAAAATTAATAGCTGAACCCAATAGTTCAGACAGGGACTGGAAACGACATATTGATGACTATATATAGAGTGTATTCAATAAACACAAGCGGAACGAGATCTGGAAAGTAACCGCTATCCGAACCATAAACACATGCATGATCAGACAACGAGTGTTCAATTTCCTCATAGTTTCCCACGTTGTACACACGTCAGTCGAATTTGGCGGTGTTGGTTTGTTAGCCCTCAAGTTATAACATCGTTCACTTTGTGTTGAACATTGTATGTGGGCCTCACTGTAATAACATAAAGATCAGTCTGATCAGTGTGATATCATTTCAAGAGCTAAGAGGTCACTTCACATGATTAAGCTAAACAGCCTAATTCGGCCCTGATTTGGTAAAATGATCTAACTTGAAATCAAAATCGCTGTTTCGAGAAAAAGAGCTTTAAAGTTTGAACACTTGACGTTTTTCTTTTTAAATTAAATAAATTATTAAACTTAGAAAATATATAAATCTCGTTATTTGGTGCAGAAAAAAGTTAAGAGTCCCACGTAACATCGCATGGTAAAAAGTGAAAAGTAATTGAACAAAATGGTGTTGTTCAACGATGTTTTTTAAGATATAAAATTATACACTGACGTTTCGTACAAAAATACTTTATCAAAGTGAGGAAAAACAACCATGACAGTCCCATCACGCGCCACTACAACGATATTCCCCATATTCCGTCTGATCTTAGAGTCACTGGCGCATGGCCTTCTCCAAACCTCAGGTTCAGATCACTAGCGTTGGTTGAAGGAACAACATACTATATACCATTACGGCACCCTTGCTGGCCCTGATAGCATCGGACTTAATGTCCAATTTTCTGCATTCAAACTTTAATTTCCTTTTGGTCACGCCCTGCCCATTTGGTAGATCTTCATTCTCTCCATTATAGCAGTTTTTTGTATTAATTTCCTGTGTTTTCTAATTTTCTTTTTTCCTTCTTTCTTTCTTTCTCTCTTTCTTTCTTTCTTTCTCTCTTTCTTTCCTCCTTTCTTTCGTTTTTCTTTCATAGGCCTACTTTCATTATTCCTTTCCTTTTTAGTTCTTTTTCTTTTCTTTATTTCTTTCTTCTCTTTTCCTTCCTTTCTTTTTTCCTTTCTTTCATTCTTTCTTCCTTTATTTCTCTCCTTCTTTCTTTCTTTCTTTCTTTCTTTCTTTCTTTCTTTCTTTCTTTCTTCCTCTCTTTCTTTCTTTCTTTCTTTCTTTTTTCTTTCTTTCTTTCTTATTTTTTTGTTTCTTTCATAGGCCTACTTTCATTCTTTCCTTTCCTTTTCTTTTTCCTTTCTTTGTTTCTTTCTTCTCATTTCTTTTTCCTTCCTTTCTTTCTTTTTCCTCATTTCTTTCTTTCTTTCTTACTACATCTTCTCTGCTATAGACCTATGGCCCTAGATTGCTGAGAAGGCATTGATGCAAACACCATGCATGTGAAATGTTCCAAAGGTTAATGAACGAGAATGAAAAGAACAGATTAACTTTATCATGTTTGTCTCCCTATGCATGAGTGCGTATATTTATGGCCTTTACAATATTTCCTTATGTTCTTGTTAGGTATGGGGTATTATTAAAATTAAAAAAATAGTTATATTAAATGAAATCCTGGCACAAATAAATCGTCTTCATTCAATTGTGCTCTCTATATAAAGCAAGTAGAAATAGCTTGTACACTTTCAACATGGGAACAAGTTTTGACGTATCTATAATTAGTAAAAAGATGTAGCTCAGCGGCCAGCCAACAAAAAGTAATTGTCTATAGTAGGCCCTATACGAGAAACAAGATTTTCTCTCTGAATTGGCCGTATTTTTACGTGTAAGAAGATCAATCGCATTATCGTGTTCACTCAAAAATTTAGAAAATAAATGGGCACTTCTGGGTTGGGTATCTATCTATAGATTCTATAGAATTTAAGTATGATATATTTTCGATGGAATATATATTTTCACTTGAAAAGTTAGTAGTTTTCAGAATTGCAATTTCTGAATATTATATAAAAAGCACTAATAAGACTATAAATGTAAGAGTATGTGATCATTTTGAATGTTAATAAATGCGAAACGCCGGCGGTAGACACCTGCAATATCAGGGATTGCCGCGATTCTTGCAGTAGCTTTTATGAATAGAATACAATAGTGGATACAATAGCGGATACAATAGCGGAACAATAGAGCTCTCTTACGGGCAAATAAACCTCGTCGCGTTTTGCTAAATTTCACTTCTTCTTTTTCATGAACTAACCGTTATTTTTTTAAACTTGTGGCAAAACTTCGACCGAAGTTTTTAATTACGAGTGCGTGATAGTTTTGATTTACAACTTTAGAGAACACACCGGATTACAAATACTGCAACTTTTGTCAATTTAAAGCTTTTGGTAGCAAGTGTGGTTTCAAATTCGGTCAAACAAGATTCTACTCACAGCCATGTCGATGAAATTCTTTCTATGTTCTGTTTATTAGTATTATAGAATAGGATCTACCAATACTACCAATTAATTGAATATGATGAATTCGTCCTTTGAAGCAACAAAAAAGTTAGTTATCCCAGGTTAATAATGTTTAATGGTATTAGTATCCGTCGATAAGTTTTGTTCTGTTGGTTGATATTGTTTGAAATTGTATTTTAGTGAAATTATAAAGATTGCTGAATATTTACTGAATTTGCTATGCGCTAATTTCTGTTAAAATTATGGCCACGAATAATATCCCAATTCAAATGAATAAGACTTGAATAACGCTAGGGTCAGTGATCAAGTTCAAGGTTACGCTCATATTGACATGAAGTTGTCACATGTATAGTAAATTTATAGTGAAATGTCAGTGTGTCGCGTATGTGACGTTTTTTCACTTTTTCACTTCATATCTGTCTCTGAAATCCGCTTCACATAATTTACTCCTCCAACAACCCCCTCCCTCCCCTGCAAAAGACTAATCGGACATACGTAAGGAGCTTCGCATTTTCTGCATTCCCCTTTGATTAACATCAAAGACTGTGACTATTGACCGGATCAAAAGGTTTCTAAAACTAAATGTAACGTTTCTATGAAGCGTTAGGTTATTTTTTAAAATTTGTTTGTCATTTCAGCATTGTATCAATATCTTCCAAATGTGTATTATAATTGTTATTATTAAATGATTGACTTACCGGTAGAATACTAAATGTTATATTGAAAACTTTTCCCGTTGTGTATGGTACCACGTGTTTGGTGCTATTGAACATCGTAATGGAGAGAAGTCGACTTCCCATTGCGAACTTGCCAACAACCCCGATGACATTAGTCAGGGGTTGGAAATCCAACTTGAGCACCGATATTACCAGTTGATATCCTTGCAGTGCAAGAGTAAGAAATAAAATTGATTTACTTTATCTGTTACTAACTCACAGATCTTTAATTAAATGACATGCCTGAGACCAGAAACGTCAAGGCGGGATTAGTACAAAACAGTTGATTATAGAGGTCACGTAAATTCCAACTTTAACTCTACGTATTAAGGGCTGGGGTATGAACGTTTGGACAGTATTTATTTTGGGACATTAGAGCACATCAGACATATCGAATTGCATTCTAAATACGAAGAATGTCATTCTGATATCAAATAATTTTGTTTTTTGAAATTCGCAATTTAATACACATTTTATGGCAAATCATTAAAATTGATATTTTGATATTTAACAGTACTCGAAGTAAACTTTATAAATCTGATGATTTATACTTAACGTGTATGTAGGTGGGATGAAATGCCGACGATCAATTGAAAATTTTGACCTTTCGTATTGAAGATATGGATTTTTTTTCCCAAAACACCAAAAAAATTAGGTCTTTTTGGGAAAAAATCTATATCTTCAATATGAAAGGTCAAAATTTTCAATTGACCGTCGGCTTTTCCTCCCTGCTACATACACTTTAAGAATATATCATTAGATTTATATAATTTACTTCGAGGACTGTTATATATCAAAATTTGAAAAATATCAAATTTTTATAATTTGTCATAAAATTTGTATTATATTGTGATTTTCAAAAATGAAAATTATTTGATATCAGAAAGACATGCTTCGTATTCAGAATGCAATTCGATAGGTCTGAGGTGCTCTCATGTCCCACAAAAATACTGTCGAAACGCAATAAACGCTCATTTTAGATCCCTTAAGCGTATTTGAAATTGATAAGCTACTATTAATGTTTTGTCACGTCAGAATTCGCATTTAAACAAACAAATATTTCTGTTTTTATATCTAATTGACTTGGTCATTAGGTTTTCGTGCATAGCATCAAACGCGGCGACTTTCGTATTCCTTTTGTAAGCTCATTCAGAACAATCCTGGTAATACCGGTATTTTTGAATTACTTTGAAAGCATTGTGATCCCGATTCTTTCGTGTGCATCGAAAGATCGTCCTCATTACTTCTGATACAATATCTGCCCTGCTCTTGTATTCAGTTTTGGATTTCACTTAAAACATGGCGCTTGTGTGAAGCAAATATTTTGATTAAAACTAAAACTCAAATCTGAGTGGATGGTTTTCGAACTCAAATTAAAATAGGACACTATTGTGGCAGATACATGTACTACTTGTCTGTTCAATTAGCTTAGATTCTTGTATTTTAAAGATATTTGAAAAAATAAAAAATTGTGGTCAAAGTCATCAAAGAAAAGTGTTAGCACAGCCTTTATGTATTTATGTATTTATTTATTTATTTATTACTTTATTTGTCTATATATTGTGTGGATGGGTCTGAGAAGGTGTGAGCCTAGGCCTATTGTAAAACTACACGTTTATTTTCAATTTCTTATTTCATTTTGCTTGTTGAATACGAACTATGAGAAGAAGATTTGGAAACAAGAACTTTTGTACAAGACAATATTATTTAAAACAATGACTGAGATTACAGAAAACAATTCTTGTAAAGTCACTGTATCTGAAAATGCCAAGCAAATGCTGATATTCTTGGGAAAAATATTCTTGGTATTAAACAAAACTCAATTTACATTGTATCGATGAAAGCAGTTGAAATAAGAACGAAATCCATAATTTTAATGTCATTGTGTAGGAAAAATAATGTTCGGAATAATGCTATGCATAAAACGTAATCGCGCACACCTCACGCAACAAAAACCGATGGACCATCATCACCTATAGACCCTATCCAATAACCGGAACGGTATAACAATTGAAATGGCGGGACAGATTGGTTGACAAATGTTTTTTTTGTTGCTATATTCGATAGGGTCTATGCCCTAAGTTGAGAATGGACCGTCCCACTCGATTTGTGAAAAGGTCGCGAACCCTTTTGGTGGACCCAAGTAACTGCCTAAAATGAGGCAAAATTGAAAAGAAATGGGATCTTACATTGAGCTTTGGAATTTGACAAGTGCAAATTACGTTGGGTCTAAGGCTGCGCTAGCACTTTTCTTTGATGACTTTGACCACATTTTTTTAATTTTTTCAAATATCTCAAAAATACAAGAATCTAAGCTAATTGAACAGACAGTAGCATATAACCCAACTAGTATATCTGGGGTTATTGAAATAGTGATTATTTTATATTTATGTACTCAAATGTTATTATTTGTATAGGAATTGGAGTCGAGATAGAAAAAAAACCCATCTGATACATGGGCACTAACTGAGGTCCAATGACCTTTACACATTTCTCAAAATCTCCCAGATTTATTGACTCATCCATATGTAGCGTAATGCTCATATTAATCTTAATTGTATTTCGTCTGAAGGTTTTACAGTAAACCACCATGAATCAGAGCACATACCTGCACCTTGTTCCCAACTCTCCTCCTGGAACTGTACGACAAAGTAATACGTTTGTTTACTGTTGGTAACAATAATACTCCAGACATTTGATATCAGTTCATCTGCCTCAAATATCACTGTGTCTGCAATAACAAATAATGTTAATATTACGGTTATATTTAATTTTTCAAAAAAAAAAAAAAATTTAAAAATTAAATGCAAACGATTCTTACCAACGTATCGGGATTCCACACGCGTCATATTCCCAGGAACGTGAGGGTATTCTGAATTCAACTTTTCCCATTCGTTAAAGAAGTCATGCACATCGACATCCTGTAGATGTTAGTGGAACATAAACAAAATACTATGTTTTTGTAAATGATTACAATTTGAATAATATAAAGATCATCAGACGGATAATTTATCATGGTTTCAACTTAACAGAAATGCGTATACATGTATAATGTATATACATTGTATATACATTCTGTGGTGTCAAAATCATGACAAAAAACCACTCACAGCACAGTCTCTACTCCAAAAGTAGACGAGAGTACTCAATCACTATAAATAGTGGGGGCGTAATATAACAAGTATTATTTTTCAGGTGACTAACTTTGGAATTAAAAGTGCTCAAACACATTACAGGTGAGCGTAGAAAAAAAATTCAAAGTATAGACCTATGTGAAAGGCAACCGATACTAATAGTTTCACGGCATACCCTCACTTACGATCATCAGACGGATAATTTGTCATGGTTTCAACTTAACAGAAATGCGTGTACATGTATATACATTCTGTGGTGTCAAAAGCATGACAAACCGAGCCACTCACAGCACAATCTCTACTCCAAAAGTAGTCGAAAGTACTCAACTACTATAAAAAGTGGGCGCGTAATATAACAAGTAATATTTCTGAGGTGACTAACTTTGGAATTAAAAGTGCTCAAACCCATTACAGTGAGCGTAGAAACAAATTCAAAGTATAGACCTCTGTGAAAGGCGACCGTTACTAATAGATTCACGGCATACCCTCACTTACGATCGTTGGGTATACCGATCATCAGACGGATAATTTGTCATGATTTCAACTTAACAGAAATACGTATAAATGTATATACATTCTGTGGTGTCAAAATCATGACAAACTGAGCCACTATAACTATTTATAGTGGTTGAGCACGTTCGACTACTTTACATACCAGGAATGTATGAATTGAATCTTCCCCATACCCAGAATTTTGTTTTGCTCATTATCTGCGTTAAAGACAATACTCAATTGGTGGTGGGTATACATTGATATATTCCTAGCCAAGCTCATTACGTCTAAAACGCAGGGCAGTGAAATTTGATGGTGTTAGATGTAGATCATTAATGACTTTGGATACACGAATTTGTAGGAGATAGAAGCCCAAAACTTAACACAAAATTTTAACACAATTACCGTCATTGAATCTTTGGTGGTTTTGCTTTGGAAAGTAGAAAGCTGCTTTCGCTCTGAAATCCCATTGGCATTGGCGCTGGTAGTACTTAATTCGGTCGATATGTTACGGTTGGAAAATGTTTCAGTAGCCGTAGTTTTAGACGTGTCCTCGGCGGTACTGCCTTGTGGTTTCGTTGCATCTTCTGAAGGTGTGCTACGTACGTGGGTGGAAACTACTGTCTTTCCAAACATGCTAGACGTTGGGTCCTCTGAAGTAATGTCGCTAAAAAATGAAGAAGCTGGCGTTTGTACTGACGTGGGCTCGTTTATAGTATAGGTTATGCTACGTTCAGTAGTTGACGTTTGCTCTGTCGTAGGCTCATTTGTAGTATCGGTTGTGCTACGTTCAGAAGGTGACGTTTGCTTTGACGTGGGCTCATTTTTAGTATCGGTTGTGGTACGGTCAGTCGATATTGCGCTCGTTGTAAATTCTTCACTACTAATAGGCACGGTATGTGTAGACATACCTACGGTGGTAATGTCAAGTGCTGGTGTTGTTGCATCTTCTGTAGCTTAAAATATTAAAAAAACTTAGGAGCTTTAATTATAGGTTAATGAAAGTGCTATTGTGCACGGGCTCCTCCGGGAGGAGTGCATCTCAATACAAAATTGACACTAGAAATGTTTGACAAATGTGAATGAATCAACCCCCAGAAAAAAAGTCCAAAAGCACTGTGTGTAGTTCCCGGATTTCGCGCCCCTTGCAATATACCCTATTAGGACTCCTATTAATGCGCTCCTAAGCATTAACTTCGACTAACATTTTTGATCATATGAATTTAACCCCCTATTCCCTGATATTATGTTAAATCTCAGAATATGTCACAAATACTGCACCTAAGGCCTTGGCTTTTGCAAGGTATTTTAAACATGAAAGTGTATTATTATCTGGTCAAAATGTTTTGAAAAACGAAGGAGTTTGCTTAACCCTACAACAACAAAAACAGATGTGGAAATGAGAGTATAACCAGTTGTAGTCCTACTAGTTCATGGTATATCGGATGGCCCAAGAGGAAGTTCGTCCATATTTCCAAGAGTATCAATGTCTTTATGATGAAATAAACCTACTCATGCTAGCGTCTGTCCATGGTCTGGCCTGCTCTCTGCTGTTTTACCGAGAAATAGACAGTTCCTATTTCCTACACTCATATGTGATGCGATCAAGCAAAATAAGTCTGATGTTGATCAAAATCAAAATTCAGTTTTCAATATCATTATATGAGCCATTCCCAGAGCTTTATTTTGCTGAAAACCCCATCATAATTAGACTGGTTCCAGAGATATGGCCATTTTAGTGTTGCTCAGAACAACAAAATAAAGAGACTGCAAAACGTCCTGATATTACAATATATTTTGAAAGGACCAAAACAGTTATCATCATTGCGCTTACTGTCCCAATGGAAGAAAACCTGTCAAATGCCAATGCAAGAAAGAAAAGCAAATACCAAGATCTTGTAGCCGACTGCGAAAATAGGGGATGGTGTGCGCACTACTTCCCAATTGAAATTGGAAGCAGAGGTATTTACAACACATCGCTGACAAAATGCATCGCTGCTCTTGGAGTACCAAGTAGAAAGAGACGTAGCATCATGGATGTGGCTTCTAAAACCGCACTCAGAACCAGCTATGTGATATGGTTATGCCGTCAAAGCAAAGCATTCCGACAGATAAACCTGATTCAAAGCTGGAAACCGTCCCCATGTGAAGATAAAGAAGACGAACCAGCACAATACACTCAGACCTAAATATGCCAAGTGACACTTATAAGGTGATTTTTCCAATTGTGGCATCTTCCAAGAGAGAACTACACCAGGAGTGATCATCTTAAGAAGGGTGAAATTAGACTCCGAAGATGACCGCGCTGGTGATCTACCAATGAACTACCCCTCCAACTGATAGTAAGACTAGGCTCCTGTGACCAGTCATTGTCCTTAATGACATTGCACATCCCAGCTCCAGCAGTGCAAACTCTGCTCAGCTGACTCTAGCCCAAAGGTCTGCTGGGCAATATGGGACATTGACTTGACACGCTGGTTTACGCCACTCATACCAGCTGTTCCTAGCCTGAAAGTAGGATGGAGTGCCCAATCTCTGATGATGATTTAATTATATCTCTGAGGGAAGCGTGAAGGTTGGGATCCCTTAAAACCGGTTTAACCCACCAGAGTCTGGTCCTAAGTCCAGAGACCTCAGAGAATTGTTTGATGCCTACCCAAGACAAGGAGATATGCAGTTCAAGAAATACTTCCCAAGACACCTTCAAAGAGGAATTATAATGGAGTGCTCATCTATATTAGGGTGAAACAAGGCTCCGAAGGTGACTGCGCTGGTGCTCTACCAATGAATTACTTCTCTTCCCGACATCCGACTCATTTTACTTGATCGCATCACATAATCGCTGTTTAAGCTTTAAATTCATAAAAAAACACATTTTTTGCATACATCGGGTTATATAAAGGGTATAAACGTTTAAATAACATTCATAAATCATTTTAAACATTTTAACATATTTTGCAACAATGTTTGTTAACAAAGATTTTACTATTTATTTCTAAATTCTCTACCGTGCAATAACCATCATAATGTAACTGCGAATCGATTCTCTTACTATGTGACCAACTAGGCTTTATTAACAAGCTCTGGCTCTTTATATAGGAGACACCCTCCCCCACAATTGTAACCCAAGTTTTTTCCAAGCTGTCAACAAATTCCTTTACCGGGAAAAGCGAACGATAAAATGATAAAGTGCGCGCGTAGCGCGCAAAAATTTGCTATTTCAATGCTAAAATTTAAAGGGCGATGTACCGGACTCACCAAAAACAACATTACCGGGACAAATGCGCGCGAAGCGCGTGAAAAAAATTTCAATTTCAATGCTAAAATGAACAAACTTGAAGATAACATGTGTCCTAAAATCGTGCCAAAGGAAGATGCATAGGCCTTTTTACAACTTTTGGTTAATTTTAGTCCCGGTACTTTGATCCAGTATACAAGTTTTATGCTTTTTCCGGGCTTCAGTGGACTGCCCTACCGCTCATATTATTTATATGATTTACATTATGGAAAGGATGAAATTATAACCCTCGTTTTTGAGATTCGTGTTCATGTTCAAGATGAAAACAAGGAATTTCCAAGGGGACGTCTCGCAGATCTTCTCACAGAATGGCTTTACCGAGTTAAATTTTTGGTATTTTAATACTAAATGGGCCAAATGGGGTTAATTTACAAAAAGTAAATGCAAATGGTAAATATTGTCACAACATATCTGTCGACTGAGCAGTGGAGGGGATTGACTTGTTACCCTGCCCTTTGGCCAATCTCAGTAGGTGTTGGAAAATTTCTTGATGGTAAATCCAGCGCCTTGATGGCGGCAGAGTAAGTTTATGGTATAAATTCGAAATTCGCACAAAAAAATGGCAATTTTGTGGCTAAAATGGCCAAATATGAGGTCAGAACCCCCCACCCCCACCCCCACCACAAAAAAAAAAGCAGACTGGGATCTAAGTCTATGCTGCTGAAGGGCGCGGTGTGGAGAGGTGATGGGATGCGCATTATACTTTATCTAAACTCTTCAAAAAAAGTTTGGAAACTTTCCAAAACGGCTTTATATCAGAAATATTTGAAATCTATATCCATATTGTTTCATATCAATACAAACATTTTTCTTTACTGTCAAAATGACATTTGTGACGAAATTTGTGACGATAACTTAGTCCAGGGTTGAGTTATTGTCTTTGAAAGACAAGGAGGTCTCAAACAAAATGTGCCAAATCTGCCATTATCTGCGCCATTTGCATCAGTAAACATGAATAAGGAATATCACACTGTTTCACTAAAACGGTTTCAAAAGTGTTGCCAGTCTGATGTACCGGTCTTCTGCAGTCGTTGTTTTTCTTGGCCGGCCACTTCTGCGTCTGTCTTTAGCATCTCCGGTCTGACGATACTTGGCTTTTAGCTTGGAGATCATACTGCGGGAAACTCCAAAAGTTGCCACACTTTGATTCTGAGGTATGCCAGCCTCAAGCTGTCCAATAGCTCGAGTCTTATCCAGATCTAATAATCCAACCATGGTTGATTAGAATTTTCTTGCAAATGACCACTATGAAGATCAAGAGAAATTGACATGCTTTGATCCATTTGAATCCACATGTACATTAGAACCATCTTAGCATTTTTTTATTCAACATGATGTACGGCAAATAACTTTTCATTCAGTCTTTTATTCATGCATTAATCCACTTCATTCATTCAAAGCAATAAGATGAGGGAAGACAATGGTCAGTTTGGCATATTTTCTTTGAAACCTCTCTCCCCTCTCTGTCTTTCAAAGAAAGTTACTCAGCCGTGGAATAAGTTATAGTCACAAATGAGGTGTCATTGTTGACAGGAAAGACAAATAGTTTCACTGATATGAAACAATGTGGAGATAGATTTCAACAATTTCCGATATACAGCCGTTTTTGAAAGTTTCCAAACTTTTTTTAAGCAGTTTATCTTGCAAAATCATTAGTTCTTTGTTCTGCATCACCTCAACTCGACTGGCCCAATATACCGGCCCAATAGATGCTATATTACGAACTTTTTGACCCCCTCTCTCTCATGTGATGTAAGATACAAATCTCATACTCTCTCCCCTCTCCATGACCCTCTCACCTCTCCCCTGACTCTCTCTCTCTCTCTCTTCTCTCTCTCTCTCTCTCTCCCCCTCTCTCTCTCTCTCTCTCTCTCTCTCTCTCTCTCTCTCTCTCTCTCTCTCTCTCTCTCTCTCTCTCTCTCTCTCTCTCTCTCTCTCTCTCTCTCTCTCTCTCTCTCTCTCTCCTCTTTCTCTCTCTCTCTCTCTCTTTCCTTTCTATTTCCTTTTCTTTCTTCCTTTCTCTCATGATGTAGTCATTCATAAAACACTTACTGGTCATCACATGGGTGTCAAAAAAGTATGTGCATGCCTCCAAGCCAATTACCGTGAGTGGTAAAGATGAAGAACTTTCTTCAGTTTTACTGATGGCCTTTATACCGTTATATCCTTCCACAAATAATAGTAAGTCTTGCAGTATACTGACGCCCCGTATGCTTTCACCCGCGTTGTATATGTCGGCTTTGATATTGGTAGATAAATCATACATCACAATGCGGCCACCATGGGCAGCATAGCTTGTGGCGTAAAGTATTCTTTCTACGATGTTTCAACATGTTTATAATCCGGCGCATTAAAACACGAATAACATAATATGGAAAATATGTGGGAAAAATAAAGATAATAATAATGAATATGTGCTATTTTAAATGAAATAGAATAAAATACATTACATTGTGTGATGTCATTTTAAAGTTTGTTTTGGTCATACAATAAATTGTGAAACTGGAATGCGCCATCTCTGGCAATGAGAAAGTACTGTTGTGACATGATGTTTACATCAACGTCAAGGAAACAGTCCTAGCTTTAAAATACCGTTTGTTTCAATAATTTTGGTCTCGGCAATCCAGAGCTCTGCATCACTAAACACAATTCTTATTCAATGAGTGCGTCTTGTATAGAATTCACGTAATTTGATTGGTTTTCTGGTGTATAATATCTCACAATAGTTGATAGTGATATTTGTCAGGGCGCGCGCCGCCACGCAACGGCGGCACGCTTGTTGCTCCTCAATGATCGCGCGATAATGCGTTCGCGTAATACACGTGCGAGAACTAAGAACGCGATTCGGCGGCTTAGATGTTCGTGATGGTTTCGTTTATTTAAAACAACGGGGATGTCCTCACGAAAGTAACTTTATTTTTTCTGAAAAAGGGCAGTTTTTCTCGCAAAAATTACATTAAAACTGAATAAGAATGAGAATAAATGATAGGATTTTGTCTTTTGCCTATCCAATATCGTGTCATAATGGATGGGCTGGCCAATATTTTTATCGTAGTGGATACCGGCTAAATATTGGCCAGCCCATCCATTATGACACGATATTGGATAGGCAAAAGACAAAATCCTATCATTTATTCTCTAAATGTATGAAAACTCATTTGTGCCACTTTTTAGGAAATTGAAAGAATGTTATATCCAAATCCAGTTAAGGGCTGGGGTATGAACGTTTGGACAGTATTTATTGTGGGACATTAGAGCACATCAGACATATCGAATTGCATTCTGAATACGAAGTATGTCATTCTGATATCAAATAATTTTGATTTTTTGAAATTCCCAATTTAATACACATTTTATGGCAAATCTTTAAAAATTGATATTTTTGATACTTAACAGTACTTGAAGTAAACTTTATAAATCTGATGATTTATACTTAAAGTGTATGTAGGTGGGATGAAAAGCCGACGATCAATTGAAAATTTTGACCTTTCGTATTGAAGATATGGATTTTTTCCCCAAAACACCAAAAAATCCATATCTTCAATATAAAGGTCAAAATTTTCAATTGACCGTCGGCTTTTCCTCCCTGCTACATACACTTTAAGAATATGTCATTCGATTTATATAATTTACTTCGAGGACTGTTATATATCAAAAATTTGAAAAATATCAAATTTTTATAATTTGTCATAAAATTTGTATTATATTGTGATTTTCAAAAAATGAAAATTATTTTATATCAGAAAGACATGCTTCGTATTCAGAATGCAATTCGATAGGTCTGAGGTGCTCTCATGTCCCACAAAAAATACTGTCGAAACGCAATAAACGCTCATTTTAGATCCCTTAATAAAAGAACATTCAATTGTAGGATTGCAATAATTGCTCTGTATAATTGTATTGAAGACGAGTGCAGCAAAATGCATTGCTACAGGCGACGGTTACGCAGAAGGGAGGGGGCTCTGAGTGACCCATGTACACGCAAAATAATGTTAAAGGGGCATTTCGTGATCCACAGCCTCATCCCCCCACTTTTCTCCAAAAAAGTTGAGATTTTTATATCACTGGAAACCTCTGGCTACATAATGTTTATGTACAAAATATTTCTTGCAGATTAATTCGTTTTGCAAAGATATCGTGAAATTTGAATTTCGTTCTGGTGCACCAGAACGAAATTACAACGCACTGTCTATGGAGCAGTGTAATACACATAATCATGCATAACTCGCAAACGCAAAATCGGAATCAACTGAAATTTTGGGAATAGGCTTTTTCGTGGATATGTACTGAAAAATGTCATAAAAGAGGATGCTAAGATCACGAAACACTCCTTTAAAGACCAAACTGTAAAATGGACTAAACTGTTGATTTCAAGCAATGTCGGATTCAGCTGCTGCACTCTCGGAAATGTGCTTATGAATTGATGAAAATCATCAATGAAATTTAAATCTTTAGTGTAAAATTTCAAACGTATATCTATGATGTGCAATATTTCGTTGAATGATTTTATTTTTACAACAGAGTGTGCAATATTTGTCTGTCTTTTAAGGGATGGGGTATGAACGTTTGGACAGTATTTATTGTGGGACATTAGAGCACATCAGACATATCGAATTGTATTCTGAATACGAAGAATGTCCTTCTGATATCAAATAAGTTTGATTTTGTGAAATTCGCGATGTAATACACATTTTATGGCAAATGATTAAAAATTGATATTTTTGATATTTAACAGTACTCGAAGTAAATTTAATAAATCTGATGATTTATACTTAAAGTGTATGTAGGTGGGATGAAAAGCTTACGATCAATTGAAAATGTTTGACCTTTCGTAATGAAGATATGGATTTTTTCCCCAAAACACCAAAACAAAATTAGGTGTTTTTGTGCGTAAAACCCTTCTTTGCTTAGAAGATATTCAATAGCAAATTGTTTGTTGCTGTTGCCATTTCTTCTTTGTTTAGAAGCAAATTGTTTGTTGCCATTTCAATATTACAATTCATGTTGCTATTGCTATTGTTGTTCAATTAAGTTAATAGCCCAGTTATGTAAAATAGTAATTACTAACCTTTATTATCGATTGCTATACCAGACCCCATATTTAATCCTGATATAATAGTACTCATGCCAGCCCCATTAAGGTCAGACTTTCGAACACTGTCGCTGTAATATCCTGTCCAGTATATGACTCTTAATAGAAGCAAAGAACATGGTTATTATAAACAGAGATTTTAAACAGTTCTCTCAACAAATATTTGACTTTCTTGATATTTCATCCCACATCCATGGGACTTCAACATAAAGTGAGGTAGAGTGGTAAACACCTAGTCATGTGACCCACAGGGTAACCCTGGGTCACATGACGTGATGATCGGCTGGGTAGCACGTGTCTCCCTTTGTCCTGGTTGAGATAACATGGTTATTAACTTAACAACCGTTTATTTTAGCATACAATGGGATATGAAACCGATCCATAGAATAACATGGATTTTGTTACCTCTAATTTAACCCGCGTAACCTGCGTTCAAAAAGTGATTTCCTTTAAACTACCTTATATGGCTATCGTAAAGCGGGGTGACTTTGGACAGTGGGGTGACTTTGGACACGCATATAGGACAGGGTTGCTCAATTTAAATAAATGATTTTTTTCTAAAAATCAATCATTTAAATTTAAATCAATGATTTTTTTTGAAAACAAATTGTGATTTAAATCAAGCAACCCTGTCCTATATGCGTGTCCAAAGTCACCCCACTGTCCAAAGTCACCCCGCTTTACGGTACCAAAAAACTTGGTCAGAATGGTTTAATGCTGTTTACACGGATTGGGGCCAAATGTCATCTGGGGTTATCTTGGGAATGATCTAGCCAAATTACCTGTTATGTCATTTAAATCTAACCTCAAGCATTTTGAACAGGCCTGTTGCTTTACGTTCAACGACCATCAATTTGGTTTTGAGGATAAAATGAGTCACCGCCTGATATTCGCGCTTCTTGAAGCACAAGAGCTCCAGGTTTAATTTTAAATTATTAATATTTTGCAGACTTATAAATAGGTTCTTACTGTTCATGTGTGTCCAACGAAATTCCCCAAAAACCACCACTATGTAAGTTGATTATCTCTGTTTTACCAGTGCCATTTAAATATATACGATGGACTGTGTCTGCTGAGAAATCCGTCCAAAACAGTCTGTCCCCGTTAGCGCATATTCCCCTTGGACCTAAAAAAACGTGTATTATTGTATTATTTTGCAAACAAAGATATCATCCCTACAAATAAATTAATAAACATAGCAACAAACAAATAAACAAAAAACCTTACTTTGCTGGGTTTTTTAACCATTTGTACCACCTTTTGAACCACACACATACATTAGTTTATCCTATATATCCTATTTTCTTTTTCTACTATTACCAGTTTCCTGAATTATCTATACATTTATCTCATTAAAGTATTAAACGTAGAGTTCAAGCAATCATGAAAAATCGTAAAGTTGTACCCCAGACCAAAGGATGAAAGCTAAACATCTGTGAGACCTACACAATACGCATGCCATGATGCAGTCATGTCTACAGTATAATTCATCTCGACCTTTGCAGGACTTAAACCCCATTAAAAGCTATTAAACCAAGATAACACTCATTGAAACAGCTCAACTGATTAAATCGGATCTTCTCTGGTTGTGCACAAGTGTCTGTTTTACATGTGCGATATCGCAATAAAGCTGGTATTATAGCTTCAGTTGGGTAACCGATTATAAAGGAAACGAAAGGAAACAATGGTATGTGTACCTTTGTTCACGAAATGAGACAATGGCGTGCTTTTTGTAAGCCAGCATTCTTGAAAATGAGCAACATAATGATTGTTGACTTAACACGGTTTGGAAATAATTTCTTCATATTTTTGGTGTTATCTGTCGTTTACATATCCTTCCTAAAACACAAAAGTGCGACCCTCTCCAAACACCTAAATTAGCTAAAAATTTAGGACATGTTACAAAACTATATTTTCTAGAATTTCATAGAATAATTTAAATGTAGCTTGTACCGTTTTTTGTGGCATCCTTCAGAACGGAGCGGTCTGTTACCAATATAGCTCAATATTTTCGGTCAAATCTCCCTTCAATTAACACGGGGAGTTGGCTAGCTATGAGCTAGCTATGCTTTGCCCTCACTCATATTTTACGAAAGTGCGACCATTTCTGAACATCTAACCTAGCTGTAATTTTAGGTCATGTTAGAGAAATATATTTGCTAGAAGTTTGGAGAATAAATTAAATATTGGCTGGTTATTTTTCACACAGTGATGTTAACTAGGCAAGTGTCCATTCTTCCAACATACATCATTTGTAGAGGTCACGCGTCAATGGTGAGAGCACTGTGTATTGTGTATAGGAAAACGGACAGTAACTGCAGTATGCTTCTTTTAGACATGATGCAGTCATGTCTACAGTAGAATTCACCTCGACCTTTGCAGGACTTAAAACCCCATTAAAAGTTATTAAACCAAGATAACACTCATTGAAAACAGCTCAACTGATTAAATCATATCTTCTCTGGTTAAATACACACAACATATGTTTCTGCTTTACACGTACAATGGAGCAATGGGCTGGGATTATAGTTTCAGTTGGGTGAACGATTATAAAGCGAGCGCTAGAGAACAATTCTGTGTGGTCTTTGTTTACGAAATGAGACAATACGTGCTTATTGTTAACCAGCGTTCTTGAAAATGAGAAGCATGGTGGTTTGCAGACTTAACACGGTTTGGAAATAATTTCTTCATATTTTTTGGTGTTATCTGTCGTTTACATATCCTTCCTAAAACACCAAAGTACGCATTCCAAACATCTAAATTAGCTAAAAATTTAAGACATGTTACAAAACTATATTTTCTAGAATTTTAGAAGAGTACCTTTAATATTGGCCGGTTATTTTTCACACAGCGACGTTAACTAGGCAAATCCCCATACTTTTAACGTAGGCTATTTGTAGAGGTCACGCGTCAATGGTAAGAGCACTGTGTATTGTGTATAGGAAAACGGACAGTAACTGCAGTATGAGTGGCTCCTTATTTCCTTATGTGTCCATTATATGAAAAATCCAATAATTATTTCCATTTGGTATACACAGAAAATTATGCTAATCATGTCAACTCCAAAAATCAGAATGATAGTGTTAATTAATGTACAGGTTAATTTCAACATCAACTTTATTTTCCACAATCAAATAAACAGTCTAATATGAGATGCATTATTACAAAGAAAGATTAAACGAAACGATTATGGAGGGAAAAATCCTAGAATTATGGGAGCCTGCAATATCAATTTGTTGTCTGGTGGGAGGTTTTCTTCTTTCAAATACTACTAGATAATTATGTAACCTGTAATAGATAGTGGATATGCCTGTGTTATTCATGAGTTTATTCATCTGACTTTGCATTAATTATTAGAAGAAGTTGAACTATCAGCAGTGCTACAGGAAGGATTCAGTCCCTCTGCAGTGAATGTACTTTTTTTCATTATTATATACAATCATGGTCTACCTAGGAAACATGTGCATCTAACACACCTGAGAAATTTATTTACAAAAGATGGGTCTTTGTGTGAAAAACCTGTTGGAGAAACAAATTGCACCAAAACCCAATTGACTTTGCATACAAAACTTAAAAGCCGGGGCGCACCCTCCAAAGTAGATCTAAATTTTATGAACTTTTGCATGATGCATTTTTACACCAAAATGAACAAAATTAGATGTTGGCCCATTAAAAAATAAAAACTTTTATATTTCTGAATCACCCTAATATGCATCCCTGTCTCGGCCCTCTTCCAATCTTGAACCGTAGAGGAGACCTTTAGTGATTTATATAATAGACAGCCACACAATGAAACTTCCTATGACACTTAACCATCGGACAATAATGGCCTGAAAGCGACTACTTAGGGTTAGTGTTAATTTGGGCTTCCATTAGGCTTTGTGAGCAAAATATATACGCAACAGGTATCTATATGAAGATTGTATTACTAATAAGATAACATAGTAAGAAAACTTTAGTCCAACTTTAGCAGTTCTACTTATACATGTAATATATGGGTAATTTTCAATCCATCAAAATTTGAACTGCTCTCAAAATGTACTATTTTTGGCTAAAATGACGTATTATTATGGCCATTTTCTACCTCGAACCAGAATGTATGCCAAAAAGTCAATCGTGTTAAAGCGTTGTTTTTTATACTAATAAACCTAAATAAAAAGTAACTAAAATGAATAATTTACTTAAGGCATATTAGTGATCTATTGACGTACCATGTTATAAATACCCTATTCTGGCGGCCGTTTTAGACGCCATCTTGAATTGGGAAGATGTAAAAAAAACAAAATGTGCAAATATGTATTTCTGTTAGAAACAATCATTCCATTGATATTTTTGTACCATTAAGTCGTTTATATGTAGCTATAGTGTATTTTAATGGAAAATTCATATTTGGCGGACATTTTGGACGCCATCTTGAACATTAACTTGGTCTGAATTTCTCACCCAATCTTTTTTGAAGGTCTTGGCATATATAACATGAAAATTCACGATAAATCTTTGAAAGAGTCATGTACACGAACTCTCCCCTCGAGGCTAGAGTATTAATATAGAAACTGCAGTAATGCAAAGCTCCGTGTATCTCCATTGATTTAACTTTTGACTTTTGTGTGATACAATCACAATTACTTTGACAAATTTGACATTAGCATCAATGAGTTGTACCATCAACAAGCCATTATTTACCACAACAATGCTTGTTAACAATATGCAAACTATTGTTCTCATTTGGGAATCAAAGGGAATCAAAGGCCTCAAACCGTATTGTTACTGTTGCAACATCGCACAGGTAAGTATGTGTTTGTGGACTTAACACGGTTTGTATTATACAATTTTTCAACACAAATTTGATCGGTGCAGTGCCTAAACATATGATATGACTGTGTGAGCCCTGTATAAAAATAGCCAGCAAGAGACTAGGGAGTACATAGCAATGGGTCTCCGCTATCCAAAATCATTTCTACGCAATGTCGCTATGCATCTAAATGCTACAAATATGCGAATTAAAAAAAAAAAAAAAAAAACTACACGGGTGAGTCCCCCACCCCTGGCGGGTTATGCCCTTTTGCCATGATGTGACAGAATAGATATAGTGTAGTCACCAGAGGGGGTTCCCGTGCACCGAGTGCTTTTTTTTTCTAACTTACATTTTTGTAATCCTGAAGGTGTCTAGTAAATGAATTTTGATGTTCCCAAAATTAAATATTGTCCCATGGGGTTCATTTGGCGGCCATCTTGGATTCCGACAAAATTCAATTAAATTGACATAACTTTTGAACTAGACATCATAGGAAGACAAATGACCCCATTTTTCGGGATAATGTGGACATGAGCAATCAATTAAAAGGTTTATTTTCATGATTTAAACATGTTGGATACATTAAAATGCAAAATATTATGTCCCATGGCGTTCATTTGGCGGCCATCTTGGATTCCGACAAAATTCAATTAAATTGACATAACTTTTGAACTAGACATCATAGGAAGACAAATGACCCCATTTTTCGGGATAATGTGGACATGAGCAATCAATTAAAAGGGTTATTTTCATGATTTAAACATGTTGGATACATTAAAATGCAAAATATTACTAAAATAGTATCTTCAAGGCATACTCGTCTGTATAATAGGAGCTCTTTTGGTACATTGAGAAGGATATTTTGATGTTATTGATTTATTTACTATTTTCTCTTCTAGGTGCATGACTTAACTTATTATTAGCTAGAACTGGTGTTAGTGAACTAAAAATCGTAGCATAGTAATAGTGAAGTGGTGGATAATCATGCCAAAACGCAAGGGTGATAAAGGTACCGAGTCAGACTCACTGCAGAAACGTCCATCTGTAAATTGTATTTTACATGTGAGTGGTATTGAGTATCTAGATTATACGCCGCTCAGTAAAGTAAGGGGCTCCGCCACTGACAAGCTGGCTCAGCTACATGACATTTGCGACAAAAGACACATTGAACCTCTTGACTCACCCTATCGCATGGATGATGTCTGTAATCACATTCCGGAGAGTCTTGCTGGTGCAGATTTATATAGAAACAATTGGATATCATCGAGGCTGCTACCAAAACTTTACTGAAAATCAATATCGTTTGAAATGTAGTGCAGGAACTAAAGAATCTTCAACATCACAATCCTCTCGTAACCGTAAATTACAATTATCAACTGTCATGCGACTGTTCCCTCCAGAATGTATCTTTTTAGAGTTTAGTTTTTTTTAGAAATTAAAGTGTCTGGAAAGACTGAGAGACGCATCAAATTCCCAGTATTCAAGGACAAATACGGAGCATTTAAGGAGCCTACTTGGAAACAGATTGAGCCTCGGGCACTAGAACTAGGACTACATCGTCTACATAGCATGGTGCTAGGTGAGGACCTCTTTGCAAGAGAGGCGAATGAGAAGCTGAAGGTCCTACTTGAGAACCACATTATCCATGACTCGATCGCCTATGCCAAATTTCATCTAGGTGACAAAGGGTATATCACCAACAACCTGGTCTACAGCGGCAGCATCTCTGTCGCAGACGCGGTGACTGGAAACTACCAAAGCACATACTGATCTGCACTATCATCCGGCACCTCTACAGAAGCAAACAACTCGCCACTATTCTCAGTAAGCTGGATATAACTGTGACACTGAGACATAACTTCGCCTTGGAACTTGAGACAGTGCTGGCCAAGGATCTTGATGAGGTTTCCACATCCCTTACTCCGCAGATCATTACCGGTGAGGGAAAGGATGTGTTTCATCTCGAATGGGACAATCTAAACAAAACAATGACTAATATTCATGGGCCAAACGTGGTGAACAGCACTGGTGGGATAATGATACAAGATGTGAAACCCGGGTTTGATACCATTACTAACCAGGATCGGACTCTCCCTCTCTACGAGCGTAGATATACCCGAGACCATGGCTTCTGTTCATATCTGTAGTCAAGTCGGGCCCAAATTTCCTGAGGGAACCGTGTTCACTCCGCCCATGATAAATAGTAATGATAAATGTACTCAACATGCATCTCAAAGAATATCGTGTCTGGTCATTTACACGGGAAGCAGTAGGGAGAAGCAGCCTGTCCCAGGATTTGTTGGCTTCCTCTCAGCTACCGGTGTGAAACCCCAAAGAAAGTCAACTATCGACTATTTCACCCCTATCCATCACCCCTTCACCATCCAAGTGGGTCAGGAGTATGTCCTTGTCTTCATATGTGACATACTTCACAAGCATGGTAAAAGTGGAGGGGTCCTGTAAAGCGAGGTCGAGGGTCTCACGAGGAGTACATGTCTGTACAAGATTCAGCAAGGTCTTGGGGTTGGTGACCTCAACGTTCTCCTCCTCAATGAATCGCTCAATTAACAAGCGCTTCACCGGCTTCACCGACTGTTTAGAGGCAGAACAGTGCTTTTGCATATGCCTTCCCTGTCAATACACTACGTAGGCAGCCACTGGTAATGAGATCAGCCACCAAACCCTGGGACAGGTTGCTTCTCTCAATAGCTTCCACAGATGTGAACAAGGAGCGCGTAGAGAGGAAGAGTTCGATCCTGGTTAGTGGTATCAAACCCGGGTTTCACATCTTGTATAATTATCACACCAGTGCTGTTCACAACATTCTAGCCATGGATATTCGTCATTGTTTTGTTTAGATTGTCCCATACAAGATGAAACATGTCGTTTCCCTTGCTGGTTATGATCTGCGGAGTATTATGTGGAAACCTTATCAAGAGCCTTGGCCATCACTGTCTCTAGTTCCTAAGGCGAAGTTGCATGTCTCACAGTGACCCAGCTTACTGAAGATATAGTGGTGAGGTGTTTGCTTCCATAGAGGTGCCCGATACTAGTGCAGCATGTGCTTTGGTAGTTTGGTAGAAGAAACAGGGCCACATCCTTATACTTATCTTTGAACCCCAGCTTATATGAATAAGTCACCGCGTCTGCGACAGAGATGATTGCGCCGTAGACCAGGTTGTAGGTGATATAGCTTTTTTTTCCCGGATAAAACTTGGCAAAGGTGATCGAGTCATGAATATCATGGTTCTCAAGTCGGACCTTCAGCTTGTCACTTCTGTACTCTGGATTGGGGAAGCCACTTCTTTCAAACTCTTGTATGATTGTACAGAAGACTCAGCGATGTAAGTAACATAACCTCCTTCTGCCCAGCAACTCGGTCTTGAATGAAATCAAGGACAACAGTGAATGCCAGCAGATGTGCAGCAGCTTTACGACCCTGCTCTGTTTCAATTGTCGCTTTCGCTTCATCACGCAGGTAAGTTGTGTACTTCGTGTTGAAAGAATCGCGACAGGAATAGTGGAAATTCGCCTCTCTTGCAAACAGGTCCTCACCTTGCACCATGCTATGTAGACGAAGTAGTCCTAGTTCTAGTGCCCGAGGCTCAATCTGTTTCCAATTAGGCTCCTTAAATGCTCCGTCTTTGTCCTTGAATGCTGGGAATTTGATGCATATCTCAGTCTTTCCAGACACTTTCATTTCCAGTCTTTCACAAAAGATACATTCTGGAGGGAACAGTCGCATGACAGTTGATAATTGTAATTTACGGTTACGAGAGGATTGTGATGTTGACGATTCATTAGTTCCTGCACTACATTTCAAACGATATTGATTTTCAGTAAAGTTTTGGTAGCAGCCTCGATGATATCCAATAGTTTCTATATAAATCTGCACCAGCAAGACTCTCCGAAATGTGATTACAGACATCATCCATGCGATAGGGTGAGTCGAGAGGTTCAATGTGTCTTTTGTCGCAAATGTCATGTAGCTGAGCCAGCTTGTCAGTGGCGGAGCCCCTTACTTTACTGAGCGGCGTATAATCTAGATGCTCAATACCACTCACATGTAAAATACAATTTACAGGTGGACGTTTCTGCAGTGAGTCTGACTCGGTACCTTTATCACCCTTGCGTTTTGGCATGATTATCCACCACTTCACTATTACTATGCTCCGATTTTTAGTTCACTAACACCAGTTCTAGCTAATAATAAGTCATGCACCTAGAAGAGAAAATAGTAAATAAATCAATAACATCAAAATATCCTTCTCAATGTACCAAAAAGAGCTCCTATTATATACAGACGAGTATGCCTTGAAGATACTATTTGTAGTAATATTTTGCATTTTAATGTATCCAACATGAAAATAACCCTTTTTATTGATTGCTCATGTCCACATTATCCCGAAAAATGGCGTCATTTGTCTTCCTATGATGTCTAGTTCAAAAGTTATGTCAATTTCATTGAATTTTGTCGGAATCCAAGATGGCCGCCAAATGAACGCCATGGGACATAATATTTTGCATTTTAATGTATCCAACATGTTTAAATCATGAAAATAAACCTTTTAATTGATTGCTCATGTCCACATTATCCCGAAAAATGGGGTCATTTGTCTTCCTATGATGCCTAGTTCAAAAATTATGTCAATTTAATTGAATTTTGTCGGAATCCAAGATGGCCGCCAAATGAACGCCATGGGACATAATATTTTGCATTTTAATGTATCCAACATGTTTAAATCATGAAAATAAACCTTTTAATTGATTGCTCATGTCCACATTATCCCGAAAATGGGGTCATTTGTCTTCCTATGATGTCTAGTTCAAAAGTTATGTCAATTTAATTGAATTTTGTCGGAATCCAAGATGGCCGCCAAATGAACCCCATGGGACAATATTTAATTTTGGGAACATCAAAATTCATTTACTAGACACCTTCAGGATTACAAAAATGTAAGTTAGAAAAAAAAAGCACTCGGTGCATGGGAACCCCCTCTGGTGACTACACTAATATCATACTCATAAAATAAAATAGGCCTACTTCAAATTCACAAGGCACGCAAAATACGCTGAAATAGTATTTTGCTTGCAACCGGGGTATTTCGTGACATACCACTGCCTACTGTTAATATTGAATAACAATTGAAGACCTAAGCGCAAGAAGACCGTAACCCAGCAAACACAAAAACGTTTAAAAAACGTTTTAAATAAGTTATATTTTAGCTTTTGGTTTAGGTAAAAATGTTTTAATAACATTAAAATGTCGGTTATATAAAGGTCATGAAAATGTTTTGTATGTTTTAAAATGTTTTGTATGAAAACCAGAGGATGATTTAAGGAAGCCCCATCATGCACTGTAAAAGTGTTATCACTAGAGTTTCAACTGCCACTTTACTTTTCAAATCCCATTGAACTCTGTGCAAAAGATGTTGTTTTAGAATTGCCCGTGTGTCATTATTACTTGGTCGATTTCAGATCTAAAGTGATGTATGCATGAAGGATAATTCACACCTTCTGTAGATAACATAAAATGTGAAATCGACTGGCATTTTGAATATGTATTTATTGTAAATATATCAGTCCAAATTCAAATTTAACCATGCACGTGTGTATGCAGTGGGCGGGCAGTGGTGTCATGTTCACTCACACAGCTGTGCTAACCGCAAGACTTGCTGGGAAGTGCTTAAATTATCCTCTGTATGAAAACACACTACAACAATATTTTTAAAATGTTTTCAAAATGCTATTGTAAACTATTTTTGCAAACATAATTTGCCTAATATTTTGTCAGCACTTAAATAACATAATGTTAAAATATTTGCACCCAGCAAACATAGAAATGTTCTTAAGATGTTATTTTCAAAACGTTTCAATAACATTTAAATGTCGGGTTATATAAAGGTCATGGAAACATTTTTAAAACGTTATTGCAAATATTTTGGTCAAACATTTTTCGCAAAACATGTTTTCAACCCCAAAATAACATTCTGTTTAGAATGTTTTGTATCAAGTTTTCAAAAATGTTTTTGGAATGTTATTAAAACGTTTTTATGCCCTTTATATAACCCGACATTTAAACGTTTTCTGAAAAAACATTTTGTGTTTGCTGGGCTATAGATTATCATAAAATGTTTTTTAATATTATGAAAACGTTTTATACCCTTAATATACCCTTTATATAACCCGACTTTTAAACGTTTTATGACAACCTTTTATAACCTTTTGCGAATGATGTCGAAAACGTTTTGTGTTTGCTGAGAAGTCCATGGCATTTTGAGATATGATCTTATAAACTTTTTAAAATAAGATAATTTGGAAACCAAAAAAGCCATAGTATTGATACTTCTCATGTACATGGGCAAGAAAACTCATTTGGTATATCACCTAAGTAAATATCTGTAATATTGATCGATATTGATCGATTTTGGACGGTCTTCTTGCGCTCGGATTGAAACCAAAGGTTATAACTCAAAACTGAATGCAGGTGTTGGAAATATTTGGTAATCCATGTGCAAAGACGAGCAATTTGAAAACTTGTATGTTGAATTTGAAGGTTGTTTTAAAATTTGACCTCAGTGTCCTTTAACCAGAAGTGACCCTCTAAATCATTAACCGAGCTCAAAATGTGTGATAAATTATATATTTTCGTAATCGTTGTGATGAGACGAGTAATTCGACATGTCTCTTGACGACATTGGACAATTTTTTTCATTTTGACCCCTCTTGACCCCTCACGTGACCCCTCACGTGACCTCACAAAAAAGTCAAACTTTTTGTCTTCATCCAATAAATTCAAAACCACCTGTAACTCAGATTCGTCAAAAGCGGACTTACAGTCTTCTTGCGCTCAGGTCTTCAATTGTCGACGTACATGAGGTAAGACCGCGTGGTTAAAAACGTGATATTAAAGGTTCTGATTTGGATTTACTGCTCCATTAATGAAGATACTTAATAAGTAGTTACTAGCCAGTTACGCTTCAAAGCAAATCCCAAACTACTAGTTTAGTAAGATACTCGGCAGTTGCGGAGTAGTTACTAAAGAAGCAAGCTACTAAACTAGTAAGTTACGCGGACTTTGGGCACTCAGCTGCATATCTCATTGAATAATTTCACAAGAGGATAAATCTATAACGTGGACTTTGCCAATGATAGATTTCATCATGTTTTGATAGTCGGCTTTCAAGATCAAACTGAAACAGTTGAGCAAAGCTTACATGTGATTTCGTTATAATTTATTACTCACTTTTTCCGGTTAAATCAACGACGGTTTGTACTCCAGTTCCATCTCTATTGGCTTTCATGATTCTTGCCAACTTCTCTGTGATATAGAGTTCACCAGTAAGATTATCATGCGTGATACCTTCCGGTTGACCGCTCAACGAAATGATTTTGTTGAAATCTAACTTGTTGGATTCCCATTCAGCTGAGTAGATCCCATATGGAGATCCATCATTACACCCAATAAAAACTGTATAAGTAATAATATGAATAGGATTTAACAATAAATGAAGGAAAGAAATGTACACTTCACAATAAAATAGGGACTACATTTCACATTTGCAAATTATGGAAATCTAATCTTTTCACAGTTTTCGTAATTTGTCCCGTCATTATTATAAACTTCTCCCTTCATTCCTGTTACATACCGGTGATATCACATATATTACGATCAAAACAATTATGTACATAGTTTTTAGGCAAATTCAACACAGAAGTTTTTAATTATAAATCCTAGAGATATAGTATTGTCTTAATAATATGAAGGAATCGCTCCACAATACCTTAAATTAAGTATATCAAAGTACTGTTTGTAGTATTATTGTAGCAAAACTAAGAAGGTTCCCACGTCGTTAATTGTTATCACCCTCTTACCTCTTTCTGCAGCTTGGCACAGGTACAAAGGAAGTAAAATTCCGATTACTTGAATTGCCAGTCTCCGAAGGATCCCCATCCATCTGCTAACCATTGGTTTATCCATAGTTGTAATTTCTATCAATGGTTTTCTTTAGTCATTACAACCATTAAACATGTCAACCAAGTTTGAACAACTGGCACAGGAAACAACGATATATCAAATATCACCAGTTCCGCTCGTTTTCGTTGTGATCGTGGGCTTGTTTTGTTAGTAGGTTACTAAGGCGATGTTACAATTTATATCTCATATAAATTGAATCTTCTCTTATCTATATCTATCTCAAATGATGTGTGAATAATAAACGAGCGATGCAAACTCATGCCAATTATTAATGTCAGCGGGTTTGAACACAGACACTCAGAAAACGAAAGAAAAAAAAATCACATATTGATACCATTAGTTCCCGCATTTAGTTATTCTTACAATGCCCACCCCAATTATACCCCATACCCCTACATTCACTTACATTGCCCTCCAGCCCCCCCCCCCCAACATTCAACAAACACCACTAACTTAACTGCGTACCACACACAGAGAGAGACATAAAGAAAATAGGCGCTGCAGGACGCAGGTTTATCTAAGGTACATGGGTACCTTAATAATTTGAAAAAAATAAATAAATAGCATGTTAGACAAACCACTTATTATAATTGTTTTTCTCAGTCATGTTAAGTGTTTGCTTTGTTGTTGTTGTGGTTGATGTTGTTGTTGTTGTTTGCTTCCTGATTAACATTATTTTTTCTTTTTCATCTTCAATCCTCTTCCACTGCGTCTTCTGGGATTGGTAGAATATTGGTATTCAATTATTGTCATAGGCAAAATAATTTGTATATTTTTTTGTCTCTCGATCATATGTTCATATTCTTTATAATTCGAAAATACGTTAGCAACCATTATTCCATGCATCGTGACATCCGCCATAACGACCACTTCTCTGCTAGTCATGACGTCAGTATCTACGTTTATTGCCATATCATATGATCACCAACATAAAAGTTATAGTTTAAGATTACTTTCTTTAGCTTACTTTACTTATACTTATTTTATACGTACTTATAACTTGCGTAGACGTCTTGCTTCTCGCATGTCTGTGTGTTTGCCTATTGACTTTAATTTTACTTCACCTTTCTATACTTGGCCATTGAAATGTATAATGATCTGAGCCACCACGTGAAGCAATATTTATGTTAATAACTTTATCATTCGCATCATATTCCATTTATATCAGTTCAGTTCAGATCAGTTCAGTTTTATTTCATCATATTCCATCCATACAAATAGTTACAATATAAAAGGCTTTTACAAACACCGTATAATATGGTGACAAATGACGATGCCATTGTGGCACCCTTTACAAAAGTTACTATTAAATAATATATGACAAACAAAATTATAGAATAATAATAAACACATTTGTAAGATATGTGCCTTGTGGTGAAGGCTATGCTTTCAATAGTAAATCAATGAGCAATGATGGTGAAAATAACAACCAAACCTACACAGTAGGTGTAAATGGGTTGTAAAATCCCATTATAATAATAGTTCAGATATGGCATAAGTATTACAATAATAGCAAAATGTATTTAGCCCGTGTGATCATGGAAGAAGAATAGAGCACGAAGTGCGATGGAATTGCAACTCCGTTCTTCGATGTGAGGTCAACGATCGTCACGCTTGGAACATGTGGACGTAGAAGGCAGCAGCATTTTTCTTTAATTAGCATATTCGTGACGTCATGTTAACGTAAGTCTCCACAGCACTACGCATTTTTTTTAGATAGCTTTTAGTACTATCGTGGTGGCAGCAGCATTTTTCTTTACTTTTCCAAAATGGCCCCGCCCAGGAGACGCCATTGGACGCCATGTTAGTGCAGAGTAATACACAGGGAAAGCCGACGCTGTCGCCACCTTTTTGTATTGCGCTATCATATGAGTTGCAACGGCCTGGTGTGATAGCATAAGCATTGCACGTGCACTTGAAACGTATTATAATGAGCAGTTATTGCAATGATAATTTAACATGATAAATGGTGTAGTTCTGCAGAGCAAGAACGATTACTCGGGGAGCTAGGACCACTTTCTGTGCCCACAGGACCAAACCACACCTCTTTTGGCAAAATCGGAGCACTTTGATGTTTTCGACCCCCATAGAGGCAAAAACGTGACCTTTGATGTTTTTGGTTATAACTCAAGAACGGTACATCCTAGATAGGTCAAACTATACATTTTCTGAATCCTTGTGACTAGGGGAATACATTGAAATTTTGACCCTATGCAAAGTTCGATGACCTTTTACCCCCCCCTTGGGGCCAGTTTATATTTTTGGAAACATCCTGATTATATTTTGGGGTCATCTCAGGAACCTAAAAAAGTTGGTTTGGTTTGGTCCTGTGGGGGTGCACAGAAAGTGGTCCTAGACCCCGAGTAGATGATAATAACAATACGTTGCTCAATATTTTCATTTTTTTGGTGTAACTCATATAAGTGTTAGTGGTATTTATGAATGTTATTGATGCCGGTATCTATAAATAATATCGAAAGTATGTTTTGTATGTATCATGTGTAACCATAGGGGGTTACAAATGACGTCCCACGAGCGGAATTGTACTGAACAGATCAACTTTGACTGCTTCCAAATGTAGATCTTAAAGTTTCTTTTTCGTCTTACTTTTATTATTCTCCCTCATCTGCGTCTTGTATTGAGTGTATTGGTAGAATATTGGTATTTAGCAATAATAATCCATACTACAGGAAAACATATAGTAAAGATGAATTTTCTACTATTAAGGTGGTACTACACCCCTTGATAAATATGTGACTTTTTTGCATTTTTCTCAACAAAAATAACACCACACTGGTAAAAAAAGGGGCAAGGAATCTACTTATTACGCTGGAATCTCCGTAACTCAAGACAAACGGTACGTTATTTATGAAAAGAAAAGAGCTACCGCTAGAATGTACCTTATTTATTAACATATATAATGAACCACTTGTCTTGAATCACTGATATTTCAGTGAAGTAATGAATTTCCTTGCCCTAAAATATACATAACTTTTGTTACCAGTGTGTAGTTATATTTTGAGAAAAATGGAATGATTTTTTTTTTATCAGGGCGTGTAGTACCACCTTAACTAGAAATAAAGCGCCGTAAGCTATAGAGCCTGATCCAAAGATATCAATAATTTAGTATCTTGCAACGCTGCTCGTTGCGATAGATTTAACACAATGATGTGTTTTATATAATTATTGAAAATATCTCTTTTATATGTCTAGTATTTTGTTGCTATTGGTGACTATTTGCAATATATTTTAGTAACCATTTTATACGTACATCGGGAATTGGACCATGAATCCTCCATAACGACCGCTCCTGTGCCAACCCTGACGTCAGTACCTTTTTTTTAATTCATAAAACAGATCAACAACATAAAAAGTTGCTTAGGTATACTGACTTACTAACATTACTTACTTTACTTATGATATTTACTTATGATACTTACTTATTTGATTGTTTGCTTGCTTAATTGCTTGTTTGCTGGGATGTACTAAAAGTATCCGAAAGTAAGACTAGCTTATTTATTTACCTTTATCTTTAAATAATTAATTAATTAATTCATAATTAATTAATTAATAATTAATCAATTAGTTAATTATTAATTAATTAATTAATTAATTGATTGATTGATTGATTGGTTGGTTGTTTGGTTGGTTGGTTGGTTGGTTGGTTGGTTGGTTGGTTGGTTGGTTGGTTGGTTGGTTGGTTGGTTGGTTGGTTAGTTAGTTAGTTAGTTAGTTAGTGAGTTAGTTAGTTAGTTAGTTAGTTAGTTAGTTAGTTAGTTAGTTAGTTAGTTAGTTAATTAGTTAGTTAGTTAGTTAATGAATGAATGAATGAATTACTAAATTAATTAATTAATTATTAATTAATTAATTAATACGCCCACACTAACAATCCCTTAAGAGACAAACCCGGCAGTAGGAGAGTGTTGCTAGGGTAACACACAATATCATACCGAAAGTCAGAAACATTAAATATAGCTCCTGTGAATTTTACAAGGCTGATTAAATATTGCACTCTATTTATAATGCAATTTGCGAAAATGAGGCCATATCCCTTGATACGGAGGACTGTTGTTATGTTGCATTATATACTGCAACCGTATGCATGCAATGAATTGCCAAATGATACCAAAACTGAACTTGAATATTTATCAGTTGTATATATGTGATGCGATCAAGCAAAATCAGTCGGAACTCGGAAACATTGATTTTGAAATATAGCCAAACAAAGCTAATATTTCCTTTTGTTTCCCGTTGTTTTTAACACTCTTTAAATGCTCATATCTTTGGAACTGGTTGTTCAATATCAATGTAGTTTTCTGCGAAAATGCAGCTTTGTAAATGTTTTTACTATCCTATAAGAAACTGAAAATTTAATATTTCCGAGTTCCGACTGATTTTGCTTGATCGCATCACATATATCCTTCATATACACTTATTGTTTTACAATGCATTAGGCCTAAATATTTCCTATTCTGTAAAGGTATGCTTTGGTACGTAGAGACCTTTTAACACCCCCCCTAATTCTTGTATATTTGCAAGGCTATTGAAATCATCTTAACCCTAACCGCCTAGGGCCTTTTTGGCGACGGGAAGGGAAAGAAGGAAAGAATAAAGAGAGAAAAGAAGGAAAGAGGTTGTTTGCTCTGGGTGGGATTCGAACCCGAGACCCCTCGCATGCCAAGCACTCGGTCGGCGACACTTTGCCACGGGTCTTGGGCTTCGCTGACCAGCGAAACCGTGACTATATATCACTTAGGGCGATTGCGTCATCACACCACGTGGGATGCATGCACGAACAGCGCATATATCAAGTAGTATTTTGTAGTATTCAGGAGCGTTAGGGTTAAGGAAGCCTATACTGAGTTTCGACAGTGGTAACCAAACCCTAACCGCCTAGGGCCTTTTTTGGCGACGGGAAGGGAAAGAAGGAAAGAATAAAGAGAGAAAAGAAGGAAAGAAGTTGTTTCTGGGTGGGATTCTCGGTCGGCGACACTTTGCCACGGGTCTTGGGCTTCGCTGGCCAGCGAAACCGTGCCTATATATCACTTAGGGCGATTGCGTCATCACACCACGTGGGATGCATGCACGAACAGCGCATATATCAAGTAGTATTTTGTAGTATTCAGGAGCGTTAGGGTTAAAACATCCTATAATCTTTCAAACAAAATTATAACTGCAGAAAAATAAAAATAAAACGAGGTGGCTTAAAAAACAGAAGGGACGAGAAACAAGTTTTTTTAATGTCCTATCATTTTTAAACATGAGACAGCAATGTTTGTTATTAGTGGGAATATTGTTCATGTGTGTTTTTTTTATTTTTTTTAAATTTTTTTAAATTTAGTTCTTGGTTCTTTCTGCATTCTTTCAATAAATGATAACGACATAATTTAGTACCATTTTCTTCTAAACACAGAGAAGTATTCACACATTATGTAAAAAAAAACACGATGTAAAATAAATTATACACAATATATGTAAAGTACAAGTTTGTTAACAGCTTTTACCATGCCAGTTTGTAAATGTTTCAAATACATATTTGAACTGTAACGAAGCTAGTTTACCTAGTTTGTGTAATCATTGCATGAAGTGAAGTAAAATGTCAGCCCACAATAAGTTTTTGTGGCGCCCCTCTACGGAGGCGCGCCACAATATAGGCATGACTTTGTGAAAAGCTTCTAATTTCACTCTTGCTAGATTGACTTCGCAATTGTTTTGCTAAAATTATGCCCAGCTCAGAAATAAAACCACAATTTGCTTGGATTTTATTTTATTATTGTTTTCTGATATGCACGGGATAAAATGGTGAGCGTATATTCTTTGTTTAAAATACAAAATTAGGATTTATAAAAACACCAAATAAATCCTGACCTTTGTATGCGTTCAACCAGTTTACCGTGTGCCTTAGAACCGATAGACGGTGACATTTGACCATACACTAGGATCCACAACATGCTCATCTATCATGGGAACAGTTCTAAAACCCTAATACATTTGTACATTCATCCTTTGTACACAAACTCATACTCTGCAACTTGAGGTCAAATTTTGCACTATGATTATGTAATTGAAGTTATTGGACTATGCCATTGGGATGAGACTCTTGTGGTCCATAGTGATAAGATCAATTAACGAGGCCTCTTAAACTGATGGCTTTTGTTTGCTAATTACCATAGAATCTAGCTACTACCTCCATGATTGGATTAAGTAAATAACTAAATCCTGTTATCTACCCAGCAATGTTTGCTTATCTTAATAATTGTAACAAACTGTAGTGTACTAAATAAGACAGAAAAGGCAAACAGACAGAAATTTAGAGTTTTAAATTAGAGAGTTGACAGGAAGTTGTAAGAGTTAAATTGTTATGGATATGATTGGTGTAAGCGCGAAAATGTTGAATGTCAGATCAAAGTCATCCGAGGTGATTTAAGTAATGTCAATCACAAATTGTTACAGGTCATTTGAGGTGGACTAAGTTTATATTTGGATTGTCAGAACACCTTCCCCAATCAAACACATTTCTCTTGCATTTGATCATCTTCTACTCGTCCCTAGAAAAATCATTATAATGCCAAATCTACACACCATGGAATTCACCATATCACGTCCAAGTTCACATTGGGCGCCACATTCCTTTTTTAAAGGAATTTTTATTCTACCTAACGTGTTATGTAAATCGACACGCATAAAATTACTTAATCCTGGTGCAACATTGTAGTAAACTTAATCGGGAAGTAAAATTCGCTTCATGTGCAAAATTGCGTACGTGGAGAAGGTACGCATGGACTGACTACAAGAGTACATCGAAAAAAATTGAAAGTAAGAAAGAATAAAAATCCCTTTAAAAGGGATAGCTTGGCATTGGAATACCCAAACTGAATGAAATATATCAAAAAATAAATACAAAGAACTTACTTCACTATAGGAACTCACATTGCAGTAGGCCTATACTCGGTTATATGAAACGATCTGAGTAGTATAGATACTACCATAGGGCGCCCACTGCGTTCTATTTTAAAGGTATTTATAACGTAAAAAAAATACTCATTTTCAATATATAAAACCAAATTTGACATACGACCAAAAAAAAAGTTGCGAATCTTTTAAAATGTGTGTTTTAACTGCTTCTGGTTTTTATTTTCCTTAATATTGTTTTTAAATTTAAAACGGGTGGGAGACTTGAGATATGAGGTTTAATTTGGGTGGGGGGTTTTGATGGTGTGGGGTTTGTTTTGTATGCTGAAGTTTATTTATAGTAAAAATAAATTATTACTAAATAATACATGGCTGATTTTGAAGATATTCCTTTAGATGATTTTGCGGAGGAAGAACCTCCTACAACTGAATGGGATGCTTATGAAGATAATAAATATATGGGATATGGCAAAGAAAAACCCAATGCACCAATCCTTAATGTGCCTAAATCAATAGACTACTTAAAACGTAATTCTTTAGAAAATGAAGAAGTAAAAAACAAGTTTTATGAATCACTCAAGAAACAAGGGTGGAAGGTAAATTTAGATAGCCCGCATAAACATGAAGTGGTTTTTACTTAAGAAATAAAGGGTAATGCATGATCCTTTACACGAAAATAATGTGTCCGAGGCAGTAAAAACGTAAATAATGGGTGAGGCGCAGCCGAACCCATTATTTAAACGTTTTTACTGCCGAGGACACATTATTTGCGTGTAAAGGATAATGCTACACCCTTTATTTCTATTCTATTACCACAAAATAGTGTGATTTAAAGAGAAAATATCAAATTTTTTGCCCAAATATTTCAAGTTGTTTACCTCAAGTTGGAGCGCATACGCGTAGCCAAAGCGTATGCACATTCCAATAACACAACCTAACATTCCATTCTCCCTTACAAGCAGGTATGCACATACAATAACACACCTCTGACATTCCATTCTCCCCTACATAAGCAGGTGTGATGTGCGCTCTGCTGTGCGCTGTGATGATAGAAGAACATAAAGTTCGTTGCCCTTGACACTTTATCGCTAATTAATGGTCTGTCACGTGACGCGTTTCAACAAATCACAGTGCGCGATTTTGAATAATGGGTCGTGGGGGTAATAGAATAAAGAATTAAAAACAGGGCACATTTTTGCAATACAGGGTATTAACGTAATTAGACTAACAAACCCTAAAAATCCAAATGAATTTCTTTCACCAAAATCTATTTTTAAAAAATATTGAAACAAATCCAGAATTAAGAAAAAAACTTTATGGTTTTACTTTTATAAATTATTATCTTGGAATTGAAAATTTTAGTACTAAGCCTTGACAAACCATTAAGTGAATTACCCGATGTGCCCGACACAGACATTAGTTCTATTGAAAGTCAAGAAGCAAAAACTAATTTTTATGACTTTGTCAAACAAAAGGGTTATGAAGTGGATTCAAATGCACCACTTAGCTATAAAGTGGCTTTTATAAAAGACTCCACAACAAAGCGTCTATATGTTCATTATGATAACGAAAAAATCCCTTTGACAGACTCTAAAAACCCTAATAAGTATCTTGAACTAAGCACTATTACTAGCATGGCTAGTAAGGCAAATTTTGAAATTAAAGGTACTCAATTTGTTAGAAACGTTCTTGGTGTTAAAGATTTTAGCGGAGGTGCAAAACCAAAAATACCCCCTGAACAACGCCTAGCTTAAATGAAATAACTAATGATATTGAAACAACAGTCGGAAGTCCAGATCATCCAGAAACTATAGAATTACAAGATGTAGACAAAGTTGAAGAAAGCATTTAATGGAAACTAGCTTTCAAACTGATATAACAATTGTTCCTGAAGAAAACTTATTACCACTTCGTGAAATAAGGGGTCTAAATCGATCACTTAAAAACATGAGAACAAATGTTCATAACCTAATAGGTAAAAGAGAAGTCAGGAAAGCAAGAGTAAGAGAACTTAAAGCTACTGATGAAGATGAAATTTCTGAAGAAAACAAAAGAGAAATTGAAGAACTAGAAGAAGAAATTAAACTATTTGATATTGAAATCCATGAATACGATGGCAAATTTAGAAGCCAATTCGAACGAATTAAACAAACAATAGATAAAATGCTTAATGAAGACATGACTTTAAACGAACGTCTTAGAACGTTATTTCGTGAGCAGGGAATAACAATAATTTCTATTATAACTGCTTTGGGTATGGTGATTGGTGTCATAGTTGAAGGAATTTTGTTAGCTGCTAAATCCGCAACTTCTGTAATCCCCCCCTAAACCTAAACCACCCGCGCCAAAGCCTGACCCAAAGCCTGACCCAACACCTGACCCAAAGCCTGACCCAACACCACCTGAACCAGGTATTAAAGGCTGGATAAAACAACAATCGCAGAACATTGCAAATTTATTGCTAAAAATAGCTGATAAAATGCTAATTGCTTTGCCCGGTATTATTGGGAGTATTGTTAGTTTTATACTAAAATCTGCGTCAGCCGCTATTGGATTTGTAGCTGAACATTTATGGATATTAGTAATAGCTATTAGTGGAATTTTGTATAATTATGTTATGCAATCTATTTCAAAGTCCAAATTAAAGTAGTGCCAGCAACTACCCCACCTAGCGTTAAAAGTAATTTAGTTTCTTCATGTGTAAGTTTTTCTTGCTCTTTTGCTTGAACTAAATGTGCATCTGTTTGGGTCAAAGTTTGAACAGGAGCTGTATCTACAAGTGTAGTATTTGTCTGGATTGGTGCATCAAATTTATCTTGAGGCGGATCATCAAGTTGGGGTGCATCAAATTTACTTTGAGGTTCATTATCAACTTGAGGTGGATCAAATGTTTCTTGAAGTTGTTGCTCATCATTAATATCATTTTGGCCTAATTGTATTTTTTTAATCTCATCAGATGATGCAATTACAATTAAATTATTATAACCATTAATTGTACCGATATATAAATCTATATCGCTTGGAATCATATACAATCCAAGCCCAACAACATAATCAACCTGGCTTTTAGCAAATTGTAAAGTGGATTGGTATCTTTCAATTGAACTTGGCAAATCAACTTCAGAATTTATTGCATCTTCAACATTAGCTAAAAATTGTTTGTGTGCATCAAAAGCTTTGCCTGTGCCTAATATTGTTGATCTTGTCTGAGATTGTGCCCCCAAAATTGCCCATACATAAGTGCGGATAGAGTCATTAGAGAGCTTGCGGAATGAAGTTACTGGAACTTTAACGGCAACTTCAAAAATATCGATTCGATTTCTTGCTCAACTTCACTTCAACGCGAACGTCAGATTGGTTTCTGTACCAACAGCGTCTTGTTGTTTAAACTAGGGGATGTGTCAATGGGTGATCAAAAGAAGGGTATGTAAAAGCGACTGCATCAAATTTCTCCCTTTTGTTTGCTGAAGTGGTTTGTTGGTAACACTTATTACAATAGGCGCTTAGTTTGAATAAACATGGATTACATCTCTTGGCGATGACCAATGCAATGGGAATTAGGCCTATGTTATGAGCTATACGCTAATATTGTACTTCTAAACATGTTTCAATTAAATATTCTTGTGATATGCCTATATTATTGTCCCGGATTATTATAATAAAAGCTCAATTATTATTCCAGTAAACGTCAGCTTTGTCAATTTTATATTTCCATCAGGACACAAGCCCATTTTATCTGTTTGCTCTCCCTAGCCCCCCCCACCACCACCATCACCACCTCTCCATATCATCCCTCCCTCCATCTATTCATCTATCCTCACTTTCCCACTCCCCAGTGGCGTTACCAGGAGTTTTCTTTTAGGAGGGCAAGGACTCCTCTTTGCATTCTGATCGAATTAAATATATCTCCCCGAATGATCCTCATTTTGTTCTTTAAAAACTCCCAGAATTTTGAATTTCAACCAACATATTTCTGGATGCTCCTTTTCTGACATTCTTATTTTTTGTAACAAATAGGCCTCCTCTTTTAATAATGAATAATTTGGTTGACATACAATACCCATAGGCCTATAATATGCGTATAATAGCGTGGCACATGTTAGACCAGCTTTCTGCTGAATTGGGGTACATAATGTAGGCCTAAATGAATAAAATAATAATTAAATAAAATACCTGAACAGTACAAACATATTTGGTTATATAGAGGTGTAATTATAAGACATTCAACGTTGTAAAAAAATGTTCACAGTAGCTGCAATTCGTAGAAGTTCACTACACTGCTGGGTCGCGTAAAATCAGTCCATTTTACTGGAACTTAATCCCCTTGGCGTTGAAGTCAAGCCAAAAACTTGGTTCCGCAAGCTGATTTGGTGTACGGCATGAGCACACACAAATGTATATATCAAGTGTGACGTTTGGAACAAAATTTATTTTGATCTAATTCAATCAGTAATTTTTAGCATCATGTGGCATGTTTTTTACCCAAACCAAATTAGATTTCCAATAATTGGTCTATTAACTAGACAATACATAAGTGGTAATTAAGTAGTCTATGAGGAAATATGCAAACCATTGTTTTAATTATGACGTATTTTCATCATAATTTACGGCACACTATAGATTCTGGCGTTAACTTTAACTTCAAGCGGCTTTAATGGCAGAGTGGTTTTGAATACATAATCCTCTATAATCCTCTAGACGTTAAAGTTAAAGTTAAAGTAACTCCATTTCGCAAGCTCTCTATTGATTCTTGTTATGCCGGCTTGTGTAAAGCCCTTGCCGTTATCAATCACAAAACTTCCAATCGCTGACATTGCATTTCCATCTGAGCTGGTATCAACCGTATCAGATTGGTGAGTAAATGATTGGTCCATCCAAATTTTATACGTTGCATCTTTACTGTTGCCTAAAAAGTTTACACGGCCTTTTATGAATTGGGTAAAGTTATTGACATTTGGGTTTACAGCAAGTTCTACCTTATCGTTTGTTTTCAAGCTAAAATCATGGTGATATGTTCTTGTAAATTTGGCTGTGCCCATTCCATTCCATTCATCTAGTTTTTGCCTAAAATTGCTATTGGTTGAAATTCTAAATTCGTTGCAAATTTTTTCAAACGCACTCATATCTATTCCATTATTTAAAGGATTAAACGAATATTCTGCAGGCAATGGACAATTCATTTCATTAAGAATTCGACGAATTTGATGGTATGCGTGAAATCTATACAGACTTCGAATCATTGGATTTATATGTCGTAAATGGTTATATTTTGATATTCCACACCCAGAAGTAGCACACCATACAGCAAAGTTGAGTTGGTTTTGCCAAAACTGCATGGGGTTAGAGATCCAATTATTATAAATTTCAGGGTTTTCTACTCTTGGTAATTTATAATTAATCCATATATTTGGAAAGCGAACAGAAAATGTTTTGCGTTTATTTACTTGTATAGTTTGGTTTACTAAACTAAATCGATGTGTTGGTTCATACACTCCACCTACACGATAAGTTGCATCTGGGTCACTCCATATCAAATCAAGGAGGCGCCCCACCTGACCCCCTCAGATTTGATTTATATTTTAGTCATATGTTGTACCTGTAAAAATATTAAAAACCTGCAAATTTGAGGTCTGTAGCTCTTACGGATTTTCTGTGGCAGCCATTTAAAGTTGGAGTAGGGGAGTCTAAATTTGGACCCAAAAGTTGCCCTTTAAATAAATTTCATCTTTGGGCGTTTGTGCCTTCTTTATAAAAAGAAAGAGAGGTCTGAAACTTTGCATACACACTAACTGCATGCCCAATTTGTCAAAAAAAAAAAAAAAAAAAAATTCTGTAATTGCGCGTTGTGTCACGGGCTCATTAAATATGCAAGAAAAAAATGTAATGTTTTGTAAACTGTCAAGTTTAGCCCCCCTAAATTCAAATTTTTGCCAGATTAATTATTTTTTGTTGTCACCGATGCTATATATAGGATAAATACAATGCATACCCAAAAAATTGGGGTCACAACTCATTTACATTTCGAACAGCGCCCTCACGAAGATGGAATTTATTGCACATTCAACATTTTCAGGGGGCCCAAAGTCGATGTGGTCCACCTTCAAAGTTTATAAAACATCACTTTTATATAACTACAAGTCTTAAATTACAACATTGCTAAGTCCCAGTAATTGTATAGGTTGACTTCATATAAAATGACAAGCCCAAAGTTAACCATTTTCTTATGATTGCATGTAGTGCAAATGTGCCGAATTCGGAAGGCTTGAAAGTCAAATTGGCCCCAATATTGAAAATAAAATGGAAATAAAAGTAAATAGGGCCAATAACTATGCATCTAGTCATTTATTTTCAATATTGTGGCCATTTTGACTTTTAAACCTTCCGAATTCGGCACATTTGCAGTACATGCAATCATAAGAAAACGGTCAACTTTAGGCTTGTCGTTTTATATGAAGTCAATCTATAAAATTAATGGGATTGAGCAAAGTTGCAATTTAAGACTAGTAGTCATATAAAAGTGATGTTTTATAAATTTTGAAGGTTGACCACATCGACTTTGGGCCCCTGAAAATGTTGAATTTGCAATAAATTTCATCTTTGTGTGGGCGCTGTTCGAAATGTAAATGAGTTGTGACCCCAATTTTTTGGGTATGCATTGTATTTATCCTATATATAGCATCGGTGACAACAAAAAATAATTAATCTGACAAAAAATGTGAATTTAGGGGAGCTAAACTTGCCAGTTTACAAAACATCTTCGTGACGGCGCTGCACTCCAACTTTAAATGGCTACCATAGAAAATCTGTATATATTGAAAACGAAATGGAAATACAAGTAAATAGGGCCAATAACTACTCATCTAATCATTTATTTTTAATATTGTGGCCAATTTGACTTTCAAGCCTTCCGAATTCGGCACATTTGCACTACATGCAATCATAAGAAAATGGTCAACTTTGGGCTTGTCATTTTATATGAAGTCAACCTATACAATTACTGGGACTTAGCAAAGTTGTAATTTAAGACTAGTAGTTATATAAAAGTGATGTTTTATAAATTTTGAAGGTGGACCACATCGACTTTGGGCCCCTGAAAATGTTGAATTTGCAATAAATTTCATCTTCGTGAGGGCGCTGTTCGAAATGTAAATGAGTTGTGACCCCAATTGTTTGGGTATGCATTGTATTTATCCTATATATAGCATCGGTGACAACAAAAATAATTAATCTGACAAAAATGTGAATTTAGGGGGCTAAACTTGCCAGTTTACAAAACATTACATTTTTTCTTGCATATTTAATGACCCCGTGACACAACGCGCAATTACAGAATTTTTTTATTTTTTTATTTTTTGACAAATTGGGCATGCAGTTAGTGTGTATACAAAGTTTCAGACCTCTCTTTCTTTTTATAAAGAAGGCACACACTCCCAAAGATGAAATTTATTTAAGGGGTAACTTTTAGGTCCAAATTTAGACCTCCCTACTCCAACTTTAAATGCCTGCCACAGAAAATCCGTAAGAGCTACAGACCTCAAATTTGCAGGTTTTAATATTTTTACAGGTACAACATATGACTAAAATATGAAGCAAATCTGAGGGGGTCAGGTGGGGCGCCTCCTTGATTTGATATGGAGTGACCCATCTTGATTAAACTTGAATGATGATGGAATACTCATAATTATATATTATATAATATAAACAAATTCAAAGTATAGACCTCTGGCAAGGCAACCGTTACTTAAAGTTTCACGGAATACCCTCACTTACGATCATTGGGTAAACCGATCATCATATTTATATTATATAATATAAATATGTTTCTCACAATAACATACGTGCAATCTCCAATACAATTGCAAACACCTATTGACAATAAATCTGGGAATTTAAAAATAGCATTAAAATCAATTACAATGTGGGTTGGGTATTACAATTTGCACGAAAAAGAACGTTTTAAGTGGCACACAATTGGAGGAGAAGTAATGAATGTGCAAATAGAAGCTGGTTTGTACAATTTTCAAGAATTGGCTGAAATATTCACAAGCACTGTAGAAGAACTTAGTTTAATAGTACAAAAAACAAATGGGTTAGTAGAACTCTCTATTCCACAAAACACAAGAATTCAAATTCCACGACAAATAAGAGCATTACTTGGATTAAATGATAGTGGTTGGCTTGACACTGGTGAATACCTGGGTGATAAAGCTGTTGATTTTTTACCAAAAATACTATATGCTCATCTACAAGAGCTGTCAACAACAAATAATATTGTAGACGGAATACCATCTCAATTACTTGAATTAATTCCATTAAGCTCTGAATCGTTTGGATACACAACAACGATAAATTTCCCGCATCCAAATTACAAACAACTTCAAATTGGGGAAATTTATGAACTTAATGTTAAGCTAAAGATGTTTAAAGAAGAATTTAATAATCATGGACAGCCAATTTTTATGACGTTTGAAATAATATAATGTTATGTATACAATGAGTATTTTTGGGCCAATTATAAGGAAATCATTTAACCAAGAAACTCTTAGCCAAGAACTTTCTAGCATAGATCTTTCTTTATATGCAAAGAAAAGACAAGTTGTTCTTAAAAGGGGAGGCAGAGTATTTGGGGATTTAAATATGCAATCTAATCGAATTTTTAACGTAAGTGCTCCAGAAGGTGATGCAGATGTTGCAAATAAACAATATGTTGATAGCAAAGCATTAACAGGTAATATAGATTTAAAAAACAAAAGAATCATTAATGTTAATACACCTTTAGGGCAAACTGATGATGCTAATAAACAATATGTTGATGATGAAGTAAGTAAACAAAAAAAATTAACATCTATTGATTCATGGGGCAGGTATGTTGTTATAAGTGATCAGTTGGGGATTAAAACATATTTTCCAGTAGGAACACAGCCAAATATTAATTTTAATAAAGAAACTGAAATTAAATACAGTATTGATGATAATGAAATTCAAGTATTCAAAGATAGACGTAGATTTATTACAATTACTCCAAATTTAACAAATTTTATACAAATAACAAATCCGGGTAAAACATTAGGCTCATTACTATTAAATGAGGCACTTGAAATTGAATATGATCAATTTAAACTTCAAAGACCAGTATCTATTATGTTTTCAGTAATGCATGGCAATAACCCTCCAGTATCGTATTACAAAATAACTTTAAAATTTATAATTGGTGTAGTTCCATATGATCATATATTTCAATGGAGAAATGATACCTTACATTATGAAACTGCTTATGGATCAATAGTAGCTGGATCAATATTTGGACCTTCTAGACAATTGGAAAAAAGTATTTCAAGACAAATGCATTTTTTTTGCTCTTGTATTTGATACATTTAAAATATATTTATGGATAGATGGAGTGCTAGTAAATACCACTAGTTTTCCAGGAGATGCTACTGGCGACAATCACCCATACTTACGTAGTATAACAATGGGGGTTGAAGTGTTGGGTATTTTATGTGTCTGCAAAAGGGCTCTTAATGAAACAGAGATAAATGAATATTATATTCAAAATCATGTTAAAAATTTCACAAACAATAGAGTATTATAATATTTTCATACATATACTCATGAGCATTTTTGGCCCCCTCATTCAAACAAATTTAAAACAAACTGAAAACCAAGAAAATATAGACCTTTCACTCTATGCAAAGAAAGCAAATGGCGGCAAAATGAGTGGCACATTGGACTTGGGAGAAAACAGATTGGCTAACCTTGCAGATCCAGCTGAAAGAACAGATGGTGCAACTGCAGGTTATGTTGGTAATTTGGTTTCACATCTTAACAATATTAAACTTAATAAGGCTGGTGATTCTATGACAGGAAATCTTCAGATGGGGCTTAATAAAATAACTGAACTTAATCCACCCACGAATAAAACTGATGCTGTAAATAAACAATATGTTGATCAGGTTATAGAACATGAAAGATTAACCAATGTATATAAAAATATTAATTTAGATACTGATTTGAAATTGGAAATAATTTTTTTTATACCAGATCACCATGAAAATTATTTTAATGCAGATACACGAAATGTTAGAGTAAGTGGGTATGGGAATACAGTTCTTCAAAGTCCATTAATACCTGATAAAGAACTAGGAACTATGCAGTTAACTACTGTAATTAATATTAATCTTACTGGTTTTCAAACTCCTTGGGCTTTTTTACTTACATTAATGCCTGGTGAAAATGCTCCATTACTGAATAATGAAACAACATTAAAATTTTATGATGATATCGATTATAAAAGAGCACATTTAATAATGCGATGGCATAATACACGTTTTCAAATTGGCATGACAGATAATGTTATTGCTGGTCTTCCACCCGATGTACCATCTGTAAACCTAAGTAGCACAGAGATGAATTCAATCGCAATTGTACATAACAGAGGTAATTTTGCTGTGTGGATAAATGGAAAAGCACAAAACTTAATTTTTGAATTACCACCTGGAGTAGATGCTGCACTTAAAGATATTGAGGTTGGAGTAAAAAACATTGGCATTCTTTCGTTGTACAACCGAGCACTAACTAAACCAGAAATTATTCAACACTTTGTTGATAATCAAGTTGGAAATTGGACAAACGATGAAGTACTATTATAAAAAAAAAATTCTTTAAATATATACAACAATGAAAAAAGAGCCATCAGCACCACCGATCTATCCAGATTTATCTCAGGTGCAACCACAAGTGGAACAACCACCACCTGAAGATGGAGGCATGTCATTTAGACTAAAACAAATACGTGATATACGTGATTATTTAGAAAAAGAAGCAGAAACGCGTGGAAGATTAAGAAGAAGATAGAAATCATTTTTTAACGCTGCACATTATACCAACGCTGGTTCTAGTTTAGTTGCTATTGGCTCAAGTACAGTACAGCAGCTGCTGTTTCATTAGCAACAGGCATTGGTGCAATTGCATCTATACCTTTAGGAATGACAGCTATTGCAACAGGCGTTATTGGTGTAATAAGTTCAGGAATAGCTAAGCTTGTTTTAAAAAAAGTAGAGAAGCATGAAAAAATAAAATTAACAGCTTTATCAAAATTATCTAGTGTAAATTAATGGTCTTGTAAGCAGAGCTCTGATTGATAATCAAATAAACAATGAAGAGTTTCAAGTAATTTTGCAAGAAATGGAAAATTACCGCGAACACAAATCACAAGTAAGAAAGAAAATTCGCAATGACTTAAGCACCGAAAGAGAGGAAGAAATTCGCGAGGAGGCAGAAAAAAAAGGACTTTTGAAAGGCCAGGAGATGGCGATGACAAACCTCCAGAATATAATGAAACATACAGGGACAACGACAAACACAGATTCAGTGTAAAATTAGTATGTTGTTCTTATAACAATTTGGAAATAAATTAATGTTGGAAAAAAATATTTCTACATATATATACACATGGCAAACATTTCAGTCGAGCAATTTGATCAAAAACTTCAAGAACAAAAAGACTCATTTGATGCTATCAAATGGCGAGAAATTAAAGAAGGCCAAATTTATACATTTACAAGTGTTGAATATTTTGATACACAGTACGGAGAGGGGTGTGTTGTAGTACTTAATGGTGATAAGGTTTGGGCACCTTCTGGTTTGGCTAAAAGACTAAAAACAGATAAAAACCTTTTCCCCGCTTTGTCAGATCAACAGGTTTAATACAAAGTAAAAAAAATCCTGCACATACGTACCATGGTTTTGATTTAGTGTAAAAGGTTTTGAAGTAAAAATGAAATTCCACTATTGTTAAATTTTGAAAAAAGTAAAACGTTCTTTAAAAAAAATATATATATATCCTATAATATAACATGTCAACTGAATACGGCCACAAACTTAATCCCTACCGTAAACTTCGCAAACCAAAAGGCGTTAAAGGCATACGACGTACTCTGTACAACACCCACGTGCCAAGTACAATTGACCAAGGTGGTATTTTAACTGTAAGATTTCCTGATCTTGGCAAATATGATGTTATTACTCCGGGTACATCAAAACTGTCTTTTAAAATAACTCTTAATTCTGAAAACGACGCCAATAGAACAATTGTAAATAATCTTGGCCGAGCAATTGTAAGCAAACTTGAAGTAAAACTAGAAGGTCAAAGTGTTTTTGTTTTAAATGACAGTGATATTTCTCTGCTATCAAGATTTGTGGAAAACTCCAGAAGAGCGTGAAAATGCTGTCTACCAAGGAATTCAATCAGAAGCAGTTAGAAAAATTAGAATTAACGCCGGAGACAAAGGCGTCGCCGCAAAAGATATAGCAATTGGAACAGCTTATGATAATGTTTTTAGTATTCCTTTAGACTTTGAACTACTTGAATCACACATGCCATATTTTCAAAGCGAACTTAAAGACCGCTTATCATACGAACTTACATTGAATAATTATGGCAAGGTTGTAGTAAGCACAGATGCAAATGCAACTTATACTATTTCTGATATCCATTTAGAGCTTGAAACAATAACTTCTCCTGAACTGGCCACCGCGCTAAGAAATCAACACAAAGGCAAATCTACTGTACTTTACGACCGGGTGATAAGATACTCTCAGCTATCCTTAAAATAAATCAGATACAGTGTGGAATATTTCTATGGCACCACGAGCAAAAAGCATGAAAGGAATTCTAATACTATTTGTTGATCCTGCAGATGGTGGCGGTTCATATAGCAGAGATACAGAAAAGTTTTACAATCCTAAAATTACAAAAGTATCAACAACCCTTGATGGAAATCCAAATCAACTATTTGCAAGTGGAATGAAACCACATCAACATTTTGATGAAATAAGAAAACACTTTGCTGATGGTCGACATCGTGCTTATCCCCAAGTTGCAAAAGAACTTGAATTGGCTGATGTTTCCTTGCCTGATTACTTAACTTCAAAGTATGGACTTTGGCTTGATATGCGCGTTTCAGATGATTCATTACATGGCAGTGGAAGACGAATAGAGGGCGCTAGTCAATCTATTCAAGTTGAGATAGAAAAAAAGGCTGAAGCCACTGGTGATTTAAATGCACACGTATATTATATTCAGGATGCTCAACTTAACTTTGAAAACGGCAGACTTATTAATGCAATGTATTAATCCTTTACAGGAAAGACATTCATTAGGATTAGGTTTAACTATAAGCGTTGTTTTGTAAACGTAAAAGTAAAAATAAAAGTAAAAATAAAAGTGAAAATAAAAGTGAAAGGGAAGTAAAAGTTGTAGGGTCTAATTTTGACTCGTTCTTGAGTCTATCGCTGATCTTTTAGCGGCCCTGGTTCTTTTCATAATATCACATCGATTTGGTCTGACAAGACTCGGAATGACCCATTTCCCCATCACACGCAAGATTTGCAGATGATAATGACAGGAGTATAAACAACATTGAAGCGATACTTATCGTTCTTGTCCTTTGGCTTTATTTCCTTTCTCCTGTCACAAACATATATTATCTATCCACTAGACAGAATCTTTACGCTATCTTTCCGCAATCTTTGCGGTAGGAAAAAGATGTAACTTCCAAGCATTCAAACAACCGGCATGATAACATTCATGATATTTCTGATCTCTGGCTGAAGTTATGGTCCAAAAATAGAGGGCGCCAGCCAGGTAAATTTCCAAGCCAGAAAGTGGTGGCTACATACCGGCCCCTTAATTGCCATGTGTCAAACATGCAATTACTAAGCACTTCATTTAATAACAAACAATAAATTTTGATCCAAAAATGGCAAACTAAATTTGGGCCAAAACATTGCCAAAATTTAACAATAATCTTTTATCTCCAACTTTACTGATTATGTTGATAGCTGAATATAACACTTATTGATTCAACAATGGCGCTTTAAGGAGATTATATACTGTCTATAATGATTTCTCCACTAATATACTAAATAATGCAGAGTTCACACTGTAGTAGCGCTATAGTCACATTTCACAGTCATAATATTGTTCAAATGATGCTTTATAGTTCTTTGACTGTGGTATCAAACAATTTAGCAAATTTCACTAAGAATCACTGGTTCCATGAGTTATCTTGAATCCTAATCAATAGTGTTCATGTCCTAATCACAAATGTCCATTGTTCAAATAACATAATCCACATCGGTTCGGCACTCCAGATGAAACATTGGAAGAAGATCATGCGCTGCTGGCTTACTGCTCCAACGCTGCTCCTTACTGCGGAGTTCCCTGAATCCGACGGTCCATGATGAACTTGATGAATTACAAACTCGTTGGATCCATTGATCAGCAATTCCGAAGCTCATGCTCCAACATGAGTGGTACAAACGTTTGCTGATCCTTAAAATTATGCTACGCTATTACTATACTCAAAAATATTTTTTGATTTCTTTTTTATTCAATCTTTCTTTCATACAATAATATTTGTTTTTTGTTGGTGTTTATGGGTGTTTCGTGTCAGTATGATTTTTTTCTTCTTTTCTTGAATCAAACCGAACAACGACGTGGCAACTCAAAAACAACATGGTTGCCAATTACAAGTACAAGTACAAACACAAGGAATGCTCTATTTCCATGTTAGGCAATCAAATGCTCACAGATGACTTTCATCAAAGAATCAAACCTTTGAATCATACATTTCCATTACAAAACATATCCTCTCTTATCAATCCAATGCCTTTCAAAACATTCCACAAGCAAATTGCACAACAATTGTCCATGTCCTGGCCAGAATACACAGACAAGGTGGTGCACCATTGAAATTAGACAAATTCAAACGTTCCAAAAAAGGCTCTTCACCAAATCCTTAATAATCTTACTCCGACAAACCCATTAGATTTGTGTTACCGTGTTCGCATCTGCGCGAGTGCTGCATCGCGTACCTACGCACTGCGCAAGTGTCTCCCTAATGTATAAATTTGTATTGCCTGCGCAGATGTCTTTTGCATTGAAGACCTACGCACTGCGCAAGTGTCACCTAGTGAAATCTGTTATCAATAGGCCATGATTTTGATGATTTTTAACAACAAGACACCTGAGACATTCCCTACCGGATACATCAAGACAAAGTCAATCTAACAAACATAAAAGACATAGGCTCTGGACTTCAAGTCTCCAGAAACCATGGAAACAGACAGCTTATTCTTCTGCCTCCAACAACAGGCACAACTTGCTGATGGGCCTCCGTAGGGTGGATGACTTGGTCCGCACATCAACCTGTCGCACTCGACCATTCTTGTCTGGCAAGGTTGTGACGATCTTTCCCATCAACCAGGAATTCCTGGGAGCTGACTCATCTACTATGAGAACAACGTCTCCTGTCTTCAGATTCCTCTGTGGCTGCAGCCAGCGCTGTCTGCGCTGAAGTTCAGGTAAATATTCCTTCAGCCACCTTTGCCAAAACAGATCTGCCAGGTATTGGATCTGACGCCAACGTCTACGATCGTAGATGTCCTTCTCGACAAAGCACCCAGGTGGCATGTCCGCCCTCGGTCTCAGCAACAAGAGGTCACGGGGCGCGATGACATCCAAGTCATCCGGATCATCCGACACTCTTGTGAGTGGCCTGCTGTTCAACGTCGATTCTATCTCACACATGAAAGTATGAAGTTGCTCATCCGACCTGCATGTCTTCAGGTGTTGTTCATTGAGGATGGCACACATTAGTTTTCGTACAGTACGAATTTGCCTTTCCCATACTCCCCCGTGGTGGGAGGCTGCTGGTGGATTGTATCGCCATTCAAATGTGTGGGATGTTGAGAAGTTCTGTATTTGGTCTTGGTCTAGTTCTTGCAGAGCGCGCTGTAACTCATTGTCCGCACCGACCAAGTTGGTTCCGTTGTCAGAGTGAATTACTTTGACTGGTCCACGCCTTGCTATAAATCGCCTAATCCCATCAATACAGGAACTAGTGTCCAGGGTGTGAGCGACTTCAATGTGGACTGCTCTGCTATTCATGCACGTGAACAGCATACCGTATCTCTTCCTTGTTACTCTGCCCTGCTTTATATGGAAGGGTCCGAAGTAATCTAATCCAGTGACTGTAAAGGCTGGATCATCACTCTTTACTCGGTAGGCGGGAAGATCAGCCATCTTCTGTTTGCTAACTGGCATTCTGTGTTTTCTGCAGATTATGCACTTCCCTAAGACTGACTTCACCTTAGCTCGAGCCTTCACAATCCAGTATTTCTGTCGTAATTCGGCGAGAACATGGTTACTACCCTGGTGATGAATCTCTCCATGAATATAACGGACTATGAGAGTCGCTATGTGGTGATCTTTCGGAATGATAAGTTGATGCTTCGCATTCTGCGGTATCTTGGCGTTTTTCAGTCTACCGCCAACTCTTACCATCCCATCCATCACCTGTGGGTCTAAATTGGTAAGCTTTGAGTCTAGTTGCAGAGATTTCTGTGCATGTTTTATGATTGCACACTCTGCCTCTTCCAACTCCTGCACAGTAAGTGCGTCTGTGAAGTTGTGACTCTGTCTCTGTTTGGTTCTAAGAATCTTCTTAAGTCTCAGCCACCAGGCCGCTGCTCTTCTGAGCCTTGTCCAGCTGGAGTAGTGCTCTATCAGCTGGTCTATAGCATTATCTTGGCTCTGGTCTTCAGCTGTAACAGCGTGGACTTCCACGTCTGTGGACTCTGGAGATTCTTCTGATACTGCCGGTTCTACACCCGGCCACTCTTCCTCAGGTTCTGACAAGAACGCCGGCCCCTTTATCCAGTCTGGTCTTTCTACCAGCTGCTTGACTGACAGGCCTCTGGATGCATGGTCAGCGGGATTGCATGCACTGGGCACGTACCTCCATTGCTTTGGGCTGGACCCGTCTCTGATTACAGCAATCCTATTAGCCACAAAGACTGGAAATCGGGCTGTTTCGTTCTTGATATATTTAAGTACCGTCTGGCTATCTGACCAGAAAATGGTGGTAGCTTGAATGTCCAACTCTCTCTTTATCATATTGTCCACTTTCACAGCCAATGTTGCTGCAGATAACTCCATGCGGGGAATGGACACCAGCTTCATTCAAAAGTCTCAGGTATGAAGCTGTTCCGTATCCACGGTCACTTGCATCTGCAAAGTGATGTACTTGGACTTCAGCATTCTCAAATCCATCTGGCTTCCAACATCTTTGGATCTTGAAGTGTTCTAACTCTGGGATGCTTGTCCACCACTTGTGCCACTTTCTCTTTATTTCATCAGGCACCTCATCGTCCCAACCATATTTCAACCGACACAACTCTTGCAGCATCTGTTTGGCTGGCAGAATCACTGGACTTGCAAATCCAAGAGGGTCGTAGAGTGAGCAAAGTGTCGACATCATGCCGCGTCTTGTCATAGGGTTGGACTTCTGCTCAATCTTGAAACCAAACTGGTCGGACTCCACATGCCACCACATGCCCAAAGTTTTGTGGCTCATCTTCTGGCTTTCAAGGTCTAAGTTCTTTGTGGTGGGCGACCTTTCTTCTTCTGGGATAGCGTCCATGACATTCTGATGGTTGCTAGCCCACTTAGTAAGGTGAAATCCACCCTTACTGCAGATTGTCCTAAGGTATTGGCTCAATTTCACAGCTTTTTCTTCTGTAGATACTGATGTCAGTAAGTCATCTACATAAAAGTTGTGACATACTGTATCTGTTACTAGCTCATCAAACTGATTTCTGTTGTCCTTGGCTGTCTGCTTTAAGGCAAAGCTGGCACAGGCGGGTGACGACGTGGCTCCAAACAAATGTACCACCATCTGATACTCTCTAAGTGGTAGTTCCACGTTGCCTCCTGGCCACCAAAGAAAGCGCAGGTAGTTGCGGTCATGTACAGGTACCTTAACCTGACAGAACATCGCCTCAATGTCTGCTACCAAGGCAACTTGTGCCTGACGAAATCTCAACAGCACGCCGACCAGGGTATTTAGGCCAATAGTATTAGCTCATATATCATAAAAAGGTTAACATTTCTCATAACAAGCTTCCTTCAAAATCCAAGATGGCGTCCAAAATGGCCGCCATTTTCAGTTTTTATCATAATTTTGCCCCCAGACATGTTAAAAGCACAAACAAAGCATCTAAATATATGTTTTGAGGTACAAGGAATGTTTTAAAAACATTTGCAAGAGGTTTCAATGATCCTAAGTAGCCAAAATCCAAGATGACGTCCAAAATGGCCGCCATTTTCAGTTTTTATCATAACTTTGCACCCAGACATGTTAAAATCACAAACAAAGCATCTAAATATATATTTTGACGTACAAGGAATGTTTTAAAAACATTTGCAAGAGGTTTCAATGATCCTAAGTAGCCAAATTCGAATATGGCGGCCAAAATGGCTGCCATTTTAGTAAGTAAAATTAGTTTTTAACCAGACTTGTTAAATACATATACAAAATATCTCACATAGGTTTGAGGTACAATGGATATATTCAAAATGTACTCGAAGGATTTCAATACCTAGATATAAAGCCAAAATACAAGATGGCATCCAAAATGACCGCCTAAGAAGTGTTTAAGATGTGTTAATTGGCATTGGAGAAAGTTCAAAACTCATGATTTGTAAGCAGACTTTAATGTACATCATCCAAATTCACTACCATTATTACCATCATTATTTTACAATATTGATTAAGTGCTTTTACCATGTGTACAATACAATAGTTACCATTATTTTCTATTTGCCTCCAAAAGAGCTGAGCTCATGCCAAGATGACTTAAGCCTATGTTCACATCGGTATTCATGTGATGTAATGCAATCAAATGGTATACCTTAAACTTAATCAACTTGCACTGTGTCTTCTGCATTAATGTTCTGCAATGTTGGTTCGGTCTCCTCCTCATTGTCCTCAACTAGTACAGGTGCTGTGTTGCTCCAAGACTGACCACAGCATTTGCTGCACATCAATGTACAGAAGAGTCTCAAGTTTCTTGCAGCTGCATGTCATGTTGTTGCATCTTGTTTGCATCCACATGATACCATGTTGAGCAATGTGTCTGGTGCAACAGCGAGTTCTGTTTCTACTTGTACAAGAATTCCATCTTGTGATCTCCATCCCCAGTCAGTTGGACTTAGGTTGTTCCCCATCCATTCTTGAACCGTGAGGAAAGTGCGGAATGAGTGTTGTTTTGCAGCAGCACAAGTTTAGGGGGTAAACTCGCGAGCTCAAATGAAGAGCTAAGGGAACTGCGACCAATTGCCCGTTTGTATACAGTGTGGCGGTATTCATTTAATGAACCGTTGCTAACCCCATACATCTTCAGGATGAAGCTCTCCCCTGCTCTCTGTACCTCATCATGCATGCTGCTGGCATTTGTAAAGGTATCTAACAATTCATATTCATGTTTCTTGTTCAGGGTTTGCGCTTTCCTCGACGATAAATGGCTGAGACTGTGTCACAGCCTGTAATAGCGTGAAGAGACATCAAAGCAGGTGAAAGCAGAATTGGGAAGCTGTGGGTGCAATACATCAGACAGGTGGCCCTTATTCGGCATTTCATTAGAGCTGAAAGAACAGGGAATTGGAAGCTCCATCTCTACTGCATAAGAGAGATGATGCCTCACTTCCACGCTGCAGGGCATCTCCACTATGCCAAATCTGCAAGGTTGTATTTACAACAGATGAAATCTTTGGGGAAAAACATGCCCGCAGATGAGTACCAACTGTTCACAGACAAGGGATATTTCACCATCCGACGTCTAGATTTTTTCTGGGGTGGAAACTTCTCTGACCAAACCATTGAGCAGTTTTTGTTGTGGACTTTGAAGACATCAGGGGGAATGACACATGGTCGCCTAATCACAGACAGTACATTAACCAAGTGAGTCCACGCACTTTCGCGATGTGCCCCAGATTGTGATGCTTTAGGGCAGTTACCGGATGTTCATACGTGAACATAAGGGATCGTAAAGTTTTTGTTGGTTGGTTGAAGGCACATCCCCCCTTTGCTGGGTATGGACCGGATCGTCTGGTATCTGTGTCAACTGGGACTGTAGCAGATTCATCCGCTAACTGTGATAGAGCGGTGGAAGTTGGCACGAAGTCAGCAATAGAAATAACGGGTACGAAGTTTACAAACATTGCCTTACGCCGAAATGACAAGGTTACTATGATTGGAGCAAAGGGCAAGATGGTGCGAGTTAGGGGACAACAAGTAGAAGTGAATCCGACTCTATTATTTAATAGAATCACATGTGCACTGAACAACAGCTCTGAGATAGCGTCGTTCTTTACGTACGAACTAGGTCCTCAGCCACCTTCTCTCTTTGAAGATGACCATGCGTAAACCGCCAAAGAGTTCCCTGGGCCTTCTGTTGAAATAGAATTGTCTCTTTGTAGTAGATGGTGGTTACCTACTTCGACATGCCATTTGGCCACATCCCTCCACCTATGCAGGCATATGTCAGAATTACACATCACACATGCTAAAGCATTATGGAGCACACCCGATTGTTGTATAATGGATATGGCACTTTTCTCACGGTTCAAGAATGGATGGGGAACAACCTAAGTCCAACTGACTGGGGATGGAGATCACAAGATGGAATTCTTGTTCCAGTAGAAACAGAACTCGCTGTTGCACCAGACACATTGCTCAACATGATATCATGTGGATGCAAACAAGATGGCTGCAACAACATGACATGCAGCTGCAAGAAACTTGAGACTCTTCTGTACATTGATGTGCAGCAAATGCTGTGGTCAGTCTTGCAGCAACACAGCACCTGTAACTAGTTGGGGACAATGAGGAGGAGACCAAACCAGCATTGAAGAACATTAATGCCGAAAACACAGTGCAAGTTGATTAAGTTTAAGGTGTACCATTTGATTGCATTACATCACGGGGATACCAATGTGAACATAGGCTTTAGCCATCTTGGCATGAGCTCAGCTCTTTTGGAGGCAAATAGAAAATAATGGTAACTATTGTATTGTACACATGATAAAAGCACTGAATCAATATTGTAAAATAATGATGGTAATAATGGTAGTGAATTTGGATGATGTGCATTATAAGTCTGCTTTATACAAATCATGAGTTTTGAACTTTCTCCAATGCCAATTAACACATCTTAAACACATGTCTGGTTGAAAAAGGTGGCCATTTTGTCCACCATATTAGAATTTGCAAATGTTTTTAAAACATTCCTTGTACCTCAAAATATATATTTAGATGCTTTGTTTGTGATTTTAACATGTCTGGGGGCAAAGTTATGATAAAAACTGAAAATGGCGGCCATTTTGGACACCATCTTGGATTTTGGCTACTTAGGATTATTGAAACCTCTTGCAAATGTTTTTAAAACATTCCTTGTACCTCAAAACATATATTTAGATGCTTTGTTTGTGATTTTAACATGTCTGGGGGCAAAGTTATGATAAAAACTGAAAATGGCGGCCATTTTGGACGCCATCTTGGATTTTGTTTTTGTACTAGGGGATTTTCGGGGACTTTTGGAATTTGATTCTACACATATTCCTGGACCTATCCTGAAAAAATCAGCTTGTTATGAGAAATGTTGGGGTTATAGCTAATACTATTGGCCTAATTGGTTAAATCCGGCCCTTGTAGGAGCTCCTTGTTCAGACACCTGCCTTGGCATGTAATGGCGCAGTCAAAGACTACCCTCAATTTCTGTTTCTCAGCATTGTACACTCCATGGTGGGGGGTATGTACCAGGTGGAACCATCTGTCTGGTTGATCTCATCATCTGGCACTGGCTCTGCGTAGCCCTTTTCTATAGTTTGTTCCATGGCCTTTGTGTACTCTGTTTTGAATTGTTCATTCTTTATGAATTTCCTCTTCAGGAAGTGTGTTCTACTCTCTACTACTGCTCTGTTGTCTGGCATATGTGGGTTTCCATCTCTAAACGGCAGTCCAATCTCATAATGCCCATCTACACTTTTTACACTATCAGTCACCATATTCAGGAAGCGTTGGTCTTCTGCTGACATTGCCAACCGACCATCACTCATACGTTCGTTGAACTCATGGTTCACATAAGACTGGAACTGGGTCTCCAAATTCTCCAGGCTATCTTCTATTACACTGCAGAAGTAGGTTTGAACTTGCTTGTTAAACCTTCCTGGAATACCGTACACTGCCCATCCCAGGGGTGTGACTACAGCGTATGGCTCACCAATTGCTCCTGTGGCCAATTCCAGCGGCATGGTGGCTGCCGGAGTGTTGCTTCCAATCATCATTGTTACCTCTGGAATACATGGGTACTCGCTTGGTATTACTGGCAACTGTATATCGCAAAGGTGTGCCCATCTTCTCAGATCTTCTTGAGTCGGTGCGTCCTTTGCGGAGACTGGAATCTTGTCTTCGATATACACCTGTGGTAACGGGATGAAATTCTTCTGATTTAAATCACCCACTAGCAACTTATCCAACACCACCTTTGAGTTCACGGTTTTCTTCGAGGTCAAAGTTCCTATTAGCAGTTTTCTTTTTTGAGTCCTCAGGTTCATTCGCTGTTGTAGTAGCGAAGAGGCGAAAACCGCATCACAGCCGTTGTCCAAGAACGCATATGTGGCTATGAAACTATCGCTGGCTTCATGCTTCACCAATACTGGTATTATGGTCATTAATGGTGAGGTATCACTACTTGTAGCTGCTGAAGCTAGAGTCTTGGTGCAACCAGTCACTACATTACTGCCACGAGCAGTTGCCTCTTCTTGAGACTTGTTTTGTTTAGGTGATTGAGATTCTTGCTCTCGTTTGTCTCTGTGCATCGCAGTTGGATGTGTTTTCTGACATTTACTGCACTTCAACAGATCCTTACACTGCTTCTTAGGATGTCCTGCTTCCAAACAACCAAAGCACAATTTTTTGTCAAAACAGAAGGCTGATTTCTCCTTAGGTTGCAACTTGGAGAATTTTCTGCATTCCATGATCTTGTGCTTGGTGCCATCTCCACAGTAGGTGCATGACTTGTTTGAAGCTTTCTTCTCTGTGACCTCTTGAGCAGTTGTAGTGAAGGCTTTCTTCTTGTTGCTACTGAAGGATTCTGAGTTCCCTATTCTACCAAACACTGGATTCGCAATTATTCTCGCCTGTCTGTCGACAAACTGAACAAGATCGCTGAACTTTACTGTATTTCCTTCTTCTTCAATAGCATACACTTTATTTCTCCATAGATTCCTGTGTCGGTATGGCAGTTTCGCAACAAGAATCTTCAGGGTGTTAGAATGATCTAACTCACTTAACGCATCCACTGTCTGCATCATGTTCTTACACTCGGTAAGAAATAGCGAAAAGGCATTTAAGCTTTTATCTTCATCTTTAACTTCTTGCCAGGATTTGGCCTTCTTCAGCATTGCTTGTGCAATTTTATGGCCACTTCCAAACTTCTTGGCTAAAGTTTCTTTAGCTTTCTCGAAGCCTTCCTTTGGATCCTCATAATGAAGATAGCTCTCTACATATTTCTTGGCATCTCCATCTGTATGCTGACATAAGAACTCCAGTCTTTCTTTCTCATCATCTGTCTTGTCCTCGACACCAAATGCGAAGGCTCTCATAAATGATGTATACTTTAACGGATCTCCATCGAAAGTCTGGATCTTCGTCTCTGGCAATAAAGCTCGCAACTGCTGTTTTATCAGCAATCTGGTTAATTCACTAAGCTGTTCAGCTTGGTCTGCAGAATGATCTGCCTGTCTTTGCTGTTGAGGCTCTGTTGGTACACTAGTTGTTGGAACATGTGGGGGGCCAACAGGCTGTGTGGGTACACTAGTTATTGGAACATGTGGGAGGCCAACAGGCTGTGTGGGTACACTAGCTATTGGAACATGTGGGGGACCAACAGGCTGTGCGGGTACACTATATGGTGGGCCAAAATATGGCTGTTGCTGTGGTCTATAGTCCATGTAATATGGCATAAACTGATCATACTGATCTGCGGGTGCTGGTCCCTGCATGTGTCTATATGGCTTCATAGGAGGTGCATCATCATGCACATGTCTTGGTCGGAATGTATATTCCTCTGGATAACTATTGTAATCAAGCCGTGGCCGGTTCACATCACGTTCAGATCTGTGGTCTTCCAACTTTGGCTGTCTAACTTTCGGCCTGACTACTGGGTCCATATTTCTAGGTTTCAACGAAGCAGGAAGTCTATTTGGTAGCACTGGTACTTCCAAGTTCACCTGTACTTTCTGTGCTGACTCCTGATGATGAGGTATTATATTCCTATCATCACACTGCTTTATATTAGAAGCCAATTCAACATGTACAGTTTCTCTCTGTGGTTCAGGAGATATGTCTTGTACAACTGCCATAGACCTGTCTACATGTACATCTGATGTAGGCCTTTGCATTCTGACATCAGATTTTTGCACAACTGGTTCCTGAATTTCAACCTTTCCAGGACTATCATCTTGGTTATCAAGCCAACTTTGTACAGTTTTTCGGCTGTCTATAGTAGATGGTAGAGGCAAACTCTCCTGACTACTTTCTGATGTACTGAGATTTTCATAAATTTCTAATTTGGTTTTTTCTAATTCCAATTCTGCATCTATCTCTAAAGACTCCTTTTGCTGTTGCAATTCAAGCTCTTTTTTCTCAATTGCTTGTCTTTTTGAACTATTGTTTGTTTACTCATTAACTCTGCTTTACGCAGAGCAGCCTTGGCAATAGCACTGCTAATACTACTCTTTGATCTTCTGCTAACTTTGCTTTTAGCAATACTAGCATTTTCAATCTGTTCAATATCACCTGGATATTTTGCAGCCATATTGAGTCTATTTTACAATAAACTGGCTTGTATACTATCTCACAAAATCTGAGATGGTCCCTGAATTAAATTCAGAAACTAATTTCAACTTTACTTGACAAGGGCAAGGACTTTCCAGTCATAACAAAGATTAGACTTATCTAAGTCCAAACCCATGCAAGTTAGACCTAGCCTATCTAGGTCCACTATAGCATGAACGCAAGTCTTGACCAAGTCTAGCGCCAGCGTGTTTGACAGTGAGCTGATTTTTCTCACAGCGCTGTGACTGAGCACAGATTTATACAATATTCAACACACTGTGTGTACGTGTGCATAGCAATGCAATGCATAATGTACGTACATGCACAATAAACTTTTGTGAACTTCGTATTCTTTATCGAAGCTACAACTTTATGTATGAGATAACGATCAAATACACTCTTTTTCTACTAATGTAGGGTCTAATTTTGACTCGTTCTTGAGTCTATCGCTGATCTTTTAGCGGCCCTGGTTCTTTTCATAATATCACATCGATTTGGTCTGACAAGACTCGGAATGACCCATTTCCCCATCACACGCAAGATTTGCAGATGATAATGACAGGAGTATAAACAACATTGAAGCGATACTTATCGTTCTTGTCCTTTGGCTTTATTTCCTTTCTCCTGTCACAAACATATATTATCTATCCACTAGACAGAATCTTTACGCTATCTTTCCGCAATCTTTGCGGTAGAAAAAGATGTAACTTCCAAGCATTCAAACAACCGGCATGATAACATTCATGATATTTCTGATCTCTGGCTGAAGTTATGGTCCAAAAATAGAGGGCGCCAGCCAGGTAAATTTCCAAGCCAGAAAGTGGTGGCTACATACCGGCCCCTTAATTGCCATGTGTCAAACATGCAATTACTAAGCACTTCATTTAATAACAAACAATAAATTTTGATACAAAAATGGCAAACTAAATTTGGGCCAAAACATTGCCAAAATTTAACAATAATCTTTTATCTCCAACTTTACTGATTATGTTGATAGCTGAATATAACATTATTGATTCAACAATGGCGCTTCAATGTTGTTTATACTCCTGTCATTATCATCTGCAAATCTTGCGTGTGATGGGGAAATGGGTCATTCCGAGTCTTGTCAGACCAAATCGATGTGATATTATGAAAAGAACCAGGGCCGCTAAAAGATCAGCGATAGACTCAAGAACGAGTCAAAATTAGACCCTACAAAAGTAAAAGTAAAAAAAAATAAAAGTAAAAAAAAGTGAAAGTGAAGTAAAAGTAAAAAAAGTAAAAGTAAAAAAAAGTAAAAATTAAAGTGAAAGTAATTAGGAAACACCAGCGTTGTTCCTGTAAAAGTCAAAACAATATAGTTGAAATTCTACATGATTACACACAAAAATATTAGTTTCTTTTTGAAATTTATTTTTCAATTCAGTAAACTGAAGAGTTAAATCTGTGTTAATAAGAAGAACGTATAATGTATGTTTCTCTCCATAATGTTGCACCCATTTTGCAAATTCATGTGCTTCTATAAATACATTATCTTGGTGGCCTCCTTTCCCAAAAGCAATCTTGGCAAACAACCAACCATCAATAAGACCTGATATTTTTGCATCAAAGGATTTAAGGCACTCATTTTTTTTCAAACCAGAATTTTTATATTCTGTTTTTTTAAGTATTCGTCCGTCTTTTGTAGGCCTATATTCCGTAGTTGTTAAATTCTTAACGTGAATTCCTATCTGGCTTACAGCCTCATTACATTTGCTTAAAACATAAGATTCATCCTTTGTACCTTGGCGTGATGCCATTTTACTAATTTTGCTGGCAACTAATTTTGCAAATAAATAATCATTACAACATTTATTTAACAAGTCTTCTAAACTAATTTCAAGATCTTCTAGCACGCGGTTAAGCTCACTGTTATTACAATGCTGTTTGATTAAATATGTATTTCCTGTTCTCAATAATTCAAACATAATTTTGTTGTTTTCCTTTTGGCGAACAACACGCAAATTCTTACAGTCTATGTTAATAGGGAAAATATTTTGTGCGACTTGTGTCATTGTTTTTATATTAAATTTTTTTCTTTAATATGTTTTTTAAAAAATTACTTAAGACAAATAAATGCCTATAATTTTTTTATCATGCTGTTTGCCTTTCCCAACAAAAGATATAAAAGTAGACATTAACTCAGTTCTTATTTTGTTTTGTATGTCAAGTGGCATTGCTTCCCATTTTTTAAGAATGGTTGGTATTATTTTTAAGCAATTAAAGACTTAAAAAAATTAGATATAATATATGGAAGATGCTGTAAATATCCAGGTCAAAAAGTTTATGACCTTTCATAACATTACTGAAAACATAAGCCAAGCATTTGCATTAGACGATTCTGGCAGATTATTTGTCCAGTACAACAATGAATGGTTTCCGCTTAGCAAAGTTAAAAATTCTAGTAATTTTTATTCCAAATCTAGCTTACAAAACCATGGTGTTGATCAGCCTGTTTTTCAAGGGGGTCTTTCCACTCCCTTAAAACCAATCAAAAGAGCTATGACAACTAAAACATTAGAATTTAAGCAAACTCCTTTTACAATTGGAATTTTTTTAAAAGGTTATGAAATGAATGTGCCTGATGGGCAAAATATTGAACAAGATCCACTTACATTTTTGCAAAATGTTAAACCACAAATTCAAAATATATTATCACAAGAAGTTAAAACCTTAGGTTCGTTAAAATTTCAGTTAGGCTTTAGAATAATGATGTCTAAATATAATTACGGTGAAATAATATATGATACTCCAAAAAATTGAGAAGTGGGTTAAAAATGGTTCAAATTGGGTTATTGTGAGTGTTAAAAATTTGTGGATCAATATTGCAAATTACCAGCCTCTTCGTGGTGGTTCATACATTGCTTTACCACCAGCTTTAAAAAATAAACAAGCAATTATTAATGTAAAAAACAAAGACGACAACTGTTTACGCTGGTCTCTTCGTAGTGCGCTATTTCCTGCACAAGATCATTCTGACCGACCTGGAAAATACCCTACTGAAGACAACTTAAATTTTACAAGTATTGACACCCCAACGCCTATTAACCAAATACATCTTGTAGAAAAAAGGAATAATCTTGCAATTAATGTTTTTGGTTGGAAAGGATGTGTAATAGTACATCAGTTAAGCAAACAACCTTCTAATATACCCCGTACTAATCTGATGATTATTGAGCAAAATGAAAAGCATGGCATTCGTACACACTACACTTGGATAAAAGATTTGAACCTTTTTTAAATGATCAAACAAAAGACCCGCATTGAAAATACTTTTGTGAACGATGTCTTCATGGTTATACACGTGCTGATCTTTTAGAAGATCATAAACCCGAATGCCAAGGAAATGGAGAAAGAGCGCTTCGAATTGAAATGCCAAAACCAGAAAAATCAATATTAAAATTCGAAAACTGGCACAAGCAAATGAAAGCACCATTTGTAATCTATGCTGATTTTGAATCTATTATTAATAAAATTGAAGGCCCCGCATTAAATCCTGACAAAAGCAGCACTCAAAAAACGCAAATACATGTGCCATGCGGTTTCACTTATATCGTTGTACGATCTGATGGATAAACGTGGGAGCCAATTTCATACAGAGGACCTAATGCAGCTGAAGTATTTTTGCAATGTCTTGGGCAAACAGAAAATGAAATAAAGGAATTTTTTAAAACCCAACTTCCAATAAACATGACTAAAGAAGACTGGAATAATTATAATAATTCAACTCATTGTTATATTTGCAAAAACCGTATGACAATAAAATAAAATAAAAACCAACAAGCCTTACTTAGATAAAGTACGAGATCACTGTCATCTGACAGGTAAGTTCCGCGGTGCAGCACATTACGTGTGTAATTTAAAATTAGGATTAAAACCAGAAACAACTGTTATTCCAGTTGTGTTTCACAATCTTAAAGGATATGACGCCCATTTGATCATGCAGGCCATAAGCAAAGTGGATGGCAACATTCGAATTATTCCTCAGAATTTAGAGCGTTATATTTCTTTTTCATTACGTCAGCTACGCTTTATTGACAGTGCTCAGTTTCTCCTTGCAGCACTTGATAAATTAGTCAAAGCAAACAAACCAGAAGACTTTCACATTACAACTAAATTTGAGCCTGATCAAACAAAACGCGCACTGCTTCTTAGAAAAGGAATTTACCCCTATGAATACATGGATAGTTGGGAGCGTTTTCAAGAAACACAACTGCCAGCTAGTGATGATTTTTTATAGTTCACTAACAGATGAATTGTTTCTGCAAATGACTATGAGCATGCTCAGAATGTATGGCGAACTTGTGGATGTCAGACGCTAGCCGATTACCATGATCTTTATCTCAGGACAGATGTGTTTCTTTCAGCTGACGTATTTGAGAATTTTAGAACAACATGTCTCAGACAATACGAGTTAGATAAATAAAAAAATAAAAATAAAACATCTCCAGGTTTAAGCTGGGATGCATTACTCAAGAAAACTGAAATTCAGCTAGAATTACTAACCGACTATGACATGCATTTGTTTATTGAAAAAGGTTTAAGAGGAGGAATTAGTATGGTTTCAAAGCGTGGTGCAAAGGCAAATAATATCCTTACTCCTGATTTTAATCCCAATGAAAACCCAAGTCATATAATGTACTTGGATGCAAATAATCTTTATGGGTGGGCGATTAGTCAATCTTTGCCTATAGGAAAGTTTGAATGGACACGACTTCAAAACCTAGCACAAATAATAAATCATCCTCCAAATGCTGATAAAGGATATATCTTAGATGTTGATTTGGAATATCCACCTGAAATACACGACATGCATAATGATTATCCTCTGGCCCCAGAAAGTTTAGAAGTCCAAGATGAATGGTTATCTCCTTATCAGAAGAATTTGCTAGGCAATCAAAAATTAACAAAGATTAAAAAACTTGTGCCTAATCTAAGAAACAAAACAAAATACATCGTACACTACAGAAACTTACAATTATACTTATCGTTAGGAATGCGGCTAAAATATGTACATAGAGTGTTGCAATTTGACCCAAAACCATGGATGGAACCTTACATCCGAATGAACACTGAACTAAGAAAACAAGCAACAAATGACTTTGAAAAAGATTTGTATAAATTAATGAACAACTCTGTGTTTGGCAAAACAATGGAAAACTTACGCAAACGTGTTGATGTTAAACTAGTGCGCTCATCTGAGGAAACAAAGCTAAGAAAATTAATTGCACAACCATCATTTGCAACACAAAAAATATTTGACAATGATTTAGCAGCGCTGCACATGTATAAAAATAAATTGTATCTTAATCGATCTGTATACGTAGGTATGAGTATTCTTGACTTGAGCAAATTATTAATGTATGATTTTTATTACAATGAAATGAAAAAACAATATGGCAATAGAGTAAATTTACTTTACACCGACACTGATTCATTGTTAATGCACATACAAACTGAAGACGTGTACAAAGATATGGCACAACACATGAATCTTTATGACACCAACGACTATCCCCAAGATCATTATTTACATAGCACTGAAAATAAAAAAGTGCTTGGAAAAATGAAAGACGAATGTGCAAGTAAACCAATTTTTGAATATGTTGGATTAAGACCAAAGATGTATTCTATCGTAAAAGATGACGGAAACATACGAAAGGCAAAAGGCGTTAAAAATGTGTTGTGAAAAAAAATATAAATCATGAAAACTACAAAGAAGCACTGCTTAATCAAACAATCTTCCGACACGGAATGAATATGTTAAGAAGTGAAAATCATCAAATATATGGGCTTCATTTAAATAAAATTTCACTTTCTCCTTTGGATACAAAACGATGGATTGCTGATGATGGAATCAACACATTAGCCTATGGTAGTTCTGTGTTGGGAGGAACAACAAGTAATTCCTCATGAACAAAACCTCTTTTTGGGGCCCCTTCACTTAAATAATACAGAATAGGTTCTTCGGGTTTTATAACACTTCGTTCTATCCGATACACATTTAAACTCCATATAGGATCCGTACTTCGTTTGACGCCACACTCAAGTTCACCAGGTTGATATAAATACCGCACACCTACAGTAGATGGTAAACGTACTTCATTTGTTTCCTTTGTTGGTGCGGAAGATTTTACTGCAACAGTTTTATTTTTTATGGCTTCTGATGGTTTTTTGCCTGTTAATCTAGTTGTCTCATTATTTAATGCTTTGATTACATCTGGTAGACGAGCGACCCATTCTGTGGATCGCACGTTTTTTTCGCTTCTTGCTTCCATCAAAATTTCTTGAGCATACTGATGTCCAAATAATTTGTTTGCTAAAGTAAGATTAAATCTTTCGACAATTCCCTGAGCCCTGTGTAAACCTGTTTCACCTTTTCTTATTGCAACATGTTTTGATTTCATTAATTTGCTTACTTCTCCCATAAATTCACGACCTGGATCAACATGTAATAATTTAGGCCATGTTAAAGGTCCACGCTTATAAATATTTGAAAACGCTTTTGCAACTTCGTCGGAATTTTTTGAGGTTAGGGGTTCCGCTTCCTTATAACGAGAAGCGACATCCACTACAGTTAGTGCATACTTAAATATTTTACGCCCTCTTTGCAGGTGATCATGAGGTAAAAATAACAAGTCTGCTTGATGAGCTTGATTGGGAATAGTAATATTAAATTTTGGTCTAGGAATATATTTTGGAGCAGGTAAATAAATCTGCCATATTGCTTGTTTTTTTAGCCAAATTTTTGCTACTTCTTCAGATACCTTTGCAGATGAGGCTAATTTTTTAATTGCAGATATACCTCTCCAGTATCCTTTAGGACTGTAATAAATTTTAGATAATTTTTTTTCTATTGAAGACATGATATTGTTTGTATATATATAATGAGCACAGATAATTTTGTTCAAGGCCTTCAAAGAATTACTGAATTGGATAACATGCAAGCTGCAGGATTAGCTGAAGAGGAATGTAAAAAAATGCCAAAATGACATATATAATATAAGAACAGGTCAAACAAATCAAATTGACCAATGCCCTGACTGTCAAATACCAATGGAACCAGATGAATACAAGTTATGCTGTCCAAATTGTGGCCGTCTAAAAAATCAAGACCAAACATTTTTAGAAGACCAACTGCCTATTTATCTTCCAAAAAAACCAGCTCATGATTGTGAAAAACATTTCACAAATTGGATTGATCAAATTTTAGGATTTAATACTCCGCTTACAGTTGGAAATAGTTTAGATACTATACGTGCTTATGTTGTGCAGAACAACATTTGTGAATTAACACCTGAGGGCATGAGAAACATTTTAAAAACACTCAGGGGGGGCCGGCCAAGATTGGCTGAATTTTGACGTCGTCATTGGTTTTACACGTAAACACAAAAATGTCTCAAATTATTCCAAAACTGTACGTATGTTATTAAGCACTATTTTATCAGTCTAAATCCGTTGAGGTTCGCCAGTGAACCTCATTGTAAGTACTGTTTTTTGAATGTTTTGTATGAATAACGCACTGTATGTTTATTATATATATCCAAAATTTCCCCCCAGTGTGTATCACGGATAGCTTGGTGTAATGGTAAACGTTGTCGCCTGCGGTGCATAGGGTCCCGAGATCGAGTCACGCTCACTCCCGTTTTCTGTAACGGGGCCAATAGAGCTAAAAACACAACTCGGCACGGGGCGTCCAATGTCCAGGCAGTGTTGCCGTCATATTGTCTGTTTTGTTTACGATATTGGCTGTTGCCACAGTGAATAATGTAGTCCACCGTCGTCTGAAAACACTAAAGCTTTCTAAATACTACAAACATACAACTTACTTCTTTCAAGAACTAACAGGTGTTAGGCTACCTAGCATACCCTTACAGTATTTATATAAGGCTAAAAAATATTTGTTGATTTTATTAAAGCCCGTGAAGAAATACGAGAAAAAAATCAAGGCTAACACTCCGTCATATCCTTATCTTGTTTACAAGATTTTTGATTTGATTTTACCACCAGATGATATTGAAAACAGACGCATTTTAAACTTTATTCATTTACCAAGTGCAGCGACGCTTATAAAAAGAGAACCAGAATGGCAACTTATTTGTGAAAAACTTCAAATAAATTTGTAAGTTAAATATCCTGTAATTGATAATCCTATACCGACTACCACAATTTCTCCTTTTTGCAATGCTGACTTTTGATCTTCATCAAGAAAATCTGCTAATTGTGGTTCTTGTTGCATTTCTGTTGCAAATTGTAAATTATCACCAGTCAAATAATAATATTCTTGCATGGCTTGATCTACATTTTGGAAAGTTCTTTCTGCATGTCCTTCTTGTTTAAGTTTTTTATTAACATAATCAATTCGTTCTAAACGTTGTTCATTCCATTTATCTCGTTCGCTTGAAAGTTTTTCCATGGCTAAATTATGCCGTTTACGCTCTGCCGATCCACTTATTTGACTAAATATAAAATTACTTCCTGAAAATGCAAGAGCATTTGTAATAGCCCCACCAATCATAAGTACTGCAGCTGATGCCATTTGTATAATAATACATTATTTTTTTTACGCACTTGGAATCGGGTTTATATTAGGAGGTAATATACCATTTTTATCAAGGCATTTTGATCATTACTGATATATACACATTGGTTGTTAGCATTGCTCCATCTTTTAAACTTAATTGACCAAGGTCAGCTGGTTTTACTTTAAAAATTCTTTTAGCAATCATTGAGTTTGTAAGTATCAATCCACTCAATACTGCTGAGTGATATGCTCCGTTGACAATTGTGTTTGGGTCCATTATATTATAAAAAAATTTTTTTTTTACTATTCCATATTAAAAGGATCTTGTTTAGGAATTTGTTCAGGTATTTGTTCAAGTGTTTGATGTACAAAAGATATCTGCTCTACAACATTTTCCCGCTGCATAAAATACACAAGAAAAATAACTAACCCACCAACAACGATTGTTCCACTAATAATGTGGTAATTAATTTGAGTTGTTAAAGTATTTTTTGATTCATTAGGAATTTGTTTAGGTGTATCTTCAAGAGTAATTTTTTGTACATCAGCAGGTTTATTAGTTTGTTTTAGAAGTTCTTTATTTTTTTTGTTCCACTCTGCTAGTTTTCTTCCCTGCTCTATGCGTTTTGGTTTTTTTTTTTTTTAGTAATTGGAGTTTCCACTTTTGGAGTTTCCACTTTTGGAGTTTCCACTTTTGGAGTTTCCACTTTTGCAGTTTCCACTTTTGCAGTTTCCACTTTTGGAGTCTCTTCAGCATTTTCATTAATAATTGTTTCTGGGTCCATAGTATAGTTGTAGCAAATATTTTTTGTTAATAGCTAGTTAAAATTTGTTGACAGCTAGTTAGCATTTTGTTGATAACTAGTTAACGTAGCTGGTCGATAGTTAGTATTTTGTTGACAGCTAGTTGAAGGTGCTTGTTGATAGTTAGGTGAATTAACGTGCTGATTGTTGTCAGGTTGTTGATTAGCTGGTTGTTCAAAATTCAACAGTGGAGTAGTTGAGTTAACAGTTTGTTGATTAACTGGTTTAACAAACCTACTTGTTAACAAAGCGGCTTCAAGTGGAGCTAAAAAATGACCGTATTCATGATACATTTTACAAGTAAGAGAAGTCAGTGCCAAGTCTACAAAAGGAGCATTGTTTAAATTGTTATTTAATTCATTTGTATTCTGTAATGCAAAACGTCCTTGGCTAACCGTTGGGCAAAGACATTCAACTGTTCTTGTGTAAGCATAAACCATGTGTTGTTTTAAAGTTTTTGTTATTAAACCTCCAAGAGTAGCTTCATATCTTGCGTATAATTTTGCTAATTGCGTCTCGTCCAGTTTTTCTATTTCATCTGTGCTATATTGCTTGCCGAGATAAAACGTACTTTTTCCACTCATAACAACTTGTATTAGTCGATCTTTTGTTTTACTTTCTTGAGGTAATAGTGTAGCAGGTTGTTCATTTAAACTTTGTTCCAGCAGCTTATCAATGTCCATGTATATATGATGAAAATATATTTTTATTTGAGACACTTTAATAACTAAAAAAAATACACTTGCTATAATACAAATATTAGCAATGATGCCTGTTATTTGATATATTTCACTAAGCATATATTTTAAAACAGATAATTTATTTTTCAAACCTATAACTTGTTGGTTGTTCTGTAATTAGTATCAGCTTTGAATGTTTATGTTCAGCTAATAAATCGCGCATTCTTTTTCTTTCTTCTAATGACGGTATTACATCATTTTCACGAATGGCTTCGTCAAAAGAATCTCGATCTTTGCAGTAAAATAAAGCCAGCCATTTTATCTGTTCACGCAGATCAGTAAGGACAGAATTATACTTTTGTGTAAGAACACAAACAGAACAATTAAAATGTCTTCCACTAAAAGCTAACTCTGATAACATTCGTTTTTTCCGTGTCAAACCTTTTTGCGAGCTGCAGTCATCAATTAAAAACAGGACATGACTATCGTCTAGCTTTCCGTGTGTATCAAAAAATAATTTCAATGTATCATTCAAAGGGTCATCGCTTTTGGGCAATAATTCCTGTGGATCAATAAGAAAAATATGCTCTGGATCATTAAACAACCACTTACGATTTAGATAAGCTTTGTTATATCTCCATGTGGGACAAATGATTATGATGTATTTAAAAAAATTACGATATTGTGTTTCAAGTTGAAGCAATGTAAACTCTGTTTTACCGGAACCAGTAGCACCACAAATAATTGCTGAATGAGCTTGTATTACCGACATATATATTACTAAATAAATTAATAGCCATAACTCAAAATGGATATTATTGGATCTGTTCAACATGTAATTTAGAAATTATGCATCTCTAAAGCCATCACTACATCGCCCCAACGGCCTACTAGCTATGGGACATAGATAGATAGGACAATCACCTCAAACGACAAAGCCTGACTTTTAACTAAACCATCAATCTACCTTAAATGCTATAGTTCACCATTTGGACTAAATATAATTATTAAACAGCGCCACACTTACCTTAGTTTGACTAAATCACAATTAAATACCTGAGTGGAAGAAGGGCCCAAGTTCATTAACACTTTTTGTGAAATATTAACAAAAACACAATATTTTAACAAGTTTTAAAAGACAGATTGTTTTCATCTTAAGGGCACCTTAATACTGGTACATGAACATACATTATAACATACTTGTGAAATGATATATGTTGTAATGGCAACGGTATAGAATGGACTTAAGCCCTTTTTTCACTTAGGTTCTTCAATTCTACACAGCGAGGTTAATGTTGGAAATTTGCCAACTTTATATTTTTGCTATACCATAATTCATTTGGTTTTATGTTTCATGCTGCTTGAATATTTACATAAGTAATATACAAAGTTTAAATACATAGGATTATGGCGCGTTGCATTTATGGACTTTGTTTATAAGTTAAAGCGATAAGGAAATTATTTTTAGGTTTTATCTGATCAAACTTGGTGTTGACCCCGGCAGAATCAATATTTTACTGATAAGCATTTCACTACACTATACTGTGTAGTGTATCTATTTACACTTTAAACCAAGACTAAAATGAATTGTTAGTTGTGATTTCTTACGACTAGTCCAATAAAATATCCACTTACTTGCAGACGTTTCGGAAATTTCCTTTATCGATGCTATTGATGTAATGACGATCTGTATACAGCTGATGTTGACTGCTGCCTAGCAACTGAGTTGCCAGTTGATTTCTTGTCAGTTATCAGATCGTCAAAACGTGACTCAAGTTGTATTGCCCCTCGTCTCTGTTCATGGTGTTGCCCCGCTTTCTGATGGTGATTGCCTCTTTGATCCACCTTTTATATCTGTTGCTCTCTTTGCCCACGATCTTCGCCTCGTCCCAGTCGATAACATGATTGTTTTCAACCACATGGTCTGTGATAGCTGACTTATGAATAACAGACTGTGACGCCTTTCTCGTGGCTCTTGTTTTGATGTTGTCTCCGATTTTCTCAGCCTCAGTCTTATGTTCGTCAAGCCTTTTCCTGAATTTCCTGCCTGTCTCCCCGATGTAAGCCGAATTACAGTTTTTGCAAAGAATAGAATATATCACATCAGTAGAATTATGAGGTTCTCGCTTGTCTTTTGGGTGAACTAAGAGGTTGCGAAGTGTACAATGAGGTTTCATTGCAGTGGCGATGTTATACGTTTTGAAAACCCTGGAAATGCGCTCGGCTTACATCGGGGAGACAGGCAGGAAATTCGGGAAAAGGCTTGACGAACATAAGACTGAGGCTGAGAAAATCGGAGACAACATCAAAACAAGAGCCACGAGAAAGGCGTCACAGTCTGTTATTCATAAGTCAGCTATCACAGACCATGTGGTTGAAAACAATCATGTTATCGACTGGGACGAGGCGAAGATCGTGGGCAAAGAGAGCAACAGATATAAAAGGTGGATCAAAGAGGCAATCACCATCAGAAAGCGGGGCAACACCATGAACAGAGACGAGGGGCAATACAACTTGAGTCACGTTTTTGACGATCTGATAACTGACAAGAAATCAACTGGCAACTCAGTTGCTAGGCAGCAGTCAACATCAGCTGTATACAGATCGTCATTACATCAATAGCATCGATAAAGGAAACTGACAGTTTCCGAAACGTCTGCAAGTAAGTGGATATTTTATTGGACTAGTCGTAAGAAATCACAACTAACAATTCTACTATGAACAGTCCTGATGAATTTGTTCAAGGAAAAGACTAAAATGAAATACATAGTATCTAAAAAAAAACAGTGCCGTTGTATAATTACTATATTTTAAGTTTTCCACCCTGTTTTCAGTTTTAAAACAATATTAAGGAAAATAAAAACCAGAAGCAGTTAAAACACACATTTTAAAAGATTCGCAACTTTTTTTTTGGTCGTATGTCAAATTTGGTTTTATATATTGAAAATGAGTATTTTTTTACGTTATAAATACCTTTAAAAGAGAACGTAGTGGGCGCCCTATGGTAGTATCTATACTACTATCTGATTCAATCTGTCCAAGTCAGCACTGGCCCTTTATACACACCTGCTCCTACAGCAACTACCATCTAGGCGTACCTGATCTATAAACATAGACCATATAGATGGTCTGTGCTATAAAATACCTTAAACCTATACCTATACAATCTACTACAGCTTACTACCAACCCACAACATAAATACCCACCTACCTATAAAACAGTAGCTATCCATTCTCCCAAACGTCAAACATGACTGACAGACACCACATATTAAATCAAGAATTTTGCAGTACCATGGACCATGGAAGTAAAACACATGAATAGACTGTGGTATTGCACTCTCTTTAAGTATAGTTATACTGTTATAATGCAAAAGTTCTTTAACCACCAAAATTATTCTTGGTCAATTGTTCCATGTCCAAGGACATGATAATTATTGGAGCAAGCAAGTTCAAGATGTTATATTGTACACCTATCAACAGTCATTAAAACTCATCATACCCAGGTCAATAACAATCACTACTGAGCACTGCCTTATGAGGGAAACAAGGCCCCAAACAAGGTTACCCGGGAGGTTGCTATTTCATCTCTGGGACAACATGGTCAAGTCATAGAGTGCACTGCTAAATATACAGCTAAATGAATTTTGTCATGGGGGAGTGAGGCTACTCTTTAGCCTCCTGCAAACCCACCACTAAAATTTTAAGCATTATCCTACAACATTGTTTTACTGAGGAAGAAGCAAGTGCATGATAACAAGACTAGTCTCCTACTTCAGTTCAAAGGTCGAGATCACAAACGAATGATAATATGACTTGGCTTGGAAGCCAAGCCAAAAACGATGTCTCATTTCATGATCAAGTGGTTATTGGAGAGTTGTAGCACCTTCATGTACAATATTAGAGATATGCGTGCGCGTGCAGCTTCCAGTTATCATAGAGGATCATGAGAAAGCTTAAACATTCCGATCAAGTACAACCAGGTCATAGAAGCTGCACAGCTAATTACGTGGTTGAACAGGGGTCGAATAACCACTGGATCATGAAATCAGACCTCATTTTTCTTTCTTACCTTCTTGTCCCATCTGTGCCATATCTACTCGGTGGGCGAAAGATTATATCGCTAAACACAAAGAACAAAAATACAAAACATTTTACATATCCACTGTGTACGTATAGAACCGCAAAAAGATTGCGTATAATTTTACCTAATCCATATTTTGTAACACACACCAAACTAAAAAAATTACATATTTGCTAAGTAAACATTTTACACAATTGCTAAAGACATAGCAGTTGTGTAAAATGTTTACTTAGTAAATGTGTAAATTTTTACATAACAGTTTGGTGCTGTTTACAAAATAATGGATTAGGTAAAATTATACACATTTATTTTGCGGTTATATACGTACATAGTGGATGTGTAACATTTTACCCAAGCTGTGTATTTTTTCTGTGTATGTATGCTCCCTAATTGGTCAATATTATAATGGGGTTAAATATTTTAATCAATAATATCATGGTCCAAAGTATCACAAATTGTTGCACAATGCTCCGATTTCATTCAAACTGTTTCAAGTTAATCCTCTCATCAAGAGGAATAAGGTTTGAGATACTTGCAACCTCAGATCATACTGAAAACATTGGCCAAAAGTTCAGTAGTGCATTAACAAAACCTCATCACAGCAACTGGCCTTACATTACAACAAGTTACCACAGACCGGTCGAGTGACAATCTGTAATGAGCTGTGACATCATCACCTAATTTACATCTCACCGCCCACAGCCAATACAATTGGAGCATCATTGGCCTGTTTGCCAAATATTCATGAGAACGGCATATTCACTGCCACAAAAGGATGATCATGTAAATGAGAATGTACACAATGACCTGCGCATGCACGGCTATAGAAGTTGTGCATATGACGTATCATACCGTAAATATGGCGGACTACTCAAATGCATTCAACATGATTGCAATCTACCGAGTGAGTTTGATATTTTTATGAATGATGAATGGACTGTAGTATTAATTGTAGCACACAGCCTTCTGTACATGTCAGCGTTGAACGTATGGTACCATGTGTTGTCAATTGCATGTAATGTGTAGATAACATATTCACACCGCTGTTTATGCATGACATTTTAGTTGTACGCACTCGCGCATGGGCACGGCATTTACAGCAGGAAATGGCGGGAAATTTCAACCATTTTCGCGATACCGTACAAGACGCACCTGGTCACAGTTCCTTCCAAAGCTTCAATTTCTTGTGTCCAATTACTTGAACCCGATATTATTTTTGTTTAAAAACGTTATTCCTAGAAGTTAGAAATGATTTTTCCTTGCTTAGGCTCTTCAAAATATTAAATTCACTTCATTCAAAAGGGTTAAAATATGCAACATTTTATCATGTCAACACTGATTATAAGATAAAAATCACCTTTTATGATCACAATTTTACATTTTTTCTGAGGTTATGCCACTGATTGGAATATTTTATTATGAAACAACGGCCTTTGATAAATACACTGAACCTTTAGTTTCTTTCTCAATAGGTCGATTTCGTATTTTAAAGGAAAATTGAATTTACCGGTTTTTTCTACCATGATTTTCTATAACTTCTCGGAATTCAATATTAATAAGTCTAGGGCCTATAATGTTGATATATTTCCACCTCATCCACTCCATTAAATTTGAAATGAAATCATTTCATTGAAATGTATGAACTTTAATACTATTATATTATAAATCCGTCACAGGTAGGCCGGCCTATCTGTAACTAGCCCCTTCTGAGGTGGTTTGTTTACAAACAAGTCAGCATGACATGACATGTGACACGTACGTACCTGGCTAGCTAATCGAGGAAGAGCAGTATGGAACCAGAGTCGTGTATATGGAACAGAAATGTGTACATTTTCAGATGCCAAAATAGAGATTGAGTATTATTTAAAAAAATATCTGCATGAGATACTGAACTCTAAATATTACAGAGCTAGATCCAGTTTATTACGACACGGCGGAACAGCATTAAAAATGCAGGCTGTTGTTTACACGAAGAAACTTCGGCCGGCCACGTTGCACGCTAGCCCGCGCCCGGGACGCTAGCTGTGAATCTCATGGCAGCCCGGCATGGCAGGTATATGGGGAATACGTAAAACCTTCATAATTAAATTTTAATAAATAAATAAATAATAAAGTATATTAAAAATGATTTATTGATTAAGGAAAACACTGACCCCTGATGAAAACTGAAGCATTTCTCGGCAGCATGACTAGGCCTATCCCGCATGTAGGCCTACATCAACATCATTTCCATGAATGATGCATGATGTAGGCCTACATGCGGGATAGGCCTAGTAGGCCCAGTCATGCTGCCGAGAGCCACTGCGGGGTAAAATGAACGCCCGGGCCAATTTCTGTGCTTTTAGGGACCATTCACAAGCAATTGTAAGGGGGGCCTGATGCAAAAAAAACCCTTTAGAGACCTCGAAAATTTCAGGGCCCCCCTTTTTGGCATGAAAATTATGGGTCAACCCCATAGAAAAAGCATTTTAACTCAATTTTTCTAGGAAAATTTGTCATTTTTTTCAGGGCCCCCCTTAGGAGGGTCAAAAATTTTCAGGGCCCCCTTTTTGCATCAGGCCCCCCTAACAAATGTTTGTGAACAGTCCCTTATGGCCCCATTAACCTTGCCCATTAAGGTATGTTTTCTTTATTTTTTACAGGCACCCCCATAACCCCCTTGTCGGCAGCACTGAGTAGGCTTATTGATAAAGTCTACCCCCAGGGTCGTCAATTGTCAAAAAGGTCTGCCAAAATCACTTCCCACTTCACCTAGGGAGGGCGAGTTAGCGCAACGGTAGTTCCCTCGCTTTGCACCACTGAGGTCTCGGGTTCAAGCCCCAGCGCGGCCCAAGGACTCATGTGCACTTGGTTTATCCTGATTCCATGCTCGCTCTCGCAGGTTTTCTCCGGGATCTCCGGTTTCCTCCTGTATCACAAAAATCGGTGATTAGTTGTTTGGTTATCAAAAACTTCCTTCACCCAATGGAATTTGGGGAGCTGCACAGATAATTGGTGAATGTTACAATCTAAATGCGGATAGGTGTGCGGCGCTGTGCGCCGTTCGGCAGCAACCTAGTTGATGCGATCTGATTGTGATGATTCACCATTGCAGCGAAATTACAGCGCTTTGAGTCCTCTAAGTTCTGGAGAAAGGCGCTTTATAAATCCAAAATTAATTATTAATTAATATGTCTGGAGCAGTCAAGTTAGCTCAATCAATAAGGCGTTCGACTATGGTACGAGAGGCTGCGGATTCGAACCCTGGCGGTGCCTAGTATGCTCTTGTGGAAAAACGTACTAAACTCTGGGGCTGATCCTGGTTGCGAACTTTATTTGTGGAATGTCTCATGAAGCAGCAAAGTCCCTGAATTGTGAAATGGTTTATGGAATGATGTTGGACCGTAGAAAAGTGGGCGAAATGCCCCTTTAAAGTAAACATGTCTCTGAAACTATACATCTCACACTAACAATACTAACACATTTTTTTGATGACTTTGACCACAAATTTTTATTTTTTCAAATATCTTAAAAATACAAGAATCTAAGCTAATTGAACAGACAGTAGTACTACCCAAGTTTTTTTAGTGGCCCATATATAGCAGAGTTACTGCAGGGCTACAAGCTGGTAACTTCCATGCCATAACTTCAGAATTACTCCACAGCTACTCCATCACAAGCTACTGTATTATAGTGGAGTTACTCTGAAGTTATTGCACAGCTTCTCCAGCTTGGAATAGTCCTGCAGTATTGAACTCTGCTATCCATGGCTACCCAATAACTGGCCATATATGGTTGTGTATGTTTATGATTGATCAGAGTGGTGATGCAGAGTGTGACAAAGTAAGGATTCACCAGAGGTTTGTTACACTTTCATAACATATTTAATTTTCTTCATGCATAGTGTATTCTACATCAATTTGTTTAGACCTTCATAGAGGTACGAGCAAAAGAATAACATTGTGACGTCATAGGTCTAATGAAAATGAAATTTGTTCTGATTTTGATGAAAATGATCTCAAATTAGGGGCTGTGCAATAATTATGAGCCCTGGGGGAGGGTAAAATTGGGGGCAAGAAATTTTTGGCGAGCCGAAAGGGGGGGGCAAGCGATTTTTGGTGGGCCGAGGGGGGGGGGCAAGCGATTTTGGTGAGCCGTTCGGATATTTTACCCGCCCCCGGGGGAGCTGATAATTATTGCTCAGCCCCTTATTGGTCTTCTTGCAAGAAATCAGACAAAGAGAATAGTTCTTTTAATTATCTAGGGTGCTTTCTTATCCAATTTGATATCAATTTCAAATTGACTAAATTATAGAACTCAATAAGACTCGATGTGTATTGTCCTTTTTTGAATTTTTGATGTGTTACCAAGGCAGGTACCTTGGGGATGATGAACCTGTCCTGGCGGCCACAATAGGGATACATGTACATAGTGCAAACTATTATTTTTCTGATTTATCATAGAAGGACATATAATTGGAGACCATTTCAACTTCGAGCATCCTCTGAACCCTTTTGACCTCGGGAACACCAGCTGGAACATTATTGTTTGTGTTTAAGAAAGTCCAAGCAATGAAGCAAATTTAACATGATTTGCACATCATTGTATAACATCCTTGTCCAGACGTGTCGTTATCATGCGATACAATGTCACAATGTACACCAGCACCAACCCTCTTCATGAATGGAACTACATATCTTCGCCCAGTTTCTCTTGAACATCCATGTTCTTTTCTGTGAAAATAGAGCAATAAAAGAAAATAAAAAAAATTAGTAAATAAGCTTAAACTGAAAGTTGTTATGACATGTATATCATTTACAAATATGAATCACTGATTAACTTGATAACTTAAGCTGAAATTACAGCTAGGTTTAGGTGACAAAAAAAACCCCTGTTCTACAGGCCTGTCTGACCTAGATTTTTGTGTCTTGGGTGTGTTTTTTTTAGAAAAAAAAAAATATGAATGGAGCAAGTGAAAAAAATTGAAAAATTTTTACAGATCTTAAAATTTACAGGTATTTTAAGGTCATTTGCACAAGAAAAATGCTCAACTGACACTGTTGGCAGGGCACCCTTTTTAAAGGGTGCCACTTGGAAATTTGGAAAATCCTTAAAAGGGTGGGGGTTTAAACTTTGTTGGTAAAAAGGGTGGATTGATATAAAGGGTGGGAGTAAAATAAAAAGGTTGGGGGTTGTTTCAACTTGCAATATATTTTTTATTGAATGATCATAAAATCATCCTAGTTTCCAAGAATAAGTGCCAAACCAGCAAACCATATCGCAAGATAAAATTCCATTTGATGCATGTTTACATCCACCAGGCTGACATATTATAAATAATCGTAGTCAACTCACAAGCACACAATATGGTGCATGTGCTCTGTTAGCTTTGCATACACCCGTAATGTTAACAAGTTACAGAGACTTAATTAAACAGCGGCATGACATTGGCTACAGCTTTTTGAAGAACTTCAGTGTGTACAAATGGCGGATTATAAAGCAGTAAGTGGTGGGGGTCCTGACTTTGTACATAAAAAGGGTGCCTTGGCTAAAAGGGTGCCACAAAAATAAAAAGGGTGGGGGTCTGACCCCTCTGCCAACAGTGGGAGTGCTAGCTTAAAATATATTTTCATTGAATGATAAAATCATCCTAGAATAAGTGGCAAACCACAAGAATAAGTGCCAAACCACTGCCAGCAAACCATATCGCAAGATAAAATTCCATTTGATGCATGTTTTCATCCACTAGGCTACAGTGTGATGATAGGTGCAGAATTCGGCGTACTTGATTTACTTCAAACCAAACTGCCTGTGACTTCATCAATGTATACAAATAGGGGAAAAAAGCAAAAAGTGGTGGGGGTCAGGAATTTTCAGTATAAAGGATGCCTCAGCAAAAAGCATGGGGGGTCAGGAATTTTCATATAAAGGGTGCCTCAATAAAAAGGGTGGGGGTAAAATAAAAAGGGTGGGGGTCAAACCCCACTGCCAAGTATGACTGACAAACCTACATGGGTTTATTTCTGTCGCATTTGAGTATACAAATTGAAGAATCGTGGAGGAAAAGTGAACAAAATGACAGACCATACAGGCAAAAGCAGCCTGCCTATTCCCAATTTCAACAACACAATCTTGATGTCCATCATTTCTATTAAAAAGCAATGAGCACCAACTCACTGTGTTTTTTTAGTGAGTTTTTGAGTACTTTCGTCACCACCTATCCCGCGGAATGTGGGAAAATGATGGCACTTGTAATTTTTGGTTATTATGAACAGTCTATAATTTAGTTGAAGTGCAATTTTAGCAACAGTTTTGATGCGATGACCCCATCGTTATTTCCGAACTACCCTTGCTATTATGGTGTCGTTCTTCATCAATTTCTAGCCTCAAAAGCTATTGGTGAGCAAATTCCCCGGCAAATTCGAAGCTAGACTACCAGGGTGCATTCTACCATTGCCAATCCCTGGGTTGTATAGGGTTGGAAATATTCCAACATGCTACACGTTCCACCCCTAGAGTGCACCAACAGGTTAATTCCTGTTAATTAAAAATGTATGTAAACCCAGCTTACAGCCCCACATTTTCTAGGATGGGGGAATCTGGGATGATGGGGGTGAAGTAGGCATACTTGAAACGAATTGCATGATAATATCATGATTAGGCAAAAAAAATATTATTGTATTGCCCTCAAGTGGGAAATTTGGGTTGGACGGTCTGATTTCTTTTTTTTTTTTCTCAAATATTAAATAATGCTTCTTCAATTAGGGGACATTTGTCAATTTTGACTTCTGGATACCTGTTAGACATCAATAAAAGACTAGTCTTTCAATAAAATATTACTTTTAAGTGAAAAACATTGAGTTTTTGAACAAATCTGTAAAATTCATCAAAAAATTGCGACCCTGATTTTTCAGGATTTAGGGTCGGACGGTTGAGGGCAAAACAATAATTTTTTTTGCCTTACGCATGTCACACACATAACACATTTGATCGAGAAGTCTATCTTTAATACAGGCCACTGATATAGAAACCAATGATTGATTATTATGGATTGAGCTTTGGAGCTACATGTATCTCCAAATCATGTCAGAATCAGTCAAGCATAACACCACATTAGCAATGAAAATTCGGAAGTAAACAACAACGCAGATCACGATGGGTACAGCACCCCGAAAAAGCTGCTCAAATGACACATCATCAGCGAATTGTGAGCATGGTTAATCTCATAAAATAAAAATGAAACAGATATCATCAAAATAAATTTCGGTACCCCGGTAACATTAAACTTAATAAAGAATTTTTTAATGTGTTTGAAAATTGGCGACGATTAAGTGACTGAAGTAGTTAATAGTTCCATGCTCTATCTCTGTCCAGTGTTCACACTCACTGTGTCATCGTGGATAGTAGATACGAGTTCTAGATCAAATGATGCACAGACAGTAAGCTTACTTCAACCCAACAGAAGGCAGCTCCTCGGTCATAATATTTAATATTGCGCATCTCTATATGGTACTTCTAGGTACATCCACGGCCTTGCTAACGTTATACATGTTTACATACACATACCCATTTACATGGCATAGCACTCAGAAATACATGCATGCCATATACATGCATGATATTGAAATTGTTTATTATTTTTTTTTTTAAAGAACATTTTTTAACCTTGGGCCATTCATTAATTCAACCTATTGAGAGCGTTTTTATTCACTTGCATACAAGATCAGATATAAAAGAAGGTGTACCAAGTGCCCAAAAGCATGGGAAAAGTACAAAAAGACTTGAAAATCCTACCGCTGCTACTGCCTTGTTGCAGCACGGTCAATCACAATGCAGAGCTCCGGAAACAAGTACAGAATTTGGGTGCAAAGTAATGTACAATTTCAGGAAATATTTATCACTGATGATGAAACCGGATTCATTTTAAGAATATCTTAGATCAAATAATTACCTTCGATTCGAAAATGTAGTTACTCTTGCAATATTAACACCTTTTTGCAGCATTTTTATTCCACCACGGCTATTGTTTACGTGCAGACCGCCAGCATCCATCTTTAATTGTGTCACGGGCATAGTCTCGTTACCAGTCGTTTTAAGCTCTTTCGGTACAACTAATTTGCGCATTTTACGCAAAATAAACAGCGGTGTTCAAATCAATATTAATTGTGATATTTTGGCCTAAATACATTTGTGTAGCAAGATACGGCTTTCAAAAGGAGTGGATACGTGCAGTTAGCATATACCGATGAGTGTCTGATAATTACGAAGTCAAATCACCACGCACGATGAATGGGAGATGTTCTCGAACTTTTTCTAATGATTATACGCTAGTCCCACACTTATTGGTTGCACTTTGACTATACGTTGAATATGTTCTAATCAGTACGACAGCAACTTAGCTCACTTCCGGTAATTTTTACCGGCGTGACCTCTGCTGTTACGTACGCAATGTTGAAAATCAGGTGGCAAATACGGTTTTTCAGAAAACATAAAAAAAATGGAATACACGAGTCGTTTCTCCCTTCATTTCCATATTGAGCCCATAGATAAGATATGAAACATGCGTATAAGGCAAAGAATAACGTGTGAAAATTGAATTATTGTGGAAAAAATGAATGCTTTTGGTGCGCGAAGTAGCCTAAAAAATGAGAGAAAATGCATGTCACGATCACTAAAATGCTTATATAAGCTTTGAGGAAACGCCGGTCTAATGCTTTTCTGTTATGATAAACATTAATTAACCACAGCTTGTATTAAAATTTCAGCGAAAATAAGCGGTGGAACAACCTAGTCGTAGGTTGAAAAGTTGCGTTCTTTGAGTCCTCGTGTCGTAGGCGCACGTTGCAAGTGTCACGATGCTTCACGAAACGGATCCCAGCCGGCGCTGTATATTATACATGTTATATTGATTAATATAGCAATTAAAAACGTCTATTGTTATATATTTTATAAATGCAAAATACTCTATTGTGTAACAAAATATTGTAGTCGTCAAAGAAGGTAGTATCATCTCATTTAACTGAAGTACAAGCAGTTTTGAAAAGATTGTTGTTGAGTGAGATCCTTGAACATGTTGAACGAGAAATAAGATAGCAAAAGAATACCCTTTGCCCGAACAAGTTGTGATGGTCTAGTGGACAGAGCGAAGGTTTGCAGTGCGGAAGGTTGAGAGTTCGATTCCCATGCCGGGTTCCCATGTTATCTTGTCGATGATGTGGAATTTTTCAGTTCGTTTTTCTTTTCTTTTTTCCTCTCCCTTTTGTCTTTAATAATATAGGCCTAAATGAATGTCAGTTTGAAGGCTCACTTTTTTCATGATTTATTTCTTGTTCATGTTTAAGCCTAATCCTACATTCGAGTTCATATCTTTTAAAAAAATGCATTTCAGTTCAGTAGCTTTCAATATGAAATAATCAAATAAAGCATGTCAAACTTAAGTAATTTTTAAAAGTTCAAGACTATATATAGGCCTATAAAATAAAGGAACATCAACACAGATTTTCACGATTTTTTAATTGGACTAGACCCCTCCCCTATCGGCAACATATTTTATGAGCTTTTATGCATACATATCAAATCATGAGATGCACGAATTTCAAACCTAATATTTTGGCATATTTGTAATTTTTACACAATGTCCAACTTACACCTCGGATTACACCTAATTGGAATCAGCCAAGTTCGTTGTCTAGATAGAGCAACTAACTTTGATGTCTTATTAAGACTAATCCCCATAGAACACCACAGTTAAGCGGTCAAGTCATATTAAGTGTTTTCTTTCATTTTTATCTCGCTACTTCTACTTCAAATGTAACGTGAAATCCTTCCTGACAGTCATTTACTAATATTATAAATATTGTTATAATATTAGGAATAACAAAACTTCAAATTTGCCCGAAATCGTATATTATGGCTTTAATAAAAATATGAAAACTAGGATTTAAAAATATGAGTTAAAATCAAATCAAAAAGAGAGGTGCTTGCGGGGTTCGAACCAAGATCGAACTTCCAAATACATGTATTTACCACTAAGCCATACCAGAGATATGATTAATTCGGTTACAATAATAGCAATGTTATACCCACTCATTGGCTCACTCGTGATTCTATTTCTGGAATGAATTAACACCGTCCAAATAATGTAACACAAACCTTTATGCTGACTTTTAAAATTGTTTGAACGTTGGGAGTATTATTTTCAAGTTAAATAACCAACAATGGACAATTGACAATGAAAGTTTCTTTGCAGGAAAAACATCGGCCGTACAATATATCGCGTGACAGTAGTCACGCACAAATATAAACATTTCAACATGTTCAATATGCGACTAGAAATATACCCCAACCAAAAATCACGAAATTTTCAGGCAAGCTAACTTTAGTTATTCTATAACATGACACCCATTTTTGATTCCGGCGCTTTTTCTTGCTTGATGATATGAACATTTTTGTGTTCTTGACATGCAATTTTTCTCATTTTCCGAGCTACTTTGGACATGTTCAAGCTTCTTTATTTCCATTTAATTCAACTTTTACACGTTATTTGTTGCTTTACACAAATGTTTGATATCTTATCTGTGGTCAGGGTACATAAATGGAGCAATATACGACCCGTGTCTTCCATTTCTGGAGCTATTTTGATAAAAAGCGTTTGCCGGCTAAAATTTTAACCAACCCGTATAAATTTTCTGTCGAACAAAAGAGGTCACGAAGTTGCTGTCGTACTGTAATATTCTTCAATGTTTGTGGACCAATGTCTTTTCCATTGACATAAATCATGTGTTTTAATCAATTTTAGCTCAAATTGATATGTACTTAATTTGTAGTTAATCCCATTAAAAAAAAAAGAAAAAAAAGGCGTAGTGATTTATAGTGCGCTGCGCACAGGCACAGCGCCTAGACGTTGATCCACAAGCCTCAGCACACTTTACAGGTTAGCTACTGTAGCAGGTTAGCTACATTAGCTACAGTAGTTAGCCTCTTAGCTTAGTCATTATTTATTTCAAAATAAAATTTCTATTTTGTAAGTATGTACAAGGTTATTAACAAACTGTTGTATTATAGCACCCCCCAAACAAAACAACAACTCAGAATGCTCAACATTGTTTTTATTCTATTGTATTTTAACACCAAGCATTTTACAATTCATTCGTAGAATTTTACCTGATAAGTAATCTGTTTTCATAGATTAACTGGTTTGTTTATATCCATCAGCTTTACACGACTCTGCTGATCAAATGCATTTCAAGACACATGTAGATATTATGTTAAATTGTTGTTTCGCTAATTGTCCTATATATTTTCAACTTTTTGAATCGTAGAGTAAAATTTACACTTAACTCAACATTTTTAATTATTTTACCATAACTATAAGCTGTATGAAAAGTGTAGAATAAGTAAATAAAATAAAGAAATAAAACTAATTTAAAAATATCAAAGAATTTAATCAATTAATTATTTCATTCATATGAATAAGTAAATGAGAGAAAGAAATTATCAGTAATAATTAGTAATTATGAAATTGTAAAATTTAGCAGTTAACCTAAATGCTTTTTGTCCTAGCAGTGCGTAAGAAGAAAATAATTAAGTATAGGCCTAAAGTGTAGTACTAAACGATAATAAGTATATACTAGTGGCAAATGGTGGTCATAGACCACAAACCTAGCTGGGACATGTTGGTGTTTTGGAGGTATCTGACCCCGGCAAAATGTTCCAAAAATGTTCCCCTGGTCATCGAGGTTTATTTTCACCAAATTTGAGCCCCGTACTCTTTACAGATGTCCAGAAAATGCAATTCTAAGATTGGACCCCAGATAACCTTTGACCTGACCCCGGCACAGTATTCCAAAATGTTCCCCTGGTCATTAAGTTTGTTGTCAAAGAGTTTGAGCCCTGTACCCCTTACAGATACCCAGAAAATGCGTTTTGAAAAATTTGACCTCTGCATGAGCTTTGACCTGACCCCTGAAAAATGTTTCCCTGGTCATGAGATTTGTTGTCACTAGTGCGTTTGAGCCCCATACCCCTTACCAAGGGTGAAAATAAGAGAGCTTGAACCAGGGGCCACTTTGGCAAAAAATGGTCCCTGGTTCACCAAGATTGGAAGGATCCAGGGGTCATTTCCACTTCAGAGGGTCAATAAAAATAAAGATGTCCTGGATGAGTAAAATTAAGCACTTGTTGCTTTGAATTTAGTTCACTATCCAGGGGGCTAGTTTTGTGAGAAAAGTGTCCCCTGGTCAACTACAATTGAGATAGAACCAGGGGCCATTTCAGAGCTTCTGGGGGCCAAACGGCTCCCATCACCCACTTAATTTCACCCTTGCCCCTTACAGATATCCAGAAAATCAAATTATGAGATTTGACCCCAGATAACCTTTGACCTGGAAGGTGTGATATGATTGGGAAATTGGCCACTTTTTCCGCTTGCTTATTTCATGTGTTCCAAAATGTTCCCCTGATCATTAAGTTTGTTCTCACCAAGTTTGAACCCTGTAACCCCTACAGATGTCCAGGAAATGTGTTTATATCCGGGGGGGTAATATACTTTTAGATAGCAAACACATAAATGTATCAATGTGGCCAAAATCTTGTGGCCACATGTGGATAAATACTACATGATGAAACATGAGGACACAGACACTCACGTATCACACGTTTGTTATTGTATCAGCTATATCTTTTTTTCTTTCTTCATTTAAAGGGTTAATATTATGCAATCACCAGCACAAAAGTTTATAAAGCCCCAGCTGATAGGATACTGTTTCACCCCGCTGACCCCATATGACCTTCGACCCCAGTTGACCTGTTGGATGACCTTTGACATTAATTAATTACCGGTAATTAATTTTATTTATTTATTTATTTTACTGACTACTCTTTCTTTCTTCCTTCATTTAATGGGTTAATATAACCCTCCCCCAAGCCATTGGATTCATAGAGCAAGTGTAATTTACCCTACTCATACATACAACATTAGCAAAGTTATAGTTAGACTGCTTTGCATTCCCTTTTAAATAAAAATTCACACTCCTATGCCATTCCATGCATAAAACACATCCCCCACTGAGTGATTGCTCTGCCCAGAGAAAAAAGGCGTTTTTTCTCGGTGGCGTGGCTCTCAGGGGACAGCGGTTTTTGGAGTGGGCTACCAAGATTTATAGCTGTTGGATCAGAAGAGAATACAGGGATGATAAATTAAAAAGGTCTACTAAAGTAGACTAAGTTATAATCAATGAACTTTCAGATAGGAAACATAACTAAATATCCATTTGGCCAATACTATAATAACTAAAGACCAACTGGCACTTTGGATACATGATAACAGGTGTTTTACTACTAAAGGCACATTCAAGAATTAATTTTCGCTATTTAACATGCACTGTCCATACCAAGCTTTATAAATTAGCATGACCCGCCAACAAGAAATAAGTACAGCTTGTCTGTACGCAGTACGATAATACTCAATCATATGAGGCCAGCACAAATAAGGAAGAAGAATTTACCACAACCATTTTGTCTCAGCATTTTGTACCACATTTTCCACCCTCTCCAAGTATTTAATTTATCATATTTATCAAATTGTTTTTTACCAACATTCTTTTTATGTACAATTGTACATGACTCAAGTATAATAATGTAAATACACTTTAATATCATCCTTTATACCCGGGCTTTAATCCGGCTTTAATATAATACACAAGTTTTAGCAATGATATGTTAAAACTTCAACAAGTTATAACTGTGCCTTTAATGAAACCACTTCTCTGAAGTACAGTGTCAAGGGTTAGCCATCTAACAGGTGATAAGAGATTTACTATAACATGTGATGTAGTACAAAAGCATAATTCTGGGGTTGATAGCCAGAAATGCTCCCACAAAATGAGCACAAACTCGGCCAGGGCACTATAGAAGATAGAGTCCATTATTAATTACAAAACACATTGTGGAGGAAATATATTTTGAAGACCAAAGCAAGGAGCCAACTTTATGCTCATTTTGTGAGAGCTGGTCATACTGAGTTACAACTTTCTGGTTCTGAACCCTCGATATGAAAGTTTAGATTACCCAAGTTTGTCCCTTGCATGTGGAAAGCTATGATTCCTATCTACAAGGTGTCCTGAGGTGTCACAAAAAAAATTGCAGTAAGCAAAAACGGATAAATGCTTCAAATACTGTCTCTAACATGTGGCTATTGAAAAATTTAGCCTTTGACCACAAACACTGGCCAATGACCATGCATCAGTGCAAGTTGTTATCAACATACTATGTTGCATGTAGCAGATATAATTTTTTAAAGCTTTTTAAACTCTGACCGGAAATGACCCCTTAACGAACTTTAACCCCAATTCTGTGTGCACCCTTTAGACACTGTGTATAGCCGATACATATATGCAGGTGACGTCATTGTGCTATGTAATTTGTGGCACAAGAAGCATTTTACAGGTATTTGGTTTTATACCAGTAATGCCCTCTTAATGACCTTTGACCTCAATTCTGTGTGCACCCTATAAACACTGGATATAGACGATTATTATGTGCAAGTGACGTCATTGTAGGATGTTGTATGTAGGAAGAAAAACAATTTTAGCTAAATTCGCATTTTTGGCTTATTTGACCCCTCAGTGACATTTAACCCATTAAAAGTCAGGTGACATGTATGGTTGTGGTCAATGATGCTTGTGACCAAGTTAGGTCAAAATCGGCCGAAGCATGTCTGAGCTAGAGCAAAAAATGTGCATTTTGTTGCCAGAAAGAAGAATCGGATAGCATAAGAATACCTAGCGGTGGGGTGTAAACCCCCCCAGCTAGGTAATTACTTGAGCTGGTTTCATACTGTATGCCGATTGCCGCTTAGCGGCGATTCATTGTGCCGCTTGCACTTTTCTGCAAGCGACAGTCACCTAGCGGCAGCTAGCTGCTGCGTGACTCTGAACGCCCATGTTGCCGTTCTATGCTCATTGGCAAAAGATCACCGAGTAGAAATAATTTCAACTCCAGGCATTTAAGTGATCAATTTATTTGCGCTGGTCATCGCTGGTGTCTCTAAGCTGATCGCGTATGACGTAAAATCGTTGCCAAAGCGGCAAGCGGCATGGCAGTATGTAACCAGCTTAGGTGTATAAAATCTACAAAAGATGAAATGAAACATCAACAAAAATCTCGAGACGCTTCATCAACATTAATTTTTTTATAATATAATTATGATGAAAACATTGCCAATAAAGCTCAACTGTGTTTTGATCTGAATATAACCATTTTAATCTGGACATTTTTGTTTCTAAATTTACAGTCTTTTTATGTCATATTTTGTCTTTTGAAACAAAACAATGCTGATAAAATGCAGGACAATTCTTAAAGGTGTATATGCCCAGTGGCCTTATACCTCTATACCTTGTAGCACACGTTACTATTATTATTACAAATGTTGCTACTGAAATTTTTAATGATTAATCGAATTTCATATTATCGTTTGTCTACACCTACATCACCTTACACACTGGTTTACCCTAAATACCGTTTTTTTTACATTTTGAAAATTGAAGGGGTGTTGTTTAAAAAGAAACGAAAATACAAAACAATCCAGATCTGCCTGTGTACATATAAATGGGTTGCAAAATTGGTCTCGAATATTAATGAATTAAAAGAAACATACGGGATATAATGAACCATTGACCTGACGCCATGATGGCAGAATTTATTAGTCGTTTCATTCCATGTTTTTACCATATATCAAAATCCCATTTCTTGTTTAAATTATAATGATTTATATTTTGCATCTTCAATGTGCAGTCCATTTGCACAAACGAATACTAGTCTTTTTGATATTGAGCTTTTTGTACAACTCATATAACACGTCACTAAAGCAGGTCATATGTGTTGACCTTCTTCTATTGTATTTGTTCATCTGTGTATGGAGAGAGAAACGCCATTAAAACTCCATCGGTATTACGGCGTAGTTCATTGAACTCACCGGATTGACATTCCAAGTACTTTGATAATACAGATAATATGTACTAATGGGTCGAGGCGATTGCATTATGTGCTGACCTTCTTCTATTGTATTTGTTCATCTGTGTATGGAGAGAAGACGCCATTGAAACTCCATCGGTATTAGGGCGCAGTTCATTGAACTCACCGGATTGTTATTCCAAGTACTTTGATAATACAGATAATACTTACTAATGGGTTGAGGCGATTGCATTGAAAAACTAATAAATTATTCATAACAGTTACGTAATCAATCAATAGTGTGGACACTCTTTACTTGCAAACCATCAAAATTCGTAATCTTTTTGCGTTGGAAAAAAACACGTGAATAGAGTGTCCTCTCAAAGGTAGGTACATAGATGAACTCCTGGATGGGGCAGCTTTAATTAGCATGAGGCCGCATTGATATGTAAATAGCGTATTGTTATTTAAATTTGTGCCCAGACGTATTGAGGGCGACAGTCATGTTATCCAGACGGAGAATGGCTGCATATGCCGGGCATGTCAATTTGCTGAGTGAAGGCTGATAATCACCTTTCTGTATAGGTAATAAGCTAGTATATTTCGTGTACCAGTTGGTTATAACAAAAATTAGTATCATATTAAATATATTAAATGTATAAACTTTGAAATTTACATGAATTTGAACAGCAGAGCTTCGAAATCTAGCTAAGTCAGGTGATGTGAATTTCTGCTGCGTGACCCCCGCTGCGAGGTAGAATTATATTCATAAAACATTGAATTTAACAGATATCATGGGCAGCCATCCACGATTTATCAGCATTTAAAATATATGTTAATTAACAAAGATAAATAATAAAGAGTACAAATGGCAATTAACTAGTAAACAAGCCTGAAATCTTAAAATGTTGCCACGTTATTTCCCGACCACATGATATGTCAACATATGACCACTATTCAGATTTACCGTAAATATTTGGAGTATTGTTGCCTTTGTTGTACGGCTTGCACATACACTGTGCATTTCTTTACCTCCGTATAAAATCAATAATTCATGCTGGGAGCCAAGTAACATTCTGTCTGCTCAGTGCATATTGGTATTTTATTTTACTTGAGAGCATAATAGAAATACATAAGACGAATAGGGAACCATGATGGAAGGTCAGGTCGGGTATCAAAGGTTATTATAACTTAAATACTACTTGTATTTCACACCTTGCCTCTGTCACATATTTCCTTCATATTATTGACAGCAAGTCCTAATTTTGACTTTGCTATTGCAAAATGTCATTTCATATTAAATTAGTAGACTTTCTTTGAAAAAAACATATCACTGGTGCCTGATGGGAATACCCGTCCGCCATTTCATTAAACTGGATCGTTTTCGCCTGGTTTGTGCCCAGATGTATTGGGGCGCGCTATACTCTCATTGAACAGGCAAAGTTCGCAAAACTAACAACGTTGTTATTTGCCAAACTCAATTAACATGATCCAAGGGGTCGAACATGAATTATTCATAACGAGCTATAACGGATCGATAACTGGCCTCACTTTCTAGCTAGTAAACCAGCTGAATTTTTCATAGATTTTGTGTTGCTAATAGAACAACCGTGAATTTAGTGTCACCCCCTTGGTAGGTACTCTGTGGCAAGGAGCCAACTTTCTGCTCATTTTGTGAGAGCTGGTCATAGTGAGTTACGGCTTTCTGGTTCTGAAACTTCGAATTTATACTTAGCTAGGATTTCCCAAAATTGCGATGGTGTACTTGCATTATGACGTCATAATGACATTACGTGATTTATATTGGTACTTATTTTGGAATCATTGAGTCGACGAGTCCTAATGCTGTTCTTTGGTACCACACACAACAACATATATGACATGACAATGGTATGATTTCACAAGCAATAAGGTTTACAGCGTATACATTAAGTAGTATAATTATGAAAATCACAGTCTCAATTGAACCATAGGGACTGATAAGACGTGTCATCTGTTGTCTCGGACAAGGACAAGATATGAAGAGCTTGTTTCCAAACCATGTTAAGTCCAAAACCACATGTTTCTCATTTACTTGTGTGATACATTCACAATAACTTTGACATGTTTGACATTAGCAACAATGAGTTGTACCATCAACAAGCCATTATTTACCACAACAATTCTGCTTAAACAATATGCAGACAATTGTTCTCATTTGGGAACCAAAGGCCTCACACAGTATTGTTACTATACATCTATCCACTGTTTGCTTTGTAATGGTGCATCCAAGTGAAATAACTATACCTACAGCATTACAGCCCATGGCAATATCGCACAGGTAAATCAGAAACATGTGTTTGTGGACATGGTTACAAGCTATTCATACCAATTTGTCCAGTGTGGCACTTGGATTCAGTTATCGTGATACCCCAGTGTCGTCAGTATTGTCCACACGTCCACGGGCAGTCTTCTGCTTCAAGAAAACTTTCACCTAAAAAAACCATTTAAAACAATAATGAAGCGAAAATACATGCCAAAACAAACTTGAAAAAACAAACCAAACAGCTAATTTGCATACATCTAATAAATAAAAACCAATACCGTATATGCATGATCTTAATAACAAAAACAAGACCATGATACAAGATTTAAGATTAGATTTTAATGTTCATAAGCATCATTTACTAATATCACTGTACTTGTTGATTCGTTAAAAAACATCTTCCGACCATAACAGAAAGAAGTACTTTCTAAGATTGTCTTTCTTATATTTTGCAGAATATGAACTTTTATTTTTGATTTATTAAAATGACATTAATTGAAATGGATATTAATTTTAAATGAAATTAATTAATACCCTTTTTAGTACTATACATTTAAATACACGACCCAAAATTTTCAACATTTCAAGATTACGTTTCTGGCAGGGAGGAGGGGGTCGGCCAAGAAACGAAACCAGTTACGTTTATAGGACGTCATCGATCTTTTGGTTTGTTCTCTAACATTAGGCAGCCCTTTTGGACTTCAGCCCTTTTGGACTTCGGCCATTGAAAACTATCGCCGGCCCACGGTTGTTTGATGGCATGTAAAACTGAGTCATTTTTAAGAAAAGTTGAAAAATTATGGCGCTATTTATCTAAGATCCTGTTTGCATCTTTACAGGGGGTAGTCACTTGTAAAGTGGTATTAGAACATCAGCAAACAGACTAATAAATGACAAGGGAATTTTCAAAAAACTTTTTATCATGAAAAATTGTGCAAGTGAAAAGCGCCCTCTCTGGCAATTAGAAAATACAGTTGTGACATAATGCTTACATCAACGTCAAGAACGTAGTCTTAGCTCTGAAATGCCGTTTGTTCTGTTCAATTTGCTTGTTTTAATCTCGAGATATGTTTAGTTAAAGACGAAAGGTTAAATCACAATTGTGCCACTTTTACTAGGGAAGAGGGCTTTACATGTTACAGTGATAGCATCAAGTTTATCAAGAGTTCCTTCGTGAAATCAAAAGAATGCATCAATAACACAATACAAAATTATTTTGACTGTTTTTACTGTTTTATCATGATGCAGGAATGGTGATTCTCTTTTTTCCACTTAAAAGAGATTAAAAGATAAATAAATATTTCATATTCTGCTGCAAAAATTAAATACATGTGCATGTCAATAATTTTATCATGATTTTATCATGGTAAATGCTGTTCTCTTAGTCACTAAGATATGTTAAAAGACAAACAGATATTGCGCACTTATACATGTTATAGGTTAATGAACGCGTATTACTTGTTGGGAGAGATATTAGACAAAATAATGCACGCGTGCTGATGTTGATGCGTCTAATGCATGCGCCCCGAAAGGAGGAGTGCAATAGACGTATCAACAACAGCTATCATTGATTTACATGTACAGCTCTCTTCCCTAGTAAAAGTGGCACAATTGTGATTTTACCCTTTCGTTGTTAAATAAACATATCTCGAAATTAGAACAAGCAAATTGAACAGAACAAACGGCATTTGAGAGCTAAGACTGCGCCCGTGATATTGATGTAAGCCTTATGTCACAACGGTATTCTCTAATTGCCATAGAGGGCGCTTTTTACTTGCACAATTACAGGCTGTAAGTACCCTATGCCCACATCCTACCCCTCAGAGTACGGGGTTTTGGCGTCTATGATTCAATTTAATTCAAGCGAAACGTGATTTACAAGAATTCTTCTTTTTTGTTTAAGATATTATTATTTAGGAAGTGTCTCTACTTTTCGAACAAATAGTCTGATATCTTCAGCCAATAATTGGGGTTCCTCTAGCGCCGCAAAATGTCCTCCTCGTGGCATGGTATTGTACTGGATTAAGTTGATGTACTTGTATCGGACCCAAGTCTCAGGTTTTCTAAAAGTGGCAACCTCATTGGGAAAATCAGCAACCCCAGACGGCACTTTGATTTGGCATCTGAAATGACAGGATATTTGTGTCAAGGCACAGTGTCATTATCATCCTATAACAAAATAAACCATCGTATGATCATGTCTTTCAGCAAATTCAATAAAAATGTAAGCCGCAGATTGCCGGAACATGGTGGTGACCAATAGTAGTGACCAACAATAAACGACTGACCGGACCAGACAAAGTTAAGAACAATGTTGAAGGTAGTTAAAAAATTACACTTCAAAATCAGCTATGTACATGTACACTACATTTATAAATTTTATTATAATTATTATTTTATAATGGGTTTTATTCGGCAAAACACCATTATTTTGGCGACAAATTGCTGAAGTCAATTATCTATTTGGTCATTGAAATGTTCCGGAAGACCATCCACTGTGATAACGGGCAACTCTCAGACATACTGTTTCCCAGTCATATGGCATCCCCCAGTTGTGTCTCTCACGAATTTATAACCCAAGTTTTTATTTTATATTTTTAATACCAGATAACTGAAAATATGAGCGGCATGCATGTAGCTTCTAATAAAAATTGAATGCCCCCATTATGGGTTGTTTGTGTGTATAAATTCTTCAGTTTCCTGATTGGTTAAAAAATTTACCATAGTTTGAAATTACTATAATATTATCTTACTTGTTAATATCGCCAAGTAACAGTCCCACATTTTCCTTATAAAACCTCATCGCTGAGGCCATATTCCCATTCATCCAGTATACCATGATGTTATTGAGTAGATCATCAATCTGCCATCCATCATTTAGTCCTCCATCTTCTAAGTCAAGCCAAGCCATATTGGTAATGGAAGAAAATTTTTCTAAAATATAAGCTGCCAAACCAACTGGTGAATCCGTTAGAGAATGGCCTGGATTGTGAAGAAAAAGCAAATTTAAAGACGTATTCAAATATATTTCTTAGTCAATCTAGTCCGTAGATAGATAATCTAATATTGGACAATCGCATGATTTCGCATGATCAGGATATAGCTATGTTTTATTTGACGAAATAGGATAAGATTTTTTGAATCTCAAAAATAGGTATTGTAATTTTCTGGAATCGGGAGTAGAATGATCTGAGTGCACTTTAACCAAATCCTTTTCTTTCATACCAGCTCCTTTCGAGACATTAATGTTTATTTCCATTTTGAAATTAAAATCACTAATTATACCAACATATTTTGTAAGTCACCTATCGTGTCTGGTTTCGTAGCTTGTATATGGAAATATCCACTCTCTCTTAGCATGCCAAAAAGCATTGGAACCACGGGCCAAACCTTGTGATGGTCTTCGGCTGGTAGAATCAGTGACGGAAAGTAGCTACCTATAATTAGTTGTAGTATTGGTGGGTCGAAGGTGTCCATCATGTTAATGTGTAACCCTTTAACACGTCTGAAAATGCAAACCATTGTGATTCAATGAGACCCCAGAATAGGAGTGAAAGCTTGTGGGCATAAATTATTCAATTTCATGATAACAATTTATGCCTTTTCATAAAACGATTATATCATTTTGAAGTAGTCATTCGTCTATCATCCGAGCATGCAAAAGCTAAAGTGCAAATATTAAATACTGAACAACAGTCTTAAAGTGCTAACATTGAGCACTTTAGTCCCAGGAGGGCCACTCAAGTATGATAGTGTACGCATGCATGACCATTTTTTTTAAACACCCCCTATACGAGTTTTACCCTACCAGGAAATGTAGGCACTTAAAAAGTTAATTTAATATAGAATTTACTCCCTAATGAGTTTTTGGCTATTAAAAATGAAAAAATGTATCCTTTTTTGGTACCCTAAACAAGTTGTTCAGTTTCAGAAAGCTACCCTTTTTCTTGAAAATCAGTGTTTTTTAGACCCTAAATGCGTCACGCGTGTAACTTGCCTTGTCTAAAAAACACCCCTTTTTACTTCTTTTTTATCTTATTCTGAATAGCGCCATCTGTTGTATTATTTAAAGCTACACAAGGTTTAAACATACACCCCACACACAAAACACCACATTGTTAAGATTACGCAAGGTGAATGAAATGGGTGACTATGACGGGCATTCTTTTACATACAGCCCGTCACCCCTTTCACATAGACTTATTGAATATTCCTTTAATTTATTAGGGTGTGTCGGGAGATGGTGTCAAATAATGATAGAAAATGTGATTTCCATGAGTTTACATTGTGGTGCTCATTATGTAGTATATTAGCCTAAAATGGAGGATTTCAGAGACTGAAGTTTGAGGTGATATGCGCTGAACCAACTAACTAATAAGTGTTGATCAGAACTGAAATGTATTGTAACGTACCAGTTTTGAATGTGGGAGGAGCTTTTGAAATAAAATGGCTCTTAAACGTACCGTACTCAAAAATCTGTGCAGTTGTTTTGACGGTAAGTTTATAAAATTTAACCCCAATGGGGGACATTCAAACTTTCTGAGTACGTACCACTTTTGAAAAAAAAAATGGTACATTGCAAGTGCATTAGAGCTTAATGCTTATTGCTGACGAAGGTTAGGAAATATCACCTCAAACCCCAATAAATTTGATAATAAGAGAACAATGTTGCATAAAGTCCGAAATTGTGTTACCAACAAACCTCAAATTCAGCCTCCTTAAATCCGCCATTTTAGGCAAATGCATTTCATTATGAGCACCATGATGTAAACTCATGGAAAGCACATTTTCTATCAAACAATTATTCTACACCATCTCCCAACACACCCCAGTTAATATTTAGCCCGTGCGGTTTATGCACAACCCTTCCATGCCAGTCAAGCATTCATGAAGAAATATTCCATACTTACTGTCAAGTCTGTACTCTGTCGGGGTACGCACTGTCGACTCTTTTGCTTATCAAATTCAATGACCCCTTTTCTAGGTCAAATTTGGTATATGAATGGGTCATTTTTTCAAAATGCTATAAATTTTTCCCCCGGAAATGGCCCAATTAACCCTTTTACTCTATAGTAGTCATTTTGACTTTTGGTATATAGGTGGGTTTCTCATATTCTAAGCGGCACCTCAAGTATGGTGTTTCCCTTATTCATTCCTTGAACATAATCATTTGTCTCCGGGGACAGAATCTACCCAGATATGAAGGGTCGTTGCAAAGATTGTGAGGAATGTTTATTTCTGCAGTGACGGATCTCTGAGTGTCGCTAAAAATGGATCAGGTTAAATCTTTCTCAGAGGCTGTATGAAATTCAAATGGAGCTACCTAATGTGCTCGTTCTATTTGAAATTCACATTCCCTCTATGGAAGATATTTCCAAAATCGTCCACAGGGGTAATGTGGATTTTAAATGGAATACATTCGTGGAACCATAATTTTTCCTTGGCTTAGGGTGCAAAAATATTTGGAGGGGTTGAAAAATGTCAACAATGTGTCAAAAACGTGACAAATATGGCGCCACATTGTGAGATTATCGATGATTTTGCCCAAGTCACTGGGCGAATGGGGGTGGGGGTGCAAAGTCCAAGTTTTTTGACTTTTTACAGCTTCTTTTTTTATCAAAAAGGCAATCTATTTTGACAGATAGCATGCGTGTTATATTCTTAATAATAACTTATTTCATACACATACATTTTGTTATATTTTAAGACCAGAAACACTTACTCAGGTAGTAGCAATCCCATAATTTTCGTAATGAGTGATCCCCAGTCGCCTCCTTGGACATAATATTTATCGTGCCCTAATCGTGACATCAGCTTACCGAAGATACGGGCGACGGCGTGAGCATTCATTCCTAGAAATAATTTGAACATAAAACCAAAAGAAAGGCGGATAGTGGGTGTCCATGTGTAGGTTTGGATGTTTGAGATACCTTCAACATTCAGTGCTCCTGGAGCATAGCAAGTTTGCGAATTTCTATTCATTTTATTTATTCCACAAAGCTCACGGAGCATTAAAGTTGAAGGAATCTTCCGGTAATTTTACGGAAATTTCCGCCAAGAAAGTTACCTGAATTGATGCGAAAAAATCTTTTCTGTAAAACTACGTAAAATTCCGTAAAATTCTCACAAAAGTTGTTACCAGAAAATTTAACAGAACATTTCGGGCAACTATGGCACGTATCTTCAAATCTCTCCATGACGATAACCTGAAAGGGTGGAAAATCGTTCATCAACATCAAAAGCCTTGTAGCAACCGTATCAGAAGCATACTGCAATTGAACAGCGATTGGAAACGCTACCCAGAATAATATGTTCAGTATCTGGAAAGGGCAGAGACGCATGTTGTGACCGCAAATACGCTTTCTATATACGCAGGCCTGCCTACGAGCAACAGTTTTTGGCATTTCCATAAATGGAAGTAAGTCATTGGCATCAATTGGCAATGCATTAACTGGAAGCATGTGGAAGGGCTTCAATAATTCATTCGAAATGTTGATAGAAGGACTTACAACTGGGTGTTGGAACAAAACAGCATTAAAAAGCAGACCATCCAAGGAGTAGTGGAACTGCAGAGGAAGAGTACGCCTACCAACATTGATATTATACAGAACCACGTCAACGCCTATATTATTTGTTACAGTTGATTATTATTGTGTTCGTTTTATATGAAAATACACAATATGTATAACATTTTTGGAATAGAACCTTATAAGTAAACATTCACAATAATCTCAGTACCTGTTTTGTGAGATGCCTCGGAATACCCAAATCCAGGTATCGACGGACAAATAACTTCAAATATATCTTCCGCGGTGCCTCCATTGTTTACAGGGTCAGTTAATAACGGAAGTATCTGTCATAAAATATAGTTCAAATAATCAATTATAGAATCGTCTTGAGAGAGATACTAGATTATAGATTAATTTTGCTGATTTTGAAAAAAGAGAGAAAACAATGAACCAAATGCCATGTAGGCTTTCTTTGTTGTGGTTAAACAAGAGCATAATATAGTTTTCATTTTTTCCAGTCAGACCATAAAAAGAGTGACGACTCTTTAGAACTGAAACTTCAAGAAAAGAGGAAAAACAAAACAAAACAAAACAAAACAAAAACAACAACAACAACAAAAAAAAACCCAAAAAAAACAAAACAAACAAACAACAAAACAAAACAAAACAAAAAAATAAAACATTGAATTGTTCTTTACCCGGTTTCTCGAAATCTCAAGAAAAACCCGTTTTTTCACTTTAAGGGATCGGATCATATCAGACACACCAAATTGCATTCTGAATACGAGGAATGACCGTCTGATATCAAATTATTTTGATTTTTTGACATTCTATTAGGTCTTTAGGGAAAAAAATGCATATCTTAAATACGAAAGGCCAAACTTTTCAAAAGTACATCTCTCTCTCTGTGTCAGGTGGCGCTGTGTAGCGCTGCTGTGGTCTTCACAAGTAGCGCTGCTGTGGTCTTCACAAAAGTACATATCATAATTGAAGAGGGTAGTAAAAGATGTACCTTTGTTACATTTTGACAAAAATGGGTTTATTGCATTTTTTGGGTTGCTAGTATGTACCCTTTATTTTAAAAGAGTTTTTATTTAAAAATTCAAATAACAAAGGGTCAAGTGGGCACCGCCATTGTTTACACACGCAGCCTTTTGTAGTAAAAGATGTCCCTTTGTGCAGCCATGTAGAACAAGATGTACCCTTGTGATATGTGCAGCCAATCAATGATCGCGTAGTGTGTGTCACATGACTGCTTTACTGCACACATAGATGCACACACATTAAAGTGCTCGGTAACAGCAGTGATGACGATGACCATAACAAGCAATCTGACCACGATGATGACCACGATGGCCATGTTTATCATAATGATATTTATGCTAGCTTTTAACATTTTAGCGTGCAAACACCTGAAAATATTTAGCAGTTTCACAGTTTTGTTCATATCCTGTATTTATAATAAATATAATTATGATAACAATGACAATGGTTGCTATAACAAGCAATGTAGCCACGATGATGACCACGATGATCATGATGATATTTTATGTCAGCCTTTGACATTAATGCAATCACTTTTACCATCTTTCATGTATTTATGATAATATTAAAATGATGACAGTGTGGCCATATCAAGCAATGTGGCCACGATGATTGACCATGATGACCATGTTGACTATGTTGTTGTTGATGATGATGATGATGATGATGATGATGATGATGATGATGATGATGATGATGATATTGCATGTCAGACTTTAAAATTTGACATTGTAAACACCTGTGTAGTATTTCATGTAGTTTTTATTTAAAAAACATTTCATGCCAAATGACATACAGTATACAGATGATAATGATGAAGATGTTCATAAATAGCAATGTGGCCATGACGATGACCAGGATGGTGATATATAATGTAAAATATCTGTAGATATGAAGTTTTTGCTTTAGATAATTCATGTAAGATGACATGATTAATATGACAATGATGACATAATGAAGACCGTAACATGTAATCTGCCCATGATCATGATGATGATGTGATGACCATGATGGTGGTGATGACCATGATGATGATGACATTTTAATGTACCCTTTGGGTAAAAACGAAACTTCTGTACTTTTTAAAACATTTTATACCAGATGGCATGTGGTGCACATTATTATGATGATGATAATGATAATAAAGACAACGATTATTATGATGATGATGATGATGACCATGATGACGATGACAACAGTGTTGATGATGAACAACCCATTGTTTATTGTTTATTTGTTGGTATTTTCATTTTCTGGTATTTATAATATCATCTTGCCATGATTACTATGGATATAATTGTGTCTAACATTATCAGGTTGCTTTTTATCGTACAAGATGTACCTATGTGCATCATTGTAGACCTAAAAGTACCTTTGTGCAAATTATTGATTATTGATTATACAAAAACAATACGTGGCATACATTAAAATTTTGCACCAAAACTTTTCTTGAGGGCACACTATGTCTACCTGAAAATTTAAATTTAATATGTCGCTTAATATGATTTGTGGGAATTTTCAAAAACTTCAAACACATTTTTCTCAAAACTGTCATTATGTAACAAAGGGACTTCTTGTACTACACTCTTCAATTGTATTAAGTTTTCTTCGAGAACTGTTTAATGTCAAAAATATCAATTTTGAATAATTTGCTTTATATCGCGAATTAAAAAAAAAAGAATCTAAATTATTTGATAACAGAAGGGCATTTCTTGTATTCAGAATGAAATTTGGTGTGTCTGCTGTGCTCTCAGGTCCCACCAAATACTGTGCAAATGTCGCTATCCGATCCCTTAACTAAAAATTCTAGGAATATATAACGTTTTATTTCCCTTATACGAATATATAGTTTTTACCGTTTTGACGTCACTGATCTACTTACCTTATAACATTCATAGAATGACCCAGGCCAACCATGACTAATAAGCAGAGGTTTGGATTTCTGTCCTGGCTTCAATGTCGGTTTCACATGTACAAAATGTATATCAAGTCCTTCTAAGTTAGTACGGTAATGATTGTACTTGTTGAAATACTTCTCTTGAGCTTTGAAGCTGAATAAGTATGTGAAGGGTATAAAAAACACAGCAACATCAATATAATGGTCACATCAAACATTTTTACTTTTGAGGGCGGGTTATCAATAGAATATTCATTACAGCATGCTAAAGAAGCAAAATGAACGTTTTTTAGGAGATATCAATTGTATTTTCGATTTTTTATTACCTCAAACATCCAATAATTGTGCTAATCATGTTTGGCACGATTTAGACTATGCCATAGTCGATATTTGATAAATTAAAATGTGTTTTTAATCATGATGAACGAATTCCGTTGAACTCTAAATTATACTGATATTTATTAGAATTAAAGTATTCAATAGTAAATGGTCATAAAAAGTTTATAGTTAGTACACCTATGCCTATGTTATTGAATGCAACATATCTGGGCATAATTATACTGGCTCTCTTCAATACTGAACAACTCTGATTTTGGAATCTACCAGTTTATTGATCGTGAAAGCCCGAGTAATAAAATCGACTATGTACTTTGGATTTTTAGCAAGACTTTACCCCGGGACTTTGTCCATGACACACACTCTCAATCATACTTGATTATCAATCCAATTTAACCGCAAGCACAAAGCATGGAAGTACAGGACGCGCTAAACGTACGTCCATGCACCAAGTGAGAGTTTAACTTTCGCGCCTGCACAAAGCGCCGCACATTCCACAGATTATTGTGTATGATGTAGTTAGTGGTAATATCATTTCCTCCATAACATGTTGTAAACTTTGGGGATTGAAAAACACATTTCACCAGGACCCTGACAGTGAGTTCAGAAGTATGTTACTGCGTGGAAGCGGCAATTGACGCTGTCATATCAGGAACTACCAGTCGCGTACGGCGCACTTGAATGCGCCCTATACGCGTTATTGATCGCGTAGGACGCTTGTGCTGGCGATGCGTTCGTTAGCACCCCAGCGACCCCCCGCGTTGCCGTTAGCACCCGTTAGCTCCCCATGGCAGCGCCCATACGTGTGTCAATTTCTGGTTCGCGGGATCTTTTTTCAGGCTCTGTAGCGTGCAAATTTGGCTGGTGCGATTTTTACAGTGGGGGACCTGATTTCACTTACTCGTATTTGTTCAACCAATATTTGACAACAGTTTGCATGTACTCCGGTCTGACACCATAGTGAAACTTCGTTCCTTCAAGTCCTTCAAAATGTCTGGTATTCCGTAGTCTCGTCTTCAGATCATTGATGGTGTCGTTGCTGATGCTGATGGAGAACTGTCTAATCGATTCATCCACCTATATGCGAGTAATACCACAACATAATACAGTGTAATAAATTTAATATTACTCATGAATACAGCGGCATGTATTTGTTTTTGATATGGTGGGGTGGAGTTTCGTGTAAAATACGTGAAGCAGAGAGTCATAATGCGCCTTTTGCTCTCAAAATAAAATACCTTTCCATTAATAAATGTGAGTATTTTTTGTAACATTAGCCCGAAGGGTCATTAATCTTATTCCAAATGAACTTACATAGAAAAGCGTGTTTAGATAAACGACTCTTCGGAATCAAAACATTTCGGAACAGATATACGAATTGGAATACCTCCCTTATTGAGCACTGACCGCAATTAATTGGAATACCTCCCTCATTAAGGCACTGTACGCAATTTAATGTCCGAATCGACTAAAAGTTTTGAAACAAGCTTTTTTTAGGGGAAATCTATTGAAGCACCCCTAAAAAGAGGATACTAAAATAAAAAAAGGAAATTCCCTTTAACTTATGATACGATTTTATTTTTATATGTTGTGATAAATGCCTTGGCGAATCAATCTTTTACAACCACAGAAATTCGGCAAATAACCTGGGTATTTACACAGAAGAGTAGTACCTCCCTGGTAAACGTACATGATAATAGCCCAAAGAGAACCACTCCGAACATAAATTTAAACCCCATGCACCCGCCACCTTATATTCTACTTACTTTAGGCGCCTTCTCTCGGTCCCCTCTCCCCCACCAACCATCACCCAAGGATGGTGGGGTAGACGGCTCTGAGAATGTGCCAGATAAATATAAACCTGCAACCACTGCCAGGACTGAAAGAATTAGCGGCCATCTCCAACCCATGATAAACGACTGGTAAATACGTATATAATGAAAGATATAAGAATTTCAACAGTGTTTAGAAGTTAAATGTTTAGCATTTAAATGCTGAAATGTTTAGATCCTAATCACATTTCATATGATTATGTGTTTAGATGCCTAGGATCTAATCATTAATTTGTTTGAATGGAAAACTTTTAACTTTCGAAACACCGATCTGTGCCCGATTTCTAAACATTGTTTTGGCAGTGTATAGCGCGGGAACCGCTCACATATATAAAAGTTGCACGCATGCGTGTGAACAAATACGAGGGTGGTTTTGATAAGGAAAATGCGGAAACAATTTTTTCTTGAGTACCGAGGTGGCAATGAATGGCTATTTCCACTGAAATATATTATACGTTCATGATTTTTAATAAATTTTCTCCCGATTATTTGAAACTGAAATTTACTCGTGTATCATATGTCTTCTAAACACTGTTTTGGCAGTGCATAGCTAGGGAACCGCTCACATAAGTTATAAGCATGCGTGTGAACGAACACGCGGTAGGTTTTGATAAAGGAACACGCGGATCGCGGATCCGCGCGAATGCTCGATTTCATGACTTGAAAGGCAGTGTTTTTTGTTTTTTAAATATACCATTTTTTACTATGTTTAGCTAAAAATGTTATTTTTAGTTCAAAATCGACCTTACTTTGGTCAATAGTTCACAAAATAAGGCCAATATGCAAGAAATAAAACAATAATAATAATGAAAAAAAACCACAAGACAAAAAACAAAAACAAAACAAAAAAACAAACAAAACAAACAAAAAAAAACTTGCTTTTTTGTGTGTATTATTTTCTCCAAAATGTGTGCTTTGACACCTAAATCTGTGTTTTAAATATTATAGATTTCTTGACTAATATCCAAAAAATGTACACTTTTAAGTTACAGTTACAGAACATTTGTGACCGGACACTACGAATCCGCTGTAAAGTCGGTCCGGACAATTTTGTTTTATTTCGTGTTTAGAAAATATATATCATAAGCTTTAAAATGGTATATCATTTGACTTCAAACGATATCCAGAAGCGGGGTTATGGTTTGTTGAACTCTGCTCCTTCAAAATTGGTTTAAACGCTATCAAATGATAACATGTCGCGCCGAATTGAGATACCTATGAATACGACCTTCACGCACATTTTACACTGTATCTCAGAATACAATTTGTCGAGTTCACGGCTCATTCGTCGTGTACGCTCACATTTTATTTATAAAGCATTCCTAAGAGTACACAGCCTTATGTGCCACAATTCCCCCTTGGCTTGCCAAACAAAGTCCCCCTTAGGCCCCGGTGCTTAATCTCGCCGATTACCTCTGCGTCGTCTCGGAGCATTTCGATGGCTCTCCTGCGGCTTGCAGTTTCAAGCCGCAGCACGCCGATGAATTAATATAGTGTGGCCATATCCCTGGTTGCGAATTCGCGAGCAGTTATGGGCATCGAGTTCGCAACATCTTGCCATCTTCTTGCTCTGCGGTTTGCCATTCATTACTCAAAACCTTTTTATTAATGTTTATTGTAGTACTTACCTGAGTTTACTCACCGTGAACAATTTGCGGATCAGTCGATATAATCCGGCAAAGAATCAACGCACTCAAGGACACTGATTTGTAAGGGTATTGTTGTCAAGTGTTATAAGCCGGTTGCGAGAAATGTAGGAGTTGGGCCGATCAAGCCGATGAACGGGTGACGGAACATGGCTTTTCATCGGGCAGACACACATTTTGTTAGTGCATATCGCAACAGTATTTTATCTATCAGCATAGGCGCATCAGCGTGGGTCTGCGGCTTGGGTTCCGGGCACGCCGCAGAGTTAATTGGCGAGATTAAGCACCCAGGCCTTATTGTACAAACCATAAACAGCTAAGATCAGTTTACGTTTAGTTGTATAATCACTTCCAGTCATGACGTGTGACAATTTGACTTGAGCTAAAATTAAAATTACTTGGAAAATTAATTTGAGTATACATGTATATTCAATGACCTGATGTTTAATATAGGCCCACTGGTATATCATGAGTTCTTTTAGTTTTCGGCCAGTCAAGCTGCAGCACTAATATCATTCAAAGTTTTATACATGCACTATAGAAGAATCCAATTTCACGCATTCCTACACCTCAATGGCCGGCAAAGCTGGGTCCCCGTCAGCTGCATCTCACCTAAAAATGTGAAATGATGCGGCCTTGGAGGGTATTTTAAACTGCATTCTATCACCCGTGTTACACGTTTACAACACAAAAGAATTAACAACATCGAATTTTAAGCGGCTTTAATCCACCCAATTGGGCAGTCACAACACCAGTTTGGTGCTGCGGGGAGGACCAAATAATGGCCGACCAAATCCTGACCACGACCGTGGCTCGTTGGATTCGTCTATAGTGTAATACCCCCCTCCCGAGATATATGTACGTACGTGCAGTATATGCAAATCCTGATAAAACTTACCTGGTCACTTTAAGTTTGCAGTTGCAAAGGCCAACAGCAATTTCCCGGAACTATATTGAACAAGCTGTATACTATTTAAGCTTATTAAGGGTTTTATAGGCCTACACGTAGGGCTATGTGAATTGCAGTGATTGACCTTAGCTTTGCTGTAACAGTTGTATGTACAGCGACACAGTTTGCCTGGACAGTTCGAAGGTTGTATACTTACAGTTATCAGCTGAGTTATACAAGTTTCCAGCCAGGAACGGACAATCCAGCTACCCAAGCAAACACAAAGAGATTGCGATTTCCAAACGCCATGGCGCGTGATCGGACGGAAGTCAATCTATTCAAAACCACTCTCATGTATCGAAGTGAGGTGGCGTAGGCCTATTTAGCTAGTTTTGAAGATTTTGCACGTGCGAAATTTTTAAACATAGATACATCGTTAATTTATGCACAGAATTTGTCCATTTCCTAATATGTTTCAGACAGTCAAGGAAAATTAACATAAAAGGAACGTCTAACTATTATTATGATCCTTTTTGTTTGTAAGAAATAATTATAATAAAGCTACAGAGATGTGTGAAAAATTATTTGACTTAATTCAAACACGAGGTTCATACGTAGAGATTTTGAAATAGGCCTATGTGTGATACTTGCCGTATAAAAATGATTTTGGACTCCAATGTCGCATAAATCGCACGTTTTTTTTTACCGCATGACGATGTTCATGCAACGCGCCTATAATTGTCACCACAAAAAAGTACAATTATAAAGTCATGATAATAGAAAAAAAATTATATGCATGTATAAGTGGTCCTTAATTTATAAAAATATTAGGTTTTTTTGTAATAATATTCGTGAAGCACTGAAAATTTTAAGAGGCATGTTCTTAAATCAAATGAAGCTAACTTTTCGTTATTTATTTTATTTATTTATTTATGTTATTCATCTGGCAATTTAATAACAAAATTGAAACAAAACAACCAATTGGGGTCTGCTGAGCTGCCAGGGAACACTGAAACAACAACAGAGCACTGTCACTAAAAGGCGCAGCGCTCCCAACTCAGCAGACTTCACATATACAAAAAAACAGTGGAAACTCATTATAACGAAGTTGTCAGGGACAGAGAAATTAGTTCTTTATATCCAAATTTTGCTATTGCTATATCAGGGTTGTAAAAACAATAAATAACAAAAGAATATTGTATCTTGGTTCTGGACAATTACTTCTTTATAACAGGTCTTTTCTTGTATCAGATTTCGTTATAATGAGGTTTTACTGTATTAATCACTATTATCAATTATTTCATTAATGATAACAATAATATGATTCTGCTAAGTGACATATAAATGTAAATAATTTGATAGATATGTAAGATATATGATGATGACAGATCACAGATTTGACAGCCCCCAATTAATTCGGAAAAAGGTCAAAAAACAAATTTGAGATCCATTTTGACATTTTTAGATAATCATTTCATATTTTACATGGATTCAATTGGACTGGACTCGGCTTCGAGTCCGAGTCCTTTGTGTCCGAGTCCGAGTCCGAGCCGAGCCGAGTCTTTTTGTGTCCGAGTCCAACAAAAAGTGGATTTGAGTCCGGACGATACATGACTGTTGTACATTTTCCAATCATCTGTGATAAGAAAAACTGGACTGGTAGATGGTTTAAATGAAGAATTGTTTAAATTTATAACTGTATGAAGAATAGTCGGGTAACGTGTCTACCAATCATTTCAAGGAATATTTTCTAGTTAACTAGCTTGGGAAAACTCAAACAACAGGCTGAGTGGCATTCCAAGTTCTGCACTGCACTACATCAGGACTCTTCCAGGGATCTCATCAGGACCAGTAGCTTTATCTGGTTGCAGATTCTTGAGAAGTTTCCAAACATCTTTGACATTGAAGGCTATCTTTTCCATTGAGCACGTTGCTGAATGCTGGTCTTCAGGAGCAGATTCTTCTGCACTGCATGGCCAGCTGACATTTAGCGGCAAAGGTCTGGCAAAACTGTTCAGCTTTTGTTATTGCTTTTTTAGGCCATTACACCATTACATCAGTACACCATGTATTTTGTGTTGTGATTGTTGTTTTTGTTTGGTTTGAGTGTGTTTTTGTGTCCCCTGTTTTGTTTTGTTTGGGTTTGTCTCCTTCCCTGATATTAGATATTTCACTTCTTTTTTTACAACTACTGTGTACAATTTTAAAATTATATGTTGTTTTCTTATGAATAATGAATCCTTCATGTTTTTGTTGTTTATTATGTCGATGCAATTATTGGGTTGATCTGTTTCTGTCATTTCCCCGCTCTTTGGCTGCCCGTGCTTCTTGCCTTGTGCATTCTCTTTCTACTGGACACAGATCATCTCCATGGATTTTATTTCTAAATAACTTCCATGATGTGTGATTTGATTATATGAACAGTAGTTGATTAAGAGCAGGGGGCTGGTGGTTATTATCTTTGTACCAGAGATGTAAGTTTTCGGGAAGTCTCCTGGGTTTGTTTTGACTTGGTTCTCTCTCGGGAAATGTCATGCTTTTCACAGGAGTTTTTTCGTGACTTATATCTTTGTAGTGTGCCTTTTCTCCCACCAGTCCCAAGTTCGGGGAATAAAAAAAAAAGTTCAGCTTTTGTAGACTTGTCGCCCATCCTTCTGCACTGGTTCAGAACAGTATTCCACCATTTCTTGCTGCTGGGGCTGCCATCTAAAAGTTCTTTCCTCAACTTGTTATTATAGCTCCTTCTTGCTGCCTTCTCTGCACAGATGTACTCCTTTCTAGCTTTTGCAAACTTAACCTTGTTTTCCTTGATGGCGCTTCTCCATTGCATCTCTGATAATAGTTGCTGCAAGCTTCTTCTGGGTCATTAGATTGGAGTGCAAGAGACCAGTCTGCAGATGCCAGAAAAAACTTCTCATTCCCCAGTAGTCAGCCTTATCGTACTGCCACACTTTGCGCTTGTAGGGTTTATCTCTGTACAGCGATACGTTCAGCTTAAAATGAACTAGACTGTGGTCTGAAGTACCTATTTTGCATGTACTGTGCAGGTGGCATCAACATCAGTGAGGACCAAGTCAAGAATATGGTATTCCCGGGTTGGTTCTTGACAAATTGTGTTAGACCAAGAGCATTACACATCTCTAGTGCGCGACGTCCAACAGCATCTATTGTACAGCTGTCAAGCCATTCCTTGTGGTGAACATTGAAATCGCCAACAAAAACTACTGATGATATCACTGTTACCACTAAATGGTCTACAGACTGCTGCAAAGAGTTTTTTCTATGACATCATTGTTTCTGAGAACCACATCAGCTTCATGTCCTCTTGATCAACAGCACTGTCATGATACATGGCGATACCCTCCAGGCAATAGATGGCGATTCCTCCTTTGTTAAATGTAGGTTTGTCTCTACGACAGCTGAGGGAGTATTCTGGTATAGTTATGCAGTCAGGACTATCATTCTCAGCAGCATCCACGAAGATTCCACGATGTCAATAATGGATGGCTTTAGTTTATGGCACATTGGACAGATCCCCGATGTTTGTATGTAGTCCTCTGATTTTATTTTCTAGTAAAGTGAGGTCCGTTTCACGTCATCGTTGGACAGGCATGGGTCGTTTCCGTCTTGATCCGTCCATTCGAGGCTTCTTTAACTTACTTGTATAATTGTAGCGAGAGAAGTTGAAGAGGGGGATGTTGACCCCTAACCCAAAATACAGACCTAAGCGGTGCGATGGGGGTGTGTACTTTACATGACCTAAACGGAAAGCATCCTGATATTCAGAACAGTCAGTTCGGACATCCAGATGGCAGACAATAACTCTATGTGGGCAATTGTAATAGACCTTACATTATTATTATAAATTATATTCCGTGTATACTCTTAATCATCTGAAAATTTGTTTAAATTATGAGTTAACTCATTCTAGTCAACAATGGCTATTCAAACTTGAATTCAATTGACCTTTCGGTAAATCTCATAATTCCTTGCGGTTAGACACGAGATGTCATCATTTGACGTCACGCCGACTTGCATGTGCAGTAAAGATGTTCGCTAAACGATGTGTGCATCGGCGTGACGTCAAATTACGACATCTGGGGTCCAACCGCAAGGAATTATGGGTATTACCGAAAGGTCAATTGTCGACCTTGTGACCATACACCATCAGCTCGAGTTCGCCAAAACACAATTCCCAGAAATCTACGCGACCACAAAATATCGCAATGTGCCTGCTCGGATTTCATAGTTCGTACTAATAGATTGACAGATTGACAGAGGTTAATGGTTCGTATATTTTCCTAGACTACTATTACTGATGAAGTGTCTCTATTTTTCTAACAAATAGTCGGATGTCTTCAGCCAATAGTTGAGGTTCCTCGAGAGCCGCAAAATGTCCTCCTCTCGGCATGCTGGTGTACTGGAGTAAATTGACGTACTTGTATCGGACCCACTTCTCAGGTTTTCTGAAAATGGAAACCTCATTGGGAAAGTCAGCAACCCCCGACGGCACCTTGATTAGGCATCTGAAATGACAAATTTTTTGTGTCAAGACGCAGTGTCGTTTTCACACTATAACAAAATTAACCATCGCATCCAGCATCATGATCATGTCTTTCAGTAATTTCAATAAGTTAGTCACTGATTGTCGGACTCAGACCCAAGATTGAAAATGGTAGTGACCAATAAATGATTGACTGGACCAAGCAAACTTGAGTTTAAAATTGTTTACATTTAAAAATCAGATATGTACCCTATATAATTATTAATCAAATTTATAAATTCGCCACAGGGACATGGGCGCAGCCATTATACAACATCCTATCATTGGGCGATTTTGTTTGTCACTTGTTCTGTCAAAGTAATTTTAGAAAAGTGTTATCAAAAGCAAATAAAAAATATCGAAAGCTGTGAATTTTATGTTTTTTATTTGGCAACACACCAACCTTAGAGCGGCAACTTGCTGAGGTCAAGCTGTCTGGCTGTTGAAAATGACATTTCTGGTATATGTATGGGAATTTATAAATTCGAATTTTATAAAAGGAGTGTATATTACCAGATAACTGAAATAAAAATGAACGGCAAGCACATTTCTTTAAAATAAAACTTGAATGCCCCAATCATTTGATATTTGAGAGTATTAGTTCTTCAGTCTCCTGATTGGTTTTAAAATATCACCAAAGTTTAAAATTACTATAATTTTATCTTACTTGTTAATATCGCCAAATAACAGTGGCACATTTTCCTTATAAAACCTCATCGCTGAAGCCATATTCCCATTCATCCAGTATACCATAATGTTATTGAGTGGATCATCAATCTGCCATCCCTCATTTAGTCCTCCATCTTCTAAGTCACGCCAAGCCATATTGGTCGCGGAAGAAAATTTCTCTAAAATATATGCTGCTAAACCAACAGGTGAATCCGATAGAGAATGGCCTGGGTGGTAAAAAAATAAATTAATACGTATTATTTATAACTCATCGTGAGCGATGAATCGCCGAAACTATGAACTGGCCATAATATAAATTTGTTTACAGGAATACAACCTTAGGCCTGCCCAAATGAGAGTCCCCAACCCAGGAACCGTCTTTGAACTTGGCCCATCCTGCTGGATCAACGCACCAGTTAGATCGTGGTCATCGTATTTTGAGCAATCGTCTATTAAAAGCAGTACTCTATATCCAGGTCTCATCAATCTAGAGGAACTTTAACTATCGCTGGCCAAATACGTGTGATTGGCTGCTTGGGCTTGGCTGAAGTAAATCTTGGCTGTGATTGGCTAAGCACTCCTTGCTCCTACCATGAAGGATGCTTGGTCCTACCATGAAGGATGCTTGCTCCTACCTTGAAGGATGGTTGGTCCAAGCGTGAAGACTGCTTGGTCCAAGTGTGAAGGCACATCCTTCATGGTAGCGTCAAGCACTACGCTGAAGCGTGTGATTGGCTGCTTGGGCTTGGCTGAAGTAAATTTTGAATGTGATTGGCTAAGCACTCCTTGCTCCTACCTTGAAGGATACTTGGTCCTACCATGAAGGATGCTTGCTCCTACCATGAAGGCTTCATGCTTGGACCAAGGGATTTGTCGTAAGACAATGCGATATACAATTAATTTCTGAGAGGACCATAAAAAGAATGATGCAAGCCGAAGAAATTGTGATTTTGATTCCTTTATAAGGCGCTCGGGCAAACTGACACAAAAATGACAGCAACCGCTGTTTTAGAATTTCCTGGCCCCGCTGCTGAGAATCTTCCTTAAACCTGAAATGCTAAGAATTTAATTGGTTCCATTTTTTCTCTGACCCCAGTTGTTTCCACGAGGGGTCGAAGGTCACAGTGGGGGAAAAACTTAAACATTGTTCCATCATATTGTAATGTATCTTAAATTGTTCCTCTCATCACAGGGAAGAAAAAGGTCAATTGTCATATTTTTCTACGTGCTTAGTTCAGGAATTAAAGGTTCGAATAGGTCAAAAGGCAAAAATTAAAAACATACAGAGGTCAAAACAATTGTCCGATTTCATCAAAACTGGTCTCATATTACTCCCCTTAACATAAGAAATCTCAAACATAATAGTATACTTAAATCACAATTTAAGTGCATTTTTGTATTTACATGTCCACCTTCAGAGTTTATGCAGGCAAAGTCCAATAGAAATGTGTCCAAGCATAACATTTCATCAGATTCTGAGGTTAACAATTTCTCAAATAAATTATTTTCTTATTTGGTTTGCCGAGAGGAGTAATTTAATTTGGCTTAACCTTAACTAAGCATCAAAGTGCAAAATGGCAATCGACTTTTTTATTCCTTGAGGTACTAGTATATTACAGCATCATAGAACAGATATTAACTGTTGGCCCCATTATGACTTTCAACCTCTTGTGGGAAGTATAGGGGGCATAGAAAAAATGGAATCAATTCTAGTTTTATCCTTTAAAGTGCAAGGATGCAAAACATTGGTTCCATGTAGGAAAACTAGATAAAAACAACTAGACTTAAAAATCTCCCAATAGCGCCATGTACATGATCAATGTATAGCATCACACATCATTGCGTTCGGTCACAATATAGTTCATTAGGCCTATGTAAAAAAGAGGCCGCTTTAAATGTTGAACTGATATGCCCTGTCCAACCAACTAGTAACGTTACAAAATAAACTGCTCGATGTTGTCTTTGATCACAGTAGGGTGAGTGAATTATCGCCATCTTCTATATTTGGAAGAGCGGTGAGAACCATATCTTAGTATATCGTAGGGGCACTTCCTACAATGTACGATTTAGAAACTCCGTCAACACTTTACAGTGTAAATCTAATTTGAGTACACTTTAAGCAACACGTTTCTTTCATTCCAACTCCTTTTGCTTAATTCCATCTTAAAATGAAAAAAAAAAATCACTAATCATACCAATATAATTGACAAGTCACCTATCGTGTCTGGTTTAGTAGCTTGTATATGAAAATAGCCACTCTCCATTATGACGTCAAAAAACAACGGTGTCACGGGCCACACTTTGTGATGGTCTTCGGCCGGTAGAATCAGTGACGGAAGTAGCTTCCTATAATTAGTTGTAGTAGTGGTGGGTCTACGGAGACCAAGTTAATGTGTAACCCTTTGACATGTCTGAAAATGCAAACCATTGTGATTCAATCATAGACCGGAATTGGTGTAAAAGCTAGTGCCCAAAAATTATTCCTTTCACAATAACGTTTTAAGCTTTTTCACAAAGACGTCAATTAATTATTTTTTAGTACCCATCATCAGATCATGATAGCGCCGTCGCTCTTATGGCCGGGGTGCAATGTCGGCCTTTTTTTAAATATTTTAATATATAATCAATGACATCTATTTCAAGGACATTTCTGGTATATGCATGGGACAAAAATATTTTAATTTTTTCCGGAAAATAGTCCAAATTGTAGCCACACTTTTTGACATTTAATAAAACTGTGGGGGAAGGTGTAAGCGCAATTTGTGTTCAATATACCCAAACAGTTTGACTTTTGGTATTTAGATATTTCTTGAAAAATCGATATAGTGATGAGTCCAGTTTCAGGTTCTTAGCGGAACTTAACTACTCAAATCAAAACTGAATACATCCCCGAACGGTTCCTGAATTTCTTTCTTGAGCGGAATTATTTGTGTCCGGAAATAAAAAGTTACCTAGATCTGATACTTGTTTATCTTGACACGAAAACAGAGTTTCTGATTTACTCATTTCAGGGGTCAGTTACAGCATTTAATAATTGGGAATGTTTGGTTCAGCAGTGACGGACCTCTGAATGTCACTTTAAAACACAGTGGTGCATTGGGGTGCATGGGGCGACAAAAATAATTAGAAGGGTGGAAGGATCCAACCTAGTCACCTCACTAAAATGATCATATGAATCATTCTAAAACTGGTCTTAAAATGATCGCAATGGTGTTAAATATAGCTTCAAAACTTTTATATACGGCATAAACTTAATAACAGCAGATTGTTTTAATAGAGGTTGGATTGAACAATTTGGTCTAATACGTAACAAATTTTGGCCCAAATATAGAGTGATTATCGATTTTCCCCCAAGTCACTGGGCGAATGGGGAGGGGCAAAGTCCAAGTTGTTTGGATTTTGAAAGCTTCTTTTTTAAATCAAAATGCAATCTATTTTCAAAGATCGCATGCATGTTGAGAACCACTAACAATACATAACTTCATACACGTACATTTTGCTTACATTTTGTTTGAGGATCAAAGTTCCCTTATATCAATAAATGGAAAGACCAGAAACACTTACTCAGGTAGAAGCAATCCCATAATAGACGTAATGAATGATCCCCAATCGCCTCCTTGGACATAATATCTATCATGTCCTAATCGTGACATTAGCTTGCCGAAGATACGGGCGACGACGTGAGCAGTCATTCCTAGAAAATTTTTTAACATAAAATCAAATGGATAGTGGCTGTCAATGTGTACATTTGAATGTTTAAGATACCTTTAACATTCAGTGCTCCTGGATCATAGCTTGTTTGTGAACTTCTAAGTGGTGTATTCATTCGAAATGTGGTGCTATAGGTGTTTTCTCACAATGGATCAGATCTGATATTGAAGAGTACCCTTTGAATCTCAAAAAGCTTCGCTACTAACACACATTCACGATATACATTTACGACAATCCCAGTACCTGATTTGTGAGACGCTTCGGAGTACCCAAATCCAGGTATCGATGGGCAAATAACTTCAAATATATCTTCCGCGGTGCCTCCATTGTTTAAAGGGTCGGTTAATAACGGAATTATCTGGCATAAAGGAGAGTTCAAATAATCAATTATACAATCATCTTGAAAGAGGAAAAGAAATAGATTTGAAAGAAAGTCCTCTTATTAAATTATAGACTAATTTTGCGGATTTTGAAAAAGAATAAAAAACAACATCAAAAACATCAACAACAACAACAAAAACAATAAAAAAAAAAAAAAAAAAAAAAAAAAACATCAACAACCAAACATTTAACCAAATGACATTTATGCTGTAACGTTGTGGCTAAAAGAAAACATAAAATTGTCGTCATTTAATCCGACCTCGAGAAGAAGACAAAGAGACAAAGGAAGCGTTATGGACTCGCAAGGGAGGGGCAACACCATGAATAGTGTTGAGGGCACGTTCTTTCTAAGTCACATATTTGATTCTCTAATCAACCCCAACGCTGGAGACAGGAGTACCACTTTCGGGAAAATCAAAACATCCGGTCAAGGTTCCCGCTCCAAGCAGATGGATCAATAACATCGTCAACACTTTGAGAAAGCCAGAAGGTTTCTGGCGAAGCTGTCGGCAGAAAAACGGCAGTTTTTCATTTGGTCTTGACAAATGCACTCAATATAGCTACCACCGTGCACTCTGTACGTGAGACACTAGCGGCGGACTGCACCAATCAGCGATATAGAATAAAAACTAGATAACTAAAGGACCAATCACAGGACGAGCTAGCTGGAGGAATGGCGACCATTATGCTAATTAGGAGATTGTTGTTTATGTCCGTGACGTCATTTTTTGCCAAAAATTTTTGTGCCGAAAAATGACGAACAATTTCAGTTTTCTTTCCATTACTGTTATATTGTGAAACACCATATAGCTGTGGAGTTAGTCCAATATGTTAGGAAACCGATGACCCCATGTTGACACTGGCTAAATAAGCTGTATTTTCACTCGTAAGGGTGACAGTCACTGTTGCAATTTCGTCATTTTATTTTTCACAGACGAAATAAGAAGAGTTTAACTTTTGAGGTCGTATAGTAGATCTGTTTACCAGTCGTTTTGATTTTCGTAACAACAGTTCGCCCTTTGAAAAGTGAACTTCGACGTACGTGGTGCGAAACTTTCTTGCCACCACTTGCCAAGTTTTCTTACGGTGCTTTCCGATTCTTTTTATCGTGTGGTTGATCAGTGCATGAGCGGTAATGACACACGGCTCCAGGGCATTCGCTTAACTGCCTTGGCACCAATAGGAAGAGAAAGAAAATACTTATGTTACGTTACACTTCTCTTACGTCGATACAGCATTTTCACCGATTTAATGTCACTGATCAGCTTACCTTGTAAAATTCATAGAATGACCCAGGCCAACCATGACTAATAAGCAGAGGTTTGGATTTCTGTCCTGGTTTCAATGACGGTTTCACATGTACAAAATGTATATCAAGTCCTTCTATGTTAGTAAGGTAATGATTGTACTTGTTGAAATACTTCTCTTGAGCTTTGAAGCTGAAAAGAAATATATATGAAGGGTATAGCAAACCATAGATTGAGCAAACACAACAACATCAACTTAACGACCATATGAAACATGTTACTTGTGATGGTCGATTATCAATAGAATATCCATTCATGCGAGGAGTCTCGGGTTGGAATTCCACCCAGAGCAAACAACTTCTTTCTTTCTTTTCTCTCTTTATACCTTCCTTCCTTCCCTTCCCGTCGCGAAAAAGCCCTGTGGGGATTAGGGTTAGGAGACAAAATGGGAATATTTTTTGGAAGTTTGGAAATATCAATTAGTATTTTCCCTTTTTTATTTCCTCAAACTTGTTCCTAATGTGTTTGGCAAGATTGTAAATTTGAGGCAATAAAAAATTGCAATTAATATTTCAAGTAAAATGAATACTATGAAAATTAAAAGGCTGTAATCTTTGGTGATTGAAAAACATATCTCACTTACTCATATTTGTTCAACCAATATTTGACAACAGTTTGCATGTATTCCGGTCTGACGCCATAGTGAAACTTCGTTCCTTCAAGTCCTTCAAAATGTCTGGTATTCCGTAGTCTCGTCTTCAGATCATTGATGGTGTCATTGCTGATGCTAATGGAGAATTTTCGAATCGATTCATCTACCTATATGTGAATAAACACCACAACATAATAGAGTGTAATACATTATTAAACCTTACTCATTAACACTGGCATGCATTTCTTTTCGATATGGTGTGGTGGAGTTTCGTGCAAACTCCGTGAAGCAGAGTCAACGGTGCGCCTTTTGCTCTCAAAATAACCTTCCATTGATAAATGCGCAATTTGCAATTTTAAAGCTAAAAATGATTAGATATGACATTAAACTGGAAACACTGCGCGAGAAGCGCGTTAAAATTTCAAAAGAAAAACTCGTCAAATATTATAAGGTTAATTTGGATAAAAACACATGCATTTTCGTGGCATTTGGGGGATGGTTTTATGAACCAGATGCCCCTTGTCGAAAATTGACCTCCCGAATATTGTAACCATTAGACCGAAAGGTTTTTGTTCCGAAGGGTCAATAACCTTTTCCCGAATGAATTTATAGAAAAGCGTGTTTAGACAAACGACTCTTCGGAATTGAAATATTTCGGAATATTGCAATTCCCTCCTCATTGGGTACTGTAATACATGCAAATAGATGTCCCAATCAACTGAAAGTTTTGAAATAAGCTTTTTTCGTGAATATCTATTGTAACATAGACCTACCCTAAAAGAAGAACTAATAAATAAATAAGTAAATAAAAAATTCCCCTTTACCTTATATACTTTTATGTGTTGTGATAACTGCCTTGACGAATCACTCTTTTACAACAAGATATACCGTAAAACCTCGTTTACAAGCATATCGTCGGTCGCAACACATACTGGCGTACGTGAAGGACAAAATATGTTTCCGAGCAAACCGTTTTTTAAGGATATGCTACTAGTAACGGGGTCTATACTTCTCCACTGTTATCTCTGAGTGGCCCGATTCCATTTGAAATTGAAGTTTAAGGTTCAAACTATTAAACCGTGTCTTTAATAGTTAACAAGGAATAACTTTTATAGGATAATAGTTAGCTCTAAAGCTATACGCCACTATGTGAAACGGAAAATTTGGAAAATCACTCTACGCTACTATGTGTTGCGACCGACGATATAGTGTGTTTTTGATGAATCAAATACAATAGATTGGTCTTACAATAGTACTTGTTTGTATATGTTTGTATCGGTAATTAGTTTGCTCAAACTCCATAATATTATAATTTTGTCAATGGATGTCGTCTGGATTAATGTAGCTTTCATACTAATAGCCTAAACAGAAGCTATCAGGTACCTATCCACCCGAGCCCAAATATAAGATCGCCACGAACCACCACCTAGAATTCTACTCACCTTAGACGCCTTCTCTCGGCCCCCTCTCCCCCACCATCCATCTCCCAAGGGTGGTGGGGTAGGCGGATCTGAGAATATGCCAGATAAATATAAACCTGCAACCACTGCCAGGACTGAAAGAATAAGCGGCCATCTCCAACCCATGATAAACGACTGGTAAATACGTCTAAATAATTAAAGATGAATTGTTTTCTCACAGATACTATATCACAGCAAAAGTAGTTTTTCGACGGAGCTTTCTAATGTTCAATGAATGATTCGTTTTAAAGATAGTACCCCAAACTCGGGGAGCTAGGTTTTGCAAATGTATGCTTTTTTTGGCAGAACACAGCTATCTAAAATGAGATACATAAGCACCAAGCATTTTACTAATAACAATTGTGACATTATTTATTATAGTACATTTAATGGAAAATAAGTGAAAATTAAATGTATAGATAATCAAAAGTATCAGTTACAGTGTTTTGGAAAAAAATACACAAATTTGAATTTTTTTGCAAACTCGACATATTTGCTTACTCGAAATTATCATATAATATGACCCTAAAATTAATTTGTAAAGATTCAAATTTGAATTGTTTGGCAAAACATTGTAACTCGACATTTACTTACTCGAAACAGTGATAATATACAAAAATATGCATCAATGTGAACTTTAAAGATATATTTCTCAAATTAAAATTGTTTAAGTTACGCTTAGGATCTAATTAAATTGTTTGAATGCTAAATATTTAACTTTCTAAACACTTATCTGTCCCCAATTTCTAAACACTGTTTTGCCAGTGTATAGTCGTGTTCACACAGTCGGATATAAGTGTGTTATTACCGGTAATAAGCGACTTATAACCGGTATTAGTGACTTATTACCGGTATTAAGTGACTTAAATCCGACTGTGTGGACACGACTAATATGTCCCGAGAATCACTCACGCGGATTATATCCCCCTGAGATCATACGTGTATAAGCTGATACCCTTTGCATATTATAATGTAAGGTATTTAAACCAAAAACTCACCTGGTCACCTAAACTTTGCAGTTGCAACAGGCAACTTGCCGGAACTACATATATATTAAACAAGCTGTGTTACTATTTAGGCTTATTTTTAGTATATATTTAGGTTTTATACTCGTCGGCCCATGTGAATTCTTCAACGGCAGTGATTGACCTTCGCTGTAAGCTTGCACAGTTGTATGTACACAGTTCGAAGGTTATAAACATCTCAAAAAAAGTAACAAACCCCCTTAAATAATTACCACTATTCATAAACGGGTGAATGTGTTACAAATCTGTAAAATGTTGGAAGCAGAATTTATTTCTGCACATTTTGACACCTCATTTGTATCAATTGACTAAATATTGACGTCACGGCGTACATTTAAATCAATGTAACCAAAGATTTGAAAGTTGCAGTAAATTGTATTGATTTTGTATTCAGTGGAAGGAAATCTGTGTAATGATATCTGAGTGTTTTTGTATTGTAAAAATTTGTAAGTAAGTGCAACTTTCAAATCTGGACCTCACTACATTAAATTGACCGGTGTTTTATTGTTTTCTGGGCTATCGTATCACACACCACTCCACGCCATACATAATTTCTGCCAGTCACATTTCCCCAATATGAAATTTTTTTAAAGTAAAATTTTTAATTTTAATTTTACATCATTAAAGTTTGGCGGAGGCGGGGTTCGAACTCACGGCGGCGGACTGCTTTGGACACACTATGAACCCACCGCCTTAGACCACTCGGCCACTTGTCTTGTTGGAATTCATTTGAAACTTATTTGAAGATATAATCGCAACTTCAACATAGGCCTACCACGTGACAAGCAAAGGCAGAAAACGTACCATATTTTTGAATTTTATTTGCCTAAAAACATTTATGTGTATTATTAGCGCTCAATTGTTGTTAACTGCGTGTTTTATACGAAAAATATCCAACAATAAACATGATAACTGGGCGTTTATATGGACAATACATTATATCGATTTTGACACGTGCTTGTGTCTCAGTACATTTCCATGGTCAGTAAAATACTATAGAGAAAAACCTACCATTTTCTTGTATACACGTTCGATGTTTTGATCAAGTATGTGAATATTCGACATTAGACCCATAAATGTTTTTTCAGGAAATAAAAGATTAGATTACCATAAAAACGAAACAGTAATCTTTGGTTGGGTCTAATGTAATATTCACATAGAATTTTCAACGTTTTTCTATCCTTATTCTTGCTCAATTAAAAAAATATTTTGGCGTATATAAAATTGAAATAAAATTCTCTGCCTCTTAAACGACATCAAATGTGCCACAATGTGGGTATCACGAATCGTTATATATGATGTGCAGTTAATATTCATATTTTCTTTTATACAGAGGATGCTTCAGTTTTGACAGGAAAAATATTTTCTTGAAAACCCTCTCACTCAGTTATTTTAAAAAGTTAACCACGCTTCCCCTGAATGTGCAATAAATTAGCATTAAAATTTTTTCTTATTCTAACAGCAAGCGTTTCTAGAATGAAGTAAGGCGAAATGTGGTGTAATCGTATCAAATGAGGTGTCAAAATAAATTCTGCTTCCAACGCATTTTACAGATTTGTAATACAATAGCCCATTTTTGAATAATGGAATAATTTAAGGGGGGTTAGTTACTTTTTTGAGATGTTTAAGCTACTGCTGTGATATCAAAGCATGTCGACCGCGCACCACTAAGCACGAACTTGGTGAGTAATAATCGACCGACAAGAATAATAAATTATAGCGAGCAGGGCTAGGGTTATCGTCTAGATGTTCAGTGTGCATAATATGCGACGGGCTGGTAAGCTGCTGCAGTGTACATGTACATTCACTACTGCATACCGATTTTGAGAAAATCTGGTGCGTCAAATGTCATCATTTCGCGATGTTATCACTCTGTTGTCATCTTCATCCACGCCTGTATTGCTGAAGAGAATACCTGACGAGAACAAACAGGAATATATAGTAAAATTTAAAGTAACATATTGTTATTTTATTATTATCAATCACGATTTATAGTGATATTAATATTTATAGCATATTGTTAAATTTCTTCTTACGACTGAGTCATTTTGGTGACATTTCTTCGTTAGAAATTTGTTCACGTATATCATTTAATTTTCATTATTATTAAATAAATTATTATTATTATTATTATTATTATTATTATCATTATTATTATTATTATTATTATTATTATTAGTTATATATTATTATTAAAATTATATTATTATTATTATTATTATTATTATTATTATTATTATTATTATTATTATTATTATTATTATTATTATTATTGCAAATATCGCTATAAGGAGGACGCCCTCGATGATTTACCAAATTCTGATATTTACATGATTGTAATGTACTTTGCATACCTTGTAAAAATCATCGGGCTCTAAAGGTCATATATATTGCTCGGACAACATCATATCATTGGCAAGCTAATATTATGAGGACAATGAAAATGACTCTTTTTTTGAGAAAAATAAGACGTTTAAAATTGATATTCCGCAAAAACCACCTTAAGCAATGAGTTCCTTCGAACGAGACAGATTTGACCTAGAAAAAAGTTGACATCATGAAATGACTGTGCCTGCTTTGCCAGAAGGGACCATAAACATTCTCAATGCACAGATTGTATACTGTAGTTGTTCACAGAAAAAAACCCCTCTGAATTAAGTATTACAAATTTAATGGTTTTTAAACATATGGATAAAATCAGCCGCTTCTTTTTATATATATATATTAGTAAATTGTGATATTACAATTCATGTGTATATCAATATCATGAGAAATAATTGGGCTAAAAAGAATAAAATAATTTGAGTTTAATATTTCAGCGTGATCAATCTGAGACTAGCATATAAACCGTGTTAAGTCCACAAACTCAAGTATCTGATTTCCCTGTGCGATATTGCAATGCTATAGTTATTATAGTTTCAGTTGGATGAAATATTACAAAGCAAACGCATAGTAACAATACTGTGTGAGGCTTTGTTTCCGAAATGAGAACAATAGTCTGCATATTGTTATGCAGCATTGTTATGGTAAATAATAGTACAACTCATTAAAGTGATTGTGATTGTGTCGCACAAGTAAATGAGAGCATGATATAGTGCCCGCTTCATTTACTTACGTCATCAGCCCGCTGCTTTAAAAAATAATTTCGCTTCAAACCGGGGAAGAACACGTACGAGCCCGAACTTTACCCACACAATTTCTCTTTTTTCAGGAGAAATACGCATAAAAAATTGAGTGTCAACTTGTAATGTAATAATAATTATTTTCTTCGAATAGAGATAAACTTCTTTTTGCAATAGACCTGCCCTTTAAGGGGTGGTGCAATATTTATGTGTATTTGGTACAGATATTTTGGGCACCATTTTTGTATTACGCCCTAAAACGTTAGTAACACGTTCTAATATGCAAAATATCCTGCTCGCATGTGTAAGGGGAGGGGGCAAGTCTTTTAGCACATCAAGGGGGGGCACAGGTTTTGGCACGTCAAAGGGGGGGTTGGCACTGTCAAGGGGGGGTGTTCAAGCGATTATTGGCAGACAATTTTGAGAATTCACCACCCCGTGGGTACACATGATTATTGCACAGCCCCTTATCATCTTTGCATGGTATCAAAATTTGCTAAGGACGACGCCCTCAATGATTTTCCAAATTTTGATATTGACACGCTTGCTATATGTGCTTTAGTAAACTAACATACCTTGTAAAAATCCTCGGGCTTTAAGGTGTAGTTGTGACAAAACCATCGTATGCACTGTATTATCTGATCTCACCCGTAGTAATGAATGGGATTAGATAACGGTCTGCGGACATGATGTAATCTTTATACTCTTTTCTTTTAGACCATCCGAGCTATATAAGGTTAAAATTATCAAACTTTCGCATCAAGGTTAAACATGCTTTATAGCAATACAAACATACCTTTTATCATGTTTATTAATGTACGCTTTTTTGACGATGATTTACGCGAAAAACGCGATGTATTTTTCTTTCAAAAAATCCCTTATTTCACAAATTCTTGTTGCTTTCCACTCATCGGATCATCTTTTTATGTGACGGAAGTGATTTTATGAAGGTATGGTTTATGCTTTTCAGATAATTTTTAAATTGTTTTTGAGACAAAAACCTTCTAGCAGAATAGCTGTTTTCACTTGTTTTGAAAAAGTTGTTTTAACCTTGTTTTTTACCCCATAATTTCTCTCATTTATCGAAGCCCTGCCCTCCTTCCGATACATTAAACATTGACTTCAAAGTGTTTGGCAACTGTTTAAACTTGATGCAAATGATGCAAAAGTAAATCTTGATTTAAAAGTAATAACGTAGTCACTATATAGCTCGGGTGGTCTAAAGGAAAAGATCGCCCTTACTCAGAACATGCCAGTGGTACAAACGAGATGTAACGTTACACTGCGTCACGCAGTGCCGCCGACAAGGGGGTTAAGGGGTGCGTTACCCCGGGCCCGGGCCCGGGGGCACTCATGTAAAAGTTGTAAGCATCCGTGTGAATTGACTTTCAAAAATTACCCTAAGTTAGGATGTCGAAAATGTGTCAAACCCTAAACGAGGATTTTACTCAAATAATAACACCCTAAGCGAGGAATTTGTCCCTTAACAAGGACAGACATTATAAAAACACCCTAAGCGAGGAATTGGTTTGAAATGTGCCCCTGGGGACATGGGGAAGACATCTCATCAGACACACATTTATTAAGTCATTAAAGTATGGAAATATTTTTATAACTTTAGTCCATATCTGTAATATTGCATCATTTGTGATTATGATTTACAGGGTAAGCAAGAAATGGCATCATATTATCAAAAACCACGCCTGGTCTGTAATCGACTTCAGAGACAGAGGTCCAATCAGAAAGGTACCAAACATTTTTGAGTATGAAGAGTGTGGCAATGAATGGATTTTTCCAATCAACGATACTGAACAGTTGAAGTTCCTGGGCCTTTATGCTGGCGTAGGTTTGAAAGAGATTTATCTAACTGCATTGAGTGCTGAAATCATGAGCTATTTGTGCGTGAACTGTCCTAATATACACACACTTTCAATTAGATTGGATGTCGATGACGACATACTTCATTTCCCGCCGAAACTGCAACGACTGGAGCTGAAATACTGGCCATCGCCTGAATTGAAAAATTTTGAACGATTTATACCATGGCTAGACAGATGTCCTCATTTGCGCAAAATAGCCCTTCGTGAGTTCCATCTATCTTTGCCATGGATGAAGAAGTTGTCAGAAATTACAGGTTTACGTGAGATAGATGTTTTTGGAAAGTTTTATGAGCCCGAGACAGCTGATGAGGATTTGTCTTCAACAATTGGGTCTCTGACAACGTTGACATGCTTAAAATTAACCACTAGGGATCTAAAAACACCTTGTGTCTGTATTGATAATTTTTTACGATCCATCGCTCACTGGACCAATCTTAAAGTATTGACATTGCGAGGCGTGATTTTCACAGACGAGGCATTTGATGGTGCGCTACCAGGAATACTCAATCTAGAAACACTTGAACTAGCAGGAATATCCGTGACGTCATTAGTGGTTAAACTTATTGGAATTCATCTTAGGAAACTAAAATTATTGACATTAACATCACCCATATGCTATTACTGGGCCAAACGGGACGTCTCACTGCCACGGTATTCATGCGAAAGTTTACAAGCATTATCATACCATCCCAAGCTTGAATACTTGGAGCTACATCAACCAACTAATAATAGAGAAGAGAAAGATGAGAAAGAACGTTGGATCAGACAGGTATATGATGTGTTAGTCACACTTCCAAAGATAACAAACGTTAAATTGCTGGGATTCGAAATACTTAATTATTTTAGAAAAGAAACATATCCAGTCATTAAATATGCGGAAATTGAAGTGGTCAATCAAATTAAGTCATATATTATTTTTCACCCTGATGATGCAATGAGTATGAACCCTCTTGATGGTGTTGAGGCAGTTCTTTCTCGCTATGCCCAGCGTTGTGCCCGAACGCTAGCGATTTTATAGCCACATCAGGATGAAAAAGTGGTATACACGGATCTTGACGACATCGACATTTTTTTAACATATTCTTCAAAACGATATTATAGTTTAGATCAACCAACCATAGGCGGACAAAGTCAAAAACTGAAGTTTGTTCAATTTTCTGAAACTTTGTCAGGGTTGAGGTATTGCGTCAAGAGGTTTATCCTATTATGATGATCCACATGGTTTGGTTGCCATGGCAACGCAGATCAAAGATTGACAGCTTTTTCTCATTTTATAGGTGTAAATATAATTATGGTAAATTTAGAGTGTTGGCCTATAAACAAGTTACACAAAAAGTAACTTACATATTGTATTATTAAAAAGACTCTATTCAACCTAACATACCATCATGACCATGTGTTGCGGGTAAATTTAAAGTGATTTGATTCCCTATTTGTGCAGTTGGAAAAAATTGTGCTCATCCAATTTGGCTGTTATTTTAAAATAGCACCAGTCAATTTTCTCAATACATTTTCTTATTGATGTGATTGTTCATACCTTTGGCAGTGCACACAGATCATCAATCAGGTGGCGCTCTTTGATCCCGTTTGTTACACAAGTGCTACAAATTTACATTTTTCGTCAAAATATTTCTCCATCTTTCCGTTTTTCCGCAAGTGAAACAAGGAAAACAATATAAAACATCGAGTAGTACAAGTTGAAGCAATTATTTAATGGCACAGCACATCTTTTGATATAAAATAGAGGTTTGTCACACCAGACTTAAGTACCTGTACAACGTCATTATTGTTGAACACTAGACATACTAGGCTTAACACCCGCCTTAAATGTTTACAGTCTTAGGATGCTATGGAACTATTTCATTTTACCTTATATACAGATATCCGATAACATATTATGCGCACAACAAACAAAAATAGATAAAGCTAAACGGACTCACCGTTGACCCACTATGACCCAACTCAATATGACAAGATGTTAAAACATGATGAAATGACACAGCCAGTCCATGTGTCGTTATAGTCTTAGTATACAAGTACTAAAACTTCAAAGGTGCGTGCATGTCTGTTGATATTGCACCATAATGATCCAAATAAATCCAGAGGCCACAACAAAAGTGTACTTGAATCCAACATGGCGCGCAAATTTTCGAACGGCTCATTCCATGCTAATTTAAAACAGAATGGTTACACGACCTCTTGGATGTTGTTCTACCATTGGTCGTGGGTACCTTTTGTGTCACCTTGGTGCTATTTAACTGTATTTTAAAGCTTAAAATGAGTTAACTACCCACTAAAGTCTACGATATAGTAACAAAACAAAACATCTGTAACCCCTATAAAGTGTCAACCCCCGATTTGAGATTATTTGGTCCGGCAACAGAAGTCTCATAGATTTCACTAACTTTGATCCACAAGCCTCGATCAGCACACTTTACAGGTTCGCACGGGTTACAACGAGACAAATTAGCAGTAAAGTTCCTTGTCTTGGGGAATATCAAGCTAACTCAACCTCTCGCACCATCCTCGAACGCCGTGTCGATTGAGCTGCCTTGACTGCCCGGTCAAATATAAGGTAGTTTCCATGGCAACGGCCATATATACTCCTTTTAAAGTAAATTTCCTAAGTAAAATTGACTAAAACAGTAAGTTTGACATGTAAGTAATCTTACATGGGCACGTACCTTTTACATTTTACTACCTTGGCAATTAAAAGGTGTCAAAGTCTAAATAACATCAAATTTGGCCAAAGACAGAGTAAGATGAAAACTGACCCAAAATGGCAATAAAAATATTGAGAATTGTTTATCTGTTTGTGACATTAAATGGAAATGAGACTTTAAGGTAAATACGAAGTGATATTTCTGGACTTTTATGTGCTACTTTTGTTTACCCTGTTACCATGGCATTTGGAATCAAATCAGATTTGTTAATGCTATTAGAGTCACGCGGTTGCAGTGACCGGTCGGGTTTAAAAATAAACGACTGACAAAGGAGACTAAACAGATGCTCCGCGGGACTATACACGAAACACTAAAACACTTTAATCTTATGATATTTTCGCTGGGTGTAAATTATATCTAAAACCATGCTAAAATGTTACTTACTGTTAAGTGTAATATTTTTACAACTCGTTTATTCAGAAAGTGACATTACAGTCAATCATTGTTTGACAGCACACATTCTTGCTTCATTTCACGCGGTATTTCAAAGGCAAAATTATTGGAAAATAATACGTATGATATGCAGAATTTTTGAGCCCTGCTGCTACAGCCCTAGCTGCAAATCAATTTTGCACTGCTTTGATACCCTACATACAAATTGCGAACCCCATTCGCCGAAAAAAATAGGAATTCAAAATTCAATGCTGTATTTATTATTATTATTATTATTATTATTAACAAATACTTATACGGCGCTCTACAGCGATCACAACGCCTTACAATAATACAAAATTACAAACAAACGAAGAAGCAAAAAATCAAAAAGAAGCACATAATAAAACAAATCCCTAAACTTTAGGGAATAAATGGGTTTTCAGATGGCGTTTGAAGATTTGGACGGACGCCGTCTCTCTGATGCCAACAGGAAGCTGGTTCCAAAGACATGGGCCAACCACGTAAAATGCTTTGACACCAGCCGTACGCCTCGAGCGTGGAACAACAAGCCTGGTAACATCAGAGGAAGAACGGAGTCGACGCCTATAGTCATCATTGCCATCTGAAACATTGTACAAAACAAGATCATTGGTAAGATAGCTAGGAGCTAGATCATGAAGACATTTATAGATATATAACAGAATCTTGTACTTAATTCTGTCCTTAACCGGAAGCCAATGAAGAGTACACAGAAGCTGTGACGAACTTTGGTCCCGTCCACAAGCAAATACCAACCGCGCAGCCTTATTCTGCAGGCGCTGAATACGTTTGAGGTCGACTTCCTTGGCGCCAAAAAGTAACGAATTGGCATAGTCTATTCGGGACAGGACCAAAGATCGTACAGCGTGATGACAGGCTTCTTGTGTAATAAACCTTCTTATTCTCCATAAATTACGAATATGATAATTTACGCTCCTACACAGACCACTGATCTGGTCGGACATATTCATGGCGGAATCAAATATGACGCCTAGATTTTTTACAGAGGAGGTAGTTTGAATGGTTATGTAACCGAGCTCCATTTGAATACCTGGCAATGTACTCAATATTCTTGGTGTGGCGATTACCATAAACTCACTTTTGGCTTGATTCAGTTGTAACTTGTTTTGATACATAAGAGTTAAAAAATCTATATCATGATCCTGTATTTCCAAACACAGCACTTAAACACAGCACTAAAATATAAAACACATCACTAAAACGCAGCACTGTAATAGAAAACAAAAGAATAAAACAATTCATGCAGTATTTCCAAACACATCACTAAAACACAGTACTTAATTCCTAGATGTATTTCCAAACACAGCACCAAAACACAGCACTGTGTGTTCGTAAACATGGATAAACATACCCAGCAAACATAAAACGTTTTCGACATCATTTGCAAAAGGTTATAAAAGTTTGTCAGAAAACGTTTAAATGTTATATAAAGGGTATATAAAGGGCATAAAACGTTTTTGTAAGAAAATAAAAAAAATATTTTTGAAAACTTACTGCAAATATTTTAACATAATGTTATTTAAGTGTTGACAAAATATTTGGCAAAAAGTGCTTGCATTAATAGTTTACAATAACATTTTCAAAACATTTCTGAAATATTGCTGTATTGTTTTAGAACGTTTTCATCACTTTTATATAACCCGACATTAAATGTTGTTAAAACGTTTTTCTGAACCAAAACCCAAAATATAACTTGTTTAACACATTTTAAAACGTTTTTGTGTTTGCTGGGTAGGTCGGTAATGGGAACAAGTGAATGAATGAATGAATCTTTATTTCCATAATAAAAAACAACAAAATACAAAGAAATTCAACATCAACAAAATAAAATAAAACAAGACAATTATGGAGGAGATGATCGAAAGGCCAATAAGGCCAGCATTGACCATCCCCTTACAGAACTAAATTAACAACAAACAGAGTATATTAAGCCTATCACACAAGAACAAAAACGGGGCTCCAAGAACTAGTTATAAAATGAGATTAGCTGTGTTTTATATTTGTTTCGAAAATGTTTTATTGAGTTTGCTACTTTAAGGTTATCGTTCAGGGAATTCCATAACAGTGGGCCGGTAGTCCTGATTGAATGATCAGTGAATACTTTCTTGTTTCTTGTTTGATTATACTTACCTAGCTGGGGGTTTACAACCCCCCGAGCTACGGTCCTGTTTTGCTATCCGATTCTTAGTCTAGCCGAGCCGCGGCTAGACTCATGTTTCTCAGCGGTTTCTTTCTTCTTCTTTCTTTACCTAGCTGGGGGGGGTTACACCCCAGCTAGGTATTCTAATGCTTTCTGGCAACAAAACTTCAAAATGCTTCTCCTCCTACATGTTACGCCCTACAATTACGTAACTTGCACACATGTATCGCCTATATCCAGTACCCATAGGGTGTAAACGAAATCGGGGTCAAAGGTCATTAAAGGGGCATTTCCAGTATATAACCAAATACCTTCAAAATGCTTCTTCTGCCACATATTTTATAGCACAATGACATCGCTTGCACGTACGCATCGGCTATAACCAGTGCCCATAACTTGTAAACAGAATTGGGGTCAAAGATCATTAAAAGGGGCATTTCTGGTATTTAACCAAATACCTTCAAAATGCTTCTTCTACCACATATTACATAGCACAATGACGTCACTTGCACATATGCATCGGCTTCACCCAGTTCCTGTAACTCGTACACAGAATTGAGATCAAAGGTCATTAAGGGGGTAAAATCTTACAATTGTATTATCTGGACATCTGTATGGGGTATGGGGCTCAACCTCAGTGACAACAAATCTCGTGACCAGGGGAACATTTTGCAGGGGTCAGGTCAAAGGTCATGCAGAGATCAAATTTTAGAAATGCAATTTCTGGACATCTGATAGTGGTACAGAGCTCAAACTCAGTGACAACAAACTTAATGACCAGGGGAATATGTTGGAACACATTACAGGGATCAGGTCAAAGGTTATCAGGGGTCAAATCTTATAATTTCATTTTATGGACATCTGTAAGGGGTATGTGGCTCAAACTCAGTGACAACAAATCTCATGACCAGTCGAACATTTTGCAGGGGTCAGGTCAAAGGTCATGCAGAGGTCAAATTTTAGAAATGCATTTTCTGGACATCTGGAAGGGTACAGGGCTCAAACTTAGTGACAACAAACCATGGGAACATTTTGGAATACATTGCAGGGGTCAGGTCAAAGGTTATCTTGGGTCAAATCTTAGAGTTTTATTTTCTGGACATCTGTAAGAGGTACGAGGCTCAAACTCGGTGACAACAAATCTCATGACCACGGGAACATTTTTGGAACATTTTGCAGGGTCAGATACCTCCAAAGTACCAACATGCCCAGCTAGGTTTGTGGTCTATGTCCACCATTTGCCACTAGTTCTTTCTTTAGTCTAGCCGAGCGGCGGCTAGATTCCTGTTTCTCAGCGGTTTCTTTCTTCTTTATCTTCTTTCTTCTTTCTGTCAACATTTTACATAATTTGCTCTAGCTCCTTCATTATTTGACCGATTATGACCATTATTATGTTTTCTGAATCTTAGTCCCTATACTTTGTACAGAGCTGAAGCGTCCGATTTTTTCACACACTTGGACGCTTTAAAAAAACTGGGCTGTTTTTAATATTCGCATACCCAATTTTTTAGCGTGAACGTTTTAAATTTTACATTTTGCGCCAATATACGTATTTTTAGAACCGATCGTATGGGGACCATAAATTGTGCAAACGAGACTAATTTATCGAGACGATTTGCAAAGATTTATCAATCGTCTGCAAAAAAAGATGGCGGGGGCGGCGACGGAGGACGAAGCGCCAAGCCAAGTAAATAGCCAAGAACTAAACGATATAATCCAACAGAAAGATAGCAAAAACACTCAGAGAAGCACTGCTGGCCAGGAATTATTTGCAGGCTAGAAACCTCGATACGAATTTCGAGCAGTGGAGCATGCAACAGTTGGCAGATACATTGAGAAAGTTTTATATCGAAGTTCGGCGAGCTGATGGAAAGGAATACAAAACCGGGAGCTTGATAAACATCCGATCTGGCTTGAATCGACACCTCAAAATGAAAGGAATAGCAGTTAATATTATATCTGAACCAGTTTTCGCTCAAGCAAACCTGGCATTTGCAGCAAATCAAGCAAAGTTGAAGAGGGAAGGTCTAGGAGACACGACAAACTACGTACCGATCGATGCAGATGACATGACACAACTTTATGAATCTGAATCGGGTTGCAAAATAAAGTATGGTTTGAGTTGATGTTTTTCATCTGTCTCCGAGGACGCGAGAACCTGAGAAAGCTGGAAAAAGACCACTTTGCCATCGCTACGGATGCCAACGGCAGGCGTTACGTCTATCAGTGCAAGGATGAGATGACTAAAAAAGATACGAGGTGACAGCATGAAGAGTCGCGTTGATGGTGGAAGAATGTATGAAACCAAAACAGAACGTTGTCCGGTGGCATCGTTTGAAAAGTACCTATCTAACCTCCATCCAGACAACAACACATTATTCCAGGCACCGATCCGGTCTAGATCAGAAAGTAGTGGAAAGCCATGGTATAGAAATGCACCAGTAGGTGAGAAAACTCTAGGCAATTTCATGTCTAAGATTTCATTAGCTGCAGGTCTTTCGAGGCGTTACACAAATCATAGTTTAAGAGCGACTTGCATCACTAGGCTTGATGAATGTGGGTTCGCAGCAAGGGATATCTGCGTGACACACAAACGAAGCCAACATCACTTATATTGGTCGACCAAATGATGCAAAAAAGCAGAAAATATCAGATGCATTGTAGTGTTCGCTTGCAGATGCATTGTATTGTTCGCTTGGTGAGAATGAATTAGTGCCGGCAACATGCTCTCGTGCACCTCCGTCGCCGTCTCCACCTCCACATTCAGAAACTGGGCATGAGCCTGATGAAGCAACAGAGTTATTACTTACAAACTCGCAGATGCAAAGTTTGATGGACGATTGCGGCGTAGATCTTCCTGCCGGTGTCATGCCTGCAGTATTAGAACGAGCACCGCTGCAGCGCGCTACCGCAACCGCAACAACAAATAAGTACAACTACCAGAAGTAGTAATAGTACTATGCTGTCAAGCAAACAAGACAATAGGAATAGTATGAACTTCCACAACTGCAGCGTCACAATTAATTCCAATTGACTAAATTAAAAACTTTTACGAGTTTTGCATTGAAGTTTTACATTGGACTTTTTTGGAGTTTTTACGATTACGTGTTTACATTGGATTTTACATTGAACATTTTCGATTGGATTTTACTATTACCTGTTGGATTTGGACTTTACCGTTAGTGTTGGACTTTACCGTTAGTGTTACGAACATTTACGTGTTAATTTGATTGAACGGAAGGTAAGTTGGAAGGTAAGTGCAATTTTTAAAATCTGGAAAACAAAATTGAAAAAAAATCTGAATATTTTTTTTGAAGTTTAAAAAAATCTAAGATTCTGAAAACATAATAATGATAAAATTGGATGGTTTTTTTTCACCCAATACTACAAATTAATTGGTCTCGCTATGAGTTTTAAAATATTGGACTCCACCACGTCTCGTCCAATATTTTAAAACTCATAGCGAGACCAATTAATTTGTAGTATTGGGTTCAAACCATCCAATTTTATATCAAACTTGGGCACCAGCTCCACTACCCCAGCCTTTACATATGACATGACCCATTTGGGGTCAACCGTCACGCATGAGTAATTTTGGCTAAATATGTGACAAGGGGAGGCTATAGCCGTGGAGGCTATAGCCGCGGAGCTGAAAGTTACCCTTACCAGCACCCTACTACCATCTTAAGGGGCTGGGTTTCCCACTATATGTTTTTATTATCCTTTGGGTGCTCCATGTGTTTTCCTGCTTATACTAGTTCTTCCTCCTTCTCAGCATCCAGTTGCCTAGGGCTAGGGCTTATTTTTAGTTTAGTCTTCAGCTTCGTCTGCGTGGTAGGACAGAATACCTGTTTCAGGTACTTCTGTAGGTAGAGACACCTGAGTCTGGGAAAAATCGAGACTTCACTGATGCCGCTGAGGGGTACATACACACAGATCTCCTCGGCAGGCGACCAGGTGTATCCCCATATGATTCAGTATGGGTGGCAACTGGACTAAATGCTGAAAGCTTTCCTTTATATCCTTTAGGCATTGAATTAGGTAAATATTTTTCGTCTATTTGATGTCTCACAGCCTGGGGACGGGGCTGTTGAAGAATTCCTCCTGCGTAATCTCTGCGTGTCGTAAAAGCCGACTAAAAGAGGACCATGGAATCTTAGGGGCCAGTTGGCACCAACAGGATCGGCAGGATCAATAACAGGCTCAACCCTGATACATGGTTAGCCATGCATCGAGCAGCAGCGATGTAGTACGAGTTCTTGGCGCTCCTTAATATATTCAAGGATATCGGCAGTACTCGATTTAGTGATGTGCGTTTTGGCAACCCCAAACACGGCTGTCAATGCTGCAGTGAAGAAGGCAACGGGATACCACTTCACCTATTGTTTCCCAAGAATAATCATGGAAGGTCACAATTTGATGTTAGAGACTAACGGCGTGAAAGGGGCTGTGGAACCTAATGTGGACGGCTCCTCGCCCGGTAGGGTGTCCCATGGAGAGCAGGTGGGCCCAGACCGCCAGCTAGCTACTGTTCGAAATAGTAAGGTCATCTTGCGAAAAAGTAAGATCATCAGAGTTGGAACCTGGAATGTGAGAACTCTTAACCAGAGTGGGAAGCTCGAAAATGTTAAGCAAGAGATGACCCGACTTAAAATCAATATACTAGGAATAAATGAAACCAGGTGGACAAATAATGGAGACTTCAAAATCGATGACTTCAAGATGATTTATGCAGGTGGTGACAAGCATGAGAAAGGAGTTGGGCTAATGCTAGATGCAGATATGGCTAAATGTGTGCTGGGCTATTAGACTGTAAGTGAGAGAGTTTTGCTGGTCAAACTACAAGGACAACCTTTCAATATCTCTGTTATTGTAGTATATGCTCCCACAGCAGAGAGCACAGAAGAGGAGATTGATGTTTTTATGATAAACTGGAGGAAGCAAAGTCTCAGTGCAAATCAGATGAAATACAACTGATCATGGGAGATTTGAATGCAAAGGTGGGGCAAGGACAAGATGGCAAAACAGTAGGCGAGTTTGGACTTGGAGAAAGAAATGAGCGTGGTGATAGATGGGTGCAGTGGTGTGAAGCAAACAACATGGTAATCACAAACACTTGGTTTAAGGAGCACCCCAGAAGAATATATACATGGAAGAGCCCTGGGGATCGCACAAGGAACCAGATAGATTTCATAACCATTAATGATAGATTTAGAAGAGCAGTGAAACATACGAAGACATATCCAGGGGCAGACTGCGGAAGTGATCATATTCCAGTAGTATGCACACTTCGTTGTAAGCTGAGAAAGTTGAAGAGAGCGAAGATCACGAAGAAGGTAGATTTTGAACAGCTGAAGAAACCAGAGATCCGAATGGAGTATTTCATCAAAGTGGAGAACAGGTTTGAGCAACTTACAGACGACGGAGAAGAGATGACATGGGAATCAATGAGGGATATCTTGGTTGAAACAGCAGAGGAATGCCTGCCAAAGAAGAAGAGAGAAAGTAAAAGCAAGTGGATGACAGAAGAAATTCTATCAATGATGAGAGACAGGCAAAAGATCATGGACAGGGATTCGAAAGAATATAGAGAGTTGGACAGGCAAATAAAGAAACGTTGCAAGGAGGCCAAAGAGACCTGGCTGAATAGTGAATGTGCCAAAATTGAGAGTCAATTTGGAGAGAATCGGAATGTGTACCAGAGGATAAATGAGATCTCAGGCAGGAAATCAGGCTGTTCAAGCTCTGGGTGCATCAAGGCAAAGAATGGTAATATGCTGGTAGGGAAAGATGATGTAATGAAAAGATGGATTGAATATGTTGGGGAGTTATTTCACGATGTAAGGGATGGTTTGCCAAGCTTTCCCGATTCTATTGAGGGTCCAAAGATATTGCAGTCAGAGGTTCGATCAGCTATAAAATGATGAGCAGAAATAAGGCTGCTGGGCCAGATGGAATAGTTGTTGAAATGATTGAAGCATTAGAGGATTATGGAATTGAGAAACTGGCAGGAGTCATCAACAGAATGTATGATGATGGGATATTTCCGGAAGACCTGAGCAAATCAATCTTTATTGCTCTTCCCAAGAAACCTGGCGCTGTGGATTGTGAACAACACCGTACAATTAGCCTTATGAGCCATGTTACAAAGATAATTATAAGAATCCTGTTACTGCGTGCAAGAAGTAGAATAAAACCTGAGATTGGTAAAGAGCAGTTCGGCTTTGTAGAAGATGCTGTACCAGGAATGCGATTTATGTCTTGAGAATGATAACAGAGAGAGAGCGGTAGAGATGCAGAAGGATGTTTTCATGTGTTTCATTGACTACTCAAAAGCCTTTGACAAGGTGAGACATGATCAGCTTTTTGAAGATCTTGGCAGGCTAGACCTGCATGGAAAGGATCTACGACTGTTGCAGAACCTTTATTGGAACCAAACAGCGTGCATAAGGGTGGATGGAGATTGTAGTGAATATACAAGCATTAAGAGAGGAGTCAGACAGGGATGTGTGATGTCACCAGATCTCTTTAATTATTACAGTGAGTCGATTCTAAGGGGGCTAGAAAAGGAAAATGGTCTCAGTATAGGTGGACATAACATCACGAACATAAGATATGCAGATGACACTGTCCTATTAGCTGAGTCTGAGGAGAAGCTGCAAAGGCTTCTTGATGTGGTGGTTCAGGAAAGTGAGAGGAAAGGTTTATCGTTAAATTGCAAGAAGACAGAATGTATGGTGGTATCAAAGACTGAAAGCCCAACATGCATATTGAAGGTGAAAGATCAAAGAATTAAGCAAGTTTCCTCCTTCAACTACCTTGGCAGTCTAATCACAGAAGATGCCAGATGTATTAAGGAGATTAAGAGAAGGATTGCACTGCCTAAGTCTGCGTTCTCAAAATTAGACAAGATCCTAAAAAACAGTGCCCTCAGTATAGAGACCAGAATTCGGGTACTCAACTGCTATGTCGTCCCTGTATTAATGTATGGAAGTGAAGCATGGTCAATAACAACATACATTAAAAGAAGATTGGAGAGCTGCGAGATGTGGTTCCTTAGAAGAATGATGAAGATCCTGTGGACTGATAAAGTGTCTAATGATGATGTCCTAAGTAGAGCAAATGTGAACAGGAAGCTGTTACTTGAAATCAGAGTTAAGCAGCTCAAATTCCTTGGTCATATCCTCAGAAAGGATGGTTTCGAGAACCTAGTATTGACAGGAAGAATAGAAGGAACAAGGAGCAGAGGCAGGAAGAGAGTGATGTGGTTATCAAATCTGAAAGACTGGCTAAAAGAAAGGGAGCTGAACATAAAGCGACAGAGCTTCTGGAGATGGCTTATAACAGAGAATTGTGGCACGACATGATCGCCAACGTCTTAGGATATGGCACCTAGAGAGAGAGAGAGAGAGATGTGATTTTTACCAAAAATGCTTCTTCTCCTACAGATTACGTGGTACAGTAATGATATTTATACATTGACCTTGGCTATAGCCGGGGCCTATGGGGTCCTCACAGATTTGGGGTCAAAGGTCATTAAGGGGTATTTCCGGTACATAACCAAATACCTTCAAAATGCTTCTTTTCCTACAGATTATATGGTACGGAGATGCGACTGACACATATACATTGACATTAGCTGGTGTCTATGGAGTCCTCACAGATTTTGAGTTCAAGGTCATACAGGGGACAAAAATGGTTGATTACTGAAAATCACTTTAAAATTCAATATTTTCTGCATATTAAGTGTTGTGATCATCAAACTAATGCCAAAATGTCTCTATCATTATGTTCATATACGATTGCAATCTGATTTGGCTTAAACACTGAGGAGGGGTCAGTTTTGGGGTCAAAAAGTGGTCAAATTGCAAAGTTTGTTCAATTTGAATGAAAATTAGTATATGTCATGTGAATATGATGCAAAACGTGGTGAAGGTCATTTCAAGGTCATTTCAAGGTCACGGCCTTTTAAGGATGCAATATATCTAGTTCTTTCTTTCTTCTTTCAACAAATTCAAAATGCTTCTCCTCCTACATGTTACAGCCTACAATTACGTAACTTGCACATATATATCGGCCATATCCAGTGGCCATAGGGTCTAAACAGAATTGGGGACAAAAGTCATTAAAGGGACATTTCCGGTATTTAACCAAATACCTTTAAAATGCTTCTTCTGCCACATATAGTACAATATAGTACAATGATGTCATTTGCACATATGCATCGGCTAAACCACACGCCTATAACTTGTACACGGAATTGGGGTCAAAGGTCATTTAGGGGCAAAATCTTACAATTGCATTTTCTGGACATCTATAACTTATTGAATTAGTGGTATTAGGCTCAAACTAGGTGACAACAAATCAAATGACCAGGGGAACATTTTGCAGGGGTTAGGTTAAAGGTGATGCAGAGGTCAAATTTTAGAAATGCATTTCCTGGACATCTCTAAGGGGTACAGGGGTCAATCTTGTTGACAACAAACCTAATGATCAGAGGAATATTTTGGAACATTTTGCAGGATCGGGTTATCTAAAGTCAAACATAAGAATAACTTTTTTCTAGATGTTTGTTTTCATTTCTCATAATTTTCTTCATAATACAATGAAAAACAAAGTAATAGATTTACAAATCCTAATTAAACAAAGTCAAACATAAGAATACTTTTTTCTACATGCTTATTTTCATTTCTCATAATTTTCCTCATAATACAATGAAAACAAAAGAAATAGGTTTACAAATCCTAATAAAACAAAGTCAAACATAAGAATAACTTTTTTCTATATGCCTATTCTCATTTCTCATAATTTTCCTCATAATACAATGAAAAACAAAAGAAATGGATTTACATATCCTAATAAAACAAAGTCAAACATAAGAATAACTTTTTTTCTAGATGCTTATTTTCATTTCTCACAATTGTTCTCATAATACAATGAAAAACAAAAGAAATAGATTTACAAATCCTAATAAAACAAAGTCAAACATAAGAATAACTTTTTCTATATGCCTATTCTCATTTCTCATAATTTTCCTCATAATACAATGAAAAACAAAAGAAATGGATTTACATATCCTAATAAAACAAAGTCAAACATAAGAATAATTTTTTTCTAGATGCTTATTTTCATTTCATTTATAAAGCTATTAGAAAAAGTCAAACATAAGAATACCTCTTTTTTGACATGCTTATTTTCTTTTCTCATAATTTTCCTCAAAAAAACAAAGTAATAGATTTATAAATCCTAATAAAACAAAGTCAAACATAAGAATACATTTTTTTCTAGATGCTTTTTTTTCATTTCATTTATAAATCTATTACTTTTGTTTTTCATTGTAATATGAGGAAAATTATAAGAAAAGAAAATAAGCATGTCAAAAAAGAGGTATTCTTATGTTTGACTTTGTTTTATTAGGATTTGTAAACCTACTTCGTTTGTTTTTCATTACAAAATAGATTTACAAAACCTAATAAAACAAAGTCAAAGATAAGAATACCTTTTTTCTATGCTAATTTTCATTTTTCATAATTTTCCTCATAATACAATGAAAAACTAGATATATTGCATCCCTGTAAGGCTGCGAAGTCTAGCCGTGACCTTGAAATGACCTCTGATGACCTTGAAATGACCTTCACCACGTTTTGCATCATATCCACATAGCATATACTAATTTTCATTCAAATTGAACAAACTTTGCAATTTGACCCCTTTTGACCTTTGGTTGACCTCTGGTGACCTTGAAATGACCTCCACAATATTTTGAATCATATCAAGATCACATATACTAATTTTCATTTAAATTGGACAAACTTTAGAATTTTACCCTTTTGACCCCCAAACAGACCCCTCCTCCGTGTTTAAGCCAAGCCTGATTACAATCCTATATGCACATACTGCTAAAGCCCTTTTGGCATTATTCTGATGATCACAGCACTTAATATGCAGAAAATATTGAATTTTAAAGTGATTTTCAGTAATCAACCATTTTGCCCCCTGTATGACCTTGAACTCAAAATCTGTGAGGACCCCATAGACACCAGCTTAAGTCAATGAATATGTATCAGTCCCATCTCCGTACCATATAATCTGTAGCAAAAGAAGCATTTTGAAGGTATTTGGTTATGTACCGGAAATACCCCCTTAATGACCTTTGACCCCAAATCTGTGAGGACCCCACAGGCCCCGGCTATAGCCAAGGTCAATGTGCAAATCTCAATACTGTACCATGTAATCTGTAGGAGAAGAAGCATTTTGGTAAAAATCACATTTTTAGCCAAAATTACTCATGCGTGACGCTTGACCCCAAATGGGTCATGTCAAATGTAAAGGCTGGGGTAGTAGAGCTTGTGCAAAGTTTGGTCATAATCGGTCAAATAATGAAGGAGCTAGAGCAAATTATATCAAATGTTGACAGAAAGAAGAAGAACTAGACTAAGCTGTGGTCTAACCCACGAACACAGCCGTGTTGTTACCCCTAATGACATTTGACCCCAAAATATATGAAAACGGCCATAGACATTGGCTAAAGTCAATGCATGGGTGCATGTGGCACCACTTTGCTATGTTACTTGTGGCAGAAGGGGCATTTTGAAGGTTTTTCGTCTCAGACCGGAAGTGACCCCTTAATGACATTTGACCCCAAATAAAAAATACCACATATGAATTGAGTACCCACAATTCATGTGTGAACATACCGTTACTGTCCTGTTTTTCTTAGCAAATAAAAAATTTTGACGGTTTTTCGTTTTATACCGGAAGTAGCCCCTTAATGACCTTTGACCCCAAATAAAAAAATACCACATATGAATTGGGTACCCACAATTCATGTGTGAACATACCGTTACTGTCCTATGTTTTTCTTAGCAAATAAAAAATGTTGAAGGTTTTTCGTTTTATACCGGAAGTGACCCCTTAATGACCTTTGACCCCAAATCTGTGAGGACCCCATAGACATTGGGTAATAGCAATGCATGTGTGCAAGTGGTGTCACTGTCCTACGTAATTTGTGGGAGAAGAAGCATTTTAAAGGTATTTCGTTTTATACCGGAAGTGGCCCCTTAATGACCTTTGACCCTAAATAGAAAAAAATACCACATATGCACAGGGTAACTACAATGTATGTGTGAACATACCGGTACTGTCCTATGTTTTTGTTAGCAAATAAAAATTTGTGAAGGTTTTTCGTTTTATACCGGAAGTGACCCCTTAATGACCTTTGACCCCAAATCTGTGAGGACCCCATAGACACTGGGTAATAACAATGCATGTGTGTAAGTGGCGTCACTGTCCTACGTAATCTGTGAGAGAAGAAGCATTTTGAGTTGAAATCACGTTTTTGACGCCTATGACCCCTGCGTGACCTTTGACCCCATGAGTTTCATGTGACATGTAGGGGCATGGACAATGATGGCTGTGACCAAGTCAGGTCAAAATCAGTCCAAGCATGTGAGTGCTAGAGCAAATGTAATGGTCGGCAGAAAGAAGAAAGAAGAAACTAGATATATTGCATCCTTAGTAAGGCTGCGAAGTCTAGCCGTGACCTTGAAATGACATCTGATGACCTTGAAATGACCTTCACTTTTGGCATTATTCTGATGATCACAGCACGTAATATGCAGAAAATATTGAATTTTAAAGTGATTTTCAGTAATCAACCATTTTTGTCCCCTGTTTGACTTTGAACTCAAGATCTGTGAGGACCCCATAGACACCAACTAATGTCAATGCATATGTGTCAGTCGCATCTCTGTACCATAGAATCTGAAGGAAAAGAAGCATTTTGAAGGTATTTGGTTATGTGCCGGAAATACCCCCTTAATGACCTTTGACCCCAAATCTGTGAGGACCCCATAGGCCCCGGCTATAGCCAAGGTCAATGTATAAATCTCATTATTGTACCACGTAATCTGTAGGAGAAGAAGCATTTTTGGTAAAAATCACATTTTTAGCCAAAATTACTCATGCATGACGTTTGACCCCAAATGGGTCATGTCAAATGTAAAGGCTGGGGTAGTGGAGCTTGTGCCCAAGTTTGGTCATAATCGGTCAAATAATAAAGGAGCTAGAGCAAATTATGTTAAATGTTGACAGAAGAAGAAGAAGAAGAAGAAGAACTAGATATATTGCATCCCTGTAAGGCTGCGAAGTCTAGCCGTGACCTTGAAATGACCTTGAAATGACCATCACCACGTTTTGCATCATATCCACATAACATATACTAATTTTCATTCAAATTGAACAAACTTTGTAATTTGACCCCTTTTGACCTTTGGTTGACCTCTGGTGACCTTGAAATGACCTCCACAATATTTTGAATCATATCAAGATCACATATACTAATTTTCATTTAAATTGGACAAACTTTAGAATTTACCCCTTTTGACCCCAAAACAGACCCCTCCTCCATGTTTAAGCCAAATCTGATTACAATCGTATATAAACATAATGCTAGAGCCCTTTTGGCATTATTCTTATGATCACAGCACTTAATATGCAGAAAATATTGAATTTTAAAGTGATTTTCAGTAATCAACCATTTTTGCCCCTGTATGACCTTGAACTCAAAATCTGTGAGGACCCCATAGACACCAGCTAATGCCAATGAATATGTGTCAGTCGCATCTCCGTACCATATAATCTGTAGGAAAAGAAGCATTTTGAAGGTATTTGGTTATGTACCGGAAATACCCCCTTAATGATCTTTGACCCCAAATCTGTGAGGACCCCATAGGCCCCGTCTATAGCCAAGGTCAATGTATAAATCTCATTACTGTACCACGTAATCTGTAGGAGAAGAAGCATTTTTGGTAAAAATCACATTTTTAGCCAAAATTACTCATGCATGACGTTTGACCCCAAATGGGTCATGTCAAATGTAAAGGCTGGGGTAGTGGAGCTTGTGCCCAAGTTTGGTCATAATCGGTCAAATAATAAAGGAGCTAGAGCAAATTATGTTAAATGTTGACAGAAAGAAGAAGAAGAAAGAAACTACTGGGATTCAAGAGTCTAGCCGCCGCTCGGCTAGACTAAGAAGAAGAAGAAGAAGAAGAAGAAGAAGAAGAAGAAGAAAGAAACTACTGGGAAACAGGAGTCTAGCCGCCGCTCGGCTAGACTAAGAAGAAGAAGAAGAAAGAAACTACTGGGATTCAAGAGTCTAGCCGCCGCTCGGCTAGACTAACAAAATAAATAGATTTACATATCCTAATAAAACAAAGTCAAACATAAGAATAAGTTTTTTCTAGATGCTTATTTTCATTTCTCATAATTTTCCACATAATACAATGAAAAACAAAAGAAATAGATTTACAAATCCTAATAAAAAAAGTCAAACATAAGAATACGTTTTTTCTAGATGCTTATTTTCATTTCTCATAATTTTCCTCATAATACAATGAAAAACAAAAGAAATAGATTTAAAAATCCTAATAAAACAAAGTCAAACATAAGAATAAGTTTTTTCTAGATGCTTATTTTCATTTCTCATAATTTTCCTCATAATACAATGAAAAACAAAAGAAATAGATTTACAAATCCTAATAAAACAAAGTCAAACATAAGAATAAGTTTTTTCTAGATGCGTATGTTCATTTCTCATAATTTTCCTCATAATACAATGAAAAACAAAAGAAATATATTTACAAAACCTAATAAAACAAAGTCAAACATAAGAATACCTCTTTTTTGACATGCTTATTTTCTTTTCTCATAATTTTCCTCATAATACAATGAAAAACAAAAGTAATAGATTTATAAATCCTAATAAAACAAAGTCAAACATAATAAGTTTTTTCTAGATGCTTATTTTCATTTCTCATAATTTCCTCATAATACAATGAAAAACAAAAGAAATAGATTTACAAAACCTAATAAAACAAAGTCAAACATTAGAATTTTTTTTTTCTACAAGCTTATTTTCATTTCTCATATTTTTCCTCATAATACAATGAAAAACAAAAGAAATGGATTTACAAATGCTAATAAAACAAAGTCAAACTTAAGAATAAGTTTTTTCTAGATGCTTATTTTCATTTCTCATAATTTTCCTCATAATACAATGAAAAACAAAAGAATAGATTTACAAAACCTAATAAAACAAAGTCAAACATAAGAATACTTTTTTTCTACATGCTTATTTTCATTTCTCATAATTTTCCTCATAATACAATGAAAAACAAGAGAAATAGATTTGCAAATCCTAATAAAACAAAGTCAAACATAAGAATACCTCTTTTTTGACATGCTTATTTTCTTTTCTCATAATTTTCATCATAATACAATGAAAAACAAAAGTAATGGATTTATAAATCCTAATAAAACAAAGTAAAACATAAGAATAGCTTTTTAGAAATAGAATTACAAAACCTAATAAATCAAAGTCAAACATAAGAATACCTTTTTTCTATATGCATATTTTCATTTCTCATAATTTTCCACATAATACAATGAAAAACAAAAGAAATAGATTTACAAATCCTAATAAAATAAAGTCAAACATAAGAATAAGTTTTTTCTAGATGCTTATTTTCATTTCTCATAATTGTCCTCATAATACAATGAAAAATAAAAGAAATAGATTTACAAATCCTAATAAAACAAAGTCAAACATAAGAATAAGTTTTTTCTAGATGCTTATTTTCATTTCTCATAATTTTCTTCATAATACAATGAAAAACAAAAGAATAGATTTACAAAACCTAATAAAACAAAGTCAAACATAAGAATACTTTTTTTCTACATGCTTATTTTCATTTCTCATAATTTTCCTCATAATACATTGAAAAACAAAAGAAATAGATTTGCAAATCCTAATAAAACAAAGTCAAACATAAGAATACTTTTTTTTCTACATGCTTATTTTCATTTCTCATAATTTTCCTCAGAATACAATGAAAAATAAAAGAAATAGATTTGCAAATCCTAATAAAACAAAGTCAAACATAAGAATACCTCTTTTTTGATATGCTTATTTTTTTCTCATAATTTTCCTCATAATACAATGAAAAACACAAGTAATGGATTTATAAATCCTAATACAGGGTGTCCCAGAATGATTTATACCGGGAAAGTTGGATTTTTCTAGGTATGAAGAGCATTACTATTGGTAGTATTGTTTTAATTTCTAAAATCTACATATTTTTAGCTTTCTTGGAAATTTTAGAAATTAGACGTTTCTAATAGAAGTTACAGGATATTGCGTAGAAATGGTGAATTTCAAGTTTTGACAAAACAATCTATTATGAAAACCTGTAAAATTTCAGCACAAAGTTATTTGGAAAATGTTATGCAGGTATATTTGTTGCGTCCTGTTCTTACTTCTACTAAAAAGTCGATATCTATCGATTATTTATGATATTACGAAGCAATCCTTGTATGGAATAAAGGATTTACTAGCATGAAAGTTCATCTGTGTTGGTAGACATCATAATTTATGATTTTTAACTTCTGATCTCAACACAAGATTAGACATACCTCAAATTTTCGGTCGTAACTTCGACCTTCATCGGGAGACTGGCAACCCAAGTTTGGGATCAGTGACCTTTTGGACACTTGACCCCAACACTTGGTCGTAGACTCTTGGTAGCTGGTATCGGCCCCCGTCACGGTTAATTGAAGGTTGGTTGACTCTATATGTAGATGGCCTCCTTGACACCCCTTTCGAAATACTTAGGTTCCCGGTCGAGGATCTTAACTTGCTCCAAGTCAACTTGGTGCCCCGGGGATTCGATGTGTATGTGTTTGGAGACTTCTGACGAGCTGGAACTCTAATCTACATTAGAGTCAACCAACCTTCACTTAACCGTGACGGGGGCCGATACCAGCTACCAAGAGTCTACGACCAAGTGTTGCCAGGGTCAAGTGTCCAAAAGGTCACTGATCCCAAACTTCAAGTTGGGTTGCCAGTCTCCCGATGAAGGTCGACGATTCGACCGAAAATTTGAGGTATGTCTAATCTTGTGTTGAGATCAAAAGTTTAAAATAAAGGATTTGTTACGCTTGAGTGACCTTATACAATTTTTAATTTGGCAGCCGTTTTGAAGACAATTATCGCGGCGTGTGAGTTTCAACATTTGAAATGCCGGCAGAGATTGATTTGTCATAGAATTAGGTTCGTCCTTCGTGTCGCAATATTTATTTATGTCCACAGTAGGCCTATATTAACAAACTCACAGCTACGTAACGGAGAAGATTTAAATTTGCTGCGTAGGATCCTTAAGGAAGTTATATCCTCTGTAATAATGACATTTTTGGGTAACAATTGTGGTCAAAATCGCATAAAAACTTTTTTTTTCAACCTAAATATCTGGAGTCATATTGAAATGTTTCACTTAATCCCATATCAAGAATTATTCAGCGTTGTAAGGTCTACATATATGCCTAATTTGATGTATTTCCTATAAAAGAATGTAAGATTTCTCCGATATATTGCACAGTACGGCAGACCGATGGTGATAAAGGATCCATGCCTTTCTACTGTAAATTACACACACACCGTTTTCATCCATTTTCAGTAATATCAATTTCACGCCATCAAGCTATTTATATGAAAGTCACAGAATAAGTAGGAGACATGTCTGTCATTGTACTGCATTTATTAAAATTGGATTCACTGTTGACTAACTATTTGTAATATTTTTTTTCAAACACGGTATAAATCATTCTGGGACACCTTGTAAAACAAAGTCAAACATAAGAATAGCTTTTTAGAAATAGAATTACAAAACCTAATAAAACAAAGTCAAACATAAGAATACCTTTTTTCTATATGCTTATTTTCATTTCTCATAATTTTCCACATAATACAATGAAAAACAAAAGAAATTGATTTACAAATCCTAATAAAACAAAGTCAAACATAAGAATTAATTTTTTCTAGATGCTTATTTTCATTTCATTTATAAATCTATTACTTTTGTTTTTCATTGTATTATGAGGAAATATATTAGAAAAGAAAATATGTATGTCAAAAAAGAAGTATTTTTATATTTGACTTTGTTTTATTAAGATTTGTAAACCTATTTCGTTTGTTTTTCATTACAAAAGAAATAGATTTACAAAACCTAATAAAACAAAGTCAAAGATAAGAATACCTTTTTTCTATATGATTATTTTCATTTTTCATAATTTTCCACATAATACAATGAAAAACAAAAGAAATAGATTTACAAATCCTAATAAAACAAAGTCAAACATAAGAATAAGTTTTTTCTAGATGCTTATTTTCATTTCTCATACAATGAAAAACAAAAGAAATAGATTTACAAAACCTAATAAAACAAAGTCAAACATAAGAATAAGTTTTTTCTAGATGCGTTTTTTCATTTCTCATAATTTTCTTCATAATACAATGAAAAACAAAAGAAATAGATTTATAAAACCTAATAAAACAAAGTCAAACATAAGAATACCTTTTTTCTACATGCTTATTTTCAATTCTCATAATTTTCCTCATAATACAATGAAAAACAAAAGAAATAGATTTACAAAACCTAATAAAACAAAGTCAAACATATGAATACCTTTTTTCTATATGCTTATTTTCATTTCTCATAATTTTCCACATAATACAATGAAAAACAAAAGAAATAGATTTACAAACCCTAATAAAACAAAGTCAAACATAAGAATAAGTTTTTTCTAGATGCTTATTTTCATTTCTCATAATTTTCCTCATAATACAATGAAAACAAAAGAAATAGATTTACAAAACCTAATAAAACAAAGTCAAACATAAGAATGCCTTTTTTTCTACATGCTTATATTCATTTCTCATAATTTTCCTCATAATACAATGAAAAATAAAAGAAATAGATTTAGAAATCCTAATAAAACAAAGTCAAAATTTTAAGGAATTCAATCGAGGGCGTGAATGTGAGTGAGGCATGAAAACCTCATACTAAATTGCCCCGTGACATAGCTGCTTGTATTATAATTAAATTAAAGGATATGCAATTAATCAATGTTCAGAATATCACAAAATTATGCATCTTGATCTGGTCAAAAAGTTTGGCTCCCGAAAGTAATCCGCGTGCGGACATGGTTAGCATGGTCAGGAGGCATTCATGCAAGCTGAAAATAAGGGTGGCTCTGTTCAAGTCCCCGGAACTTAAAAGTTAATCTCAACTTGTTTCCAAAAAAACAATTTTAAATAAAATGTTCATTTTCATTTAAGACATTGGTGCCACCAAAATGAAAAATGAAAACTGATTTTCACATATATTTACGTGTATTTCAATGGGACTTAATTTAGTAGTGTGCGCCCACGAAGAATAATAAATTATAGCCAGCAGGGCTAGGTCAAGGGTTATCGTCTAGTGCATATTAAATATGCGACCGGCTGGTAAGCTGCTAGAGTGTACATTCCTACAGACTGATTCGGAGAAAATATGGTGCGTCATCTATTGATTTTAAATGTCATCATTTCGCAATGTTATCACTCATGTTGTCATCTTCATCCACGTTTGTATTGCTGAAGAGGAATACCTGATGAGAACAAACCGTAAAATACAGTAAGCTTAATTTAGTAAGTTGAACATTGGAAATTGGGATAATCAACATATTAATATTTTTGATTGTACATCATGCAGACCATAAAAGTTACAGCACATTGAAATGTTAGCAAAATTTTCTGCATTGCTATTGCTATATATTTTTGAGGATAATTCTTCGTTTAAAAATTGTTCATGTATGTTTTTTTTAATTATTATTATTATTATTATTATTATTATTATTATTATTATTATTATTATTATTATTATTATTATTATCATTATTATTATCCAAATTCTGATATTTACACGACTGTAATGTATACTTGAGTAATCTACTAGTAACATACCCCGGTAACATACCTCGTAAAAATCATCGGGCTCTGATGTGGTGTCAAAACCATCGCCATGCACAGTATTAGCTCCCAGATAGCAACACTACGTTGGCCCAACGTTGGTCAAACGTGAGCGAACCGACCTTACTACGTTGGGCCAACGTTGGTTTTTTGACGTTGGCCCAACGTGGATTTGGCCAGGCCGCCAACCTCTGCAACGTTGGGCCAATGTCGGCCCAACTTTGACCCAACCTCAATACAAATGTAATTTGCGACGTTGGGCCAACGTCAAATCTTTGATGTTGGGCCAACGTTATTTGGCCAACGTTGAGCCAACATTGACAAACAAGCCCAATGAGAAAAAATAAACGAATAAAATTAGTTACTTGTGTATACTGTGCTTACTTTAAGTCTTAAATTACCTGGCTCTCTATTTTACAACGAAGACAAATTAACTACCTTAATTTTACACAAGTCACTTACCTTAGTACCTACCGGGATTCGAACCAGGGACCTTCTGTTTATAAGCCTGATGCTCTACCAATTGAGCTAACTGGGATTACATAGTTCAGCAAGTGTTTTAAGTTAATATAAGCTATATTTTCATGACTAAACCTGCCAAAGTGCATCTTTTAGGGATATTGATCAAATTTACTGTGAATATTGATGACATTAATTTGATATAAATGTTGATTTAAGAAAAAAAAGAAGTAATATAAAAATATAATTCTTACTGTTGATTTAATTCCTAGCAATATTTTTCTTATTATAATTACATACCTAGTATGGTATAAGCATTATCATTATTATCATCATCATTATTATTTAATATCATTATCATTATTATTCATAAGGCCTATTATTATTATTATTATTATTGTTATTATTATTATTATTATTATTATTATTATTATTATTATTATTATTATTATTATTATTTGATATTATTATTAGTTTATCTAGTGGGCTTTTATAGTCTTTATTTAATGTCACTCTTTAATACGCCTTAGTAATAAAAAGAAAATAATTATAAACATGACCATTTCCATGACTTGAACAACAGCTTATACCATCGTTGGTCCAATGTTGGGATTCCAGCCGTTTGTGCGACGACATTGGCCCAACCTCCACGTAACAACCGTCATTTTACGACTGGCTGGCTACGTTGGCATACCGACTATCATTTTAAGGTTGGCACAACAACGTTGGCCCATCCTCGGCGTACCGACCGTCATTTTAAGGTTGGCTTGCTATGTTGGCTCGACGTTGGCATACCGACCATCATTTAAGGTTGGCACAACAACGTTGGCCCAACGTTGGCATACCGACCGTCATTTTAAGGTTGGCTGGCTATGTTGGCTCGACGTTGGCATACTGACCATCATTTAAGGTTGGCACAACAACGTTGGCCCAACGTTGGCATGCCGACCGTCATTTTAAGGTTGGCTGGCTACGTTGGCTTGACGTTGGCATACCGACCGTAATATAAGGTTGGCATAACAACGTTGACCCAACGTTGGCCTGACGTTCCCATACCAACCATGACTAAAGGTTGGCATGTCAATGTTGGTCCAACGTTGGCTTGGCGTCGGCTTACCGACCGCGACCATGCCGACCATTGCCAACGTTGGGCCAACGTTGTCTTGCTATCTGGGTGATCTGTATCTGGTCTGTCCGGTGGTAATGAATGGAATTAGATAAAAGTAACGGTCTGGTGTAATCTTACTCAGAACATGCCTGTGTTACAAACGAGATGTAACGTTACACTGTCACGCAGTGCCGCCGACAAGGGGGTTAAGGGGTGCGTTACCCCTGGCCCGGGGGGCACTCATGTAAAAGTTGTAAGCATCCGTGTGAATTGACTTTCAAAAATTAATAACACCCTAAGCGAGGAATTTGTCCCTTAACAAGGACAGACATTATAAAAACACCCTAAGCGAGGAATTGGTTTTAAATGTGCCCCTAACCAAGGATAGACATTGTATGTGCAGTATGAGTGTCATTCATCGGCAAGCTAAAATTAAAATGACTGTGCACATGTAAACCAGGCCACACACTCGGAAACCACTCTTTTATCCAGAATAACGTCATAAATATGTCCCCACTATAAATGGCCGAGCTTCTTCTAGTAAAATGAGTGTTTTGAGACCCTAATCGCGGATCCTCGTTTTGCTTTTCAAAACCACCCTAATTCCGCATTTTCTTTCACTCGGATGCTTACAAGTATTATTCTGAGTGGCTCCCGGGGGCCCGGGGTTCTAGGGGGCCTGTAGAAAATAAATAAAACATACTCTAATGGGCCCATAAAAACATAGAAAAGATATATTACAGGGGGCACGTTCAAATTGGGACGTTAATTTTACCCCGGGCCCGTAATTGCTCTCGGCGGCACTGCTGGCGCGTCACTCTGTGTGGGTGTAGCAGTAACTATTGTTTATTTCATTTGTTTTACTATAGGGATGGATGCGATATTATTGGAAAACGAACCATCGCCAGATGAGGGCGCTATCCATATGCTCGATATCGATACATTGTTGGTTATTTTCAACTACCTGTCTCTATACTACAAGTTAACAGCAATGAGGTAAGCATGATATCGAGGTAAGGCGTGCACCGTCAGCTAATATCGCTAATATTGATTTTGAGTTATTGGCAAACAGTTGCTCAAATCTTTTTCGGTCACTATGCAGGGAGTGCCTTTGAATTTCATTGTGCTTATAATACCTGTTTTTGTATTATGCTTGTTCTATATTGTATTTTATTATGATCTCTTGTGCATGTAATTTCCAGAAATGGATTAATAAAGTTTACCTTGACTTGTCTTGACTTGCAGCCTTTCCGCCCAAGTCAGAACTGCCGGGGCCTAAGCTGCTTTATGTGAATATGGCAATAGGGTGGAGCAGTACCTTTGTGCGAGATTTTTGTTGCTAATTATTATTATTATTTTCAAGTCAATGATATCACCTACCTAGACAGAAACCTTTGTATACCATAGCATTCTTAAAGAGCCGTAATAGGTGACCAGGCCATCCAAGCACCAACATATGGATATATGGTATAATATCTGTCACCAATAGCACCCATAAAATTTGACCTTATTGACCGATTTTCTATTTTTAAGATTCAAACCTGTTTACAAGTTGTCAAAATCTTTATACTATATAGATCACTTTAAGTTTTTTGATTTTCGTGATAAAATGACAGGGGGAGTCAAGGATTGATATGGAGGATTGATTTGTAAATCAAACTACAAATTTCAAACAAATGGGGGTATATTGATATATTTGCTTCTTTTAATTGGTTTTATGTTGTAAAGACTTAAGAACAATTATTTAGAAACTAAAAAAAAGGTAACTCTGTCTTTAAATTTGAAGGGGTGGTTGCAATATAGTCCTAACCCTCACCTTTTTTCGGTGTACTTGTAGATTGGACAACTACTTAATCCATTTTTATAAAAAGTAATATTTATATTGTACTTATTAAAATAATGTGTAATTTTTGCAACAAATAGAAGGAAAATTTAAGAAAACTTTTATGATATGATATGATTTTATTAACCTGCACAACATCGCGGCCAAACGGCCGAATTGCATTATACAAGAGACAATAAACAAATATTATGAAAGAAATCAAATACACATAATTATAAAGCAAAAAAAAAAAGCAACTTGGCATGGAAAAACAGCAGAGAGATGCAAAAGGGCACAATGGGAAGCCACCAGCACACAAGCTACTACTGCTTATTCAACAGATTAATGTAGTAGGGAATGGGGCTTTCAGCAAATCTGCTTGTGCGTGCACGCAATTTGGAGATATGGGCTGCATTTCTCAGCTGTCTTCCATGGACTTCACTTCTACTAGGAGGGAGCAACATGTTGGTACGCTCTGATTTAGCAAGCGATTGCGCGAACTTAAGCGAGTGTTGTTCCCTCCTGGCAGAGAGAGAGTCTAGCTTACAAACACTAACTGCATTATCATATGAAATATAATTAACACCCAAAATGATTCTACATGCCCTTTTTTGGACTCGCTCAAGTGTATTTGATTGTTTCACAGTGAGCGATGAATGCCAAATGGCATCAGAGTATTCCAACAGGGGACGTATGTAACCAACGTAAACTGTGGTCAGCTCCGAAACGTTGAAACCAAAACGTTTCAGAGAACGGAGCATGAAGAGGCGTTTGTTAGCACACTTGCACATGTGATCCACCTGGGCATCCCATTTAAGATCTTGCTGTATGAAGATGCCCAGGACTTTGGCAGATGAAACAAAAGAAAGCAATGAATGGCCTATCTTCAGGTGGTTACTTACAGACCAGTCCAGGAAGTCATCAAGATCAGACTGAAGGTTGCCTTTCTCACTACACGCACGGTTCTCAACGAATGTGAGATCGTCGACATATTTCCAGTAGTGAGAACTGCAACCTTCAGCAGCGTCGTTGATGACAGCCTGGAAAATGATGGGACCAAGTTTGGTACCTTGCGGGACACCAGCACACAAGGGGGCATACTCAGATAATGTTTGGTTATATCTCACACACTGAGTGCGATTATTCAGGAAACTGCAAACCCAAGGAACGATAGCCCCCCGGACCCCCAAAGCAATCAACTTTTCAACAGCTATATTGTGGTTTACCAGGTCAAATGCCTTGGAGAAATCCGTGAGGACTACCGTTCCTACATTGTTGCGTTTGTCTGAACCTTGGAAAAGTGTGTGCACAAGATTGATCAGGTAATGGGATGTTGATATACCACTGACATTCCCAAATTGATTAATATCTATGTATGGTTCAATATCATACACAATCCATTTTGCCACAAACCCTTCGGCAACCTTGGCAAAAATATCAGTAAGTGATATAGGCCTCATTTTATCAATGCTGGGCGGGCCACTTGATTTAGAAGTTTTAACTCTCTTAAGCTCGTTATACACATCCCATGGATAAAGAACGGGGGCAGGTTTCACAGCGGGCAAGAAGGTTGGAAGCTCAGAATGATCCAAGGGATTAACATGGGAGGACACGCTCACAAACTTGGAATTAATGGCATTAGCCATTGCCTTGTGGTTAGCCCTATCCACTCCTGGGATGTGCATGTCAAGATCAGAATTGCTGGAATTAAGCATACACTTGATTTGTTGATACCATTTACGAGGTTCAGTCTTTTGAAACTTTTTATCATGAAATGTAAGGAATAACTTAAAAGTTAATTTTAAAGTATATGTCAATAACGCCCTCAATTTGCACACAAATATACATTTTATAGATATAGAATTTAAAAAAATACCACAAAAAGCAGAAAAAGATGAATAAAGTGATAAAGAAATGAAAATATAATGTTTTGCTAAAAATATGTCTATATTACTGTGTGATATCAGTTGGTATTGTGCAGGTCTAGAATTGAACATAAAATAATGTTTTTTTAGAAAATGTAATAAATGACCACATCAAACAACCGTAAGTATTGATGACGACGGGGAAGACATCTTATCAGACACACATTTATTAAGTCAATAAAGTATGGAAATATATCTTTCTAACTTTAGTCCATATCTGTAATATTGATTTATTTGTGATTATAATTTACAGGGTAAGCAAGAAATGGCATCATATAATCAAAAACCACGCCTGGTCTGTCATCGACTTCAGAGACAGAGGTCCAACCAAAATGGTAGCAGAGGTTAATAGACTGCACAGACGGTTTATATCAAAAACTGGCCCAAACATATTTAAGTACGAAGAGTGTGGCAATGAATGGATTTTCCCAATAAACGATACTGATCAGTTAAAGTTTCTGGGCCTTTACGCTGGCGCAGGTTTACAAGAGATTTATCTAACTGTATTGAGCCGTGAAATCGTACTCTATTTGCATGAGAACTGCCCTAATATACACACACTTTACCTTAGATTGGACATGAAGGACAAAATACTTCATTTCCCGCCGAAACTGCAACGACTGGAGCTGAAATACTGGCCATCGTCTGAATTGAAAGATTTTGAACGATTTATACCATGGATAGATAGATTACCTCATTTGCGAAAAATAGCCCTTCGTGAATGCCATCTATCTTTGCCATGGATGAAGAAGTTGTCTGAAATAACAGATTTACGTGAGATAGATGTTTTCGGTGAGTTCTATGAGCCCGAGACAGCTGATGAGGATTTGTCTGCAACAATTGGGTCTCTGACAACGTTGACATGCTTAAAATTAAGCGTTCGGTGTCTAAAAACACCTTGTGTTTATATTGATAATCTTTTACGATCCATCGCTCACTGGACCAATCTAAAAGTATTGACGTTGCGAGGCGTGATATTCACAGATGAGGCATTCGATAGTGCGCTACCAGGAATACTCAATCTAGAAACACTTGAATTAGCAGGAACATCCGTGACGTCATTGGTGGTTAATCATATTGGAATTCATCTTAGGAAACTAAAATCATTGACACTGACATCACGCACATACTATTACTGGGCCAAACCGGACGACTCACTGCCACGGTATTCATGTGAAAGTTTACAAGCATTATCATACCATCCCCAGCTTGAATACTTTGAGGTACATCAACCAATCAATACAGAAGAGAAAGTTGAGAGAGAACGTTGGGTTAGGCAGGTATATGACGTATTAGTCACACTTGCTAGGATAAGAAAGGTAAAAATGCTGGGATTCGATATACTTTTTTGTTTTAGGAAAGAAACATATCCAGTCATCCAATACGCGGAAATTGAATTGGTCGATCAGAAGAAATACTACACGGATCTTGACGACATCGACATTGAATCGAAATGGAGAGTAGGACAAGAGGAAAAAAAGAAATATATTTTCGAAGATTTTTAACAGATTCTTCAAAACGGATCCATAGTTATAAAACGTTTAATATCCGGTTTTTAAAAGATTTTGCTCAACAAAATACAAAACGTAAACTATTAAGGCTATTAACTATTTAAACTGTTGTGATTTGGTAGTTCACAGTATCCTACGAATGGTAGTGAGCTTTGACAAAAACTGCATTGCTCAATTCATAGCGAACGTGTAGAAGAATTAAAATATCACAGATATACCTTACGGTGCTGCGGTTCTTGAGTTACGTTGTAAAGAGGGCTGAAACAACAACACTTTTGTAAAACGTACATAACTTATTAACAACAATAAATTAAGCAAGTTTGCAAAGTATACGATTTGTAGAATGAACTTTTGCAAAACATCAAGGTGTTATTTTTCAATAATATATTGATCTAGATAATGAAAATCGATTTTAGGTTGCTTCGACCAACAATACCTCGTCTACCCTTAAGAACTAGAGACATTGTAACTATGTGTATTCATCCATTTGCAATAACTTTTAAGCTAAAATTGTTCAAAATTACTATTAATTAATGCTAATTAACCCACCTTTTTTACTAATTAAACTTAAACGGCTGATATCTCGGAAACACACTTTTTACCATGTGACACCGCTGCAGACAACCTATCTGAAAAAGTATAAGGGCTACCACCTTCAAATTTGGCCAAGATGTGGCTATCACCAATAGCTATGCAATGAATTTAAAAAAATAAGTTCCACCCATATATATATAACATATTTTAATGACCTTGAACAAATCAATAATCATTTTTTTCATGAAAAGAAAACTAAATCAAATATTAAACCTACTTAAGGGTACATGGACCTCTTCATTCTAATTCATTGCATAGGATATAGAAAACCGTTGGGCACAAACAAATCTGTGTTTCCAATAGCATTTTAGGTCGCTTTAAAACAAAATCGATATTTCTGCCGATTTTGACAAAACTGCGCAATTTTGTTTGGTATATTGATATAGCAATGAGTCATCTGAACACACATTTTTGATTCATGGAGGCACATAAGTACCCCCTCCCCCATTTACAAATCCTACCCCTCTAAGAGACCGGGCGTCATTGATTCAAATCTGGCAAAAAGTTATTATTATTTATGAAGTGTCTCTACTTTTCTAACAATTAGTCTGATGTCATCAGCCAAATTTGATTGCGATGAGTAAGTCTAAGCTCCAAAGCATTATGTGGAAAGACGTTGAATTTTTATACTTTATGTAAAAAAATCTGCATAGAACCCCACAATTAATTTCAAAAATAAAAGATTAGATCACCATAAAAACGAAAGAGAAAATTTTCTTCTTTTAAGTAGGGTGTGGTGTGCCCTGAGTAATTTAAGTAGATTATTTATCATTTCTGTTTACAAAATAAAAGAGATATTTCATGAGACATCTGGGGAAATTCCTCTCATTCATCAAGTTGATCATATCTAATTTTGGACTGTTTGGAAATCCCTTGCTCTCTAAAAAAATCCGGATAGAACTCCAAAATTAATTTCAGAAAATAGAAGATTAGATTACCATAAAAACGAAAGAGAAATCTTTGGCGGGGTTCTATGTAATATTTACATAGAATTTTCACCATCTTTTCAGTATTCACTTTCACTAAATTCAAAAATATTTTGGCGTATATAAAATTAAGTACTCTTTCTTGTAAACCAAATCAACTGTACAACGATTGAGTATTACTACTCGTTATATGAAGTACAGTTCATATTCATATATTCTTTTATAGATAGGATGCTTCAGTTTTTACACAAAAAAATATTTCATTGAAAACCCACCCACTCGGATATTGAAAAGGTAAACTTGAGCTACTGTGCTTCAAGAAGCACAAATATCAGGTGGCAGCTGATATGGTTGATGATATTAAATGTGGAAATCCTAAAAATGGAATGATAGTTTTTGTTTATTTTGTTTATAGGGGTCATTTTCCCCGAGTTACAGCCCAATGGGAGGAACGTAAAATTTGACCTGACCTTTGACCTCATATGACCTTTACGCTTTCATACTCCTAAAGTGTCAGGGATCATTTTTGCAAGTTACAGCTCAACCAGAGCAACTTTAAATTTGACCTGACCTTTGACCTTGGATGACCTTTGCAGTTTCATACTCCTGAAGTGTCAAATTTAAAGTTGCTCCGATTACCCTGTAACTCAGGGCAATCGGAGCAACTTTAAATTTGACATGACCTTTGCCCTCAGGCGACCTTTGCGGTTTTATACTCTCCAAGTGTCGGGGATCGTTTTCTGCAAGTTACAACCCGATTGGAGCAACTTTAAATTTGACCTCAGTTGCCCTTTGCTGCATCATACTCCCCAAGTGATAAGGATTGTTATCCTCGAGTTACAGCCCAATTGGAGCAACTGTAAATTTGACCTGACCTTTGACCTCGGATGAACTGTGCAATTTTATACTCCCCAAGTGTGAGGAACAACATTTATTTTCATTTTAGACTTTTTTATAGTCTATTGTTTCTTCATTTCAGCTTAATTTAGCAGTTGTCATGGTTGTGTGTAAATTCCTATTACTATTAGATACGTTGTAATAAAACACGATTTTAAATATTTGTATATTAATTTTCTCTGAGGGTTTGCAGCAAAATTGATATTTTATTTTCCTTGGTATGGGTTTCAGTTGTGGCTAGTAGTCAGGTAATGATGATGGTGATGATGATGGTGATATGATGGTGATGATGACGACGACGACGACGATGATGATGATAATGATGACGATGATGATGACGATTGATGATGATGATGATGATGATGATGATGATGATGATGATAATAATACACAAACGACAAAGAGGAACAAACATGCCTAGCATGTAATTCTATTTTAACATGGAAATGTTTGACCTCTTATCTTCTCGCAAACTAAGATTATGCATATCTTATCTCTTCAATAAACATTGTAAAAGTCGATTTGGCCTTGACACGTGGGGCTTGCCGAAAATGTGAGCATGTCTACTATTTCCATGCTGTGAGTGATACCATAGAAACGTGCTCTTTGTTTAAACATTATAAGTAACATGAGTGGCAAACATTAATGTTTTATATTGCTTGCAGTCCCCCCCCCCCCCAAAGCAATGTTGGAGCCAATACTAGACCAATTGTCCGTTCCTGTCTCAGTATCAAAACAACATTGACTGGTGGGTGCGGGAGGGGGATTGAGAATTTCATTGTATTATCCATCATCATCATCATCATCATCATCATCATCATCATCATCATCATCATCATCATCATCAACAACAACAAAAACAACATCATCATCATCATCATCTAAACCATCATCATTATCACCATCATCATCACCATCATCATCATCATCGTCGTCGTCATCATCATTTACACTATAGCCACACAAATAGAAATCTTACATTAACTGCAAGTCATCAGAAAAACAAAATATTTTAAACAAATTATTGTTTTATTACTGTGCGCACAGTTTGCAACAACAACATCAACTGCTAGATTATGCTCAAATGAAAAATAAAATAGACTTTCAAAAATCTATAATGAAAAAATATTTTGTTGAGGGATCATTTTCCTAAAGTTACAGACCAATCGGAGCAACTTTAATTTTGACCTGACCTTTGACCTCATATGACCTTTGCGGTTTCATACTCCCAAGTGCCAGGGATTGTTTTCCCAAAGTTACAGTCCCATCAGAGCAACTTCAAATTTGACCTGACCTTTGACCTGGGCAAAGTTTAACATTTGAGTGAACACACACCCCCACACTACCCATACTGCCCTCTCACCCATGAACAAGCGAAATTGCAGTCCTATAACAGTTCTCGACGCCTCTTACCTGGTCCACTTATACAGTTGATAGGCCCCTCCAAAAAAATCTTATGTGATATCCACTGTTTATCTTCTGTGGTTAAATATTCTACTTTCACTTGGGTATTTCACATTATTTACTTTTCTTGGAAACAAAATTCAAGTTGTAACTTGGCTACTATAAATGTAGGTCACCGCTGTTCTATCAAATTTTACACAAAGATGTTCAAAGCCAAATTAGGCTAATTTTAACATGTGACCTCATTTGACATTTGACCTTGGGTTGACCCTTAAGCTATGGTACCATATATATAAAGCTTGGGCCAGTGATTCTTCTGACCAAGGAGTAGCAGCATTTTTAAGATTTTCATTAAATCACCCCTAATATCCGCTATATGACCTTTGACCCCTATCTGTGTACAACTTATATTAAGCTTGGGTCAGCGGTTCTTATGGCCACGTTTGGTCGAAATTGGGTCAAGCGCCTTGCACTATAGTAGCATTTTACAAGATTTTCACATAATGACCTCTAATGACCTCTACATGACCTTTCACCCCTAACTGTGTACAACTTAGAAGGAGCTTGGGTCAGTGCTTCGTGTGGCTAAGTTTGGTTGAGATTGATGCAAGCGTGTGGCACTAGTAGCATTTTAAAAGATGGTTTGACGAAAGAATCGGAAGAATCGGAAGACGAATCAGATTTGCCTGCTCAACAATATATCAGCGTGGCATTTCATGCCACCTGATATAACCAGACTTCCTTAGGCTGAGCAGTAAATTAGCATTAAAATGAATCTTGTTCTAGAAACATTATAAAAACAATTTGATTATGGCGCAAACTACTGTGATATCTAAGCATGTCGACAGTGCACCACTGAGCACAAACTCGGTAAGCAATATACGACATAAGAATAACTAGTGGCAAATGGTGGTCATAGACCACAAACCTAGCTGGGCGTGTTGGTGTTGTGGAGGTATCTGACCCCTGCAAAATGTTCCAAAAATGTTCCCCTGGTCATGATGTTTGTTGTCACCGATTTTGAGTCCCGTACTCCTTACAGATGTCCAGAAAATGCAATTTTAAAATTTGACCCCAGATGACCTTTGACCTGACCCCTGCAAAATGTTCAAAAATGTTCCTGTGGTCATCAAATTTGTTGTCACCGAGTTTGAGCCCCGTACCCCTTACAGATGTCCAGAAAGACCTTCTAAGATTTGACCTCTACATGACCTTTGACCTGACCCCTGCAAAATGTGCCCCGGTCATGAGATTTGTTGTTACTGAATTTGAGCCCCATACCCCCTTACAGGTATCCAGAAAGTGAAATTCTAATATTTAACCCCAGATAACCTTTGACTAGACCCCTGCAAAGTGTTCCAAAATGTTCCCAGATCATTAAGTTTGTTGTCACCAAGTTTGAACCCCGTACCCCTTACAGATGTCCAGGAAATGGATTTCTAAAATTTGACCTCTGCATGACCTTTGACCTGACCCCTGCAAAATGTTCCCCTGGTCAAGAGATTTGTTGTCACTGAGTTTAAGCCCCATACCCCTTACAGATGTCCAGATAAGGCAATTGTAAGATTTTACCCCCTCAATGACCTTTGACCCCAATTCTTTGTGCAAGGTATGGGCACTGGGTAAAGCCGATGCACATGTGTAAGTGACGTCATTGTGCTACGTAATATGTGGCAGAAGAAGCATTTTGGAAGTATTCGGTTATATACCGGTAATGCCCCCTTAATGACCTTTGACCCCAATTCTGTTTGCACCCTATGGGCACTGGATATAGCCGATACATATGTGCAAGTTACGTAATTGTAGGGTGTAACATGTAGGAGGAGAAATATTTTGAAGTTTGTTGCCAGAAAGAAGAAAGAAAGAAAGAAAGAACTAGTGGCAAATGGTGGTCATAGACCACAAACCTAGCTGGGCGTGTTGGTGTTGTGGAGGTAAATGACCCCTACAAAATGTTTTAAAAATGTTCCCCTGGTCATGAGGTTTGTTGTCACCGTGTTTGAGTCCCGTACTCCTTACAGATGTCCAGAAAATGCAATTTTAAGATTTGACCCAGATGACCTTTGACCTGACTCCTGCAATATGTTGCAAAATGTTCCCCTGGTCATCAAGTTTGTTGTCAACGAGTTTGAGCCTGTATCCCTTACAGATGTCCAGAAAATATGTTTCTAAGATTTGACCTCTGCATGACCTTTGACCTGACCCCTGCAAAATGTTCCCCTAGTAATGAGATTTGTTGTCACTGAGTTTGAGCCCCATACCCCTTACAGATATCCAGAAAATGAAATTATAAGATTTGACCCCAGATAACCTTTGACTTGACCCCTGCAAACTGTTCCAAAATGTTTCCCAGATCTCTAAGTTTGTTGTTACCAAGGTTGAACTCCGTACTCCTTACAGATGTCCAGGAAATGCATTTCTAAAATTTGACCTCTGCATGACCTTTGACCTGACCCCTGCAAAATGTTCCCCTGGTCATGAGATTTGTTGTCACTGAGTTTAAGCCCCGTACCCCTTACAGATATCCAGATAATGCAATTGTAAGATTTTACCCCTTAATGACCTTTGACCCCAATTATGTGTGCAAGTGATGGGCAATGGGTAAAGCTGATGCACATGTGTAAGTTACGTCATTGTGCTATGTAATATGTGGCAGAAGAAGCATTTTGAAGGTATTTGGTTATATACCAAAAATGCCCCTTTAATGACCTTTGATCCCAATTCTGTTTGCACCCTATAAGCACTGGATATAGCCGATACATATGTGTAAGTTACGTAATTGTAGGGTGTAACATGTAGGAGGAGAAGCATTTTGAAGTTTGTTGCCAGAAAGAAGAAAGAAAGAAAGAACTAGTGGCAAATGGTGGTCATAGACCACAAACCTAGCTGGGGCATGTTGGTGTTTTGGAGGTATCTGACCCCTGCAAAATGTTCAAAAAATGTTCCCCTGGTCATGAGGTTTGTTGTCACCGAGTTTGAATCCCATACGACTTACATATGCCTAGAAAATTAAATTTTACGATTTGACCCAATTGACCTTTGACCTGACCCCTGTACAGTATTCCAAAGTGTTTCCCTGGTCAGTAAGTTTGTTATTACAAAGTTTGAGCCCTGTACCCCTTACAGATGTCCAGAAAATGCATTTCGAAAATTTGACCTTTGCATGACCTTTGACCTGACCCCTGCAAACTGTTTCCCTGTTCATGAGATTTGTTGTCACTGAGTTTGAGCTCCATACCCCATACAGATATCCAGAAAATGAAATTATATGATTTGACCCCAGTTAACCTTTGACATGACCCCTGCAAAGTGTTCCAAAATATTCCCCTGGTCATTAAGTTTGTTGTCACAGAGTTTGAGCCCTGTACCCCTTACAGATGTCTAGAAAATGCATTTCTAAAATTTGACCTCTTCATGACCTTTGACCTGACTCCTGTAAAATGTTCCCCTGTTCATGAGATTTGTTGTCACTGAGTGTGAGCCCCACACAGATATCGAGATAAGGCAAAATAGATTTTACCCCCTTAATGACCTTTGACCCCAATTCTGTGTGCAAGGTATGAGCACTGGGTAAAGCCGATGCACATGTGTAAGTGATGTTATTGTGCTATGTAATATGTGGCAGAAGAAGCATTTTGAAGGTATTTGATTATATACTGGTAATGCCCCCTTAATGACCTTTGACCCCAATTCTGTTTGCACCCTATGGGCACTGGATATAGCCGATACATATGTGCAAGTTACGTAATTGTAGGGTGTAACATGTAGGAGGAGAAGCATTTTAGGAGGAGAAGCATGTTGCCAGAAAGAAGAAAGAAAGAAAGAAAGAACTAGACTTAGCTGTGGTCTAAGACCACGAACACAGCCGTATTTTGACGCCTTAATGACCTTTGACCTCAAAATATATAAAAATCCCATATACATTAGCTAATGTCAATGTATGGGTGCAAGTGGCACCATTTTGCTATGTTATTTGTGGCAGAAAGGGGCATTTTGAAGGTTTTTCGTCTCAGACCGGAAGTGACCCCTTAATGACCTTTGACCCCAAATGAAAAAATACCACATGTACAATAGGTAAACACAATTCACGTGTAAATATACCATCACCCCCCAATGTTTTTCTTAGCAAATAAAAAAATTTGAAGGTTTTTCGTTTTATACCGGAAGTGACCCTTAATGACCTTTGATTCCAAATTTGTGAGGACCCCATAGACACTGGGTAATAACAATGCATGTGTGCAAGTGGCGTCACTGTCATACGCAATTTGTGGGAGAAGAAGCATTTTAAAGGAATTTCGTTTTATACCGGAAGTAGCCCCTTAATGACATTTGACCCTAAATAAAAAAATACCACATATGCACAGAGTAACTACAATCTATTTGTAAACATACCGTTAATGTCCTATGTTTTTCTTAGCAAATAAAAATTTTTGAAGGTTTTTCGTTTTATACCGGAAGTGACCCCTTAATGACCTTTGATTCCAAATTTGTGAGGACCCCATAGACACTGGGTAATAACAATGCATGTGTGCAAGTGGCGTCACTCTCATACGTAATTTGTGGGAGAAGAAGCATTTTAAACGAATTTCGTTTTATACCGGAAGTAGCCCCTTAATGACCTTGACCCTAAATAGAAAAATACCACATATGCACAGAGTAACTACAATCTATTTGTAAACATACCGTTACTGTCCTATGTTTTTCTTAGCAAATAAAAATGTTTGAAGGTTTTTCGTTTTATACCGGAACTGACCCCTTAATGACCTTTGACCCCAAATCTGTGAGGAACCCATAGACACTGGATAATAACAATGCATGTGTGCAAGTGGTGTCACTCTCCTACGTAATATGTGAGAGAAGAAGCATTTTGAGTTGAAATCACGTTTTTGACCCCTATGACCCCTGCTTGACCTTTGACCCCACAAGTTTCATACGACATGTAGGGACATGGTCAATGATGGTTGTGACCAAGTTAAGTCAAAATCGGTACAAGCATGTAAGTGCTAGAGCAAATGTAGTGGTCGGCAGAAAGAAAGAAGAAAGAAAGAAAGAAAGAAGAAAGAACCTGTAAGAAAAAAGACACAGCCGTGACTAACGTCACGGCTGTGTAAAGAACTAGTGGCAAATGGTGGTCATAGACCACAAACCAAGCTGGGGCATGTTGGTGTTGTGGAGGTATCTGACCCCTACAAAATGTTCCAAAAATGCTCCCCTGGTCATGGGGTTTGTTTTCACCGAGTTTGAGTCCTGTACTCCTAACAGATGTCCAAAAAATTCAATTGTAAGATTTGACCCCAGATGACGTTTGACCTGACCTATGCATGATGTTCCATAATGTTCCCCTGGTTTTGAGGTTTGTTGTCACCATGTTTGAGCCCCGTACCGCTTACAGATATCCAGAAAATGAAATTCTACGATTTGACCCCAGATGACCTTTGACATGACCCTTGCACAGTGTTCCAAAATGTTCCTCAGGTCAGTAAGTTTGTTGTTGTGGAGTTTGAGCCCCGTACCCCTAACAGATGTCCAGAAAATGCATTTAGAAAATTTGACCTCTACATGACCTTTGACCTGGCCCCTGCAAAATGTTCCCCTGGTCATGAGATTTGTTGTCACTGAGTTTGAGCCCCATACCCCTTGCAGATATCCAGAAAATGAAGTTATAAAGATTTGACCCTAGATAACCTTTGACCTGACCCCTGCAAAGTGTTCCAACATGTTCCCCTGATCATTAAGTTTGTTGTCACCAAGTTTGAGCCCCGTACCCAATACAGATGTCCAGGAAATGCGTTTCTAAAATTTGACCTCTGCATGACCTTTGACCTGACCCCTGCAAAATGTTCCCCTGGTCATGAGATTTATTGTATCGAGTTTGAGCCCCATACTCCTTACAGATAATGCAATTGTAAGATTTTACCCCTTAATGACCTTTGACCCCAATTCTGTGTGTGCAAGGTATGGGCACTGGGTAAAGCCGATGCACATGTGTAAGTGACGTCATTGTGCTATGTAATATGTGGCAGAAGAAGCATTTTGGAAGTATTTGGTTAAATACCGGAAATGCCCCCGTAATGACTTTTGACCCCAATTCTGTTTGCACCCTATGGGCACTGGATATAGCCGGTACATATGTGCAAGTTACGTAATTGTAGGGTGTAACATGTAGGAGGAGAAGCATTTTGAAATTTGTTGACAGAAGAAGAAGAAGAAAGAAAGAAAGAACTAGTGGCAAATGGTGGTCATAGACCACAAACCTAGCTGGGCGTGTTGGTGTTGTAGAGGTATCCAACTCCTGCAAAATGTTCCAAAAATGTTCCCCCTGGTTATGAGGTTTGTTGTCACCGAGTTTGAGTCCCGTACTCCTAACAGATGTCCAGAAAATGTATTTCTAAGATTTGACCCCAGATGACCTTTGGCCTGACCCCTGCATGATGTTCCATAACGTTCCCCAGGTCATAAGGTTTGTTGCCACTGAGTTTGAGCCCCGTACCTGTTACAGATGTCCAAATAATGAAATTCTAAGATTTGGCCCCAGATGACCTTTGACCTGACCCCTACAAAGTGTTCCGAATTGTTCCCCTTGGCATTAAGCCCCGTACCCCTTACAGATGTCCAGGAAATGCATTTCTAAAATTTGACCTCTGTATGACCTTTGACCTGACCCCTGCAAAATGTTCCTCTGGTCATGAGATTTGTTGTCACTGAGTTTGAGCCCCATACCCCTTACAGATGTCCAGAAAATGAAATTATAAGATTTGACCCCAGATAACCTTTGACCTGACCCCTGCAAAATGTTCCCCTGGTCATTAAGTTTGTTGTCAGTGCGTTTGAACCCCGTACCCCTTACAGATGTCCCGAAAATGCATTTCTAAAATTTGACCTCTGCATGACCTTTGACCTGACCCCTGCAAAATGTTCCCTTGGTCATGATATTTGTTGTCACTGAGTTTCAGCCCCATACCCCTTACAGATGTCCAGATAATATAATTGTAAGAATTTACCCCCTTAATGACCTTTGACCCCAATTCTGTGTGTAAGGTATGGGCACTGGGTAAAGCCGATGCACATGTGTAAGTGACGTCATTGTGCTATGTAATATGTGGCAGAAGAAGCATTTTGAAGATATTTGGTTATATACCAAAAATGCCCCTTTAATGACCTTTGATCCCGATTCTGTTTGGAGCAAATGGAAACTGGATATAGCCGATACATATGTGCAAGTTACGTAATTGTAGGGTGTAACATGTAGGAGGAGAAGCATTTTGAAGTTTGTTGCCAGAAGAAGAAGAAGAAGAAGAAGAAAGAAGAATCGGATAGCAAAACAGTACCTAGCTCGGGGGTTGAAAACCCCAGCTAGGTAAGAATCGGATAGCATTACAGTACCTAGCTGGGGGGTGTAAACCCCCCAGCTAGGTAAAGAAAGAAAGAGGAATCGGATAGAAAAACAGTACCTAGCGAAAAACCCCCAGCTAGGTAAAGAAAGAAAGAGGAATCGGATAGAAATACAGTACCTAGCGAAAAGCCCCCAGCTAGGTAAAGAAAGACAGAGGAATCGGATAGAAAAACAGTACCTAGCTCGGGGGGTTGTAAACCCCCCAGCTAGGTAAAGAAAGATCGGATAGCAAAACAGTACCTAGCTGGGGGGTTGTAAACCTCCCAGCTAGGTAATATATCCAGCAGTGCTATGTAAAGGGTTATCGTCTAGATGTTCAGTGTGCATAATATGCGATGGGTTTGTAAGCTACTGCAGTGTACATGTTCACTCACAGATATTAGAACATCTGTGATTCACTATTAAAGACTGATTTTGAGAAAATTTGGTGCGTCGTCTATACTGACATCAAATGTCATCATTTCGCGATGTGGTTATCACTCCTTTTGTCATCCATCTCCATCCACGCCACGTCTGTATTTCTGAAGAGAATTCCTGATGAGGACAAACCGTAAATAATAGTAAGCTTAAAGTAGCATAATGTTATTTTATTGTTGTCATTCACGATTAGATTTACAGATCTAGACCATTGTTAAAATTCTCCATTACGATTGTTTAATTTTGATGAAATTTCTTCGGGTTGTTATTTTTTGTTATTATTATTATTATTATTATTATTATTATTATTATTATTATTATTATTATTATTATTATTAGTGTTATTATTATTATCATTAGTAAACCATCGCATGCACCGTATTCAGCTGATATTTACCTCGTGGTAATGAATGGAATTAGAAAAAAGTAACGGTCTGCGGACAGGATGTAATCTTACTCAGAACATGTCAGTAGTATAAACAAGATGTAACGTTACACTGGCGCGCCACTCTGTGTGGGTGTAGTAGTAGTAACTATTGTTTATTCAATTTGTTTTACTTATAGGGATGGATGCGATATTATTGGAAAAAGAACTATCGCCCGATGATGGAGCTATCCACATGCTCGATATTGATTCATTGTTGATTATTTTCAACTGCCTGTCTCTATACTACAAATTGACAGCAATGCGGTAAGCGTGATATCAAGGTAAAACGTAAACGGTCGGCTAATGTCGCTAATATTGATTATGATTTATTGCCGTAAAGTGCTTTTTTTTTTTTTTTTTTTCAGTAACTGATAATTTTCCCATAACATACATTAGATAAAGACACTTATCCTGCGGGGCATATTGCAGAGTTTTCCAGTTCAGTGGTTTAGAGAAAGTAGCTATTCACACTCAACAAAGTGTTGCCCACTATGCAGCCTTGCTGCCCAAGTCAGAACTGCCGGAGCTTGAGCTACTCTATGTGACCTGCTCCCACAAAATGATCACAAAGTCGCAAACTGGTAGTTTCGATACCTGCTGAGTTGATGATTTTTCTTTGGTGTACACATGCCTGTATAAACCAGTAGCATGTCCCTTATTATCAATGCCATACTGTGCATAATGCGCCCCAATTTACAAATGGAGCAATAGGCGTCAATCCGGAGGGGGGGAGGGGCAGGGGCACGTCCCCACATTTTTTGGGGGGGAAGGGGTATACACAATATCAAATGCCCCCCCCCCTCACGTTTCGGAAAATACTTCCCTGGTCTATTAAAGTAGATTTACTGTAAAAACTACAAGTAGTATTTGGTATTATACTTTGATTTTTGGCGAAAATAGTATAGAATTGAAAATATTCTCGCGCTCCGCGCGCACTTAATCAAATTCAAATTCTAATTCATCTTCAAAGTCACATTTAAATTCACCGCGATTTGGGGCTAAAAATAGTATAACAAGTTTTGTGTGAACAATACGCGTATGTCGCCGTAAACTTGACCAGTAAAAAGCATTTGTCTATGTCTTACCCCTGGTATCTGGTACGCCAGCAATAGAAAGGAATAAAAATTCCCTTTAAAGGGAAAGCCAGCTTCAATGCAGAAGATGCCTTGTAATTAGTTTGGGTGGTGGCATTTTTAGGATCACTCTTTTTCATGACAGTCCACCAAACCATCAATGATGAGAACATGCACACAGAAACAGCAAACCAAACAACTCCTATAACTTCCTGTCAATTAATTACTCCAAATTGTTCTGTCTTTTTGTCTTTTCTGCCTTTTAGGCTACCCTTAGCTCATTATTAATATAAAGAAATGCAGTTTTTAGTTAATTGGCTAAAAACTGCCATCCTACTTGCCTTATACATACACATTAATTTTATATTAATTCGCAATTTATACTTAATATAGCACATTATAAAATGTATAAAGACTGATATTGTTCAATTATAATAGGCCTACATGTATATAAATTATACCCATATCAAAAATAGGCCCTGAAATTGCATCGAATTTTTCCCGTTGAAAAGACAAAACTGATGTTTAAGATATAAATTATTTCATAAATGACATTTTGAGTCATTTTTATCCATAAAACGATACAGATTATAGGATATTTTTACTTTGACTTTTACGTCCATAAAGGTTTTAATCATGTTCTCAATACACTCACATCTCATGCTGTGCTGATCTCCAGGAGGTCTGCGAATGTAAATCTAAGAACGCCTGATAACAAGGATTCTATAATTTTCTTTCGTTGATATGCTGTGGAAACTATTATAGGCCTGGCATGAACTTTTAATGTCATATTTCCTTCAAACCATAACTTTTGAAATTCTCACTCGTTTTCATTCGTTGAAACGGCAAAACATACTTTCTTTTTCTTACAAATCCAATAACAGGTCTATTATATATTTTCACCATAAAAAGTTCCGCAAAGTAATTCAAACCAATGCTAGTACCCCGTAATCTCTTTAGCAAACAAAGACGATCTCCGAATTAGATCATAGCCAGCTAACGCTGGCGAAAAGAGAGACTGAGGAAAAAGACAGAACTTAAGCAGAAGGATTGAAGAAAGTAAACAAGACGCAGATACACATGACAAAGCCGACTAAATATTAAATTAGCAGGGTTTAAATATTTCCTTCTTAAAGTTGTTTCGTTGACCTCCACCCCGACAACTCAAAGAAAATAAAGTAAATGAAATATTACTTGATCTTAGTTCTGTTTAAATACGCACACTTTCTGTAAACATTTTCATGTATCATTTGGTATAAAATAGTGTAAAAGTTTTGCGCGCTTCACGGGAAATGAACCCAACTTTCACTTCAAATAGTATGTAACTGAACATTTTCTAGCGTTACTCGTGCATATACCCCAACAAAATCGGGCCGGAATAAAGCTCCTTTGCCAATGTACCCCCGCACAAATGCCTTCATTTGGGGGGCTCATTTTGTAAAATTTTCTAACATTAACTGAGGAGGCACATCATCCCTGAGACACACCCTTGCGTCGCGCACTTCCGGATCATATTTCACAAATCACCATAGTATAGGTGCACTTTAAATGAACATCAATTTAGTCACCAGCAAGGGTCCCGAAAGTACCAACTTGCGACTTTACCTCATTTCGTGGGAGCGGGATTGAGAGCCAGAAAGCTTCAACTCACAATCACCAGCTCACATAAAATGAGCATAAAGTCGCCAGGGCACTGTAGAAGATACAGTCCACTTAATCATGTTAATAATGACAAAATTCAACAGAAAACAAATGACATTGTTGAGGAAATTTTTGAGTTTCTCACGGCTTTCTGGTTGTGAACCCTCGATATAAAAGATGGTCTGCCTTATCATATAATGGCACAGCAAATGTGATAACTTCAATAAGCTTATAAACTTAAGAATTCAATTGCTTATAAAAAAACTAACAGCATTTTAATTGTGCTAAATGATTCTAATAGATACTATACTTTTGAATATATTCAAGCAAATAATTTGAATACATTATTAATTTTTCAAATATCCGACGGATTTCAAATAAGCTTTGAACCTTTGAGAAAGTTTTCGGTTAAGCTAAAAAAAAAAAAAAAACAACAACAAAAAAAACAAAACAAAAAACAATCGTCATCAAGAACCGTATCAGAACAATTAGCATTTAATTACGTTATTTTTATTATTATTAATATTTGGACACATAAGTATTGATGTTGAAGAAGTGGACACATCAGCAGACACACATTTATTAAGTCATTAAAGTAAGGAAATATTTCTTTCTAACTTTATTCTATACCTATAATATTGATTCATTTGTGATTATTATTTACAGGGTATGCAAGAAATGGCATCATATAATAAAAAACCACGCCTGGTCTGTCATCGACTTCAGAGACAAAGGTCCGACCAAATATGTACCAGCGGGCTGTAGACAGTACAGGCGACTTGTATCAAAAACGGGTCCAGGCATATTTGAATACCAACAGTGTGGCAATGAATGGATTTTTCCAATAAACGATACCGATCAGTTAAGGTTCCTGTGCATTTATGCTGGCGTAGGTTTGCAAGAGATTTATCTAACTGCATTGAGCGTTGAAATAATGAGCTATTTGCGCGTGAACTGTCCTAATATACACACACTTTCAATTAGATTGGATTTCGACGACGAATTGGATTTCGATGACAAAATACTTTATTTTCCGCCGAAACTGCAACGACTAGAGGTGAAGTACTCCCAGAGGTACTGGCAACCGTCTAAATTAAAAAATTTTGAACGATTTATACCATGGATAGACAGATGTCCGCATTTGCGAAAAATAGGCCTTCATGAGTTCAACCTATCTTTGCCATGGATGAAGAAGTTGTCAGGAATTACAGGTTTACGTGAGATAGACGTTTTTGGTGAGTTTTGTGAGCCCGAGACAGCTGATGAGAATTTGTCTGCAACAATTGGGCCTCTTACTTCGATAACACGCTTAAAACTAAGCACTGGGTACGGGTGTCTAAAAACTTGTATCTGTATTGATAATCTTTTACGATCCATCGCTCACTGGAAAAATTTAAAAGTATTGCTATTGGGAGGCGTGATATTCACAAACGAAGCATTCGAAGTGGTGCTACCAGGAATACTCAATCTAGAAACACTTGAACTAGCCGGAACATCCGTGACGTCATTAGTGGTTAATCTTATTGGAATTCATCTTAGGAAACTAAAATTATTGACATTGACATCACCCATATGCTATTACTCGACCAAACGGGACGTCTCACTGCCACGGTATTCATGCGAAAGTTTTCAAGCGTTATTATACCATCCCAAGCTTGAATACTTGGAGCTACATCAACCAACTAATAATAGAGAAGAGAAAGATGAGAAAGAACGTTGGATCAGACAGGTATATGATGTGTTAGTCACACTTCCAAAGATAACAAACGTAAGATTGCTGGGATTCGATATAGTTTTTTGTTTTAGAAAAGAAACATATCCAGTCATTAAATATGCGGAAATTGAAATGGTCGATCAGAGGAAATTATATATTATTTTTCACCCTGACGATCCAAATAGTATGGGTCTTCATGATCAAGAAGAGGCAGATCTTTTGCCCCTGCCAGCTAGCCGTTTCTCGTTTTTATAACGTTAATAATACGTTTTAGTTTTGTTTCAATATTACGTTTAAAAAACCCAATTGTGTGGAGTTTTGATTACGTATAAGTAACGTTCGCATGAAACGTTTCAAACACGTTATCATAGCGTTTTTCTTACCTAAAACTGTGTCACTTTTGGTTTCGAAAACGTTTCAAAATTACGTTTTGATAATGTAAAAGTGTGGAGTTTTTCAATAACATTTCCACAGTATCATTATGACGTTAAAACTTCTCGATATCTTGTGTGACATGAAACCGATAAAGATATGCATTAACCCTAACCCTACCCGCGGTTTTGTTGCTATCGGAAGGGAAAGAAGAAACGAAAAAGGAGAGAAGATGAGGAGAAAAGTCACTTGGCACCCCCGGGATTCGAGCCTGGGACCCCTCGCATGCCACGCAGAAGATCCCCAGCATGTAGCCACACAGGTGACGTTGGCCCGGCCAACGATTCCCTGGGTATATATGACTTGGGCTGATTGCGTCATCAAGTCACGTGGAATGCATGCACGCAGAGTGGTTTTAATAGTGAGCTTTAGTGAGACCTAGTTGGGTTAAGGTTAACTATGATAGATCAAGTCTAGGAAAAACATGCATATTAACCCTAACCCTACCCGTGTTTTTTTGCTATCGGAAGGGAAAGAAGAAACGGAAAAGGAGAGAAGATGAGGAGAGAAGTCACTTGGCACCCCTGGGATTCGAGCCTGGGACCCCTCGCATGCCACGCAGAAGATCCCCAGCATGTAGCCACACAGGTGACGTTGGCCCGGCCAACGATTCCCTGGGTATATATGACTTGGGCTGATTGCGTCATCAAGTCACGTGGAATGCATGCATGCAGAGTGGTTTTAATAGTGAGCTTTAGTGAGACCTAGTTGGGTTAGGGTTAACTATGATAGATCAAGCTCACATCAGAGATACTGCATATCTCAATGGCTTCCATGCTTCATGCTCTTGACGATTCTTCTTGCGGGCAGGAATGATTCGGATCAACCAAAATATGAAAGCTATATAGCTTTAGCCGTTGTTTAGTTTCCATGTTTCTTCTTACTGGCTGCAACTTGAGTATCAAACATCTAGGCCTACCTGTTTGGATTATGCGACCGCGTAGAATATCCATATCCACAGACTCGCATTTTGTTAAGACACATCTCAATATCCTATAGCAAATTACTGATGGAAGAAAACCAAGAAAAAGTATTGATGTCGAAGGGGTGGATATCTCAGCAGAGTGAGTAGACACAAATTTATTAAGTCATTATAAAGTAAGGAAATATTTCTATCTAACTATATTCTATACCAGTACTATTGCTTCATTTGTGATTATGATTTACATGGTAAGCAAGAAATGGCATCATATAATCAAAAACCACGCCTGGTCTGTCATCGACTTCAGAGAGAAAGGTCCGACCAAAAAGCTACCAGCGGGCAGTATAAACGATAAACGATCAGTTAAACGGGACGTCTCATTACCACGGTATTCATGCGAAAGTTTTCAAGCGTTATTATACCATCCCAAGCTTGAATACTTGGAGCTACATCAACCAACTAATAATAGAGAAGGGAAAGATGAGAGAGAACGTTGGGTCAAACAGGTATATGACGTGTTAGTCACACTTCCAAAGATAACAAACGCAAAATTGCTTGGATTCGATATAGTTTTTTGTTTTAGAAAAGAAACATATCCAGTCATTAAATATGCGGAAATTGAAGTGGTCGATCAGATGAAATTACGTAGTATTATTTTTCACCCTGACGATGCAATGCGTACGAGCATTCATGATAGTGTTGAGGCAGCACTTCCTCGCTATTGCCAGCGCTTTGACCGAACGCTAGATGTTAAAAACATGATGGAATGACTCAGCGAGTCCATGTGTCGTTATGGTGATAGTATACAAGTATTAAAACTTCAAAGGTGTTTGTCTGTTCATTGCACCATGATGATCAAAATAAATCCAGAGCCCACAACAAAAGTGTACTTGAATCCAACATGACGCGCAAATTCACCATGCTAATTTAAAACAGTATGGTGTACACCCGACCTCTTGGATGTTGTTCTACCATTGGTCGTGGGTACCTTTTGTGCCACCTAGGTGTTGTAAAGGGTCTTTTAATGCTCAAAATGAGTTAACTACCTACTAAAGTCTACGATTCAGTCACAAAACAATACACCTTTAACCCCTATAAAATGTCAGACCCCCGATTTGAGCTTATTTGGTCCGGCATAGATTTCACAAACTTTGACGGAGAATTCAAATATAAGGCAGTTTCCATGGCAACGGCCATTTATATTCATTTTAAAGCAAATTTCCTAAGTAAATTTGACCAAAACAGTAAGTTTGACATAATCTTACATGGGCACATTTTACTACCTTGGCAATAAGCCAAATCGGCATTGGAAGTTTGCAATGCATTGTGGGACAGTTTTTGCAGTTTTGCGACACTTTGCCCTCTGACCTATTGGGAAAATTCAGAAAAAAATTTTGTGGTTTTTGTGCGCACAAAAACGTAATCTAAAATGTTTTACAAGAATGAAATCAAACCCCAAAAAACATAATTATTGAATAAATAAATTATTTAAATATTTTTAATGATAACATTATGACAATAATAAATTAATTAATAATAATTACAGCAATTTTTCCGATATGTCAGAGGTTAAAGTGTCCCAAAACTGCTCTCAAAACCTGAAGTTGCAATGGCGATTGGGCTTATTACAAGGTGTCAAAGTCTAAGCAACATCAAATTTGGTCAAAGGGATCTATCTCAACAATAATTTATAGTTATTATTAGGTTTTAAAGACGTAAAGATGTAAACAGACCCAAACTGGCAATAAAAATATTGAGAATTGTTTATCTGTTTGTGGTATTAAATGGAAATGTGACTAGTTTGTAAAGACGAAGTAACTATTTTTGCGGGGTCCCGTTATTTAGCGGGCTCCGTCCCGTTATTTAGCGGGCTCCACCCCGTTATTTAGCGGGCTCCGTCCCGTTATTTAGCGGGCTCTGTCCCGTTATTTTGCGGGATCATACATCCCGTTATTTAGCGGGCTCCTATTATTTTGCGGGATGAGTCCTCCCATTATTGCGGGATGACTCATACAGAGGTGTGTGCCCATTGCCCCATACTCAACACATACTCCACCCACGCTTTAGCGGGCCCCCAGCAGAGCCCAAAAGTGTAGGTCTATATAAGGAGCAGTGGACCAGAGCTGAGATTCATTCAGAGCTTGACCTTTGACCAGACAACATCTATGTCATTCACTCTGTGTGTAGATACACTGAACAATAATAACTCTATATAGTAACCTACAGTTTGTGTGTTAGACTTATTTTCCTAGTCATTCTCTACCCAAGAACCCAACAACACCCTACATACAAATTCTGAACCCCATGGCCCCATTCGCCGAAAAAGGCAAGTATTTCAAAAAAGTAACACCAAAACACAGCATGATCATACAAAACACAAGAATTCAAAATTCAATGCTGTATTTCCAAACACAGCACCAAAACACAACATTATACCGCATGAATAGTTTTAATTCTTATGTTTTTTATTATAGTAATGGTGCTGTATTGAAAATACAGCATGGAATTTTTAAAGTTTTATGCTGTCTAATATCATGAATATAGTGCTGTGTTTTGGTGCTGTGTTTGGAAATTCAGCATAATTCTTTTTAAATTCTTATGTTTTATAAAAAAAACCTTGCCTTATTTCCAAACACAGCACCAAAACACAGCACAATACTAGAAAACATAAGAGTTAAAAATCTATCATGATCCTGCATTTCCAAACACAGCACTTAAACACAGCACTAAAATATAAAACACACAAAATCATGCTGAATTTCCAAACACATCACTAAAACGCAGCACTACATGTACAATAGAAAACATAAGAATAAAAAAATTCATGCAGTATTTCTAAACACATCACTAAAACACAGCACTTAATTCCAAGATGTATTTCCAAACACAGCACCAATAATATAAAACATAAGAATTAAAAATTCCATGCTGTATTTCCAAACACAGCACAATATAGTTATACTGTGTTTTAGTGCTGTGTGTTCGTAAACATGGATAAACATACCCAGCAAAACACAAAACGTTTTCGACATCATTTGCAAAAGGTTATCAAAGTTTGTCAGAAAACGTTTAAATGTTTAAAGGGTATATAAAGGGCATAAAACTTCAAATAAAATTTCATTAATTTGTCAAATTTCATGACCTTGTCAAAGTTCATTAACCCATAAGTGTGTAATATTTGTTTGTCTTTTAACATGTCTTGAATAACAAAAACAACAGTATTTACCATGGTAAAATCATTGACATGCACATGTATTTAATTTTACAGCAGAATGTGAAATATTTATTTATCGTTTAATTTGTCGTAGGAGGAAAAAGAGAATCACTATACCTTTATCATGATAAAACATTAAAAACAATTTTGTATTGTTGTGTAATTGATGCATTCTTTTGATTTCTCTTAATAAACTTGATGCTATCATTGATTTACATGACTTTGTACAGCCCCATTCCCTAGTAAAAGTGGCACAATTGTGATTTTACCCTTTCGTTGTTAAGTAAGCATATCTCGAGATTAAAACAAGCAAAATAAACAGACTAAACGGCATTTGAGAGCTAAGACTATGCCCTTGACATCGATGTAAGCATTATGTCACAAAGGTATTTTCTAATTGCCACAGAGGGGCTTTTCACTTGCACAATTTTTTTGTATAATGTTGACAAAATATTTGGCAAAAAGTGTTTGCATTAATAGTTTTTGGTTAAAAAACATTTTCAAAACATTTTTGAAATATTGCTGTATTGTTTTAGAACGTTTTCATTACTTGTATATAGCCCGACATTAAATGTTGTTATTACGTTTTTACCTGAACCAAAACCCAAAATATAACTTGTTTAACACATTTTTAAAACGTTTTTGTGTTTGCTGGGTAGGTCGGTAGTGGGAACAAGTATGTGTCCTTTGGGAGCAAGATGATAAGCCATGATTGTATATTATAATTAAATTAAAAGATATGGAATTGATCAATGTTCAGAATATCAAAAAATTATGCATCTTGATTTGATCAAAAAGTTTGGCTCCCGAAACTAATCCGCGTGCGGACATAATGGTGAGGAGGCATTCGTGCAATCTGAAAATAAGGGTGGCGCTGTTCAAGTCCCCGTAACTTAAAAGTTAGTCTCGACATGTTTCCAAAAAACAATTTTAAATTAAATTTTCATTTTCATTTAAGACATTGGTGCCACCAAAATGAAAAATGAAAACTTATTTTCATGTATATTTACGTGTATTTCAATGGTACTTAATTTAGTAGTGTGCGCCCACGAAGAATAATAAATTATAGCCAGCAGGGCTAGGTCAAGGGTTATCGTCTAGATTTTGCAGTGTGCATATTTAATATGCGACCGGCTTGTAAGCTGCTGGAGTGTACATTTCCTACACACCGAGTCTGAGAAAATTTCGTGCTTCATCTACTGACTTTAAATGTCATCATTTAGCAATGTTATCACTCATGATGTTATCTTCATCCACGTGTGTCTGTATTGCTGAAGAGGATTGCCTAATGAGGACAAACCGTAAATTATACATGTAGTAAGCTTAAAGTAGGATACTGTTATTTTATTGTTACCATTCACAATTGGGATAATCAACATAATAATATTTTTGATTGTACATGCAGAATTTTTAATGTATGTTTTTAAATTAGTATTATTATTATTTTTATTATTTTTATTATTATTATTATTATTATTATTATTATTATTATTGTTGTTGTTGTTGTTGTTGTTGTTGTTGTTGTTGTTGTTGTTGTTGTTGTTGTTGTTGTTGTTGTTGTTATTATTATTATTATTATTATTATTATTAGTAGTAGTAGTAGTAGTAGTAGTAGTAGTAGTAGTAGTAGCAGCAGTAGTAGTAGTAGTAATAGTAGTAGTAGTAGTAGTAGTAGTAGTAGTAGTAGTAAGAAGTAGTAGTAGTAGCAGCAGGCTACAGAGCCTGAAAAAAAGATCCCGCGAACCACAAATTGACACACGTATGGGCGCTGCCATGGGGTGTTAATGGGTGCTGGGTGCTAATGAACGCGTCGCCAGCACAAGCGTCCAACGCGATCAATAACGCGTATAGGGCGCATACAAGTGCGCCTACGCGGCTGGTAGTTCCAGGATACGCGATTACAGGGTCAATGGCCGCTTCCACGCAGTAACACACTTCTGAACTGAGTGTCAGGGCCCTGGTAACACACCTCGGTAAAATACCTAGTAACTATCGCATGCACCATTATCTGATCTCAATCCCGTGGTAATGAATGGAATTAGATAAAAGTAACGGTCTGCGGGCATGATGTAATCTTACTCAGAACACGCCTGTGTTATAAACGAAATGTAACGTTAATACACTGGCGCGCAGTGCCGCCGCACAGTGTCGACACCGTGTATCATTAATATTTTATCCCTGCAACTTAATACTCCGTTGGTGAGCGACGGGCGATTGGTATTTCACCGAACGCAAGAAAAGGAGTCCTATCTGATTGGCTAGAAATCGATCGCTAGATCGCTCAGTGGTAAAGTACAAACTCAAAATGTAGAGATGTATTTAATTCAATTGAAATCAATATTCTATTATTGACGCAGATAAAGAATGTGGCATTGTGTCTCGATATGTGCATTGTATTATAGACTTGTGATTTAATATGCTATACAGGATCTGGATCTGAGCTTAGCTTTCTTTTATATGATTACAGTTAAATATATTACATTTTTAGCATACGATTTAAAAATCGTTATGGATAAAATGCAGTAAAAGTGTATTGTATTCTAGTTAGTGTATTGAAAACAAAACCTGGGTTTTACCTGACAACAAATCGAATTTTTTTGTAATGGCAATATCATATTTGGTACTGAGCATGCCCAAATCGTAAACACGTGTAGAATAGAAACTCTGTGGTATCTCATATCGTGTAAAATGGTATGCTTAGCCTGAGTCGCTCGGCCTATCTCGAACAAAATCGCCATGCGTAGCTGTTGAAAAACGAGAAGATTCGCCGTACTATCACGGCAATTTTTGACACGAAGATATAGGGATGATGACGCTGTGCGTCGACAAGGGGATGGGGTTAAGGGGTGCGTTACCTCGGGCCCGGGGGGCACTCATGTATAAAAGATGTAAGCATCCACGTGAATTGACATGACTCTAATCTAGGATGTCGAAATTGTGTCGAACTAACCCTAAACGAGGATTTTACTCAAATAAAAACACCCTAAGCGAGGAGTTTGTCCCTAAACAAGGACAGACATTATAAAAACACAGAGCGAGGATTTGGTTTGAAATTTGCCCCAAACCAAGGATAGACATTGTGTGTGTCATTATGAGTGTCATTCATCGGGAAGCTGAAAATTAAAATGACTGTACACATACACACCATGCCACACACTCGGAAACCCCTCTTTTATCCAGAATAACTTCATGAATACGTCCCCACTAATGGCCGATAATTGGATAATTAAAAAAACTACCCCAAGCGACGATCGTCCTTAAAGAGGAAGCCCCGTCAGAGTAGTTCTTCTGGGGTGAACCAAACCTGCCTGGTTATCAAATTAATCGGTGACGAAGTTATCTCTGAATTTGACAGGCGCTAATTGATGTTTTACTGTTATTGCATCAATTAGCACCTGTCAAATTCAGAGATAACCTTGTCAATGATTAATTTGATAACCAGTCAGGTTTGGTTCACCCCAGAAGAATTGCTCTGGTGGGGCTTCCTCTTTAAAAAACACCCCTTCTTCCAGTAAAATGAGCGTTTTGAGACCCTAATCGAGGATCCGCGCGGATCCTCGTTTTGCTTTTCAAAACCACCCTAATTCCGCATTTTCCTTCACTCGGATGCTTACAAGTATTATTCTGAGTGGCCCCCGCACGGGGATCTAGGGGGCCCGTAAAAATAAATAAAACAAACCTAAATGGGCCCATAAAAACATAGAAAAGAGAAATGGGGGGGGGAGGGGGGGGCGTTAAAATGGGGCCCTGGCGTTAATTTTACCCCGGGCCCGTAATGGCTCCCGGCGGCACTGCTGGTGCGTCACACTGTGTGGGTGTAGCAATAACTATTGTTTATTTCATTTGTTTTACTATAGGGATGGATGTTTTATTATTGGAAAACGAACCATCACCAGATGAGGGCGCTATCCATATGCTCGATATCGATACATTGTTGGTTATTTTCAACTGCCTGTCTCTATACTAAGTTGACAGCAATGAGGTAAGAGTGATATCAAGGTAAGACGTACACTCCTCGGCTAATGGCGCTAATATTGATTTTGAGTTGTTGGCAAACAGTTGCTCAACATATCAAAACCTTTGGGCTCCTTTTCCTTTCAAGAATTTCATGCACAGTTTCGTCTATGGAAGTAACTCTGAAAATCAGCACTTTTTTTCTATCTTTTCTCATAAAAATTAAACCATAAGCCCAAAACACTAATTTGAAAGTTTACAGTTCGATAATAATATATATTTTCATAAAATACTTCAATTTTATCAATCCTTTATACTTTACACTTGCAAAAATGGGGTAAATGTGCCAAGTTTTGGGCCTTTTTTGGGTCGATTACAGTGAGAAATCACTGTTCTGTGCAGATATCAACATGTTTCTCACGCCATATCTCAGAAATGCGCCATCCGACAATGTAATTTGGCGGAGTCATTTTGGTTGAGCCTCTTATCTTTCTATCCATGTTAAAAATAATCTGATTGGTTAATATCTTCACTCGCAAATTTGGCGACGAAAGGAAATCCAGCACCTTCTAATTTAGCCACATCGACTAGAAATACAGTTGTGTGTATGGGTCGTAACATTGTGAAAAGGGGTTGACATATGTGGTGCATGAAGTGTATGTGTATATATACCTATTATTATTACGTTATGAACTTCATAAGTCAGAAGCAATATTTTTTCAAGTTCAATAACTTGCATTATAGACTATTTTCCTTGGTGAAAATAGGAGATGGTAAATAAAACATCTTTACAACCTTGTATTTTATCAATAGCCACAAACAAACACCCCTATATGTTATAATGGATGCGCCTGGTCCATGTGCACACAAATTTGGTTCATTCAAGGCCGTGTGGTTATTCAGCTGAATACAGCGCAATAGCAGCATAAAAACATGGTCCTATTTCTACAGGAAGGTTTTGATATGAATCTTATTTTTTGTCACTATGCAGCCTTTCCGCCCAAGTCAGAACTTCCGGAGCGTTAGCTGCCTAATGTGAATATGGCCATAGGGTGGTGCAGTACTTATGTGCGAGATTATTTGTCCTAATTATTATTATGTGTAAGTCAAGAGTGTCATCTACTTTTAGACAGAGACCTTTGTATGCCATAACATTTTATGTAGCATTTAACATTCGTAAGTTTTTTTGATTTTAGTGAACAAATGACAGGGTGGCGTCGAGGATTGATATGGGGGAATTTAACTAATTTCAAACAAATGGGCGTATTTTGATACAGTTGCTTCTTTTAATTGGTTTTATGTTGTAAAGACTTAAGAACAATTATTTAGAAACTAAAAAATGGTAACCCCGTCTTTAAATTTAGTGAATTTCTATTGCAAATCAATTGATTACTGAAAATACCTTAAATTGCACTGTTTGTGTGTAAATCCATATTCGGAATGCCTCAAATGTGTGTTTCAAAAAAGTTCGCATAATAGGAGTAAGTGGAACTATTAGCATTTATTTTAGCATATATTAATTTTTCATTAATATTTAGACACATAAGTATTGATAACGACAGGGGAAGACATCCCATCAGACACACATTTATTAAGTCATTGGAATATGGAAATATAACTTTAGTCCATATCTGTAATATTGCATCATTTGTGATTATGATTTACAGGGTATGCAAGAAATGGCATCATATAATCAAAAACCACGCCTGGTCTGTCATCGACTTCAGAGACAGAGGTCCAACCAAAATGGTAGCAGAGGTTAATAGACTGCATAGACGGTTTATATCAAGAACTGGCCCAAACATTTTTGAGTACCAAGAGTGTGGCAATGAATGGATTTTTCAAATCAACGATACTGAACAGTTGAAGTTCCTGGGCCTTTATGCTGGCGTAGGTTTGAAAGAGATTTATCTAACTGCATTGAGTGCTGCAATCATGAGCTATTTGTGCGTGAACTGTCCTAATATACACACACTTTCAATTAGATTGGATGTCGATGACGACATACTTCATTTCCCGCCGAAACTGCAACGACTGGAGCTGAAATACTGGCCATCGCCTGAATTGAAAAATTTTGAACGATTTATACCATGGATAGACAGATGTCCTCATTTGCGAAAAATAGCCCTTCGTGAGTTCCATCTATCTTTGCCATGGATGAAGAAGTTGTCAGAAATTACAGGTTTACGTGAGATAGATGCTTTTGGTGAGTTTTGTGAGCCCGAGACAGCTGGTGAGGATTTGTCTTCAACAATTGGGTCTCTGACAACGTTGACATGCTTAAAATTAACCACTAGGGATCTAAAACACCCTGTGTCTGTATTGATAATTGAATACATGAATCCAAAACCCACCCAAGTCCATGGGAAGTGATTTTGAGAAATAAACCTGTGTATCATTTTAATTCCTTTAGTTAGATTTACCTGGTCAATATGGTAAGTTGTACGTGCAAATGGGTGAGTTAAACTGTATTAGGTATGACGATTAGCATTTCAGGGACTTCATGGGGTTTATTTTAAATTCTGGACTTGGGTGGTTTTTTTAATCATATACAAAGATAATAATGTTGGAATGAGATTATCACTAGTAAGATAATACAAAATAAAGCACACAGTTATGTATAATGTTGATAAATATTCTGCCATGTAATATAAACCACACACTTTCCTTGATTAAACCCATTTTTTTTTTAAAGTCACTCTCCAGCAATGAAGATGTTACAAGTGGACATTTATACATACTGGATTTCAATCAATGTGTTACAAGACTCAAATCATGGACTTGAGTTGATTCTTTCATACATGCTATTTTTCACATGCTCAATAGACACAGAGGATGAATTTGAATTGTTCTTTCATTCATATGACAGTCCTGTGTATAGCAACACTTTCCCATGCTTAACTCAATTTGGCCAAAGTATGGACTTGGGTGGCTTTTGTATTCATATATTCAATTTTTTACGATCCATCGCTCACTGGACCAATCTTAAAGTATTGACATTGCGAGGCGTGATTTTCACAGACGAGGCATTTGATGGTGCGCTACCAGGAGTACTCAATCTAGAAGCACTTGAACTGGCAGGAATATCCGTGACGTCATTAGTGGTTAATTTTATTGGAATTCATCTTAGGAAACTAAAATTATTGACATTGACATCACCCATATGCTATTACTGGGCCAAACGGGACGTCTCACTGCCACGGTATTCATGCGAAAGTTTACAAGCATTATCATACCATCCCAAGCTTGAATACTTGGAGCTGCATCAACCAAATAATAATAGAGAAGAGAAAGATGAGAGAGAACGTTGGGTCAAACAGGTATATGATGTGTTAGTCACACTTCCAAAGATAACAAACGTTAAATTGCTGGGAAGGCACGATTTAGGGTCGGAAAAAAAACCGGACATGTTTTGAAAAGAAACCCTAATACCTCATACTCATTTGAGACAATATACCGTATAATGCGGGATAAAGTAAAAGACAAAATACAAAACTTAATATAAAGATTCTAACTTTTCAATAAATTTGTAATTCTCATAATTTTTTAAAGATTTACAAACCCTAATAAAACAAAGTCAAACATAAGAATTTCTAGATGCTTCTTTTCAATGCTTATTTTCCATTCTCATAATTTTCCTCATAATACAATAAAAAACAAAAGAAATGGATTTACAGATCCTAATAAAACAAAGTCAAACATAAGAATGACTTTTTTCTAGATGCTTATTTTCAATTCTCATAATTTTCCTCATAATACAATGAAAAACAAAAGAAATATATTTACAGATCCTAATAAAACAAAGTCAAACATAAGAATGACTTTTTTAGATGCTTATTTTCAATTCTTATCATTTTCCTCATAATACAATGTAAAACAAAAGAAATAGATTTTCAATCCCTAATAAAACAAAGTCAAACATAAGAATAACTTTTTCTAGATGCTCATTTTTAATTCTCATAATTTTACTCATAATACAATGATAAACAAAAGAAATATATTTACAAATCCTAATAAAATAAAGTCAAACATAACAATAACTTTTTTCTAGATGCTTATTTTCAATTCTCATAAACGAAAAACAAAAGAAATATATTTTTATTCTTTTTTATTATTCTTATGTTTGACTTTGTTTTATTAGGGTTTGTAATGCTATTGCTTTTGTTTTTCATTATATATGAAGAAAAAGAAAATGAAAATAAGCATCTAGAAAGAAGTTATTTGTATGTTTGACTTTGTTTTATATAATGGTTGTAAATCTAAATTATCACAATTTTCCTCATAGTACAATGAAAACAAATGAAATAATTTTTCAAACCCTAATAAAACAAGGTCAAACATAAGAATGACTTTTTAGATGCTTATTTTCAATTCTAATAATTTTCCTCATAATACAATGTAAAACAAAAGAAATAGATTTACATTTTCTAATAAAACAAAGTCAAACATAAGAATGACTTTTTTCTAGACGCTTATTTTCAATTCTCATAATTTTCCTCATAATATAATGAAAATCAAAAGAAATGTATTTACAGATTCTAATAAAACAAAGTCAAACATAAGAATGACTTTTTTCTAGATGCTCATTTTCAATTCTCATAATTTTCCTCATAATACAATAAAAAACAAAAGAAATGGATTTACAGATAATAAAACAAAGTCAAACATAAGAATGACTTTTTTTCTAGATGCTTATTTTCAATTCTCATAATTTTCCTCATAATATAATGAAAAACAAAAGAAATATATTTACATATCCTAATAAAACAAAGTCAAACATAACAATAACTTTTTCTAGATGCTTATTTTCAATTCTCATAATTTTTCTCATAATACAATGAAAAACAAAAGAAATATTTTTTATTCTTTTTTAATTATTCTTATGTTTGACTTTGTTTTACTAGGGTTTGTAAAGCTATTGCTTTTGTTTTTCATTGTATTATGAGGAAAATTGTGAGAATTGAGATTCTGCATCTAGATAGAAGTTATTCGTATGTTTGACTTTGTTTTATAAGGGGTTGTAAATCTAAATTCTCATAATTTTCCTCATAATACAATGAAAAACAAAAGAAATATATTTACTTTTTCTAATAAAACAAAGTCAAACATAAGAATGACTTTTTTTCTAATTCTCATAATTTTCCTCATAATACAATGAAAAACAAAAGAAATATATTTACATATCCTAATAAAACAAAGTCAAACATAAAAATGACTTTTTTCTAGATACTTATTTTCAATTCTCATAATTTTCCTCATAATACAATAAAAAACAAAAGAAATGGATTTACAGATTCTAATAAAACAAAGTCAAACATAAGAATGACTTTTTTCTAGATGCTTATTTTCAATTCTCATAATTGTCCTCATAATATAATGAAAAACAAAAGAAATATATTTACTTTTTCTAATAAAACAAAGTCAAACATAAGAATGACTTTTTTCTAGTACTTATTTTCAATTCTCATAATTTCCTCATAACACAATAAAAAACAAAAGAAATGGATTTACAGATCCTAATAAAACAAAGTTAAACATAAGAATGACTTTTTTCTAGATGCTTATTTTCAATTCTCATAATTTTCCTCATAATACAATGAAAAACAAAAGAAATATATTTACTTTTTCTAATAAAACAAAGTCAAACATAAGAATGACTTTTTTTCTAGATGCTTATTTTCAATTCTCATAATTTTCCTCATAATACAATGAAAAACAAAAGAAGTATATTTACATATCCTAATAAAACAAAGTCAAAAATAAGAATGGCTTTTTTCTAGATACTTATTTTCAATTCTCATAATTTTCCTCATAATACAATGATAAACAAAAGAAATATATTTACAGATCCTAATAAAACAAAGTCAAACATAAGAATGACTTTTTTCTAGATGCTTATTTTCAATTCTCATAATTTTCCTCATATAATAAAAAACAATAGAAATATATTTACAGATCCTAATAAAACAAAATCAAACATAAGAATGACTTTTTTCTAGATGCTCATTTTCAATTCTCATAATTTTTCTCATAATACAGTAAAAAACAAAAGAAATGGATTTACATATCCTAATAAAACAAAGTCAAACATAACAATAACTTTTTTCTAGATGCTTATTTTCAATTCTCATAATTTTTCTCATAATACAATGAAAAACAAAAGAAATATTTTTTATTTTTTTTTTTTTATTCTTATGTTTGACTTTGTTTTAAAACCCAATCCGCCGCGATTTTGGGGGAGGTACGTCGACGACACTTTCGTTATCATTAAGAAATCGGAAGTTACAGCTTTCACAAACCATATCAACTCTCTCCACCCCTCGATCAAATTCACTATGGAACGCGAGGACGACGGGCAACTCGCTATGTTGGATGTTCTGGTGAAACGCGCTCCTAATGGCTCACTCAAATTTCAAGTATACCGCAAAAGCACGCACACCAACCAGTATTTGAGTTTCTCCTCCCACCACCCTCTCCAGCACAAACTAGGTGTGGTGCGGACTTTAGTTGACAGGGCTAACACCATTGTAACTACAGAGGACGACAAGAAAGAGGAGATAACCGGTATCCGCAAATCTCTTGCTATATGTGGTTACCGTAAGTGGGCCTGGGACACAGCAAACAACAGCATTAACAGCAACAGGCGCAGCAGTCGGAACAGGAACACTGATCACCCCAACAAAGGCAGCGTAACTCTCCCTTACGCGGAGGGAGTGACTGAAAGCCTGCAACGTCTGTTCAAATCTCATCACATAACAACTCATATTAAGCCACAGAACTCACTCCGTTCTTTACTGGTGTCACCAAAAGATCCCACACACAAATTGGATAAATCAGGTGCAGTATACGGCCTCCAATGTGCTGACTGTGATTCCACCTATGTTGGTGAGAGTGCCCGCCCTCTACGAAATAGACTCAAAGAACATGAAAGACCTAGCTCTCCGGTTGGAGAGCACGCTATGAGGGCTAAGCACCGCATTGATTGGGACAATGTCCGCGTGCTGGACCGCGAAAGTGACTGGTACCGTAGGGGAGTCCCGGGGGGGGGCACTCACATTTCCCAGCTATACGGGTATGTGCCGCGGCGACGACCCCCTTTTTCAGAGCCGCTAGCCGTTCCTTAGACCCTCTGAATTCATTGATTGGCCGCTCTGAAGCCCCGAAATTTTTCTAGCCGTTCCATAGACCCTCAGATCATCGATTTCCGCTCTCATTGGCATCTTGACAGGCGTGTTTTTTGTCCTACTATTTCAAGCCCAAATGCTACTTTTGCGAGCCCAAAAACGTCAAAGGGAATTTTCCATAAATTTCTTCCCCATTGAAACACATTGTATTAGGAATAAGGTGAACTTTGGGCGGGATTTTGGGCTCCTTTAGTAGTGGAACACTGGTTTGTTGTTATAAACAGCACTGCACTGCCGCGATGCCGATGCCTTCAGCTGATGAACATTTTGCTAGAAATAAATGATTTTGAGATCTCTTTTGGGAATAAAATTGCCAAATATGAGGAAAAGTACCTCAAATAATTGTGTGCACATCCTTGCAGCTGGCCATAACAGTGAATTAAAAGGTAATTTACGATCTACTGGTCTGGTGGAATGGTGTTAAATTCTGCACACTTCACTCAATCATCTCATGCAGTTCAATGTAGTCAAAATGTTTTTCTTTTCGGCACTGAAAAAAAATATTCTTGTGGGTTTGTTTTTATGGTGGGCTTTTATGTAATGCTGCTAGCTGCTGCTATAATTATCAGTAGGCTAATAGCATAGATTGCAGGTCTGCAGGGTCTAGTAATTTTGATTCGAATGCTGTTTTGTTTTGCTGAGATTTTCATTGTAATAGGCCAAACCAGACCTATTTTGCATTAAATTTAATGGTTTTCCTGATTTAATAATTTAATGTAGGCCTACAATTCAAAGTGAAATCGATTCCTTCAAAAATCTGTGGCAAAAACGCAACAAAATGAACCCTGGTTTGGCCTGCATGGTTTAGTTGCCGAGATTTTTCAGATTTTGGCGGCTGATCAGTTCTCAAGACCCCCCTTTTGGCCGGTCAAACAGTTCTCAAGACCCCCCTTTTTGACCGGCCGATCAGTTCCCTAGACCCCCCTTTTTGACCTGCCGATCAGTTCCTTAGACCTCAAGTTCGAAACTGGCGGTGGCACACCCCTACCAAAAAAAAAGTTGAGTGCCCCCCCCGGGAGGGGAGTGCGCGAAGCCATTCACATCAAGAGACGAGACTGCAACCTGAACCGGGACCAGGGCAGGCACATCCTCCCTCTCAGCTACGACAACATCATCAAGTCATGTGACCCGAGAAACATCAGCGGTCACGTGACGACCACGGAATAATCCAGTGGCTCCGAAGGCTTGTGGATGCAAGCCGCAGGCTACCACAGCTCTGAAGAATAAAGTCGTGAGACGTAAGTGAAAACTTTCTTATACTATGTTTTATTAGGGTTTGTAAAGGTATTGCTTTTGTTTTTCATTGTATTATGAGGAAAATTGTGAGAATTGAAAATAAGCATCTAGAAAGAAGTTATTCGTATGTTTGACTTTGTTTTATAAGGGGTTGTAAATCTAAATTCTCATAATTTTCCTCATAATACAATGAAAAACAAAAGAAATATATTTACATTTTCTAATAAAACAAAGTCAAACATAAGAATGACTTTTTTTCTAGATGCTTATTTTCAATTCTCATAATTTTCCTCATAATATAATGAAAAACAAAAGAAATATATTTACAGATCCTAATAAAACAAAGCATGTGCTGCACGATATAGGGACAGGAAAATTTGCTCCGTTTACAAACAAAGCACTCAAACACAGCAAATGTCGCCCTCATCGGTTCGAGTGTCTGACGACCATCACTTCGAACCATTACATCCGCGTAACGTTGTTGATGTACGATGCCTGGACATGGACTCGACTGTGCCTCCACCATTCCAAATATTTTCACCTGCTACGATACGTTTCAGAACTTCATATTTTGGATTAGGCCTTCAATACGTTTCAGATTTACAAAATTTGGATAGTGCTCTACTTATTAGGCCTACATTGTACTGATGTAGTACTACTGAACTAGAAGAAGCAGGCCTACATATTTACAAGTATATAGCGAGGTATGTGCATGTATCACCCTTGTATATTTTATTTATATGAGTGTGTGTTTACGTGCCTCATTAAGTTAGTCCGGCTCATGCTCGTGGTCATAGAACTCCAAAACCTTTGTTTTTCATTTGACTTAAAGAATAGGGCACTTTATTTGTTACTGATTTAGAGGTAAGTAATAATGTTCTTAATTTTAGGTAATTTGTGAATAAAATAATATTTCAAAACACTGAAAGTCAGGGAACTTTTTCAGGTAGGGCTGTGCAGAAATGAAACAGTTTGAACTTCACTTGAACCACACATATTGGTAACACAGTTGCTACTCTGTGATATAAAGATGATAACTTTTAACTAGAAAGTGTTACCATGGTTACCAAGCATTGGTTGCCAACAATGTTTATAGGAGAAGGTTCAGAGATCACATCTTTTTCAACTACACCAAGTATACCAGTACTACCACTACCAGGACAATATATTATTTGTATTTTTGCTCATGTCATGTTCTCTGAAAAACATAAGGTGCGAAATAAATAAAAAGCAAGACCGTATCTTGTCAAGCATGATACGGGGAACATGAAAACAAATATAAGGGAGCATGTCTCCCACTACAAAATTAATTAATTATTTAATTAAAATTAAAATAAAGAAAAACACAAGGGGCGAAATAAATAAAAGCTAGACCATATCTTGTCAAGCACGATACGAGGAATATGGAAAAAATATAAGGGAGCATACCCCCACTACAACATTAATTAATTATTGAACTAAAAATAAAATAAAGAAAAACATAAGAAGCGAAATAAATAAAAAGTAAGACCTCATCTTGTCAAGCATGATACGAGGAACATGAAAACAAATATAAGGGAGCATGTCCCCACTACAAAATTAATTATTTAATTGTTTAATTAAAAATAAAATAAAGAACAACATAAGGGCCGAAATAAATGAAAAGGCAAGACCTTATCTTGTCAAGCATGATACGAGGAACATGAAAAAACATAATGGAGCATAACTCCACAACAAAATTAATCAATAAATCATTTAAAATTGATTAATTAATCATTTAATTAAAAAATGAAATAAAGAAAAACACAAGGGCCGAAATAAATAAAAAGCAAGACCTTATCTTGACAAGCATGATACGAGGAACATGAACAAAAAATATAACATGAGGGCCGAAATATTTTTTAAAGCAAAACTTGATCTTGTCAAGCATGATACGATTACGAGGAACATGAAAACAAATATAAGGAAGCATATCCCCACCACAAAATCAATTAATAATTTAATAAAAAAAATAAAAAATAAGGGGCGCAATAAATAAAAAGCAAGACCTTATCTTGTCAAGCATGACACGAGGAACATAAAAAACAACAACAATGGAGCATACCCCCACTACAAAATTAATTAATCATTTTAATAATTAAAAAATAAAATAAAGAAAAAAAACACAAAGGGCGAAATGAATAAAAAGCAAGCTCTTATCTTGTCAAGCATGATACGAGGAACATGATAAAAATATAATGGAGCATACCCCACTACAAAATTAATTAATCAATTAATCATTTAATTAAAAAAATAAATAAAGAAAAAACACAAGGGGCGAAATAAATAAAAAGCAAGACCTTATCTTGTCAAGCATGATACGAGTAACATGAAAAAATATAATGGCGCATACCCCCACTACAAAATTAATTACTTATTTAATAAAGAAAAACATAAGGGGCGAAATAAATGAAAAGCAAGACATTATCTTGTCAAGCATGATACGAGGAACATGAAAAAACAATATAAGGGAGCATCCCCCAATAATTTTCTTCCCCCCAGTTTTCCCCTCCACACTTTTGATGCAAAAAAACCCCAAAAATTACGGGGGTTTTTTGCGCAAAATTTGTCGATTTTGCCCCCCCCCCCCTTGAAATTCACTTTTCTCCCCAATGCCCACTCCGAAAAAAAAATTCCTGGCCACTGCATTAGTTACTAAATTACTAAGGCAAATACGCCGTTGAACTATTGTTATTTTCTGGGCAACATTGTTGTCATGCATACACTGTGGTTGTCATATTTTGAGGAGTAAGTTGGCAAGTAAGCAAAGCGATTCAAAGATAGAGGAGAAAGTCGTTGATATTGCTGCGATTTTGGAAGTAAATAATAAGATATTTCGCTATATAGAGCGTATTCTAATGTGGAGCACCTCGCCGCAACCCTTTTATGTAGACCGTTTATGTGGTTTTAACCCTGGAACTATAAAAATCTTTGATCATCCTGGTAAATAAATAGATAAATAAATAAATTAATTAATTAAATAATTAAGTCATTAAAGGAGTATTTCGTGATCCTAGCATCCTATTTTTATGACATTTTTCAGTACATATCCACGAAAAAGCATATTCCCAAAATTTCAGTTGATTCCGATTTTGCGTTTGCGAGTTATGCACGATTATGTGTATTACACTGCCCCATAGACAAATGTGTTGTAATTTCTTTCTGGCACACCAGAACGAAATTCAAATTTCACGATATCTTTGCTAAACGACCCAGCAAACACAAAAACGTTTTTAAAACGTTTTAAGTAAGTTATATTTTGGCTTTTGGTTTAGGTAAAAACGTTTTAATAACATTAAAATGTCGGGTTATATAAAGGTCATGATAACGTTTTAAAACGTTTTGTATGAAAACACATTACAAAAATATTTTTAAATGTAAACTATTTTTACAAACATTTTTGCCAAATATTGTGTCAATACTTAAATAACATTATGTTAAAATGTTTGAACCCAGCAAAACTTTTTAATAACATTTAAATGTCGGGTTATATAAAGGTTATGAAAACGTTTTTAAAACGTTATTGAAAATATTTTGGGCAAACATTTTTCGCAAAATATTTTTCAACCCCAAAATAACATTCTGTTTAGAATGTTTTGTATCAAGTTTTCATGAATGTTTTTGGAATGTTATTAAAACGTTTTTATACCCTTTATATAACCCGACATTTAAACGTTTTCTGTAAAACATTTTGGTTTGCTGAGCAGTAGATTATCAAAAATGTTTTTTAAGGTTATGAAAACGTTTTATACTCTTAATATACCCTTTATATAACCCGACATTTAAACGTTTTCTGACAACCTTTATAACCTTTTGCGAATGATGTCGAAAACGTTTTGTGTTTGCTGGGGAATTAATCTGCAAGAATTTTTTTGGTACATAAACATCATGTAGCCAGAGGTTTCCAGTGATATAAAAATCTCAACTTTTTAAAGAAAAGTGGGGGGATGATGCTGTGGATCACGAAATGCCCCTTTAAATACATTAATTAAGTAATTAATTAATTAAATAATTAATATTTATCAATCAATTTTCATTCACTATTTTGGATACCATCAGGATAGCAGAAGTATAGCAAACCTACCACAATTAGATTTCACAAAAGAATCAAAGTTATTTAATTTCTTTTATTAGTGGTGGGTTAAAGAATGATGATGCTTCAAATTTCTCAGGGAACCAGCTTAGTTGATGCAGTATGATCTCCTGAGCATTTTGACATCTTTTTCATCCAAATCGGCCAAAAAAAGAGAAGGTGCCGGCCAAAACAAGTATTTGGACAGGGGTTTGAAAATCAATATTTTCATCAACAATCATTATTATATGCCTGATTCTGTTAAAGTTGGTATTGATTTGTATGTAATTGATGTTTAGAATTCCATTTCTGAAAGTTGCATAAAAATTGGAGTTGTCGTTTTCTTAAAATGGCCATTTTACGTCCAAATAAGGATATGAGGGCGCTTCGCATTTAACTTGCAAACGATCTTTAAAACCAAAATTTGAATGGCGTATGTATGAAGATAATAGAGACCTTGCGAAATGAAGTTACTTTAACTTTAACTTTAACGTCTAGAGGATTATAGAGGATTATGTATTCAAAACCACCTTCTCTAATCATAGGTAGTACCTGCTCAAGAAATTTGTGCGATTTACATTGTACATGTACCGTTTGATTTTGGCAGACATTTGAATATTTCATAGAACGCTGCTATTCAACTGTGCAGGGGTCAATGCACTTTAAACTGTGTACGTTTCAATGGAAGGCTGCCTGAGAATACAAAAAAATGGTGCCACGGTCAAACGAAAAGATATATAATGCCCAAATTTCTTGAGGATGTACCACATGTGATTATCTTCATACTGACATCAATAAAATTTCATGTGAAAAGAACGTGCGCATGTTTTATGCAAAGCGCCCTCACATCCTTATTTGGACGTAAAACGGCCATTTTAAGAAAACGACAACTCCAATTTTTATGCAACTTTCAAAAATGGAATTCTAGACATCAATTACCTGCAAAACAACACCAACTTTAACAGAATTAGGCATAAAATAATGATTATTGATAAAAATATTGATTTTCAGACCCCTCTCTGTCCAAATACTTGTTTTGGCCGGCACCTTCTCATTTTTGGCCGATTCGGATGAAAAAAGGTGTCAAATTGCTCAGGAGATCATGCCGCATCAAATAAGCTGGTTCCCTAAGAAATTTGAAACATCACCCTTTTTAAACTTAAGGCTGTTTAACCTACCCCTACTTTTATGCCTTATACTTGTGACAATTGCATTCTAGTACACTAAGTAATAATTTGAATCTACAAAGAATTTCATGTATGGGGACACATGTTTTTAAAACTCAATATCTTATATCTCTAAACACACACACTTTTTTATTTAAATTATCGTATTCAGGATCTTCCTACGATTCAAGAATTAACAATATGGAAGTTGTGTGCCAAATAAATATTCCCTGTACATAACTGGATACCAGCACATAAATACGTTATTCTTACCCGATAACGGCAGATCTATGCTGTCCTAATACGAGATGACCTGGATGGGGATTTTATTTTTTAAAGTATATTTCCCGAATCCTGGGAAATTATATGCTTAACATACATGTACATGCTGTTGATTGCATTGCCAACTCACTTGGTTTATGCAAGTTCAGGAAATTGAATACATGAATCCAAAACCCACCCAAGTCCATGGGAAGTGATTTTGAGAAAAAAACTGTATCATTTTAATGCCTTCAGTTAGATTTACCTGGTCAATATGGTAAGTTTTACGTGCAAATGGGTGAGTTAAACTGTATTAGGTATGACGATTAGCATTTCAGGGACTTCGTGGGGTTCATTTTAAATTCTGGACTTCTGGGTGTTTTTTTAATCATATACAAAGACAATAATGTTGGAATGAGATTACCACTAGTAAGATAATACAAAATAAAGCACACAGTTATGTATAATGTTGATAAGCATTCTGCCATGTAATATAAACCACACACTTTCCTTGATTAACCCCATTTTTTTTCAAAAGTCACTCTCCAGCAATGAATGTGTTACAAGTGGACTTTTATACATACTGGATTTCAATCAGTGTGTTACAAGACTCAAATCATGGACTTGGGCTGATTCTTTCATACATGCTATTTTTTACATGCTCAATAGTCACATTGGATGTATTTGAGTTGTTCTTTCATACATACAGGCCTATGTATAGCAACACTTTCCCATGCTCAACTCAATTTGGCCAAAGTATGGACTTGGGTGGCTTTTGTATTCATATATTCAATTACATAATGTCACAAAATGCTACACACACAATCGTACCCTTTTGCACAGCAAACGGTTAATGCATCACAGAGGGCTGGACAGAAAAGTAATTGCACATGGTATTATGCCCGCAAAACTATAATATTTTTGCCAAACATAAATCAATTTTGGGACATTGTCACAAAATATCATTTCAAAAATAACTGCTCTCCGTTTAGGTGAAATTTGTAGAAATTTGTAACATTTTCTAAAAATACACATATGTATTTAAAAAGGGGGCATAGTCGCCATTAATATACAAGTGGCCGCGAAAGAGACTTATGAGAAATGGTCATTTGGAATTAGTAGGCCTATATGTGGTCTTTGCAGGGGGTTGCGTGGTTGATCCTCTTTAAATGAGTTGGGTTAACTCACCCCCCCCCCAAGAAAATTTCAATTTAACCCCGTAAAGTAACCTCCAAAAATGTAAACCACTGCACCACCGCATAGTATAAAGTTAACAATTAGCCCGGTAAACACATAATGTTACCTTTATTTTCCGCGCAATTATCAGAGAAACACATGACCAAAATAATGATCACGGATTTTGTCCGCGCCCCCTCAAACAAATGACCCTGATACACGACTGAACATGTAAAATACTTGTACCGCATAAAGGATTTTTATCAGGGGCGTAGCAAGAGCATCAGGGGCCAATGGACAAGGAGCAGTTCGGGGTCCTTTTAACATATCTTCTATCAGCCCTAAGTCCTATCGATGGCCCATCTTAATAGCCCAAGTCCAGCTCAAAGAATAAGGGCTGTATCACGATACAGATATTTTTCTAAATAAATAATACCATCACACAAGAGTCAAGACTTATTCTTCTGACATGTCTAACACATTTATAAAACAAGATTTTCATGTATTTGTATTTTTATTATTTCCGGTTTGGTGCTTTGTTTGGAAATACAGCATGAAATGTCAAATTCTTATGTTTCCTATTATAGTGCTCCATTTCGGTGCTTTGTTTGCAAAAACGACATGGAATTTTGAATTCTTATGTTATGCATTATAGTGCTCCGTTTTGGTGCTTTGTTTGGAAATACAGCAGGCCACGCGTTTTGAACTCCCCACCCAAAAATGGTGGTTTTGTTACGCTTTTCCAAATCGAGACTCGTTCAAATTGTTATATCTCTGCTTAAACAAAAGGTATTGTAGTGTGTTTGATGTCATTTTGTAGCTAAATGAGTGACCTAACAGACCTCCAAAGGAGAATTGTTTATCAGCTAAGATAGTGGAGTTATAATTTTTTGAGTTCAGAATGGCCGAGGTGGTTGTTGTGGCGGTGGCGGTTGTGGTGGTGGCGGTATGTACAAAGTCTATGAGAAATATAGATTTTGTGTGTGCACGTTGAATCAACTGGTCATATCTTTGCATCCATATGGGCTACAGGCATGGTTAAGAGCTCTTGTGAAAGGTTATTAATTATGCTAATTGTTTTTAATCATTTTGAACTCTTTATGATTGGTTTAGTCTATAAAATACAAACTTTTACGTACAAAACTACCCGTTTTCATATTAAACACTGTAGTAAGCAATGCGGAAGTCTTCAAAATCTAAAAGTTGCTGTAAATATTTAATTACTTGTCCTATCATAGTCAAAGTATACATTTTCTGAGAGGAAATTTGACGAGGAATCTAAATATGGACTTACTTTTTCTGTATGGGTTAGGGGTAAAATGTTTCAGTTCAAAATATGTTGAATTGTAAAAAAAATTGAATATATTTTGGGACACCCTGTATTCTGAGATTACAAAACAGCTGTGATTTTTTTCCCCAGTCAATAGGATCCCCCTAACCTTTAACCAAATCAATGTTGTTTACTTTCAGTTTATAACTGAAAGTTAGGCAATGCATTAAGTGACCCATTCTTTATTTGGAATTTTTTTTTATTCCACCCTGTATAACTTCAAGGTCACCCTGTACAATGAGTTGAAATGTGTATATTTGAATTGCTTAAATATATACTTTTGCTAGTTTAGGGTTGATAGTTGTGTAGATATTCTAATTTGAAACTTGATTGGTGTAAAAATTCATAATATTTGTGATGTAACGCTAAGGGTGGCGAGTTCAAAACACACGGCCAGCATGACATTTCTAATTCTTATGTTTCCTATTATAGTGCTCCGTTTTGATGCTTTGTTTGCAAATACGGCATGGGATTTTTTTAATTCTTATGTTATCTATTATATTGCTCCGTTTTGGTGCTTTGTTTGGTAATACAGCATGAAATTTCTAATTCTTATGTTTCCTATTATAGTGCTCCGTTCTGGTGCTTTGTTTGCAAATACGGCACGGGATTTTTTTAATTCTTATGTTATCTATTATATTGCTCCGTTTTGGTGCTTTGTTTGGAAATACAGCATGAAATTTCTAATTCTTATGTTATCTATTATAGTGCTCCGTTTTGGTGCTTTGTTTGGAAATACAGCATGAAATTTCTAATTCTTATGTTTCCTATTATAGCGCTCCGTTCTGGTGCTTTGTTTGCAAATACGGCATGGAATTTTTAATTCTTATGTTATCTATTATAGTGCTCCGTTTTGGTGCTTTGTTTGGAAATACAGCATGAAATTTCTAATTCTTATGTTTCGTATTATAGTGCTCCGTTTTGGTGCTTTGTTTGCAAATACGGCACGGGATTTTTTAATTCTTATGTTATCTATTATATTGCTCCGTTTTGGTGCTTTGTTTGGAAATACAGCATGAAATTTCTAATTCTTGTGTTTCCTATTATAGTGCTCCGTTTTGGTGCTTTGTTTGCAAATACGGCATGGAATTTTTAAATCTTATGTTATCTATTATAGTGCTCCGTTTTGGTGCTTTGTTTGAAAATACAGCATGAAATTTTTAATTCTTATGTTTCCTATTATAGTGCTCCGTTTTGGTGCTTTGTTTGCAAATACGGCATGGGATTTTTTTAAATTCTTATGTTATCTATTATAGTGCTCCGTTTTGGTGCTTTGTTTGGAAATACAGCATGAAATTTCTAATTCTTATGTTTCCTATTATAGTGCTCCGTTTTGGTGCTTTGTTTGCAAATACGGCATGGAATTTTTAATTCTTATGTTATCTATTATAGTGCTCCGTTTTGGTGCTTTGTTTGGAAATACAGCATGAAATTTCTAATTCTTATGTTTCCTATTATAGTGCTCCGTTTTGGTGCTTTGTTTGCAAATACGGCATGGAATTTTTAATTCTTATGTTATCTATTAGTGCTCCGTTTTGGTGCTTTGTTTGGAAATACAGCATGAAATTTCTAATTCTTATGTTTCCTATTATAGTGCTCCGTTTTGGTGCTTTGTTTGCAAATACAGCATGAAATTTCTAATTCTTATGTTTCCTATTATAGTGCTCCGTTTTGGTGCTTTGTTTGCAAATACGGCATGGAATTTTTAATTCTTATGTTATCTATTATAGTGCTCCGTTTTGGTGCTTTGTTTGAAAATACAGCATGAAATTTCTAATTCTTATGGTATCTGTTATAGTGCTCCGTTTTGGAACTTTGTTTGGCAATTCAACATACATTTTTGATTCTTATGTTTAATATATAGTGCTCCGTTTTGGTGCTTTGTTTCAAAACACAGCACTTTTTCCTCTCCCTAAATCGTGCGGTGTATCCTCTATCGTATTTTGTCTGTCTCATAGTCTGTCTAAAGAGGGCTACATTAATTACCTTTTGTTTACAGTCATTTGTTAAAACGTTGAATAACACCAAAAACATGTTTATAACACGTTTATAACGTTTTAAGAATATTTTTGTGTTTGCTGGATTTATAGTAATCTGTTATTCATCATTATGGACAAATCACACGACGATACAGATGTACCGTAATTTATGTTTACTCACCGTTGTATACTGGACTAGTTTCTTCATTTTTTGTCGCAGTTCATTTGGAATAATACTACCACCCATGCCCACTGAAATAAATAAAAAGCAGTGTTACTGTTTGTCTATTTGATATGCTGAAATTTTCCGCTTAGCAAAATATGGGCACAAGTGTACACATGGGTGTACATGACATCTCATGTCCTATGTTGCGATAGGCCTATAGCAAGAAATTTCAATTTGATCAAATATAAACCCTTTCCTCTTCTGCAAAGGGGGATTTTTATCATTTGGAGCCTGATACATTTATATTTTAGATTTGTTTGATTATTTTTTATTGTATTACAATTGCATTATAGGAAACTACACATCTTACTTAGTTTTAGGTTTGAAAAGTCATATGAATCGATATTCGGTAGATTGAGGAGATCATAGGCTTGGTGAATTAATACAGTGCCGATAGAAACCCTAGAAGAAATAACAAATAACAATGTTGATCAACGATACAATTGATAGCAAATTTGTTAATCCTAATACCCATAAAAACACAAAATACCACGATGAAAACCACTGCGCATGTGTGAATCCCAGGGTTTGCGATCATGTGACGCAATCACCCATAAGTGCTATTATGCTCACGGAATCGCTTTCCGGAGTTACTATAGCGTAACCCGTGTGGCTACTGGTCGGTGATCGTGTGCTTGGCATGCGGGGGTCGAATCCCGGGGGTGCCAAGTGACTTCTTTGTTCATCCTCACTCTTTTTTCGTTTGTTATTTAACTTCCGATGGCAAAAAGCAGGGGGCAATGTTAGGGTTGATATGCCACACTCTAATAAACTCATAACTTGTGTTTAAACAAGTTAAAGGTTAGGGTGTAATTATCAACTGCGGGCTCCGTCTGTACATATATCAAACAAATTCGATCAATGGGCGAGGTCCAATTCCCGCTAGTCCTTTTCTCAAATTGTGTTGGGATGTACATTACAATTTAGAACCTTTAGAATCAAAACATACTTCTGAGGTGGAAGCCTGTCGAATTCAACTACGCGTTCAATCACAACATCGCGGGAAAGTTTTACTTTTGAAGGTACTATGGCTTCTCTTGTAGGTATATTCGTGATTATCATTATAGAAATGTATATGCAGAAGGACCCACATAAATGTTTGGAAATTACCTTTCATTCTGAAGTGCTTCAGCCATAATGCCAGCATTGAATGCTGGGTATAAAATAATGGTCGCACACCCTCTCGCTAGAGGAAGATATGTTCCCCAAACAGTACCAATGCCTGATAAGGTGACGCCAACCATATACCGAAGTGATTCCTAAAAACAATAACAATTTGTGTTTCGGGAATATATTTTTAACAGTTTTCAGATGGCTAGCACAATATAATGTATGAATGAAATAATCTACAGCGTTGTAGATTACGCCACTATAGATATAATGCTAACATTATGCATCGTCGTTGTCATCAATATAATTATCGAATGTCTCTCTCCCTGATTCCTTATTACCAGAGTAATATGGCAAGGTTGAACAATATTTTATCAGGTTTGGTATCAAACCTATTTATGAACTTTACCAAGAAGAAGTTTAACTATACTTTGAAGTTTCGAATGGATGTGATAACATTTCGGAAATGAAAGATTAATGTCCACATTTGATCAGATACCAACAACATATTTCTCCAATTAATGCATCCCATATTGGGTTTAGTACAAATGAATACATAAATCATTAATTACAATTATGTTATTATTAAAGATGTAATGTAATGAATTTTATTTGAATCTTGTATAAAGAAATCTTCATACAAATGTTTAAAAAGAATGTTTTATCATTACCCAATTACAGTTGAAGTTGTCCACTCCCATCCGGAAGAAGGCTCCCGTCATTGCGTTATTGAGAATGGAATGATGTGAATGCACTGCTGGCTTAGGCACCCCTGTACTACCCTGTACAAATAAATAATTAGACAATCAATCAATCAATCAATCAATCAATCAATCAATCAATCAATCAATCAATCAATCAATCAATCAGAAACAGTACATTATTGTTCATTGCACATGGAACAGTATACATACACTCAATTCTAATTGATTGGTTGAATATGGTGATATTATTTTTTCTTGTTATCATGGTTTTTAAATGTCGTGTTTTCTTCTCCTGGAATAGATCATTCTTTCAATGTTGTCCTATGGTATATTAAGGTAACATTGTAAGATTACTGAAAACAATTAAAGCTGTGTTTGTTTTCAAAAATGGTAGCCTTTGCTATTAGATATTACGTCCTTTTCTATCTATCTATGAGCCGAACAACTGTTGCAAAATGAAATGAAATCGCAATATTAGCGCCTAATGCGTGTATCGGCGATTCTGATTGTCTGAATTCAATCTCGGGATAGTTTCGCAGGGTATTTAAAAAATAATGCCAACTGCTTTCTGACTTACAGATGTAAAATATATACAACATGGATCGTCAATATCCAAAGACTGGCAGATTTCCTCAACCTTGCTAAAGTCAGTCTCGTTACCAAGAGTCATGAAGTCGTCGTAACTGTAAACACCCCTAAACAATATATGAATATTAAAATGTCATAAATAATAATATTAAAATGTTATAAATAATACAATGTAATTGCATTAAGAACTGGAAATTTAATTTCAAACTTACGTTTTGCTGGATAGCTTTTTTGCTGATTTACTACACAGAACCAGGAACTGTAAATGTGGACAGCTTTGGCAAGAAAGAATATGTAAAACATGTTAAAATTCTATAATAAGAAAGAAAGAAAGAAAGAAAGAAAGGAAAAAAAGAAAGAAAGAAAGGAAAAAAAAGAAAGAAAGAAAGAAAGAAAGAAAGAAAGAAAGAAAGAAAGAAAGAAAGAAAGAAAGAAAGAAAGAAAGAAAAAGAAAGAAAGAAAGAAAGAAAGAAAGAAAGAAAGAAAGAAAAAACACAAAAAGACAGATAGGAATTCAGGCAGAAAATCACGGAAAAGAAATCGGGTAATTTGCGAATTAGACGCACGCCTTTCTTGAAACGTTTATGCACATGCACACATGCCTATGCCTTCTTATAATTCAAATACATGATTAATTTATTATTTTAACATTTTTATATAGCGTTATCGTTTAAATATTCCAATCTGCTTATGCTCATCTTACCAATCTGATTTTAATTGTTCAGCCGGGCTACTTTTCATTTCTGGAAAATACTCGCAAGCCCTGTCCAACAGTTCATCAGGAGATCGTGTCAGAATTATCGCCTTACACTGCAACTGAAATGGCAACCAGGTTTTGAAATGTGTTTTTAACAATATTGCCATTTGCAATGAATAGACAATAAACAAGAAAAAAACAAACACACAAATTGATTGAAGGAACATCCAAACATACGAGAATATTACTTAGTCCCATTACAACATGACTCGAGGTATAATCTGAACAATTTCCAGCTAAAATGTAAACAAAAGCAAATGCTCAATGCTTAGGATTAAATATAATTGACTTATGAATGCGATAGGAAATACCTTGTTCATGATGGCTACGATTGTTGAATGTGGGAACTCCAGCCTCAAAGGCACCTGTAGGGAAACATACTACACAATTACTACTAGTTTCATATAATGTGTTTTTACAGAGATGCAGTTTATACAAATACCAAGATCATCCTCCCGGATATATGGATGATAACATTCACGTCACATCATTGGCGTCTATTCCAGGGGGAGGGGGACGTGTCCCTCCCCCTTTGGGCAAAATTACCCGGTTTTTTGTCCTTTTCATCCCATCCACTTTTTGACAATTGAAGCCGATTGACCCCCACACACACACACATTTCAAGTCGGATTGGCGCGTCACATTATGTCAGTTTTTAGGGTGTCAATATCAAGACAGGACAAAGTAAAAGGTAGAGGTCATAGCCAAGCTAACATCCTGCTCTTTTGGTAACTGACTGTGATCTACATATAGTTGGGCTCTATGTACACGGCTAAATAACTTTTGTTGACGTCAATTATGAAAATATTTACTCTCAGCATTTTATTTTGTTCAATAAAACCTTACAATACGTACTGACCAGTAAAATTCCAAGCTGTATGGAGGCATACAAGGCAACTATCCATTCCGAATGATTGGCACCTAAAATTGCTATCGTGTCTCCTTTCTTGAGGCCCTTTGAAACAAGGGAGGCAGCAAATTTCTGGCTCTGAAATGAACACGAAACAGATGTTACGTTTGGTATAGCAAAAGTGAAACAGATGTTACGTTTGGTATAGCAAAAGTAGTGCCGTAGTAATTCGGCGGAACCTTTGGTGTTATGACTTTGTAAATACGGCAAGCGCCCGAGAAGGGAGTCAAACATGACTATATGGGACCGTTCACAAACACTTGTTGGGGGGGGGGGAGGGGGCTGGAATTTTTTGACCCTCCTAAGGGGGCCCTGAAAAAATGACCACAGTTTATATGCTTTTCTATTATCTGCTTTTTCCATAATTTTCATGTCAAAAAAAAAAAAAAAGGGGGGCCTAACATTTTGAGGTCTGTAAAGGGAGGGGGCGAAAACATTTTGCGCGATGAATTTTTTTGCATCAGGTACCCCCTTACAAGTGTTTGTGAACGGTCCCTAAATATTAAATATAGGATTGGTACAAAGACTTGGCACAAGTCTATGCATTCAAAATAGGGCTAAGGCATATTATTGGGTATAATTTTATTTTATTTTTGATAATTGGTTCTATAGAGGTTTAAAAAAATGAGTTTTCCAAAAATTAGAATGCATAAACTTTGTAAAAGTCATTGCGTGGGCTTGATTGTCAAATCATACAAAAATAGTTTCAGCCCTTTTTTCAAAAAATGGCTGAATATTAAAATGTGACTTAGGATTTATATGATTTAGCTCTGTTTCCTTTGACAAAACAGTATGATATTTTTTTTTAAATTACAAAACAACAACAACAAAAATTAGTGCTGTATTTTTAAAATTCCCTGCCCGATTTAACAAAATTACGTTTTACACTACTAGTACCTCCCGGCATGCCTCCCCAATGTATTTTGTAGCAAAACCGTTTCTATAATAATGCGTGCAAATGGATAAGGTGAAAAATCGTGTGCATTTACTGATCACGGCCGTTCGCCGCCTATGCGTGATGTCTACTTTTATCTAGAGCGCCCTCAGTTTTGACTTAAGGAGTCTTATTTCGTTAAAGTGGTGTAGGGCGATACAAAGAGTTATAATTGTAAACTACCGATACCAATTAGCACACAAAAGTATAGCGGTACTGTTGACTCAAAATTCCCATACCGCCCAACCCTACATAGTTACCGAATGTAATCGGTCGCCGATAATGGCGACGAAATGTCCTTTCGAAGTTGAAAATAGCCCATTTTGATCACTAGAATAGACCCACAAAAACACTCCCAATTATATTTTATTAATTTTTTCAAGTAAACCAGAAGCTTTAGATAAAAATGCTATCCAAGAGTTACCGTTCACACTCCTTAGATGCTTGATAATAGACAACATATGTCCGTACACCATCACTAAATTCACTGCACAAAATGCGAATCATACCGTACGGTATAGCGTACGGTATAGCGTACGGTATAGCGTACGGTATAGCGTACGGTATAGCGTACGGTATAGCGTACGGTATAGCGTACGGTATAGCGTATTTTAGTCAGAATATTGGAACATAAAAACAGTTAATAATATCATCCTCTCTTTATTTACAAGTAAAACAGATGCTAATGATAATAATTTGTGCGAGCATAACAGTGTCACAGTCCATATACTTTGCAGAAATGATATGACATGTACTGATAATACACGGGTTCCGTAGCAATTTACGGGTTCCGTAGCAATTTACGGATTCCGTAGCAATTTACGGGTTCCGTAGCAATTTACGGGTGCCGTAGCAATTTACGGGTGCCGTAGCAATTTACGGGTTCCGTAGCAATTTACGGGTTCCGTAGCAATTTACGGGTTCCGTAGCAATTTACGGGTTCCGTAGCAATTTACAGGTGCCGTAGCAATTTACGGGTTCCGTAGCAATTTACGGGTTCCGTAGCAATTTACGGGTTCCGTAGCAATTTACGGGTTCCGTAGCAATTTACGGGTTCCGTAGCAATTTACGGGTTCCGTAGTAATTTACCGGGTGCCGTAGTATTTTACGGGTTCCGTAGTAATTTACCGGGTTCCGTAGTAATGCTAAAATAACATACCGGTATGTTCAGATTTCATCATTAAGCTCCTACGAAAGACCAATTATGTACGCAACAATACACGATAAGTTTTAGTCTATTTTAACCAGCTACGTAACTTATTTTTTACGGGGCCTAAAATCTGGACTAAATTGTACATTTTGCTGTGTCGTACTTCTTTACGATGTTAAATAGGCTAAAATAGCGTACCGGTATGTTCAGATTCACTGTCACAGTTTATGTTTTGGTGAAAAAAAGACCGAATTTTTCCACCCGTCTACATTCGGGCCACTGACCGGGTCTTCAAGAATCGGACTTTCACTTTGGAATAGATTCAATTAAACTAATTAATTGCTTTAGCTTAGAGACAAAATTATTGTTAAATTGAAGATATTGAACACTTTAACTATTATATAACCATGATCTAATGGGATTTTAAGGAAACTTAACTTTCAGTAAGCTTAAAAACTTAACTTTCAGTAAGCTTAAAAACTTAACTTTCAGTAAGCTTAAAGCGTATTACGTGTCCATATCTTCAACGTACTCATCAGTAACGGTGGGCATTCGCTGTGTAGACGTCTGACACGCCACAAACGTGTATACGAGACTAATAGTTTACCCCCTCAGTTTTCGTTGTTTTCGATAAAAGTAGACGTTAAAAACGGCCGTGTGATTGTGCCCTGATTGTGAATGGTCAGCTTAATGGTGACTGCTATGACCTATACAGCTATATAGCAAATTTAACCGTGTGTGCTGTGGTATTTTTACAGCGTGTATAATACAGAGTAGTCCTACTATACAGTTGTGTATGTAGGGTATGTCTATATAATATGTCGTAAAATACCGAGGTATAATGTTTAGTAATATAATAATTAAATTATATAGACCTATACATGAGGGTTCGAATTGATATATATTATAGGCTATATCCATCAGCAATATGCTCGAACATTATACATAACCACCAACGCTAACAATAATACGTACTAGTATTAGTAATCAAACTTGGGAAGTGCAAATCATTAAACAGGCTTACCTTTGCTTTCATTTGCTTAAATGTAAATCTTTCGTTATCCACGTAAAAGACAAACATTTCTTTGTCAGGATACTTCTCCGCCATTTTATACAGTTGTTGTCCTACTGTCAACCCTATGAAGGGCTCCTTTTTAGGAACATGAATGTAACTTTTCGTCAACTTTTGAGTCGCCATTTTAACTTCATAAGCTTATCGGTCTGATATGCGCTGGTATATAAATACAAGGGCGCATTACACTAAATTTTACGATGTGCAATGGTAATGAGTTCCGATAAGGGAGCGATCGTTATTTATGACAGAGGGGGAATGGGAAAATTTAGGGGGGAACACGAAATTTTTTTGGGGTCTTTAGGGGGAACCTGAAATTTTTAGTTGAACCAGGAGGGGGATTGTTAAATTTTAAATGGAGAAAATTGGAAAACAAGGGGGAACACGAAAATTTTGAGCGGACGCGAGGGGGGAACGCGGAAATTTTGTGTCGATATTTTTTCCAAAACGCCCATGAAATTTTATACTTGCAATTTCGCTTCTCAGAAAAAATAAAAGAGATCATTGCAACAATTAATCTGTTGCAGTGGAATCAGTAACAGCCCAGCAAACACAAAACGTTTTCGACATCATTCGCAAAAGGTTATAAAAGGTTGTCAGAAAATGTTTAAATGTCGGGTTATATAAAGGGTATATTAAGAGTATAAAACGTTTTCATAACCTTAAAAAACATATTTTGATAATCTACTGCTCAGCAAACAAAAATGTTTTACAGAAAACGTTTAAATGTCGGGTTATATAAAGGGTATAAAAACGTTTTAATAACATTCCAAAAACATTCTTGAAAACTTGATACAAAACATTCTAAACAAAATGTTATTTTGAGGTTGAAAAAATATTTTGCGAAAAATGTTTGCCCAAAATATTTTCAATAACGTTTTAAAAACGTTTTCATGACCTTTATATAACCCGCGACATTTCAATGTTATTAAAAGGTTTTGAAAAAAGCATTTTAAGAACATTTCTGTGGTTGCTCAGGTTCAAATATTTTAACATAATGTTATTTAAGTATTGACACAATATTTGGCAAAAATGTTTGCAAAAATAGTTTACAATAACATTTTTTGAAAACATTTAAATATATTGTTGTGGTGTGTTTTCATACAAAACGTTTTAAAACGTTATCATGACCTTTATATAACCCGACATTTTAATGTTATTAAAACATTTTTACCTAAACCAAAAGCCAAAATATAACTTATTTAAAACGTTTTTGTGTTTGCTGGGAGCTTGGCTAACAGACAAAAATACTTGGTTTCTTTACTAATTCTGGCTCAAACGCTATGCTTAATTAACTAAATCGTCAAGAAAACTAGTTGTAATTAAAATACAAGTGAGTCAATAATACTCACTTGTATTTCAATTAGTAGGTCAAGTTCTATATGGCGGGAGCTGTTGCGCGAATGGAATTATTGGATCGCTCAGAGTTTACACTCCGCGCCTCGATTTGTCTGAGCTGCTGGACTGAACAATGGCCGGACATTTTTTGGCAGTGTTTTTGTCCGGACAAAAATAATAGTAACTCTAAAAGGTAAGTTTATTTAAGGCTAATGTAAGCTTTTGGTAAACGTTTCGAAATTTCGAATACGCGTAATGGAATAAACCAATCAGCGTTTAGATTCGAGAACGTGGGTTACAATTTCGACCTTGTGAGACTGCCCGCATGTGATCCCATAGCAAAAAGAAAAGTTTCCTGGTGACCACCCGATGACCATTCGGTGGTCATCAGAAACCTTTCGGGTACCTTTTCCAGAGTTATCCGAAAGTGCCCGCGAGCGGATACCTTGCGGATACCTAATTAAGTTATCCAAAGTCTCCCAAAAACTCAAATATTTCAAATGAGTTACCCAGAAGGTTCCCAGAAACATAGATTCTTTGCAGGAGTTACCCGGTGGTTATCTGCTTTTAATTTGACCTTGAAAATAGCATAAAGCATCTTGATAATGCATTGTGGGTGGGTATATGGTCAAAGGTCACTGAATGAATTCAAAATGGAGCAGCTAGCTGTTGGCAGTTGGAATATATTTGTGCATAATATTCAAGTTATTTGTGGTCCAAAATGTATGGATTTACATGTAGGACATTACAAGATGTTAACTAATTAATCTGGAACATGCTGTAGGAATTATAAAGCAATGAATGCTTGATTTCATATGATAATGCAGGTAGGAAAATTTGTATGAAATGATTTGTATATTGATGCAGTCTTTATGTACATGTACCTTAATGTATGACACATTTGAATGTTTTATTTTATATCTTTTCTAGTAAATCATACATGATTTTGACAGTAAATTAATGTCAATTAAATTACTAATCATTAAGCTTATGTGTCAATTAACTAATATAAGCTTTATGTTAAGCTATTTGTTGTAAATAAATTATAATATTTGATATAATTATATATTATATTATAATTAAGGTGTGCAACTTATAAAGGTGTGAACCAAATTACATCAGAAGAATATTTTACATTATACTACATTACATTGTACACTTTCAAGTTTCTTATTGCAAGATAGCACTTTATAAGCTCAACTGCCATGCCTACAGAGTTGTATTTCTCCAAAAACTACAATTCAAATAATAAGCTTAACTGTCTAATAAATTTGTGCATACTCATGAATTTGTATTTCTGCATTCCCCAAAAGGTCAACAGGAAGTCTCCAAAGAGGTCACCAGGTATATTGTCACCAAAAGTTATCCGCTAGGTCCCCGAAAAGTTATCGGGTAGTTATCCGCTAGTTCCAAAAAAAAGTCACCGGGTAGTTACCCGCTAGTTTCCCAAAAAAAGTCATCGGGTAGTCATCCGGTACCTATTAACTGAGAGGTATCCACTATGGTTTCCCAAAAATTTATCGGGTAGTCACCCGCTACCTATCTAATTTGCATGTGAAATTTGCCGGTGTCTACCCGGTGACTATCGGGAAGTTATCCGGAAAGGTGTCATATTTTGATATGGGTTATCAACGCAATTGGCACTTGCCCTCGTGCACTAATAACAAACTTATGAATGAAGATTATTTTGAAACGGACCCGATATAGCATTTATTTCTACATACTTAGGGGTGGTGCAATAATTATGTGTACCCCGGTGGTGAATTATAGGGGGGGGCAAAGTTTTTTGGCAGGCCAAAAGGGGGGGGGGGGCAAGCATTTTTTGGCAGGTCAACAGAGGGGGGGGCCAGCGATTTTTGGCAGGTCGCAATGGGGGGTGGCAAGCAATTTTTGGCACAGATATTTTGGGTACCGTTTCTATATTACGCCCTAAAAATTTCCTGCTCGCTGCGCTCGCATTATATGATAAGACAATTTAAGGTTTTAAATTCGGGTTCCCCAAAATCTTGCATGTCTAAGGGGGGGCAAAGATTTTTGGCACGAGGGGGGCAAAGATTTTTTTGCACGTCAAAAGGGGGGGCAAAGGTTTTTTGGCACGGCCAAAGGGGGGGGCAAGCGATTTTTGGCAGACCATTTTGAGAATTCACTCCCCTAGGGGTGCACATAATTATTGCACCACCCCTTACAAAGTATTATGTTGTAAGGGTGCATACTACCAAATTACTGTCCCTCATCATTTATTAGACATTAGGATAATCATCCCTGAAAACAGAAACATACAGTCATACAGCGTACACTTAAGTGTGAAACATGTGTTTGAACCTGATGTAGGCATATACTAGTTTCAGGTTTGAACACACATGAACACTAACTTATTCAGGATACACCCCATGCAGCCTACGCCTATGCGGTAGGTCTGACCAAACACAGAGAAGTTGTACTCTGTGAAGGTCACTCTGTATATTTATCTTCTACCTGACCATCATGCAAATCCCTCAGAATTTAGACAACCGCGGGTCAAGGCTGTGTATGTGTTGTTCAGTATCGGCCGCTTTAGGGACAGGATACGGTCACTGTTCTAATATTCTCTACTTTCAAAGAATAATTCATATTATAATTTATTATGTAGCCTAGCCTAATACTTTAGGATTCAGTGTGGAGACAGATACAGATATTGCTAATTCATTTGTTACATACACTATCCGCTGTTTAAAATGTTTTTATTCCAGGACGGAATAATTGTATTCCACATAGAATAAAGTTGGTACTAAGAGTGGAGTGTATCCTATCTATTTTTTGCTACATCAGAAAATATTTCAACACGGAATAAGTGCATTTTAATTCCCCCAAGAGAATTTTCGTTATCAGTTCGTCATCCCTAAGGTTACTTTTGCTTTTTTGCCCTGCGGGGCCCTTATATTGGGGTCCCACTTAGATTGTTTAGTCTTCGTATGGGAGTCTCCGGCCTCGGACCTGCCGGCCATGCGGCCTTGATGTTTTTGGTTGATACTGGGCCCCAGCTTCAACAAACAACAATGAGTAACCTTAAGGGTGACGGGCTGTCTCTGATTAAAGAAAAAAAATTAACCTTAATGTTAAAACCTTGAGTAACCTTAATGTAACGACCTTGAAATGTAACTTCTAAAAATACTAGTTTTTATATTCTATAGCGTTATATTACCTAAAATATTTCTTCACTACGTTGAAAATACGTTTTAAAGTGAATTATGAAAAACAGAGGGCGCTATTACTGTACTAAAGTACGTGGTATTTTGACAACGGGATACACCGTGACCATACGTATGCTAGCATATACAGCATACTCTTCCAAGCACGGCCTACACCATGACAATACACGTATTGTCACAGTGTTTTCCATGTACAATATGTGTGTATTGGGTCCACCATATAATACGGGTAATATAATTATGGGTTTATTAATAATACATAGCCGCCTTGTAGCACAGCAATCCAAAGAGGTTATGGTGATCAGAATAGGTTTCCGAGATGCAGATTCTAGTTGTACAACAGGGCAACTAATTTATGTATCTGTTGATGATATCGTCAGCTCTTCTAAGTATCTGTTGAGCAAAATTGAACAGTTAATTTTGTAAAATAAAACCGATATTCTAAGTTTGCTATATTCTTACAAAAGCCAACAGTGAAGGGACGCTAGAAGATTTGGTTTAGAAGTAAACTTGTATTGAACAAACATCTGAACGACATTTAGTTATTTATAAAGTTATTACAAATACTGAGTTCTCCGCCTTGCGTAGTTTTCCTGGTTTTCTCGTTATGTTTTTAATTAATAATGTATATTTTGCTTCACTGTATGAGTGTTTTACGATTGTAACGTAAGATGGTAGCGTTAGAATTTAGATTAAGATAGTATCATTAAGTCATTTCTTGTACAGCGATTTGGCCTGTTTGATAAGGCGCTTAATAAATGTCATTTTATTATAGAAATGCAAACTATATATATATATATATATATATATATGTATTCAATAACTGGTTTGTAATAGTTATTGAAAAACAGATCATTTATTATCTTAAAAAACAGTCAACTTATTGAACACTTACCTTATCCAATTTGGAACTTTTCTATCGCCATTTCTGTCAACTTCTGTCGCGAAAACTTAGGAAATAAAACATGGCAGGTAAATTAATGAATATTGGCCCTCATCCTAGATGAATATAAACTGATCCTTTGTATTATAATGACTATAAAGGGCGATGTTTATGACCTTTGATATTCGTCGTTATGCAAAATTCACGACGATATTGTAAATGACATAAACACATAAAGTAATTACCTCATTGAAAGCGAGATAACTCAAAATAAAATTTGAGAATTGAAATAGCAAAACCAAACCCAGATGTGTGCTACAAATTTTCAATGATGACTCATTTATCTTTATATAACATAGCCCACAATTAGCTCACGAATGAAATAGATGCAGATTCAAATAGTTGCACCTGAAGTTGAGTTTTTGTCTCGTTGTGGGCGTGGGAAGGGTTGTTAATGTTAAATAAAGACTTACTTTTCCTGTTGGAGTTATAGGAACATCATCGACGAACAAAATGTACTTGGGAACTAGCATTTCGTGGACCTTTTGAAATAAAATATTAAAATAAACCAAAACTTATCATCACAACATTTGTTATCTCAACCTTACGATTATAAGACGGAGCCCGTTTTGCTTGGCCATGTGCTCGTATCAGCTTTATTTGAGTGCAAACACAGCTATGCATGCTCCTTTTCGACCCGCCTTGTTTGCACGTGGACATTATATTTTCTATAGGGGTTGGACATTATTTTGATGAGTTTAGTTGCTCAGGTAATGAGCATTCAATTTTGCAAACTATGCTTGTATAGACCCCGGGGGGCACTTCAATATGAAATGGATGTAGGTGTAGAGCTGGCACTTTCGCACTGAGGGGCATTCGGTGAGAGCAAAATGTAAAAAATATGGGGTCATTGGGTGAGAGCATGATTTTTGGCATTCGGTGAGAGCAAAATGTAAAAAATATGGGGTCATTGGGTGAGAGCATGATTTTTGGCATTCGGTGAGAGCAAAATGTAAAAAATAGGGGGTCATTGGGTGAGAACGTGACCTTTTTTTAAATGGAATCTTTGGGTGAGAGCCGAAACAGCACCGCAAAAACCTCGAAAATCAAATTTCTAGGTCTAAATGGCTTCAAATTTCATTGTTTTTTCAAAATAAGTAACAAAATCAGTGATAAATGAAAGTTGCTGTTCAAATTGAACTTGTAAGGGTCTTTGGGTGACAGATCAAATGGAAAAATAGGGGTCTTTGGGTGACAGAGCATGTGTTCGTAAAAAATATGGGGTCTTTGGGTGACAGCGATGCTGAAAAAGGAGTCTTAACAGCCCTACATACGCGTCACCTCCAAAGTTGGAGTGCCCCCGGGTATAGACGTACCATATATTAGAGATATTAAACACACAAAACATTTAAGAGCATCAAAATATGACATTTGGCCTTCACATTCTTAACGTTACATCGCACATAGAACGGTAACCTCCATTAATATCATTGTGATTAGAGGAAGATCTGGATTAGATTCTGTAATTAAGTTCTGTTTTCCAAAGCATACCTTTCCTTCACAAAACTGCCTGATTTCCTCTTCAGTTGGCGCGTTTTCTTTGTCAACCCTTAATGAGAAGATAACAATTTTTTTGGTTACAATTTTATACGTATTTGTGGCCATTCACCTCGAATGGGCTGATGTTTATTTTCAGTAGAATTTATTTATCAATATACTCAGGCTTTTATTACTCAGAGTCAGTGTTGTGCGATTTATTCAGGTTCGTCACCAATTGAGACAACATCGTATTACTAAAAAAAAAACTTGTTTAGGTCTACCCTGAAGTGAATACTATACGGCCACGGTTGCTAATATTCAGCTCCTAAAACAGGGACAACCATACTTTTAGAAAACATTGCTAGGCTCAAGACTCCATCGTCGCTCGCAAGACATAGTGGCGTATCAGCCATGTTTTACAAAATGAGATAAGATCAATTTCATAATCTATGTATGAAGCTCTACATTCTGACAAACTTTCAAGACATGCATGTCATTAATTAATTAAGTAGTATCACTAATTAGGTTTGGCGTATCTTACTCAATGGAATTATTGTGTACAACATTCCCCTTGTTTTTGGACGACATAGCGGCGTATCAGTGACATATGCCACTATGTCGTAAATATGTGACATACACCACTTTTTTGATATATCGCGGCCAATATGGATATGAATTCAACTATTATTCGACATACTGGCGTATCACGTGTCATATGTCAATTTTGAACGGAGAATAATTTAAAAAAAATCAACATACTGGCGTATAAGTTTAATGACTAATTACAATAATTAATTGGTGAATGACAGCAATGTATGTCATCCCAGTTAAAAATGAATTCGTCTATTTCGGAATATTTTCACGTTTTTTACCCTGGTTGCTAAGGAAAAAGCGTGATTCACGTCGTTTTTCCTAGATATTTCACGCTGTGATTCAGAAAATAACACTGGTCATTGTATTTCGATGACGGAAAGTTTGTGAAACTTGCTGTGAATCACTGAAGTAAATCCGACAATAAAAGAACGTGAACTGATATAATTCACGTCTGGAAACACACCCTATTCAAGAACAATAAGGTAGCAGAACAGTCAATCGAGTAGGAATCACACCGTGATAAAAGCGTGAAACACGGTGTGAATCATGGCCCAATCAAAAACGTCAATCAAATATAAAAGAATCAAGTCACCGCTTGCTTGCATTTGCAAAGTTTTTAAAACAAAATGTTGTTTGCTGCCATCTTATGCTTTATTTCAATGCTGGTATTGCAGTAACTTTAAAATGTCTGATTGTATTTGTTTTTTGTTTTTTTGTATGTTCAGTATACCTAATTGCAAGAGGCTCGGTGTTTTCTTTTTGAAAGTACATATTTTAGGCTACAGAGAAACTAACACCATCATAACCAGCGACATGTGGAACATCGAACTTATGACTTTTGGTTAAATTAAATCAGAAGCGTCATTATCATTTGATAAGAAGCACAGTGTTGGTGTTGGTAGGGCCTAACATGGTTAACTGCGCTTGATATTCGGAATTATCATGTAACATGATGTGCCAAAAAGCGTACATCATGGAGACACAATGTAAAAAAGAAATTGTTATTTAAGCCATGCAGTTGTGCTATGGAAGTTTAAAAGTTTACTACAAATTTTATTCAATTATTTTGAACAACCCGGCTGTTTAAAAACAACAGCTTGTCAGCGTTCTTGGTATTTACATAGTAATCTTTTAAGACAACTTCTACCTTGCCTTGACATATTTTCAAATGAATGATATGTGCCCAAATCACGGTCGGTGCCATATCCCCCTACCACCCCCAAGTGTTGTGAATCACGGTGTGATCAGCGTAATTTGCGAAATAGAAAATCAATCATAAGGAAGCGTTCATAAACACTTTTTAGGGGGAGCCTGATGCAAAAAGGGGGCCCTAAGGGGAGGGAAAATTGAGTTTATATGCTTTTCTATGGGGTTGACCCATAAGTTTTTGATGTCTGTAAAGGGGGGCCCTTGCATCAGACCCCCCTAACAAGTGTTTGTGAACGGTCCCTAACTGGTCTCTTAACTATAGCGTAGCCTGATTGACTGGCACGTGAATTCCGGCAACTGATAATAGATCAGGGAAACACGGTGTGATTTGTGACAAAATAACGGTATAGCTAGGCCTAATCATTACTGAAAAACACTAATACTACATGCAAATACCTATTGTTCATCCATCCACAAAATCAGATGAGAGAGTGAAATATTTTCAGTCAAAAGAGATCAGTTTTGAATCGATTCCGTGTTTACCATGGTCAAGTAAAGGAAGCAATTACGTTGGAGAGGGGCTAATAGAACCTGCTCTGGGGAGCGAAACGCTGAAGGGTGTTGGTGTAGGAGGTGGTATCCTCCTCCCGTGCAATGGAAGCTTTTGAAATGCATATAGTTTTACATGAGTTATACCTTACATCATGAATGACAAAATTATGAATTTTACCTTAAAATAGAAACAAATAAAATGGCTAAAATCTGAAAGAGAAAAATCTGACAAAAAATGAAAGAAAACATCGGACAGGCCGGAGCTCGCCATTTTCGACCCAAAATTCACCCTAATGGGCTAAAATAGCGTAAAATACAAAATTTATGCGCGCTACGTGCTTACAGTGTCTCAATAAAGCCCTTTTCACTCCGATCATGGACCAAAATGGTGTAAGATGTACAAGTTTGGGCGCTACGCGCATAGTCCCAATGTATATAGACTTTTTTGGAAGCTTGAAGACTTAACATGCACAGTCTTTCTAACTGAATAACACCTGCATTAAGGATAACACCCACCGATAATACCTGGTCAAAATGATACAACCGGGAGATTTTCTATCGTGGCTTGCAAAATCATCCATCCACGGGTACATTCGCGAGTTAATTTTGACAAAACTGGCAGTCGGAATTGAAACATGGCAATTAGAACCGAAATTCTGACAAAACTATGATATACCCGGTATGGCTTACGGTGATGAGCGTTAGAAAGTTGGGAAAAATCCTTCAGTATATAGCGAACCATACTTTGAAAAGCTAAAAAGGTTGATCCAAAAATAAGCTCGCGCAGGCCAAGTTGAAGCCGAGAAAATCGAAAATCTTACACTAAGTGACTGAATTTCACGCCTAAGTTTAACACTATTTGAAAGAATATACATATATATAGTATCAAGCATTATAGTTTTTCATGACATTTACTGAAAAAAATGAAAAATTTTATTTAGCCGAGAAAATTAATTTCACAATGAGAAGGTAGGTGCAAATTTATCTCATTTCAATACCAAATTCAATCGTTTGTATTGCCTCCTTAAGGGAAGGGGTGTGAACGTTTGGACAGTATTTATTGTGGGACATTAGAGCACATCAGACATATCGAATTGCATTCTGAATACAATATAAGAATGTCCTTCTGATATCAAATAATTTAGATTTTTTTAAAATTCCCAATGTAATACCAGAGAAGAAATACACATTTTATGGCAAATGTTTAAAATTCATATTTTTCTTATTTAACAGTACTCGAAGTAAACTTTATAAATCTGATGAAATATACTTAAAGTGTATGTAGGTGGGATGAAAGGCCGACGATCAATTGAAAATTTTGACCTTTCGTATTGAAGATATGGATTTTTTTCCCAAAACATCAAAAAAAATTAGGTCTTTTTGGGAAAAAAATCCATATCTTCAATATGAAAGGTCAAACTTTTACTTCGAGGACTGTAATATATCAAAAATGTGAACAATATCAAATTTTAATAATTTGTCATATATAAAATTTGTATTATGTTGTGAATTTCAAAAAATGAAAATTATTTGATATCAGAAAGACATTCTTCGTATTCAGAATGCAATTCGATATGTCTGATGTTCTCTCATGTCCCACAAAAAATACTGTCGAAAAGCTCAAAACGCTCATTCCAGATCCCTTAAATGACTGAGTAAGCCTTGTACAACAATAGAAATTGGTTGACTATAGAGATCTGCCTGTATAGTTTATGTATAGGCCTATTTATAATACGTAAATAATAATAAATAAAACTAGAAGGCTATATATTTGTACACAAATACGGCTATACCCGCATGTTATCGGTGTACAAAAAAACTTACAGTCCTTATTTGCTCCACTCTCGTGCAAATAAAGAACTTGTAAAAAGTCCCCTCCCAGGGGAGTTGTCTCTCCATAGATTGCCGTTGTCAGTCTCTCTTATTCACAGTGATGCTATACAATATGATTAGGGGAAAACTATTCCAGAGGGAGTATGTAAATTAAATGGAACAGCCATTTCAGAGGGAGTATGTAAATTAAACGGAACAGCCTATTTTGGGACCATTTCAGAGGGCGTATGTAAATTAAACGGAACAGCCAATGGGTATGTAATTTAACTGGAACAGCCTTAAGGCTTCACGCTGGTATTTCCAATTATTATATTAATAATTATAATACGGATATGTCTGTTTAGTCCTACGTGTGTGGGGAGGGGGGTATTGGGTGTTAGTAACAATATAATTCTCAGAAGCTACTGTGTACAAATTCTGAGCCCGGAAGCTGCTTTATTTGATGAGAAACGGCCGGCCCTTTGTTTTAACATTTGGGGCCATGGGGCCCATAATATTTAACTTATGAGGTCCATGGACATTATGTTGAAGTTTAATTCTCTAGTGCTATCAGTAGACTCAAGCTGGGCACTGTAGCTGCTTTATTTACTGAGTAACGACCGGCCCTATGTTTTAGCGTTTGGGGCCCTGGGGCCCATATAATGTAATATATGGGGCTCACATATACATATAACAATGTGATTTTAAGATGCAATATGTGTACTGACTCTGAGCCCTAAAGCTGCTTTATTTATAGAGTAACGGCCGGCCCTATGTTTTAGCGTTTGGGGCCCAGGGGCCCATATTATGTGACATATGGGGTTCATATATACATATGACAATATAATACTGAAGACCTATCTGTGTACCAAATCTGAGCCCTGTAGCTACTTTATTTGCTGAGAAACGGCCGGCCCTTTGTTTTAACCTTTGGGCCCCTGGGGCCTCTAGCCTTGTACATCTTGGGCCAAAATGGGCAAAAGGCACATCTACAATTTAGGGCTTATACATGTGCAACATATGAGCCCTAGTGCCCTTGTAGCTTTAGAGCTAGGCTTGTCAATCTGTTGCCCCTTATTTTTAACATTTGGGGCCCTGGGGCCCATAATATATAACATATGGGGCTCATGTATACTTGTATTTATAGAGTACCCCTGGGGCTATCAGTGTACCAACTCACGGCCCTGAGGTTGCTCCATCTGATGAGAAACGGCATGGTTTGCGTTTTTACATTTGGGCCCCTAGGGCCCGTAACCTTTGACCTCTGGGGCCGGGATGGGCAAAAGGCACATCTACGGGGTAGGGCCCATAAGTGTACCACATATGGACCCTGGGGCCCTTGTAGTTTTAGCGCTAGCCTTGACAGAATGATGTGTTTGATAGGAGGAGAAGGAGAAGGAGGAGAACTAGAAGGCTATATATTTGTACACAAATACGGCTATACCCGCATGTTATCGGTGTACCCAAACTTACAGTCCTTATTTGCTGCACTCTCGTGCAAATAAAGAACTTGTAAAAGTCCCTCCCAGGGGAGTTGTCTCTCCATAGGTTGCCGTTGTCAGTCTCTCTTATTCACAGTGAGGCTATACAATATGATTAGGGGAAAACTATTCCAGAGGGAGTATGTAAATTAAATGGAACAGCCATTTCAGAGGGAGTATGTAAATTAAACGGAACAGCCTATTTTGAGACCATTTCAGAGGGAGTATGTAAATTAAATGGAACAGCCAATGGGTATGTAATTTAACTGGAACAGCCTTAAGGCTTCACGCTGGTATTTCCAATTATTATATTAATAATTATAATACGGATATGTCTGTTTAGTCCTACGTGTGTGGGGAGGGGGGTATTGGGGTGTTAGTAACAATATAATTCTCAGGTGCTACTGTGTACAAATTCTGAGCCCGGAAGCTGCTTTATTTGATGAGAAACGGCCGGCCCTTTGTTTTAACATTTGGGGCCCTGGGGCCCATAATATTTGACTTATGAGGTCCATGGACATATGTTGAAGTTTAATTCTCTAGTGCTATCAGTAGACTCAAGCTGGGCACTGTAGCTGCTTTATTTACTGAGTAACGGCCGGCCCTATGTTTTAGCGATTTGGGGCCCTGGGGCCCATATAATGTGATATATGGGGCTCACATGTAAATATAACAATGTGATTTTAAGATGCAATATGTGTACTAACTCTGAGACCTAAAGCTGCTTTATTTACAGAGTAACGGCCGGCCCTATGTTTTAGCGTTTGGGGCCCAGGGGCCCATATTATGTGACATATGGGGTTCATATATACATATGAAAATATAATACTGAAGACCTATCTGTATACCAAATCTGAACCCTGTAGCTACTTTATTTGCTGAGAAACGGCCGGCCCTTTGTTTTAACATTTGGGCCCCTGGGGCCCCTAGCCTTGTACATCTGGGGCCAAAATGGGCAAAAGGCACATCTACAACTTAGGGCCCATACATTTGCCACTTATGAGCCCTAGTGATTTTTGTACTTTTAGAGCTAGGCTTGTCAATCTGTTGCACCATATTTTAACATTTGGGCCCCTGGGGGCCATAATATATAACATATGGGGCTCTTGTATATTTGTAAATATAGAGTACCTCTAGGGCTATCAGTGTACCAACTCAGGGCCCTGAGGCTGCTTCATTTGATGAGAAATGGCGTGCTTTGTATTTTCACATTTGGGCCCCTGGGGCCCGTGACCTTTGACCTCTGGGGCCAAGATGGGCAAAAGGCACTTCTACTGGGTAGGGCCCATACGTGTACCACATATGGGCTCCAGGGCCTTTGTAGTTTTAGCGCTAGCCTTGACAGAATGTTGTGTTTGATGGAAAAGGAGGAGAAAGAAACCACAGGATGGGAAGATACCCGTCCATGCTTCGCATGCGGGTATAACTAGAAGGCTATATATTTGTACACAAATACGGCTATACCCGCATGTTATCGGTGTACCCAAACTTACAGTCCTTATTTGCTCCACTCTCGTGCAAATAAAGAACTTGTAAAAAGTCCCCTCCCAGGGGAGTTGTCTCTCTTATTCACAGTGAGGCTATACATTATGATTAGGGGAAAACTATTCCAGAGGGAGTATGTAAATTAAATGGAACAGCCATTTCAGAGGGCGTATGTAAATTAAACGGAACAGCCTATTTTGGGACCATTTCAGAGGGAGTATGTAAATTAAATGGAACAGCCAATGGGTATGTAATTGAACTGGAACAGCCTTAAGGCTTCACGCTGGTATTTCCAATCATTATATTAATAATTCTAATACGGATATGTCTGTTTAGTCTACAAATTCTGAGCCCGGAAGCTGCTTTATTTGATGAGAAACGGCCGGCCCTTTCTTTTAACATTTGGGGCCCTGGGGCCCATAATATTTGACTTATGAGGTCCATGTACATAATTAATTCTCTAGTGTTATCAGTAGACTCAAGCTGGGCACTGTAGCTGCTTTATTTACTGAGTAACGGCCGGCCGGCCCTATGTTTTAGCGTTTGGGGCCCTGGGGCCCATATAATGTAATATATGGGGCTCACATGTACATAATAACAATGTGATTTTAAGATGCAATATGTGTACTAACTCTGAGCCCTAAAGCTGCTTTATTTACAGAGTAACGGCCGGCCCTATGTTTTAGCGTTTGGGGCCCAGGGGCCCATATTATGTGACATATGGGGTTCATATATACATATGACAATACAATACTGAAGACCTATCTGTGTACCAAATCTGAGCCCTGTAGCTACTTTATTTGCTGAGAAACGGCCGGCCCTTTGTTTTAACCTTTGGGCCCCTGGGGCCTCTAGCCTTGTACATCTGGGGCCAAAATGGGCAAAAGGCACATCTACAATTTAGGGCTTATACATGTGCAACATATGAGCCTTAGTGCCCTTGTAGCTTTAGAGCTAGGCTTGTCAATCTGTTGCCCCTTATTTTTAACATTTGGGCCCCTGGGGCCCATAATATATAACATATGGGGCTCATGTATACTTGTATTTATAGAGTACCCCTGGGGCTATCAGTGTACCAACTCACGCCCCTGAGGTTGCTCCATCTGATGAGAAACGGCATAGTTTGTGTTTTTACATTTGGGCCCCTGGGGCCCGTGACCTTTGACCTCTGGGGCCGGGATGGGCAAAAGGCACATTTACGGGGTAGGGCCCATAAGTGTACCACATATGGGCCCTGGGGCCCTTGTAGTTTTGGCGCTAGCCTTGACAGAATGATGTGTTTGATAGGAGGAGAAGGAGGAGAAGGAGAACTAGAAGGCTATATATTTGTACACAAATACGGCTATACCCGCATGTTATCGGTGTACCCAAACTTACAGTCCTTATTTGCTGAGGACTTAAAATAAAGAAATTGTAAAAAGTCGCCCAATTGGGCAGAAAATGTGTAAAAAGTGAAAATCCAAGTCACAAGCTTTAATTGAATGTAGGTTGCACTGTCGTAGCACTTAAAATAAAGAAATTGTAAAAAGTCCCCTCACAGGGGAGTCGTCTCTCTTATTCTCCATAGGGTGCTGTTGTCAGTCTCTCTTACTCACAGTGAGGCTATGCAATATGATTCAGGGGAAACTTTTCCAGAGGGAGTATGTAAATTAAATGGAACAGCCATTTCAGAGGGAGTATGTAAATTATACGGAACAGCCTTTTGGGGCCATTTCAGAGGGAGTATGTAAATTAAATGGAACAGCCAATGGGTATGTAATTTAACTGGAACAGCCTTAACGCTTCACGCTGGTATTTCCAATTATGATAATACGATATGTCTGTTTAGTCCTACGTGTGTGGGGTGGATGGGCGTGTGGGTGTTAGTAACAATATACTTCTCAGGTGCTATCTGTGTACATATTCTGAGCCCGGAAGCTGCTTTCTTTGATGAGAAACGGCCGGCCCTTTGTTTTAACATTTGGGGCCCTGGGGCCCAATATATATGACTTATGGGGCTCATGTACATATGTTAAAGTATGATTCTCAAGTGCTATCAGTAGACTCAAGCTGGGCATTGTAGCTGCTTTATATACTGAGTAACGGCCGGCCCTATGTTTTAGCGTTTGGGGCCCTGGGGCCCATATTATGTGACATATGGGGATTATATATACATATGACAATATAATACTAAAGACCTATCTGTGTACCAAATCTGAACCCTGTAGCTGCTTTATTTACTGAGTAATGGCTGGCCCTATGTTTTAGCATTTGGGGCCCTGGGGCCCATATTATGTGGTATATGGGGCTCATATGTACATATAACAATGAAATTCTCAGGTGCAATCTGTGTACAAACTCTGAGCCCTAAAGCTGCTTTAACTGATGAGAAACGGCCGGCCCTTTGTTTTAACATGTGGGGCCCTGGGGCCCATATATTTTTACTTATGAGGCTCATGTACATATGTTGAAGTATAATTCTCAAGTGTTATCAGTAAACTCAAGCTGGGCATTGTAGCTGCTTTATTTACTGAGTAACGGCCGGCCCTATGTTTTAGCGTTTGGGGCCTTGGCCCATATTATGTGACATATGGGGGTTATACATACATTTGACAATACAATACTAAAGACCTACCTGTGTACCAAATCTGAACCCTGTAGCTACTTTATTTGTTGAGAAACGGCCGGCCCTTTGTTTTAACATTTTGGCCCCTGGGGCCCCTAGCCTTGTAAATCTGGGGCCAAAACGGGCAAAAGGCACATCTACAACTTAGGGCCCATACATATGCCATGTATGAGCCCTAGTGATCTTGTACTTTTAGAGCTAGACTTGTCAATCTGTTGCACCATATTGTAACATTTGGGCCCCTGGGGCCCATAATATATAACATATGGGGCTCTTGTATATTTGTTAATATAGAGTGCCCCTAGGGCTATCAGTGTACCAACTGAGGGCCCCGAGGCTGCTTCATTTGATGAGAAACGGCGTGCTTTGTATTTTCACATTTGGGCCCCTGGGGCCCGTGACCTTGACCTCTGGGGCCAAGATGGGCAAAAGGCACTTCTGACGGGGTAGGGCCCATAAGTGTACCACATATGGGCCCCAGGGCCTTTGTAGTTTTAGCGCTAGCCTTGACAGAATGATGTGTTTGATGGAGAAGGAGAAGGAGGAGGAGAAGAAGAAGGAGAAGAAACCAAAGGATAACAATATACCCGTCCATGCTTCGCACATGCGGGTATAACTAGAAGGCTATATATTTGTACACAAATACGGCTATACCCGCATGTTATCGGTCTACCCAAACTTACAGTCCTTATTTGCTGAGGACTTAAAATAAAGAAATTGTAAAAAGTCGCCCAATTGGGCAGAAAATGTGTAAAAAGTGAAAGTCCAAGTCACAAGCTTTAATTGAATGTAGGTTGCACTATCGTAGCACTTAAAATAAAGAAATTGTAAAATGTCCCCTTTTCCAGAGGGAGTATGTAAATTAGATGGAACAGCCATTTCAGAGGGAGTATGTAAATTAAACGGAACAGCCTTTTTGGGGACATTTCAGAGGGAGTATGTAAATTAAATGGAACAGCCAATTGGTAATAGTCTCTCTTACTCACAGTGAGAATAAGAAAAATGATACAGAGGAACCTATTCCAGAGGGAGTATGTAAATTAAATGGAACAGCCATTTCAGAGGGAGTATGTAAATTATACGGAACAGCCTTTTGGGGGCCATTTCAGAGGGAGTATGTAAATTTAATGGAACAGCCAATGGGTATGTAATTTAACTGGAACAGCCTTAACGCTTCACGCTGGTATTTCCAATTATGATAATACGATCTGTCTGTTTAGTCCTACGTGTGTGGGGTGGATGGGTGTGTGGGTGTTAGTAACAATATACTTCTCAGGTGCTATCTGTGTACATATTCTGAGCACGGAAGCTGCTTTCTTTGATGAGAAACGGCCGGCCCTTTGTTTTAACATTTGGGGCCCTGGGGCCCCATATATATGACTTTTGCCAGAGGTTTGATGTACCGATGGTAAAGTATGATTCTCAAGTGCTATCAGTAGACTCAAGCTGGGCATTGTAGCTGCTTTATTTACTGAGTAACGGCCGGCCCTATGTTTTAGCGTTTGGGGCCCTGGGGCCCATATTATGTGACATATGGGGATTATATATACATATGACAATATAATACTAAAGACCTATCTGTGTACCAAATCTGAACCATGTAGCTGCTTTATTTACTGAGTAATGGCTGGCCCTATGTTTTAGCATTTTGGGCCCTGGGGCCCATATTATGTGGTATATGGGGCTCATATGTACATATAACAATGTAATTCTCAGGTGCAATCTGTGTACAAACTCTGAGCCCTAAAGCTGCTTTAATTGATGAGAAACGGCCGGCCCTTTGTTTTAACATTTTGGCCCCTGGGGCCCCTAGCCTTGTAAATCTGGGGCCAAAACGGGCAAAAGGCACATCTACAACTTAGGGCCCATACATATGCCATGTATGAGCCCTAGTGATCTTGTACTTTTAGAGCTAGGCTTGTCAATCTGTTGCACCATATTGTAACATTTGGGCCCCTGGGGCCCATAATATATAACATATGGGGCTCTTGTATATTTGTAAATATAGAGTGCCCCTAGGGCTATCAGTGTACCAACTGAGGGCACTGAGGCTGCTTCATTTGATGAGAAACGGCGTGCTTTGTATTTTCACATTTGGGCCCCTGGGGCCCGTGACCTTTGACCCCTGGGGCCAAGATGGGCAAAAAGGTAGGGTAGGGCCCATAAGTGTACCACATATGGGCCCCAGGGCCTTTGTAGTTTTAGCGCTAGCCTTGACAGAATGATGTGTTTGATGGAGAAGGAGAAGGAGAAGAAGGAGAAGAAACCAAAGGATAACAATATACCCGTTCATGCTTCGCATGCGGGTATAACTAGAAGGCTATATATTTGTACACAAATACGGCTATACCCGCATGTTGTCGGTGTACCCAAACTTACAGTCCTTATTTGCTGAGGACTTAAAGAAATTGTAAAAAGTCGCCAATTGGGCAGAAAATGTGTAAAAAGTGAAAGTCCAAGTCACAAGCTTTAATTGAATGTAGGTTGCACAGTCGTAGCACTTAAAATAAAGAAATTGTAAAAAGTCCCCTCCCAGGGGAGCTGTCTCTCTTACTCTCCATAGGTTGCTGTTGTCAATATCTCTTACTCACAGTGAGGTTATGCAATATGATTAGGGGAAACTATTCCAGAGGGAGTATCATCGAGTATGTAAAGTAAATGGAACAGCCATTTCAGAGGGAGTATGTAAATTATACGGAACAGCCTTTTTGGGGCCATTTCAGAGGGAGTATGTAAATTAAATGGAACAGCCAATGAGTATGTAATCTAACTGGAACAGCCTTAACGCTTCACGCTGGTATTTCCAATTATGATATAATACGATATGTCTGTTTAGTCCTACGTGTGTGGGGTGGATGGGTGTGTGGGTGTTAGTAACAATATAATTCTCAGGTGCTATCTGTGTACATATTCTGAGCCCGGAAGCTGCTTTCTTTGATGAGAAACGGCCCGCCCTTTCTTTTAACATTTGGGGCCCTGGGGCTCATAATATTTGACTTATGAGGCCCATGTACATAATTATGTTGAAGTATAATTCTCTAGTGCTATCAGTAGACTCAAGCTGGCCACTGTAGCTACATTATTTACTGAGGAACGGCCGGCCCTATGTTTTAGCGTTTGGGGCCTGGGGCCAATATTATGTGATATATGGGGCTCATATGTACATATAACAATGTAATTCTCAGGTGCAATCTGTGTACAAACTCTGAGCCATAAAGCTGCTTTATATGATGAGAAACGGCCGGCCCTTTGTTTTAACATTAAGGCCCTGGGGCCCAATATATATGACTTATGGGGCTCATGTACATATGTTAAAGTATGATTCGCAAGTGCTATCAGTAGACTCAAGCTGGGCATTGTAGCTGCTTTATTTACTGAGTAACGGCCGGCCCTATGTTTTAGCGTTTGGGCCCTGGGGCCCATATTATGTGGCATATGGGGGTTCATATATACATATGACAATATAATACTAAAAGACCTATCTGTGTAGCAAATCTGAACCCTGTAGCTACTTTATTTGCTGAGAAACGGCCGGCCCTTTGTTTTAACATTAGGGCCCCTGGGGCCCCAGCCTTGTACATCTGGGGCCAAAATGAGCAAAAGGCACATCTACAACTTAGGGCCCATACATATGCCACATATGAGCCCTAGTGATCTTGTACTTTTAGAGCTAGGCTTGTCAATCTGTTGCACCATATTTTAACATTTGGGCCCCTGGGGCCCATAATATATAACATATGAGGTTCTTGTATATTTGTAAATATAGAGTACCCCTAGGGATATCAGTGTCCCAACTCAGGGCCCTGAGGCTGCTTCATTTGATGAGAAATGGCGTGCTTTGTATTTTCACATTTGGGCCCCTGGGGCCCGTGACCTTTGACCTCTGGGGCCAAAATGGGCAAAAGGCACTTCTACGAGGTAGGGCCCATAAGTGTACCACATATGGGCCCCAGGGCCTTTGTAGTTTTAGCGCTAGCCTTGACAGAATGATGTGTTTGATGGAGGAGAAGGAGGAGGAAAAGGAGGAGGAGGAGAAGAAACGACAGGATAACAATATACCCGTCCATGCTTCGCATGCGGGTATAACTAGAAGGCTATATATTTGTACACAAATACGGCTATACCCGCATGTTATCGGTGTACCCAAACTTACAGTCCTTATTTGCTGAGGACTTAAAATAAAGAAATTGTAAAAAGTCGCCCAATTGGGCAGAAAATGTGTACAAAGTGAAAGTCCAAGTCACAAGCTTTAATTGAATGCAGGTTGCACTGTCGCAGCACTTAAAATAACGAAATTGTAAAAAGTCCCCTCCCAGGGGAATCGTCTCTCTTACTCCCCATAGGTTGCTGTTGTCAGTCTCTCTTACTCACAGTGAGGCTATGCAATATTATTAGGGGAAACTATTCTAGAGGGAGTATGTAAATTAAATGGAACAGCCATTTCAGTGGGAGTATGTAAATTAAACGGAACAGCCTTTTTGGGGCTATTTCAGAGGGAGTATGTAAATTAAATGGAACAGCCAATGGGTATGTAATTTAACTGAACAGCCTTAACGCTTCACGCTGGTATTTCCAATTATGATATTATAATACGACCTGTCTGTTTAGTCCTACGTGTGTGGAGTGGATGGGTGTGTGGGTGTTAGTAACAATATAATTCTCAGGTGCTATCTGTGTACAAATTCTGAGCCCGGAAGCTGCTTTCTTTGATGAGAAACGGCCCGCCCTTTGTTTTAACATTTGGGGCCCCAGGGGCCCATAATATTTGACTTATGAGGCCCATGTATATTATTAAGTTGAAGTATAATTCTCTAGTGCTATCAGTAGACTCAAGCTGGCCACTGTAGCTACTTTATTTACTGAGTAACGGCCGGCCCTATGTTTTAGCGTTTGGGGCCCTGGGGCCAATATTATGTGATATATGGGGCTCATATGTACATATAACAATGCATTTCTCATGTGCAATCTGTGTACAAACTCTGAGCCATCAAGCTGCTTTATATGATGAGAAACGGCCGGCCCTTTGTTTTAACATTTGGGGCCCTGGGGCCCAATATATATGACTTATGGGGCTCATGTACATATGTTGAAGTATGATTCTCAAGTGATATCAGTAGACTCAAGCTGGGCATTGTAGCTGCTTTATTTACTGAGTAACAGCCGGCCCCATGTTTTAGCATTTGGGGCCCTGCGGCCCATATTATGTGACATATGGGGGTTATATATACATATGACAATATAATACTAAAGACCTATCTGTGTACCAAATCTGAACCCTGTAGCTACTTTATTTGCTGAGAAACGGCCGGCCCTTTGTTTTAACATTTGGGCCCCTGGGGCCCCCAGCCTTGTACATCTGGGGCCAAAATGGGCAAAAGGCACATCAACAACTTAGGGCCCATACATATGCCACATATGAGCCCTAGTGATCGTGTACTTTTAGAGCTAGGCTTGTTAATCTGTTGCACCATATTTTAACATTTGGGCCCCTGGGGCCCATAATATATAACATATGGGGCTCTTGTATATTTGTAAATATAGAGTACCCCTAGGGCTATCAGTGTACCAACTCAGGGCCCTGAGGCTGCTTCATTTGATGAGAAATGGCGTGCTTTGTATTTTCACATTTGGGCCCCTGGGGCCCGTGACCTTTGACCTCTGGGGCCAAGATGGGCAAAAGGCACTTCTACGGGGTAGGGCCCATAAGGTACCACATATGGGTCCTGGGGCCCTTGTAGTTTTAGCGCTAGCCTTGACAGAATGATGTGTTTGATGGAAGGAGAAGGAGGAGGAGGAGAACTAGAAGGCTATATATTTGTACACAAATACGGCTATACCCGCATGTTATCGGTGTACCCAAACTTACAGTCCTTATTTGCTGAGGACTTAAAATAAAGAAATTGTAGAAAGTCGTCCAATTGGGCAGAAAATGTGTCAAAAGTGAAAGTCCAAGTCACAAGCTTTAATTGAATGTAGGTTGCACTGTCGTAGCACTTAAAATAAAGAAATTGTAAAAAGTCCCCTCCCAGGGGAGTTGTCTCACTTACTCTCCATAGGTTGCTGTTGTCAGTCTCTCTTTCTCACAGTGAGGCTATACAATATGATTAGGGGGAAACTATTCCAGAGGGAGTATGTAAATTAAACGGAACAGCCGTTTCAGAGGGAGTATGTAAATTAAACGGAACAGCCTATTTGGGGACATTTCAGAGGGAGTATGTAAATTAAATGGAATAGCCAATGGGTATGTAATTTAACTGGAACAGCCTTAACGCTTCACGCTAGTATTTCCAATTATGATATAATACGATATGTCTGTCTGTTTAGTCCTACGTGTGTGGGGTGGATGGGTGTGTGGGTGTTAGTAACAATATAATTCTCAGGTGCTATCTGTGTACAAGTTCTGAGAGCGGAAACTGCTTTCTTTGATGAGAAACGGCCCGCCCTTTGTTTTAACATTTGGGGCCCTGGGGCCCAAAATATTTGACTTATGAGGCCCATGTACATAATTATGTTGAAGTATAATTCTCAAGTGCTATCAGTAGACTCAAGCTGGGCACTGTAGCTGCTTTATTTACTGAGTAACGGCCGGCCCTATGTTTTAGCGTTTGGGGCCCTGGGCCCATATTATGTGACATATGGGGCTCATATGTAGGCCTACATATAACTATATAATTCTCAGGTGCAACCTGTGTACAAACTCTGAGCCCTGAAGCTGCTTTATTTGATGAGAAACGGCCGGCCCTTTGTTTTAACATTTGGGGCCCTGGGGCCCATAATATTTGACTTATGGGGCTCATGTACATATGTTGAAGTATAATTCACAAGTACTATCAGAAAACTCAAGCTGGGCATTGTAGCTGCTTTATTTACTGAGTAACGGCCGGCCCTATGTTTTAGCTTTTGGGGCCCTGGGGCCCATATTATGTAACATATGGGGGTTATATATACATATGAAAATATAATACTAAATATCTATCTGTGTACCAAATCTGAACCCTGTAGCTGCTTTATTTGCTGAGAAACGGCCGGCCCTTTGTTTTAACATTTAGGCCCCTGGGGCCCCTAGCCTTGTACATATGGGGCCAAAATGGGCAAAAGGCACATCTACAACTTAGGGCCCATACATATGCCACATATGAGCCCTAGTCATCTTATACTTATAGAGCTAGGCTTGTCAATCTGTTGCACCATATTTTAACATTTGGGCCCCTGGGGCCCATAATATATAACATATGGGGCTCTTGTATATTTGTAAATATAGAGTACCCCTAGGGCTATCAGTGTACCAACTCAGGGCCCTGAGGCTGCTTCATTTGATGAGAAACAGCGTGCTTTGTATTTTCACATTTGGGCCCCTGGGGCCCGTGACCTTTGACCTCTGGGGCCAAGATGGGCAAAAGGCACTTCTACGGGGTAGGGCCCATAAGTGTACCACATATGGGACCTGGGGCCCTTGTAGTTTTAGCGCTAGCCTTGACAGAATGTTGTGTTTGATGGGAGAAGGAGGAGAAGGAGGAGAAGAAACCGCAGGATAACAATATACCCGTCCATGCTTCGCATGCGGGTATAAGGAAAGGAAACCACAGGATGGCAATATACCCGTCCATGCTTCGCATGCGGGTATAAGGAGGAGAAGGAGATGGAGAAGAAACCACAGAATGGGAAGATACCCTGCATGCGCTGCATGCGGGTATAAAAACAGCGATTATTATAGCTAATTAATATGTCAAAAGTGAATGTGCAATATGATGGACGGCTTTTCATCTCAGCTACATACACTTTAAGTACATATCATTAGATTTATACAATTTACTTCGAGGACTCTTAAATTTCAAAATATTAATTTTTAACAATTTACCATAAAATGTGTATTGTATCGCAAATTTAAAAAAAAAATCAAAATTATTTGATATCAGAACGCCACTCTTCGTATTCAAAATGCATTCGATATGTCTGATGTGCTCTCTGGTCTCGCAAAAATATGTGAAAACGTCGCTATCCGATCCCTTAACATTGCTCTAAAATCTGAGGCCCGCCGCGCTACACACTTTTTAATGGTCGTAGAATATTCGATGCAACATGTCTTCTTCGTTATTCAATCTATAGCATGTTTAACTTCTCGCGAATGGTTGTTGACGTAAAATCTATAATTTACTTAAGTACTTCCACCAGATATATTCTACCTCACATACAGTCAGCTACCTGCACAACCGATTCTTTTGTTCTGCAAGGCTCACTCAGTCATTTAATGAGGCAATACAAACGATCGAAATTGGTGTTGAAATGAGCAAAATTTTGAGTTACACCTTTTCAGTGTAAAATTTTTTTTCTCAGCCAAATGAAAAGCAATAATTTTAATTTTTTCAGTTAATGGCTGGAAAAACTATAATGCTTGATACTGATTTTTTTTTTAAATCCTGGTGTTAAACTTAGGCCTGAAATTCAGTCATTTAGTGTAAGATATTCGATTTTTATAGGCTTCAGCTCGGCCCGCGAGCTTTTTCTTGGATCAACCTTTTAGCTTTTCAAAGTAATATAGTTCGTTAATGAAGGATTTTCCCCAACTTTCTAAAGCACATCACCGTGAGCTATATATCATAGTTTTGTCAGAATTTCCGTTTTGATTTCACCATCTTTCACTGTCGGCTGAAAAAATTTCTAAATCAACACGTGAAATCTAAAGGCTAGTACTAGCATTGTGGATCGATATCCCTGGGTTTAATAGGAATACCGGCATGGCTATAGTGTTGCCAGAACTTCAATATAGCAAAGAAATTCCCAGACCTATAGCGCTCCTACTGATCATGTTTAACCAGAACACCCAATTGGGGATTTAATCGCTGGTCGGGCAATTTGCTTTCAATGAAAAATTGACCTGGATAACAACAAAGGAAATATCGACTATTTCAGCTGGTTGCTCTCGAGATAAAAGTACTCACCATTGCCTACTTTTACTTAGTTTGACATTTGCGGACCATGAATGGAAAAAGGGTAAAACAAAAACGGAATTCTGACAAAACTATAACATATAGACCCACACGATGTGCTTTACAGAGGTGGGAAATATCTTTCTTTAGCAAACTATGTTAGTTTGAGACGCTAAAACATGAATTCCGTAAAAAGCTCGCAGGCGAATTCAAGGCCTATAAAAATCAAAATATCACACTAAAAGACACAATTTGATGCTTAATTTTAACACCAGGATTTAAAAAAATGTATATTCAAGCACCAAGTTTTTAACTGACATTACTGAAGAAAAAAAATATTGCTTTATATTTGACCGAGAAAATTAATTTCATAGCAAAAAGGTGTATCTCTGAATTGTGCTGATTTTTACATGTATCGATCGACTTTTAGCGCGACTAAGCATTTCTAAAGAATTGGTTGTCCAGGCGGCAGACTGCATATAACTGAATTTTTCACCAACAAGGCCTATTCTACGTCGAATATTTGGAATCTGCATGGCACCTTATCATGCTTATTAAGTTATTATAAACCATGTAAACTGAAAAATTTATTTTTCAGCCGTGCTTGATCGAGCGGAATAATGACATGGTGTTATGGATACACTTATTGTATTAATAAGAGGGATAAAGAAACCTGGGAATTTGGTGATGATATAAGGTGCTTCAGTATATTTGTTGATTTATATCTGGGATTTATGTCTTATCTAAAAAATAACAGAACATGTTAATTTTTCACAATTTTGAAAATGTCCATAAACTATACATATTGATGAGCTACGACAGACCATAGACACACCAAGCAGACTGGTCACCTTGGCTAGAGCTTGACTTGTGAATCAATCTCGCTTGGGTCAGAAGAGCTTAACGTAAAATTAAAGAAAAGCTACATTCCAGGTCTGGACTTCCTGTTGCAATTCAATTTTATTTCCGTGTCAAGAAAGTAGAAATATCAGAAAGGTATTGAAAGAATTAATTGAGAATTCATTACTATTTTGTCTGCTCAGCGCCAATAGCTCCAATGGTATAATCATGATGTAAATCATGTAATGATCAAAACACACTAAATATTTAGTAATTACATTACTTGCTTTGTAAACACGTTTAAAGGCCTCATGTGTTTTGAGTATAAACCTTAACATTGCTCCAAACATAATATTAAAATCATTAAAGCATGTTTCAAACGCGAGAGCAAGAAGTTAGCATTAAAACCTACGCTGTCGAAACTGTAAGTCAGTATAATACCATTGATAGTTTCCCCACATTATATTTTAGTGTGCAGATTTTAGTGAAAATCGTGAGGGATTTTCCGAAAAGACCTAAAACTTTCAAGTCTTTTGGTAAATTTCATCATGATGAATATCTTCAATACCAAAAGTAACTAGAAGGCTATATATTTGTACACAAATACGGCTATACCCGCATGTTATCGGTGTACCCAAACTTACAGTCCTTATTTGCTGAGGACTTAAAATAAAGAAATTGTAAAAAGTCGCCCAATTGGGCAGAAAATGTGTAAAAGTGAAAGTCCAAGTCACAAGCTTTAATTGAAAGTAGGTTGCACTGTCGTAGCACTTAAAATAAAGAAATTGCAAAAGTCCCCTCTCAGGGGAGTCGTCTCTCTTACTCTCCATAGGTTGCTGTTGTCAGTATCTCTTACTCACAGTGAGGCTATGCAATATGATTAGGGGAAACTATTCCAGAGGGAGTATGTTAATTAAATGGAACAGCCATTTCAGAGGGAGTATGTAAATTAAACGGAACAGCCTTTTTGGGGCCATTTCAGAGGGAGTATGTAAATTAAATGGAACAGCCAATGGGTATGTAATTTAAATGGAACAGCCTTAACGCTTCACGCTGGTATTTCCTATTATGATATAATACGATCTGTCTGTTTAGTTCTACGTGTATGGGGTGGATGGGTGTGTGGGTGTTAGTAACAATATACTTCTTATGTGAAAGCTATTCCAGAGGGAGTATGTAAATTAAATGGAACAACCATTTCAGAGGGAGTATGTAAATTAAATGGAACAGCCAATGGGTATGTAATTTAACTGGAACAGCCTTAACGTTGATGTCATCTATATTATAATTACACTATTCTCTGTGGATCTGTTTAGTCCTACGTGTATGGGGTGGGTGTTAGTAACAATATAATTCTCAGGTGCAATCTGTCTACAAACTCTGAGCCCTGCTTTATTTGATGAGAAACAACCGGCCCTTTGTTTTAACATTTGGGGCCCTGGTGGGGCCCATAGTATTTGATTTATGAGGCTCATGAACATATATTGAAGTATAATTCTCAGGTGCTCTCAGTAGACTCAAGCTGGGCACTGTAGCTGGTTTATTTACTGAGTAATGGCCGGCCCTATATTTTAGCGTTTGGGGCCCTGGGGCCCATATTATGTGACACATGGGGCTCATATGTACATATAACAATATAATTCTCAGGTGCAATCTGTGTACAAACTCTGAGCCCTGAAGCTGCTTTATTTGATGAGAAACGGCCGGCCCTTTGTTTTAACATTTGGGGCCCTGAGGCCCATAATATTTGACTTATGGGGCTCATGTACATATGTTGAAGTATAATTTTCAAGTGCTATCAGTAAACTCAAGCTGGGCATCGTAGCTGCTTTATTCACTGAGTAACGGCCGGCCCTATGTTTTAGCGTTTGGGACCCTGGGGCCCATATTATGTGACATATGGAGGTTATATATACATATGACAATATAATAATTAAGACCTATCTGTGTACCAAATCTGAACCCTGTAGCTACTTTTATTTGCTGAGAAACGGCCGGCCCTTTGTTTTAACATTTGGGCCCCTGTGGCCCTAGCCTTGTAAATCTGGGGCCAAAATGGGCAAAAGGCACATCTACAACTTAGGGCCCATACATATGCCATATATGAGCCCCAGTGATCTTGAACTTGTAGAGCTAGGCTTGTCAATCTGTTGCACCATATTTTAACATTTGGGCCCCTGGGGCCCATAATATATAACAAATGGGGCTCTTGGATATTTGTAAATATAGAGTACCCCTAGGGCTATCACTGGACCAACTCAGGGCCCTGAGGCTTCTTCATTTGATGAGAAACGGCGTGCTTTGTATTTTCACATTTGGGCCCCTGGGGCCCGTGACCTTTGACCTCTGGGGCCAAGATGGGCAAAAGGCACTTTCACGGGTAGGGCCCATAAGTGTACCACATATGGGCCCTGGGGCCCTTGTAGTTTTAGCGCTAGCCTTGACAGAATGATGTGTTTGATAGGAGAAGGAGGAGGAGGAGGAGGAGGAGGAGGAGGAGGAGGAGGAGGAGATGAAACCACAGAATGGCAATATACCCGTTCATGCTTCGCATGCGGGTATAAAAATGTTCATATTATGGACCGTACGGCTTTTCCTCCCAGCAACATGCACTAAACTTACAAATCTATTGATATGTGCTTAAAAGTACATATCAATAGATTTATAAAGTTTACTTCGAGAACTGTTAAATATCAATTTTTAATAATTTACCATTAAATTTGTATTATATCGCTAATTTAAAAAAAAAATCAAAATCATTGAAGTTGATACCTCGTATTCAGAATGCAATTTGGTGTACTCTCATGCCGCACAAAAATACTGTGCAAAGGTGATGGTTGAAGTACTTGACTTTTTGTTCCGGATATTTCCATATTCTGGACTCGCTAATTTCAAAAGTCACAACAATGCTACAGTTAATCATTGTCTTCGAATAAAAAAAAATGTATATTTTTGTTTTCATAACCAAAACTAGTGTCAAATATCGACAAATTGTGAATATCCAAACATTTTACCCAGGGCTGCAGCAATAATTTATTTATTTATTTATTAGAATTGCTTGATTGCTTGATTGATTGATTGATTGGTCGATCCATCGATCAAGTATTTTGTAGTTAAAACACTTCCATTAGCATGATTAGTGCCATTCTATTTTTAAACCTTCATTATAGAGCTTTTTAAGGCAGATGTTCTCATTTCTTAAACTGTTCTATTTTTAATCAATTTGTATTTTCATTTGCTGGTGATGAATGGACCTACTTCTGCCTGGTAGGGTAGGCTTACCGTAACACATGTACTCAGTACGGTACCGTATTAATCTAATTTTTATTCACTACATGTATATATTTATACTGTGAATTTTACACGTTTCACGTCTACAGGATCATAAGTTGTACAAACATCTGAAAGTTTATATTATATAGTTAAGGTTCAAGAAAAGTAACTAGTAAAATTATTTATCAGCATAAGGTAGTCGGTGAAAATAAAGACAAACATCTTACAATTAATTACAAAAGACGCACGTAAGTTTGGCCTGGTTACTCTTTGAAGTTGAATAAGGCAAGTAGATCATCATCACACGTACTATCATACCGAGTGCAGCGCAGAGCCTGTGCTTATTTCCCAACAAAAATATGTAGGGCTGTTAAGACCCCCTTTTTCAGCATCGCTGTCACCCAAAGACCCCATATTTTTTTACGAACACATGCTCGCTCCGTGCTCTGTCACCCGAAGACCCCTATTTTTCCATTTGATCTGTCACCCAAAGACCCTTACAAGTTCAATTTGAACAGCAACTTTCATTTATCACTGATTTTGTTACTTATTTTGAAAAAAAAGAAAGAAATTTGAAGCCATTTAGAACTAGAAATTCGATTTTCGTTGTTTTTGTGGCGATTCCATTTAAAAAAGGTCATGTTCTCACCCAATGACCCCATATTTTTTACATTTTGCTCTTACTGAATGCCAAAAATCATGCTCTCATCCAATGACCCCATATTTTTTACATGTTGCTCTCACCGAATGCCCCTTAGTGCGAAAGCGCCAGCCCTACACCTATATCCATTTCAAATTGAAGTGCAGTGGCGTACCGTGGCCGCCCCAACCCCGGGGGGCTGAAGAAAATTCAATTTTGCCGCCCCTTCATCCAAAGTCCGAAAAGGTTGACCCAATTTTTTTCTCGGTCGTTTGAAAAAGTGAAGAGCAAAAAACAAAAACAAAAAAAACAAAAACAAAAAAAACGGTTCCAGGCGCTAGCGCCCTAAAAGCAGCACATTATGATATGTATAGTATCATTTTTTCAACATTTTTTATGCTTTATCAAATTTGTCCGCCCTTTTTTATTTACTAATTCTTTTTGCCACCCCTTCGTTTTTGCCGCCCCTGTTTTTGCCGCCCTTCTTCTTCCGCCGCCCCTCATTTTTTGCCGCCCCTGCTTTTACCCCGGGGCTGGCGCCCCAAAGCCCCCCCAAAAAAAAAATACGCGCATGAAGTGCCCCCCTCAATAATTTTGGTGCGGGGGCTGGAATACCTTTCATATGAACCATCTGGCCGGTGTTCTTAAGATAGGCAAATTTAAACATTGGGGAATTTGAAGTGGTATTATGTGATTTTGAAATAAATATCATATTATTTATCCGCTAATGTCAACTAAGTGAAAGAAAAACTTGAAAAGCTTTGATTTTGTCCTGAGATCTTTGACGATAAGCATGAGATTTCTTTTTACGAGGTACAAACATGATATATTGGCAAAAAGTGGCCCAACTCGGGTGATTGAGTAAAATCGGACATAGCGTTTGAACGGAAACTACGAAATTAAGACACCAAGTAACGATTTTTTTTTTCTGAAATGCAAAAATGCAACTAATCATGAAAGTCGGGTTTATGAAATGCCAGCTTTATGCGCGAAAATGCCAAACGTGGCCCAACTCGTTTTCTGAACGATTTAGTTTTTTGAGCATAACGTTTGAGCCCAAACTAGTAGAGAAACCATGTAAAGTTTTTCGGTTAGCCAAGATGCTACTGATTCCACTGCATATGACATTGTTGCCATGATCTCTTATTTTCGCAAAATTCTTATACTTCGGTAACGGTGTGATCTATTGTCTAAATTCAAAAGGCAGGCCTATAATATGACAGCTTAAGTTATGTTTAGTTGTATATGATCGAGAAAGCAATGGATTTGCACATGTTTTTCCACAAATAGAAATAAGTGTTTTTAATTACATTGCCATAATTGAATAATGCCAAACTCGAGCAAGTTAAGTTAAATAGCAAAAAAATGTCAAATTTGACACAAACACAAATTTAGTCAAGACGGTATAACAAGAAGATCCGGGGGGGTGACCACTTAACATAAATCCTGGTAGGAACTGATTTTCGTGGACTATAGGTACTTGATGAACTGAAATTATGGCCATAGAGCTAAAATCTCAAAGAACTGGAGCAGATCCAAATGTGGGGCTTAATAAACTGCCAGAGAGCCTGAAAAGGGACCCTTGACCGTCACACATACCCGCACCTTTACATATGAGTGCTCCCCCCCCCCCTTGAGGATTTATACGTGGTGCTGCGCCATAATTATACTGCTGCGTTACTATTTAATGACACCCTGTAATTCTGGAGTAGGCCTATATTTAGGTATTCATTTGTTTTAAAATACTTGGCCACGGTACATAAACAGTTATCATAATATTTTATATAAATTTGGCACGTCAGGCAAAACTTAAACTAAAGCTTCGTCATTATACTATTAAAATGTATAATATGACTATTATTACTAAAATGATTTCAGTGAAAAAAATTACATGAACAAGTTTTCAAGCACTTATTTTTTTGTTTCACCCTATATATTTTGGGCGACCCTGTATATCAACTTGAAACTAAAAAAAGTTATTATTCCTGTATTATAAGCTTTCCGAAAATATGTACTTTTACTTTATGGAAAAAATGTTACAGCACTTGATGCCACATCACCTCTGATTTTCAACAATTTGTGACATGTAACCCCGGGGTGCACTCCCTAAAAATAGGTGACGGGGATGTGCGGCCACATTTACCCCCATTTTCAAACCACCTATCACTGAATGACCACCTTTTTATTTTACTCATTTTGCTCTCACCTAATGACCCGCACTAAATAAACCCCATTTTCAGGAAAAATATGCTCTCACTGAATGACCCCATTTTCAAAAATATATGCCCTCACTGAAAGACCCCATTTTTAGGACTAAATACTCTCACTGAATGCCCAAATTTAAAAAAAATGAATGAATGCTCTCTACTCTCTACTCTCACTGAATGACCCCATTCCCGCCCATCTTTTATCAACCTCACCAAACTTGACCCCAAACAAAACTATTTTTTTGTTCTCTCACTGAAAGACCCCCATTTTTCTTTATTTATTTTGTCACCAAATGACCCCTACTTTTTGAGTCGTGTCCACACATCCCCGTCACTTTCATTTCGAGTGCCCTCCCCGGGCATGTAACACTAAGGTACCCAAGTTTATGCCACGTGACAACGTACTTTAATGTATGTGAATGTAATTTGTAAGCCCCTCCCCCCCGACAAGTTAGAAGGAAACTGAACTTTAACATTATATGTATTACATATATGATGTGACCATAGGCCTACTATTATAAGCCCAACACAACAATGTTTTCACAAAGTTATAATTATACCGGAGTGCTATAAACGTGTTTTGGCTTTGATCATGTCAATCAAAACGTTTGATAACATTAAAATGTCGGGTGATAAAAGTCATGGAACTTTTTTTAAAACAATGGTCGTAAACACTTTGGCAAATATTTTGTCACTCACCCATTTTGCATAATTTTTTTCTGAATCATATCTTATTAAAACTTGTTATACCCTTTATCGATTAGTTACCTGAGGAACTCGACATTTGAAGTGACAGATACCAGGGGGGGGGGGGGCATTCGAATATGAAAGAGTGCCCACCAGCGTATGAAACTAGGGGTCTATCAGTGCAGAAATTTTCAGAAAAAGGGGGTCATTCGGTGTTGGAATGTCAAAAACGGGGTGATTGTGTATGGGTGCGCCCAAAATTTCACATCATTAACAATCAAAAATAGCTTTTTACTCAATTTTACAGTACAAAATAGACAAAACTCATTAATTGTTTCAAAATGCGCCGAATTTTAAATATTGAAGACTAACTATTATTGTTCAAAAACGAGGTTATTCAGTGTAGGCTACTGAAAGAACGGGGTGATTGGGTGTAGGATTTGCCAAAAATAACGGGGTCATTTCATGGGCACATGACGTATGTCAATATATGGGAGTGCCCCCCGGAACGATATGTACATGTATCTCAAGAGGCCCTAAGTTTTCTGAAGTCGAATATACCCGATGACACCCCCCCATACACACGACACACACACACTTTTAGGTTTGGCTACCCATGCAATGACCTCCTTTTTCTTAGAATTTCATAATCAAATAACTATAAAAATAATGCAGAAATTCTCTTATTTTAGCAAATTGTATTGTAAAATGTGCAAATTTAAAAGAAAAATATGCTAATTTATTTCCGATATTTTCTACTTGATGACCATGTCCAATGACAACACAATATCTAACATTAACGCATCGGGCACATGCTGGGAGGTTCCTTCTTTTTGAGGGAGCACCAGCACACACATTATGTGTACGTGCCCCCATATCCATGTGCGCAATTAGTGTGTTTCCTTGTACCAAAAGACCAACTAGATCACACCACTCCATCAAATTCAACCACATCGGGGGGGGCATGGTGTTGAGTATCCACTGACAAAAATAAAGAGAAAATTGCCCTCTGAAAAAAAAGATGAAAAAATTGGGAAGGCAAATGAAAAGAAAAGGGTCAAGGAGCCCATTTCCCACCAAAATGCAACCGATCATTTTGTTGTCTTTTTTCCCAACATTTTTATTTTCAGACACCCCACAACTATTTTGGGGTTTTGTCTCAAAACTGGGGGTGTGGGAAAACTGGGGGAGGGGCAAGAAAAATGCCCCCGTTGCCCACCCCCCGTATCGCCTCCACTGCAGCGAAGGCTTGAGATAAAATTGGACTCAACTGTAATCAACGCTCAATTATTAGTTACCTGGGGAACTCAACATTTGAAGTGACAGATACGGGGGGGGGCACTCGAACATGAAAGTGACGTACCTGTGCCCACCAGCGTATGAAACTAGGAGTATATCAGTGTAGAAATTTTCAGAAAAAGGGGGTCATTCAGTGTTGGCAATGTCAAAAATGGAGTGATTTTGTATCGGGGCGCCCAAAATTTCACATCAGTAACAATCAAAAATAGCTTTTTACCGAATTCTACAGTACAAAATAGACAAAACTCATTAATTTTTTCAAAATGCGCCGAAATTCTAATTTTGAGGACTAACAATTGTTGTTCAAAAAGGGGGTTGATCAGAGTAGGCTACTGAAAAAAACGGGGTCATTGGGTGTAGATTTCCAAAAATAACGGGGTCATTCCATGGGCACATGACGTATGTCAATATATGGGAGTGCCCCCCCCCGGGACAGATATGTACATGTATCTCAAGAGGCCCCAAGTTTTATGAAGTCGAATATACCCGATGACCCCCCACCATACCCCTCCACACACACACCCCCACACCCACACACCCCACCCCCACACACACACTTTTAGGTTTGACTACCCAATGACCTTCTTTTTCTTAGAATTTCATAATCAAATAACTATAAAAAATAATGCAGAAATTCTCTTATTTTAGCAAATTGTATTGTAGTTGTTATTGTAAATTGTGCAAGGAAAAAATGCTATTTTATTTCCGATATTTTCTACTTGATGACCATGCCCAATGACAACGCAATATTTAATATTAACGCATCGGGCACATGCTGGGAGGTTCCTTCTTTTTGAGGGAGCACCAGCACACACATTATGTGTACGTGCCCCCATATCCATGTGCGCAATTAGTGTGTTTCCTTGTACCAAAAGACCAACTAGATCACACCACTCCATCAAATTCAATCACATCGGGGGGGGGGCATGGTGTTGAGTATCCACTGACAAAAATAAAGAGAAAATTGCCCTCTGAAAAAAAAAAGATGAAAAAAAATTGGGAAGGCAAATGAAAAGGGTCAAGGAGCCCATTTCCCACCAAAATGCAACCGATCATTTTTTTGTCTTTTCTCCCAACATTTTTATTTTCAGACACCCCACAACTATTTTGGGGTTTTGCCTCAAAACTGGGGGTGTGGGAAAACTGGGGGAGAGGCAAGAAAAATGCCCCCGTAGCGCCTCCACTGCAGAGAAGGCTTGAGATAAAATTGGACTCGACTGTAATCAACGCTCAATTATTAGTTAACTGGGGAACTCAACATTTGAAGTGACAGATACGGGGGGGGGGGGCACTCGAACATGAAAGTGACGTACCTGTGCCCACCAGCGTATGAAACTAGGAGTATATCAGTGTAGAAATTGTCAGAAAAAGGGGGTCATTCGGTGTTGGCAATGTCAAAAATGGTGTGATTTTGTATCGGGGCGCCCAAAATTTCACATCAGTAACAATCAAAAATAGCTTTTTACCGAATTCTACAGTACAAAATAGACAAAACTCATTAATTTTTTCAAAATGCGCCGAAATTCTAATTTTGAGGACTAACAATTATTGTTCAAAAAGGGGGTTGATCAGAGTAGGCTACTGAAAAAAACGGGGTCATTGGGTGTAGATTTCCAAAAATAACGGGGTCATTCCATGGGCACATGACGTATGTCAATATATGGGAGTGCCCCCCCCGGGACAGATATGTACATGTATCTCAAGAGGCCCCAAGTTTTATGAAGTCGAATATACCCGATGACCCCCACCCCACCCCTCCACACACACACCCCCACCCCCACACACCCCACCCCCACACACACTTTTAGGTTTGACTACCCAGTGACCTTCTTTTTCTTAGAATTTCATAATCAAATAACTATAAAAAATAATGCAGAAATTCTCTTATTTTAGCAAATTGTATTGTAGTTCTTATTGTAAATTGTGCAAGGAAAAAATGCTATTTTATTTCCGATATTTTCTACTTGATGACCATGCCCAATGACAACGCAATATCTAATATTAACGCATCGGGCACATGCTGGGAGGTTCCTTCTTTTTGAGGGAGCACCAGCACACACATTAGGTGTACGTGCCCCCATATCCATGTGAGCAATTAGTGTGTTTCCTTGTACATGTACCAAAAGACCAACTAGATCACACCACTCCATGAAATTCAACCACATCAGGGGGGGACGGACATGGTGTTGATTATCCACTGACCAAATAAGTAAAGAGAAAATTGCCCTCAGTCTGAAAAAATGATGAAAAAATTGGGAAGGCAAATGAAAAGAAAAGGGTCAAGGAGCCCCTTTCCCACCAAAATGCAACCGATCATTTTTTTGTCTTTTCTCCCAACATTTTTATTTTCAGATACCCCCGACTATTTTTGGGTTTTGCCTCGAAACTGGGGGTGGGGAAAACTTGAGATAAAATTGGACTCGATTGTAATCGACGCTCAATAACTAGTTACCTGGGGAACTCAACATTTAAAGTGACAGATACGGGGGGCACTCGAATATGAAAGTGACGTGCCTGTCCCCACCAGCGTATGAAACTAGGGGTCTATCAGTGTAGAAATTTTCAGAAAAAAGGGGGTCATTCGGTGTTGGCAATGTCAGAAATGGAGTGAATTTGTTTTGGTTAATTTGCTTTCAGTGAAAGGTCTCAAGCAAAACGTGATGCGTGAAAAGCCTGATGTAGAAAATTTCAACTTTTTTTGTCCGAACAATAATACATCAATGGCTAAAAATGATGAAAAGTAGCGAAAACCCGCCAATTTGGTGCACAACTATGTTCAAAACTTTAAAACCAGAGAAAAACAAAATATGCATAATCTTTTGAGCATACATAGTCATGATCTATCAAAATGCAAAATGCTGGGTTAAGTTCAAGTCGAACTAACACGCAAAACAGTAGGCCTACATGCAATGTAGGCCTATGCCTAATAGGCCTAGGCCAATCCATAATATATTTCAAGTTTTCGATCAAGAGATACCTGATGGGTTAATTGCACACTTAACGGAAGTCTCCGCGAGAGGATCCGGCAATCACACAGGGATCGAGTCGAGGTATGTTAATAAGGATACTTTACTGGGTGGGCAATTTAATTTATTTTTGCCCCCAAATCAGGGAAAATAATTTACTGGGTGAGAAGCTTGTAATTTATGATATCCAGGCATATTTGGATTTTCGGAAAACCTGTTTTGTGAAGAATTGGGTTTCAATAAACCTTCGATTAGCTCCTCAAGGGAATGGACCTTTTTGTGAATTTCCCCAAATTTGGTCCTTTTGCATATTGGTGCATGTTCATTTGTTAAGAATAAGTGTTTGGAAGGATCCGAAGTAATGTCTAACCTTGTGGTTAACATAATGAGTGTGAATAATTTAGTATTTTGCCCTACATAATAAAAGTCGTGTGTAGCAACTTTCAAGAAAAATATTGTATATATTTCACTTTGGCCATTCACAGATATTATATTACCGGTAATTATCACTCACCATAGGTACGAAAAAGACAATGTCGTTGATGATTTAGAACACTGTTACAAGATGATTTTACTAGTCCAATGTTCCAATGGCTGTTGATTTCTTGGTTTTCAAATTCTTTGTTACATTTAGACAGCTTAAAATTTTGGACTGTATTTTAGGCATCTATCATGACTGTGTCAGTGTTCGGCGGTAAATATCAGGTAAAACATGGTACCCATTACCACCCGGGAATGTTGACTGAAGTAAACTGATGAAAGTTCGGGAAAGTAAACTGATGAAAGTTCGGGAAATATGGGAAACACAAATAAAAGTGCATTTCAATTTTCTTTATAGATAGTTTATAGGCCTATAGTCATCAATAAAGCAGCAAAATTACCATTATTGGTAGAAGGGAAGGGTAATGTTTTTATTTGGTATAGTGAACTAATGTTTTGAACTTATACTGTGTAACTTCTTATCACAGGCACACATTACCGATTGATTACTCCCGATTCCAGAAAAATACAGCACTAATAAATTTGTTAGAATTTAATACTATTTATCTTGTTTCGCCAAATGAACCAAATCCTAATCTTTTAGGTAGTTCTAACATATCTAACTTGCAATAAAAGTCGAATTTTGATACTTTTACAATTTTAGGGGAAATGGACCAAAAACATGCAATTGTGCATGTTTTCTTACAATAGTAAATCGTAAAATTCTATGACTGGACACAGTCTAATTATACCCGCATGCAATAGCATGCAGGGTATCTTCCCATCCTATGGTTTCTTCTCCTCCTTTTCCTCCCATCAAACACATCATTCTGTCAAGGCTAGCGCAAAAACTACAAGGGCCCCAGGTCCCATATGTGGTACACTTATGGGCCCTACCCCGTAGAAGTGCCTTTTGCCCATCTTGGCCCCAAAGGTCAAAGGTCACGGGCCCCAGGGGCCCAAATGTGAAAATTCAAAGCACGCCGTTTCTCATCAAATGAAGCAGCCTCAGGGCCCTGAGTTGGTACACTGATAGCCCTAGGGGTACTCTATATTTACAAATATACAAGAGCCCCATATGTTATATATTATTGGCCCCAGGGCCCCAAATGTTAAAATATGGTGCAACATATTGACAAGCCTAGCTCTATAAGTATAAGATGACTAGGGCTCATATGTGGCATATGTATGGGCCCTAAGTTGTAGATGCGCCTTTTGCCCATTTTGGCCCCATATGTACAAGGCTAGGGGCCCCAGGGGCCTAAATGTTAAAACAAAGGGCCGGCCGTTTCTCAGCAAATAAAGTAGCTACAGGGTTCAGATTTGGTACACAGATAGGTCTTTAGTATTATATTGTCATATGTATATATAACCCCCATATGTCACATAATATGGGCACCAGGGCCCCAAAAGCAAAAACATAGGGCCGGCCGTTACTCAGTAAATAAAGCAGCTACAGTGCCCAGCTTGAGTTTTCTGATAGTACTTGAGAATTATACTTCAACATATGTACATAAGTCAAATGTTATGGGCCCCAGGGCCCCAAATGTTAAAACAAAGGGCCGGCCGTTTCTCATCAAATAAAGCAGCTTCAGGGCTCAGAGTTTGTACACAGATTGCACCTGAGAATTATATAGTTATATGTACATATGAGCCCCATATGTCACATAATATGGGCCCAGGGCCCCAAACGCTAAAACATAGGGCCGGCCGTTACTCAGTAAATAAAGCAGCTACACTGCCCAGCTTGAGTCTACTGATAGCACTTGAGAATTATACTTCAACATAATTATGTACATGGGCCTCATAAGTCAAATATTATGGGCCCCAGGGCCCAAAATGTTAAAACAAAGGGCGGGCCGTTTCTCATCAAAGAAAGCAGCTTCCGGGCTCAGAATTTGTAAACAGATAGCACCGGAGAATTATATTGTTACTAACACCCACACACCCCACACACGTAGGACTAAACAGACAGATCGTATTATATCATAATTGGAAATACCAGCGTGAAGCGTTAAGGCTGTTCCAGTTAAATTACATACCCATTGGCTGTTCCATTTAATTTACACACTCCCTCTGAAATGTCCCCCAAAAGGCTGTTCCGTTTAATTTACATACTCCCTCTGAAATGGCTGTTCCATTTAATTTACATACTCCCTTTGGAATAGTTTCCCCCTAATCATATTGCATAGCCTCACTGTGAGTAAGAGAGACTGACAACAGCAACCTATGGAGAGTAAGAGAGACGACTCCCCTGGGAGGGGACTTTTTACAATTTCTTTATTTTAAGTGCTACGACAGTGCAACCTACATTCAATTAAAGCTTGTGACTTGGACTTTCACTTTTTACACATTTTCTGCCCAATTGGACGACTATTTACAATTTCTTTATTTTAAGTCCTCAGCAAATAAGGACTATAAGTTTGGCTACACCGATAACATGCGGGTATAGCCGTATTTGTGTACAAATATATAGCCTTCTAGTTATTTATTACCATTCTCTGCACCACACAAACGGATAAAAAAGAACAATATTTACAAACGTCATGCATGCAGATCAGAAAGGAATCTCAAATAAACCAAAAAGAGATCCCTAGGATCAGCAACGGTCTAGGAGAGAAAAATGCATAATGAGCTATTAATTATAGCCTAGTAATGATATTAAGCAGCTAATGAGTAAATCTATTCAACCTCGTGCAATTTGTATCACTATTTTATTTTAATGCTTGAGTGGCAAATAATGTACTTATGGTGCTGAATAGATTTTTCAAAAATTCTCAACAAATCTGACAGTTAAAGTTTCACACATCCACAATAGACATAATAGAAGCCTTCCAGTTATTCACAACCCATTGTCATGATTGTATTCACTTCTCAGAAAGTAGAGTGTGTATAGTAACAACTAACTACAGCCAAACTTGCACAGAAAAATATATTTGTCAAAATTCAACATGGGTATATACTTTGAAAGGATATAAAAAATGGAACTCCTTTAGAATACCCTATTTTGTAAATTTTTGGTTGCTTGTTAACTTAAACCAAAGTACTTTTTAGAAAATACAACTTTAAAATAAATAGTAAACTATAGGCCCTATACATTAAAAAAAATTTGCCTGTTAGGAAACGAAAAATAAAATCTGATCTGATGATCTAATCTAATTGATATCCCAGTAATCAGTCTCCTCAAAGCATAAGGTCAAAAAATGTGGCATTATTAATGAATGTCCGACTCTATGGAGATGAGCAATAATGTACAATTTATGTTTATCCATGGTGGTATTTTGATATATCCTTCCAAGGACATAGCTATCATTGTTATAAAGAAAGTCAAAAGAGTGTAAATAAACCACAAATTGAACAAGTGGTTGACACAGGGTATTTGCTTTTCTACTGAAAAACATATTACTGATTGTGTTCAATTATTGAATGATAGGCTGATGTCGATAGTGTATAGGCTACATTTCTAATACTTAGCTATCATGGGCAATGGATTTTTTTATGTCTTAAGGGATCGGATATTAACGTTTAGCTACGTATTCACGTATTTTCTGTGTTAGCCGAGAGTACGTCAGTCATATCGAATTGCATTCTGAAGAGAATGTCCTTCTGATATCAAATAATTTTAATTTTTGAAATTCCCGATAGACCTATAAATAAATACAATTTTTACTATGACATATTATTAAAATGGGATATTTTTTAATTGTTTTATATTTAACAGTCCTCGAAGTAAGCTTTATAAATCTAATGATATGTACTTAACGTGTATGTAGCTGGGATGAAAAGCCGACGATCAATTGAAAATATTGACCTTTTGTATTGAAGATATACATTCCAAAAAGTTTTATATCTAAATTCTCTCGCCAGCTTTTTTTTAGATAAAGTGTTTGATGTATTAGAAAAAAATAATTTTTATTTTTTTAATTTAGGGAAATTTGGAAACACCTGTAATTTGAAATAGAGACACTTGATTAAAAAAGCTGGCGAGAAAATTTTCTAAATTTGATTGTTACCTTTCTTATGAAACATTGTTTGTTGAAATTGTAACTTAATGGCCTGTATAGCTTCAACAAATTCTAGAATTTAGGAAATTTAGTGAGTTGAGAAAATCGAAAAAAGGACTAACATTACAATTAAATATCTCCTTAATGAATACCAATATCTTGGAAAAAAAGAAATTATCTGTTGTCATAGATTAAGCTAATATGATGAACTTTTCAACATGCCAAAAACACTCTGTTCCGGCTCTGTGTAAGTGACAAAGTCAAAAACGCTCTGTGCATGACACCATGGCCGTAACCACTTAAAGGAGGATTTCGCGATCCTTTTTTATGATCTTTTTCAGTATATATCCACCAAAAAAGCTTATTCCCAAAATTTCAGTTGATTCCACTGTTGTAATTTCGTTCTGGTATACCGATATTTTTATTAAATGAATAATCTGCAAGAAATTTTTGGTACAAAACAGTATGTAGCCTGAGGTTTCCAGTGGTATAATCTCAACTTTTTTTTGAGAAAAGTGGGGGGATGAGGCTTTGGATCACGAAATGGCCTTTTAAGTCCAATAAGTCCAACATGATAACCTGATAGTGATGATATGAATTATAGCAAACATTGCAAATGGTATTTTTATAGACAAACGTTTCATTACTTGGTCAGAATATTGAAAAGAACTTAGAGGTGGCGATCGTTTAATATCACCGAACGCAGAGGTTTTTGTATGCAACAAGCATCAGCAACCTTATTATATTCACAATAATGAGCCGCATCTAATTTTTACATAATAACATATAAGTTGCTAAAATCTTAAAGTATGTTTCGATATTGGTAAATTAGAGAGGGCAGAGTTGTGAAAAACAAAATTATATTGTATTGGGTGAGTTGCAGTCCCTTAACTCCGCCCATTGTGATTCACCCCGGGAATCACCCATTTAGTCCGTGAAACACGCCGGGTAAAGTAGAACAAAGGACACACAATGCACCCGAAAAATAACGTGAAACACTGAACGGAAGGCCGTGATTCCTGTCTTGATTTATCCATTGAAACCGTGAAACACGGACAGGTTAAACAGCGTATTTCACGTTTGGGCTTGACAAAAACGTGAAAAGATTCCGAAGTTAAGGGTGTGTTGCTAAGGAAAATCTATTGTTGTGCGGGGCAAATCAGGACGTGAATCACGCTGTATCACGGTAAAATTTTTAACTGCATACATTAAATGTAACATAATTATTTATATTTTCATATCCAGTCAAGAAAAGGGGACATTTTAATCGAGGCAATGTATGACAAACGGTTAAAAGTTGCAAAAACTTCGGATGGATGCAATTATGTCTTGCGAGCGACGATTTGTTTAGAAAATCAGCTCCTTTGTGATCGGATTGGGTCTGATTTTCTGCGGACCTGACCTGAGGGGCGTGATTTAGTTAGAAATCTTCTTTGTTTTATCGCTTAAGTGTTACGTAACTCTGTGATATTATGTTTTAAATGAATGAAACGAATGAACATAAGGTTAATTTCGTGTTACAGGACAAATGTATAAAGTTACAATTACAAACGCGGTAGCAAAATAAAGAATAAAGTTTATTATTTAATAATCAAATTCAATAGCATTTAAGTATGGATAAAATACAGTCCTGTTTCACTTAGTATATTAAAGAATCATTATATGATATCACTATAAATATTCACTAGAAGGTGGAAATTATACATAAAAATTGTAAAATTACATGATTATTTATTCAAAGTTGAGAAATGTGATGAAATAAACATTTGGGGTGTAAGTTGAATGTAACGCGAGTCACATAACGCGAGTCACACACTTATTTGGCCTTTTAAAATGCCGATTCATCTTTAGGTAAAAAGAATGTAATCTTTGCCTATGGAGTATATAGCATTGCTAGGTAATCACCTTTGTTAATTTCTGTTCTTAGCTGCTTGTTTGAGAAGAAATGGTGAACTAGATATATTGCATCCTTAGTAAGGCTGCGAAGTCTAGCCGTGACCTTGAAATGACCTCTGATGACCTTGAAATGACCTTCACCACATTTTGCATCATATCCACATAACATATACTAATTTTCATTCAAATTGAACAAACTTTGCAATTTGACCCCTTTTGACCTTTGGTTGACCTCTGGTGACTTTGAAATGGCCTCCAATATATTTTGAATCATATCAAGATCACATATACTAATTTTCATCTAAATTGGACAAACTTTGCAATTTGACCCCTTTTGACCTTTGGTTGACCTCTGGTGACCTTGAAATGACCTCCAATATATTTTGAATCATATCAAGTTCACATATACTAATTTTCATTTAAATTGGACAAACTTTAGAATTTTACCCTTTTTGACTCCAAAACCGACCCCTCCTCCATGTTTAAGCCAAATCGGATTACAATCGTATATGAACATAATGCTAGAGCCCTTTTGGCATTATTCTGATGATCACAGCACTTAATATGCAGAAAATATTGAATTTTAGAGTGATTTTCAGTAATCAACCATTTTTGTCCCCTGTATGACCTTGAATTCAAAATCTGTGAGGATCCCATAGCCACCAACTAATGTCAACGCATATGTGTCAGTCGCATCTCTGTACCATAGAATCTGTAGGAAAAGAAGCATTTTGAAGGTATTTGGTTATGTGCCGGAAATACCACCTTAATGACCATTGACCCCAAATTTGGGAGGACCCCATAGGCCCCGGCTATAGCCAAGGTTAATCTGTAGGAGAAGAAGTATTTTTGGTAAAAATCACATTTTTAGTCAAAATTACTCATGCGTGACGTTTGACCCCAAATGGGTCATGTCAAATTTAAAGGCTGGGGTAGTGGAGCTTGTGCCCAAGGTTGGTCATAATTATGTTAAATGTTGACAGAAAGAAAGAAATAACTATATATATTGCATCCTTAGTAAGGCTGTGAAGTCTAGCCGTGACCTTGAAATTACCTCTGATGACTTTGAAATGCCCTTAACCACATTTTGCATCATATCCACATAACATATACTAATTGTCATTCAAATTGAACAAACTTTGCAATTTGACCCTTTTGACCTTTTGGTTGACCTCTGGTGACCTTGAAATGGCCCCAATACATTTTGAATTATATCAAGATCACATATACTAATTTTCATCTAAATTGGACAAACTGTGCAATTTGACCCCTTTTGACCTTTGGTTGCCCTCTGGTGACCTTGAAATGACCTCCAATATATTTTGAATCATATCAAGATCATTATACTAATTTTCATCTAAATTGGACAAGCTTTAGAATTTTACCCTGTTTGACCCCAAAACCGACCCCTCCTCCATGTTTAAGCCAAATCTGATTACAATCGTATATGAACATAATGCTACAGCCCTTTTGGCATTCTTCTGATGATCACAGCACGTAATATGCAGAAAATATTGAATTTTAAAGTGATTTTCAGTAATCAACCATTTTTGTCCCCTGTATGACCTTGAACTCAAAATCTGTGAGGACCCCATAGACACCAACTAATGTCAATGCATATGTGTCAGTCGCATCTCTGTACCATATAATCTGTAGGAAAAGAAGCATTTTGAAGGTATTTGGTTATGTGCCGGAAATACCTCCTTAATAATTTGACCTTTGTTGACCTCTGATGACCTTGAAATGACCTCCGTTTTGTTTTAAATCATATCAATATTACATATTCTAATTTGGATTTAAATTGGACGAATTTTGGAATTTGACCCATTTTGACCTTTGGCTGACCTCTGGTGACCTTGAAATGACCTCCATCATATTTTGAATCCTACCGTGATTACATATACTAATTTTCATTTGAATTGGGCAAATTTCAAAATTTTACCCCTTTGACCCCAAAACAGACCCTCCCCATGTTCAAGCCAAATCTGATTATAACCCTATATGCACCCAATGCTATAGTCATTTTGGCATTATTCTGATGATCACAGCACTTAATATGCAGGAAAAAGTGAACTTTAAGGTGATTTTCAGTAATCAACCCTATTTTACCCCTTCATGACCTTGAACTCAAAATCCGTGTTTACCCTATAGACACCAGCTAATGTCAGTGCATATGTGTCAATCTCATCTCTGTACTATGTTATCTGTAGGAAAGGAAGCATTTTGAAAGTATTTGGTTATGTGCAGAAAAAATCCCCTTAACCCTAACCCTCCTGAATACTACAAAATACTACTTGATATATGCGCTGTTCGTGCATGCATCCCACGTGGTGTGATGACGCAATCGCCCTAAGTGATATATAGGCACGGTTTCGCTGGCCAGCGAAGCCCAAGACCCGTGGCAAAGTGTCGCCGACCGAGTGCTTGGCATGCGAGGGGTCTCGGGTTCGAATCCCACCCAGAGCAAACAACTTCTTTCCTTCTGTTCTCTCTTTATTCTTTCCTTCTTTCTCTTCCCGTCGCCAAAAAGACCTTAGGCGGTTAGGGTTAATGAACTTTGACACCAAATCTTTGTTTACCCCATAGACCCCAACTATAGTCCATGCCGATGACCAAGTCTCATTGCGCTACCATGTAATCTGTAATTTTTAGCCAAAATTACTCATGCGTGACATTTGATCCCAAATGGGTCATGTCAAATGTAAAAGCTGGGGTAGTGGAGCTTTTGCCCAAGTTTGGTTAAAATCGGTCAAATAATTAGGGAGCTAGAGCCAATTATGTCAAATGTTGACAGAAAGAAAGAAAGAAAGAAGAAGAAGAAGAAACCGCTGAAAACAGAAGTCCAGCCGCCGCTCGGCTGGACTAAAAAGAAGAAGAAGAAGAAGAAGAAGAAGAAGAAGAAGAAGAAGAAGAAAGAAAGAAACCGCTGAGAAACAGGAGTCTAGCCGCCGCTCGGCTAGACTAAGAAAGAAAGAAAGAAAGAAGAAGAAGAAAGAAACCGCTGAGAAACAGGAGTCTAGCCGCCGCTAGACTAAGAAAGAAGAAGAAGAACTAAATATATTAGATTTAAATTGGACGAATTTTGGAGTTTTACCCATTTTGACCTTTTGTTGACTTCTGGTGACCTTGAAATGACCTCCATCATATTTTGAATAATATCGTGATCACATATACTAATTTTCATTCGAATTGGACACATCTTAGAATTTTACCCCTTTTGACCCCAAAACAGACCCCTCCCCATGTTCAGGGCAAATCTGATTATAACCCTATAAGCACACAATGCTATAGCCATTTTGGCATTATTCTGATGATCACAGCACTTAATATGCAGCAAATAGTGAATTTTAAGGTGATTTTCAGTAATCAACCCTATTTGACCCCTGCATGACCCCTGCATTGAAATCCAAATCTGTGTTTACCCCATAGACACCAACTAATGTCAATGCATATGTGTCAGTCGTATCGCTGTACCATGTAATCTGTAGGAAAAGAAGCATTTTGAAGTTATTAGGTTATGTGCCGGAAATACCCCCTTAATGACATTTGACCCCAAATATGTGTTTACCCCATAGACCCCAACTATAGCCGATGCCGATGATCAAGTTTCATTACTCTACCATGTAATTTGTAGAAGAAGAAGCATTTTTGGTAAAAATCGCATTTTTTGGCCAAAATTACTCATGCGTGACGTTTGACCCCAAATGGGTCATTTCAAATGTAAAGGCTGGGGTCGTAGAGCTTTTGCCCAAGTTTGGTATCGGTCAAAAAATAAAGGAGCTAGAGCCAATTATGTGAAATGTTGACAGAAGAAAGAAAGAAACAGAAACCGCTGAGTCCAGCCGTTGCTCGGCTGGACTAAACAGAAACTGCTGCAAAACAAGAGTCCAGCCGTTGCTCGGTTGGACTAACTAGATATATTGCATCCCATGTAAGGCTGCGAAGTCCAGCCGTGACCTTGAAGTGATATCTGATGACCTCGAAAAGATTTGTAACACAATTGTATTTTCGTGAAAGATGTAGGCATTAATTCGCAAATAGATTCATCAGGATTGTCCGATTAACATTAATTAACAAATCCAATAAAGTAGGTGATGTTGACATACCTCAATGACGTTTCGTGCTGTGTTACAGCACTTTCTCAAATTGAATGATCAGCTTTGACCTTTCTCGTATGTTGCGTCCTGTTGATAGCTGACGTAAATGGCGCTGTTAGTAACTGATCATATATGTGTGGAAGGAAGTAGTTGCCACAATTCCTGTTGAGTGTATTAGCCTGCCCCCTCTTTCGTATCCAAATTGATTCCTTTATATGTCTCCTTTTCCTGTTGGTTTCAATGTCTCTTATTTTGGCTTCGTCCATCCAATCACGTGGTTGTCCTCAGCGACATGATCTGTAAAAGCAGATTTCTTGGGGGCGCTTTCAACTGATGTTTTACGTTGGGCCCTGGTGTAAGGTTTTTGCGAAGCTACATCCGATTCAGATTTATGCTCTTTCATTCTTGTGCCAAAGAGTCTTGAGGTTTCACCGATGTACGATTTTGGGGTGAACAAGGTGGTTTCTAAGCATTTTGTGTGGTTTGAAATTGGCCTCGAAACCGTGCTTCTTTAATACTCTCTTTGTCTTTTCTGAGAGACCCTGCTTATACGGTAAGCACACAAACCCACGGCTTTTGGTTTGAGATTGATCTTTGGCTTTTGGCTCGCTGGGGTTTTTGACGAATTTAAACGCCCACTCGGGGTAACCGCAACGCGAAAGAGCTTTCTTTATTCTAAGTTCCTCAAGTTCTCTGTCACTCTTTCTCCTCGGAAACAACTTTATCTTTCCCGTCCATGAGAGTCCGGATGACACTAAGTTTGTGTTGTAGGGGGTGGTGTGATTGGGAGTGTAAATATTGGTGTGTATGCGTTTTCTTTCTATATACTAAGAGCTTGATTGAGCCGTCAGATTTCTTGATAATAAGCGTATCCAAAAAAGGAATTTGCTGGTTTTCTTCTGTTTCGTAGGTGAATTTAATATTACCGGTTTTGTCGATTTGGTTTAAATACTCTGTGAGGGGTTCAGCGGATCCTTTATTAACTATTTCAAGTGCTTCCATAACCTGGGTTTGATGTCGAGGGTGGCGGTGACGAGTGCTTCCTGTTCCAGCCTCTCCATATACAAGTTCGCTACAATCGGGCTGACCGGCGAACCCATAGCTGTGCCAAAGCGTTGCTGGTATATTTTGCCCCGGAAAGTTAAATAAAAAATCTAGCTAATAAAATAATTTGACCTTTGTTGACCTTGGATGACCTTGAAATGACCTCCATTTTGTTTTAAATCATATCAATATTATATATTCTAACTTTAAGTTAATTTGGACGAATTTTGGAATTACCCCTTTTGACCTTAGGTTGACCTCTGGTGACCTTGAAATCAACCATTTTTGCCCCATGTATGACCTTGAACTCAAAATCTGTGAGGACCCCATAGACACCAGCTAATGTCAATGAATATGTGTCAGTCGCATCTCCGTATCATATAATCTGTAGGAAAAGAAGCATTTTGAAGGTATTTGGTTATGTACCGGAAATACCCCCTTAATGACCTTTGACCCCAAATCTGTGAGGACCCCATAGGCCCCGGCTCTAGCCAAGGTCAATGTCTAAATCTCAATAATGTACCATGTAATCTGTAGGAGAAGAAGCATTGTTGGTAAAAATCACATTTTTAGCCAAAATATCTCATGCGTGATGTTTGACCCCAATGGTCTTAGAAGGCCAGCCGTGTATAAGGAGCCGTAGTACCTAAGCGAAATATATATATCGGCGTTCCGAGGGAACCGGATTTGAGTGACTCTTGGTTGTGTTGATAAAAACGATAGAATAGGAGCTCAACCTTTGTTTGTTCAGAAAACGTTCCGAATCGAATGTGCATAGGTGACAGGCTCTCGGAACAATATCATGGCCGTAACTGATAAGGAGGCGCGAGTGTCTGCTAAAATTCGGGATGGCGCTGTTCAGGGTTTCGTATCTGTCAAGTTTGTCTTAATTTATTTCAAAAAAATCAAAATTTAATACAAAATAATATTTAAAACATTGGCGCGATCAGAATATTAATAACATTGGAATGTTCTGATAATATTAAGGCTGATAGCACATGCGCCGATGACTGAATACTGAGAAGCCTACTGAGAAAAGTAGGCCTGGCCAAGGGGGATACAAGTCTTCGGGTGCATTACATAGTGACGGATGTTGATTTTTGTCATTTTTATGAAAATTGGCCAATGTATTTTAAATAGTGAGTAGTATAAGATTTGAAGCTCAAGTTTGCATAATTAATTAGTTAATTAATTATGCAAGTGACGGATGTTGATATATGACATTACCCGACGTTTTACATAGTGACGTATCTAAGATCCGTCACTATGTAAAACGCTGTTTACTCGAAAAAACAACTAAATTGTATGGCGTATCTGTCACATCCGTCACTATGTAAAAACATGATTTTGCAATTTGAACGTAGGTAATTCAATATTGTTCATTGAAACCTACATGATTTCTTGACGGATGTTGATAACTGGGTATATACCAAAATCGTTTACGTAGAGCAGATATTCGATGGATCATTATTTTAGTAAAACATCATTTCAATAAATTTTGAATGGTTCGAGTTGATTCGACAATTTAATATTTAGAAACATTATTTCAAAACTTTCCAATATAAAAGGGATGGTTAAGTAATAAAAAATGAAAATATAACCCTTCTTAATGAGTAGGTTATTGAAAGATGATCAAAAGATGTTTAGAGACGTTTAGAGGCGGCTCCAAGTTGACAGATAATACAGTGTAAATTGGTAAAAACTGAATACAATCATTGGCGTTTTGTAAAAAGATGTTACAGCTTGTGTGACTAGCTATATCATGGGAGTGAGAACTAGTAAGATCAGGAGTAAATACTCAAATACAATATGTCATGTATGTCGTCGGCACTCGTGACGAGTCGGTTTTATCATGAAAAAAGAACCGACGGATGCTTCGAAGTCCTTCCTTGATCCGACTTTTATGCGTAAGACATACTGATGTGTGACGGATGCCCATAGATCAACACGAGAGACCAGATTAGCGTGCACGATATTGGCGCAAGACATAGTGACGGATGTGTGACGGATGTTAGGGTGCAACGTTTTCACGTTTTTACATACTGATGGATAACTTTGCAATCATTTTACTGATTTAATAGCGAATAATTCTTCATGTGATAGAAATTTCAAGATACTTTAGATACTAGTTTTTTTTTAAATACAGCAACATTTGGAGCATTTTACTTGTTAGTGTTCTGCTATGGTTGATCACAAATTGGCATAGTCTTTGATCTTAAAAACGTTTTTTCTGGCGAAGTTTAACATCCGTCACTATGTAATACACCCGACGAAGTGTTGAAAGTGACTTGACAGAATCATTGCATGGTGAACGGAATTGCTTCAGGGATTGGTAATAATCCTTAGAAAGCCTATTTAATATCATGTAATGTATAGTGAAGAATGAAAAGGAGTAGAACCATACTGTTGCTTTATCGTAGCAGTTGCCTATACACCAAATACACAGTTATAGTGGGTGATTAGAAAAGGACTCTATAAAACAATGATAAAATCTGTTTGGGCGGCAAACTCGGGATAAATCCTGGCAACTCATCTGGCACTCATGAGCTCGCCATCATGTCGTTTTCGTGTCAGATGGCTGGTGAAGAATAATACAGGATTCCTACGACCAGTATAGGCTCTTATCGCGTGACTGATAGCCGATGCAGAGACTGCAATAATTAAAAAGACCAAAATCTGTGAAGACCCCCTAAACTACATTAGTCAATAAACAGTTTGAGTAAATTTCATGGAATTCTGTCAACTGCTTTAGGAGAAGAAGGGAATTGCGCTGAATTGACGAGATACAAGAGTCTAGCCGCCGCTCGGCTAGACTAAGAAGAAGATGAAGAAAGAAACCGCTGAGAAACAGGAGTCTAGCCGCCGCTCGGCTAGACTAATAAGTAAAGTGCCAAATTTAGGCAGTGTATTTTTGTGTAACGCAAGTCACGGCAATTCTTTTTAGTCCATGAGGCCCCCATGAATCAACCCCAAATCCTGCGCTAGCGGTATAAATTTGTTCCTTGGACCGTTCTGAGTGATATTTTAAATGTTAACGTGGAAACCGTTGGGATAACTCCGGTGGCGGCCATGTTCAAAATGTCCGCCATTTCAAATTTCAAAGTTGCTCAAATCTGGTTAAAAAGCACACCAAGGAGTCCAAACTTTAAAACAAGATAATTGATCAAGTAGTTTTTTTTTATCATACCATGATGTCTTGGGGGGGGGGGGGCTTACTTTTTGGGAACCGTTTATGTGGCAAATGAAACAAACAAGTTAATTCTTGTTTAGTTGTATTTACAGTAGGCTGGCTGTGCCAATTCTGTCAAAACTGTAACGCGATTAACATGGCATTGCCTATAGTTACTTTGAAACTGTTAACATTTTGAAGTAGAATCCTGAACACATAAGCAATACTATGAATATTAAGCAAATCATTCTTTACCTAAGACATGCGCAGATCTCTTCCCCTACTCGTGGATCAGGCAAACCAATAACCTGAAATGTAACGCAATATGATATGGACATTGTGAGACATAACAGAGTGCAGCTTGATATTAATCATTGTAGCATTGTTCCCAGTTTGCTATACCGATAAGATACGCAAGAACTGGGACTAAATTATACTAAATTATACTCCATGGACATAAAATAATTATGTACCATTGTCGTGCATATAAATTATGTTATATACCTCTTGTATTAAAGGGCATTTTATTGAAAGCAACGCAATTATGTTATCACCGATCCTTCAAAAACATGAAAGCTTATTGATTTTTTAAATTTTATTATTATTTTTCTTCTCCAGATTGTGTTAAAAGAATCTACTGCGAAATTGATATAGACACACAATTGTATACAAAATGCTCATGAAGTTCGCTGTCCATTATGTGTTACAATGTTAATCTTTATACCTACCACAGCAACTTGAACACGTGGATGTTGGTACAGCCTCTTTTCTAGTTCAACAGGTGCCAAGTTCGTACCTTGTTTAATGATAAGATCCTGAATTAAAAGTAAACACAACTATAGAGCCCACAACTTATAAGTTCCACCTAAATACTGTTTAAAAACAGTTGCATCTGAGTCCATAGGAGTCAGCTCTCAAACAATACAGTAGGCCAGGTCTATTCATGTGTGTGTTAAAGAAACCCGGACTGCTATGGACTCAAGTGCCACTTTTAAAATGGTCTCTTTTCTTACACAATTAACCATTGTGACTGAACGCAATGACGTGTGACAGTGTAAATTGATTCTGAAAAGTGTTAGGGGGGAACTATTAGGGGGAAGCTGTGGACCGTATATTACTCCTGGCTATTGATACTTGACAGGTGCAGTGATGTTTTTCAGTAGATCTAAATATAGAGCTATTAAGGAGTCGTCCTTGTGACGCTAACTGATGACTGATAAAATATTTGATCTATTTCCAAATTCAAATTAGAAGGAAAATGAATGTAAATTTGTAAATTGAACTGATTTATCGAAAAAAAAGTATATTGTAACGGCTTATAACAAACGTAAAGCAAACATAATTCACTCGATTACATGAGAAAGCGAAACTGAGAGTTTTGACTTGTCTATTCACTTCAATAATATCCACACAATCTCGCTCAATGAACTACTGTATGGACCATTTTATATGAATACTGGTTTTCTCAATGCCTTCTTGGACCATTAAACTGCCCACAAAATTATCCGAACACCGAAAACAAAAGCAATATCTTAAAGACACAAAACCTAATTTACCAAATAATGAGGAGGTTAATACATGTAGATGCACGGATAATTTCGTTCTGCGTATTTTGGTACCTCATTTGCCACGATAGGACTTTATTTTCCAAAATACCAATTTGAATAAAAACAAAAGAGACCATTTCAAAAGTGACAAAATCTATACAGAATTTTCTCTCAAACACGTGTACTATGAGAACAACGACTGAGTGTTGATCTTTCTGACTATAATGAGCCCGTTAGAATATCCGATAAAAATCACCTACAAGGAGGAATAGCCCAAATAGTCAGGTAAAACTTGATTGTGAGGTACATTTGGGTATGACCGACAGTTTTTGCTTTTATGGTGATACGTGAGGTGTAGAATAAGAATCTAGCAGCCTGCCCCAATATGGATACCCTCTACTGTAAAATATTACCGTTATTTCACGACACTTTACCGTAAAATTTGCGGTTATTTACCGTAAAATTGAATTACTATTTCACTGAAATAGGCATATTAGTACCGTTAGATTGTATTTGTTTATTATTTTGTGTGTGTTAAAGTGTTGCATCTTCTAATTAAAAAAAAAAGTAATAGCTGTATTGTCCTGAGAGATTGTGTTTAAATGTTATTTCGTATAATGCGCAGCGTTTAGTTACGACAACAACTGTAATTTTAACAGTAGAATGTTGGCAACCCAGTTGTCAGGTATTTTACCGTAAAATTTACATGCTTTCTATCGTATTTTATACAGTTTTGTATCAGCCAAGCAGACTGGGTGATTTCCGACCAATATTTATTAATATATTGCATGGTATGTGTAGGAAAAATACCAGAATGAAGCCCAAATTTGTCTCAAATATACGTGTGAGTTTGACATTTTCATAAATGGACTGTAATAGTAATGGTAGCACACAGCCTTTTGTAAATGTCAGCGCTGAACGCATGGTACCATGTATTGTCAATGGCATTGCCGGGCCTTATTTATTTTTGCATGTAATATGAAGATAACATTTGTTTAGCAAGATACGGCTTTCGAAATGAGTGGATACGTGCAGTTAGCCTAACCGATAAAGTGTCTGATTTGTACGTAGTCAATTCACCACGCACAGTGTCTCGGAGATGTCCTCGGACTTTTTGTAATGGCAAATGATTTGTTGGACTGAATAATAAGTTATTGGATAAAAATGAAACATGTTGGTAACACACTAAAATGTTGCAAAATGTGGATTGGAATCCAGCTATGCAATGCGCTAACCTTTTTCTCCCACATATTTGGATGTATCCATCTTCGTCCATGACACCTAAGTCACTGGAAAATAGATATTTAATATGAATTATAAAAAATAATTAGCCATCAGTCGGGAGAAGATGAATACGGACTTATCTTGGATCTGCTAGATAATATATAGTGAGTCCAGTTGACTTGCTATTTTAGTTGCATTGATAGTAAATGATATTAATCGTTATATTAACTCAGCATACAGAAGAATAACGTATTTACTTTTAGAATTTTATGAGGAAAATGATAATTCTTTACATGTAAGGTAGATGTAAAAGTAGATTAATTAAAAGTAATATGATTGTATTTAATGTAATTTCAGAGCTATTGCAGTGTGCGGCATTTACAGTGCCGTCTAATATATGTTCTCTAATTTAAGGGGGTACTACACCCCTGGCCAATTTTGTGCCCTTTTTGCATTTTTCTCAAAAATTATACCGCATTGGTGACAGGTAAGATAATGTCTATTATAGGGGCAAGGACTGCAACTACTGTACTGAAAATTCAGCAACTCAGGGCAAGTAGTTATTGATTTATTGATCAAATATTGGTCATTTTTGACTGTAACTCCACAACTGTTGTCTGTGCTGAAATAAAATTTCCAGTGCAGTACCCAGCAAACACAAAACGTTTCCAAAACGTTTTGAATTGGTTTTTATTTGGTTTTGGTTTTTTAAAACGTTAAATACACGTTTCCAAAACGTTTTGATAAACATCGAGTTATCTGATGGCAGAATAGTTCGACCAAAACGTTATAAAAACGTTCTAATAATGTAGACCCATTGTAGACAAAATACTCACGAAAAAAGCAAATAAAATCACAATGTTCATAGATCGTTCCATTCGACTGGATTTCCACTATATAACCAATTAGCTGGATATTAAATAATTATTTAATATTTATTATAAGGGGTGGTGCAATAATTATGTGTACCCCCGGGGTGAATTCTCAAAATGGTCTGCCAAAAATCGCTTGCCCCCCTTTGGCCGTGCCAAAAATCTTTGCCCCCCCTTTCGACGTGCCAAAAACCTTTGCCCCCCTGTTGACGTGCCAAAAATCTTTGCCCCCCCTTACACATGCATGATTTTGGGGAACCCGAATTTAAAACCTTAAATTGTCTTAACATATAATGCGAGCGCAGCGAGCAGGAAATTTTGCATATTTGAACGTGTTCGTAGCGTTTTCCTACACCTTTTTAGGGCATAATATAGAAACGGTGCCCAAAATATCTGTGCCAAAAATTGCTTGCCCCCCCCCTTTCGACCTGCCAAAAATCGCTTGACCCCCCTTTCGACCTGCCAAAAAATGCTTGCCCCCCCCCCTTTTGGCCTGCCAAAAAATCTTTGCCCCCCCCTAAAATTCACCCCCCGGGGTACACATAATTATTGCACCACCCCTATAAAGTAGGCTATCGAATCAACAAGAGACTTGCATTTTATTTTTCTGTAATTTATTTAGGCCTACTGTATGTTATTTGCATGAATGATGACAGATATGAATATAAAACGTAAGCAAATTAAAGTAAAAAGTACCGGTAAATTTACATTGCTTTATTTTATAAATCAACTTTCAAAAGATGTAACCATGGTAACGCACGGTCTCGATTTCGTAAAATAATGAACCGGCGGTTAGTGTCGGTCCCAGACGGCTTGTGCTCCTCGTTACTCAAGGAGCACAAGCCGGCTGGGACTAAGACTACCCACCGGTTAGTGCGGTTTGTGTGTTTCGAAATACTAGTAACAAATTGTAACCGTTTTGACCATGCATCAACGGATATATCTGTGAATCTCAATTGCTGACTGTTTACGGTGGAATTTAATAGGCCTAGCTAACCTTTAATCATGTTTATAGATCAAAAGATAAACGTGTATAGGCCTTTGATTTTGTAGACAAGTTGCAGCTATGTTTTGGGCGAAACATTTGCGTTTTAATGGAATTACTGACATATGATTTTAGTCTGCACTGATGGCGAGCAATGGTGACTACTACACAGTACTATAGTACTAGTATCCTTGATCTCAGTGACCTTATACTTGACTAGCCTATACGTGGTTACTGCTCAACTACTATATATTAGCTGTTCAAATTTGATTCTGGTGTGGAGAAAGCGATACAATTCTACATGTATTTTTGTTGTATTTAATGATAAGTGTTCCAGCTCCAAGAGTAAAGTATAACAGCATTAGGTCTACTCATTTAGGTAAGTTTTCATTTTCAGTTTTAATTGAGGCCCTTTTATTTCTTAATTCTGTAAATTTTAATAGCATGACATGGTATAAATGTGCCATTTGTTTCTGATTATAATAAATAATATAATTATAGATAGCGCATCTATTAAATAAATAAATTTACCCAAATATGGTTTAGTTTTAATTCACATGTTCAGTTCAGTTCAGTGAGTTGTAGAATTGATTTTTTCCAAGTGTAAGGATACTTTTATAATTTTAGCGCAGAATACATTTACATTAATGTATTTTAATATCACATTTAATATCCTAGCTAAGGTTGGCTTTCATATTTTGGTTATCCGAATCATGCTGCCAGCTGCCGGCAAGAATAATCGATGCAACAGGACTGGACTGGGACGCTGAACATGTCTTGATGTCGAAGACATTGGGGACATGGAGTTATACATTATCTCATGGTGTACATCTTTTACTTTCATGGTTAATGTATTTCTTCATGGTTTCATGTCTTATATACTACACAAGAGATCGAAGTGTTAACGTCATAACCATGATAACTTGGACTACCAAAGTGATGCGGTTTATTAGCATTTGGAAAACGGTCTGATAACGTTTTCAAAACGTGTCATGCAAACGTTATTGAAACGTATTTAGAACTACGTTTTAAAAACGCAATATTGAAACGGTTTTTAAACAAAAGTGAAACGTAATATTAACGTGAAAAAACGTAATCAAAACGTTTCATGCAAACGTTATTGAAACGTATTCAAAACTCCACACATTTACGTTTTTAAAACGCAATATTGAAACGTTTCTTAAACCAAAGTGAAACGATTTTTTAACGTTTTAAAAACGTATTTTGGCTAGCTGGGTAGTTGTAGTCCTTGCCCCTATAATATACATATCTTACTTGTCACTAATGCACTATAATTTTTGAGAAAAATGCAAAAATAGGCACAAAATTGGGCAGGGGTGTAGTACCCCTTAAAATAATTAGTTGTGGAAGGATTTTCACAGAAACACGACTAGCTATTCGTCACTATGCAAAGTTTACGACGATGAATTTAAATTTAAAACGATTAAATGGACGAGGTCACAGTTTAGTAGATTATCACTGTGTATTGTTGCTTATTATTGTGTTAAAGGTATATAGAGAAATGCTTATAATACACACTGTGATATAATGAGTACACTATAATAATGCTGCAATTGCCCCTGGAATAATTTCCAAACAATATACAATTATGTATTTTGCAATCTATTATTAGAGATTACATAAATACCAAAAAACATTATTATAAGATATGCGTATTTTACCCGGTATGAATCCAGCCATTATTGTCTTTCATTTCTCTTGTTTTCTCCTCATCGCCCATATAGTATTGAAAAGCAGAAAATGTTCGGATGTGGAGCTCCCCATTTGTGTTAACAGGTACAATACATCCACAGTCATCAACATTTTTTGCCTAACAGAAATAAAACAACATATTCAGAGACATAAATTAATATTGAACATAATAAGACTTTTTGAAACTTACCACCGCACTATAAAACTCACTAAATGGGGCCATTTTAGCTTCAAGCCAGTTTTGTTTTTCTTAAATCATATTTTACACCTATATCATAGCTGCCACTTGGTAGCGTGGAAATGATTAGGGTCAGGATTATTTGAAGACCTGAGCGCAAGAAGACCGTAAGTCTATATTTGCCATTTTGAGATATGATGGTTTAAACTTTTTAAATAAGATAATTTGGAAACAAAAAAAAGCCATAATATTGATACTTCTCAGGTACATGGGTATTCGCTACTTGCACGGTTCCGCCATTATGCACTATGTGCGGGAGAGCCTCGAACTGGCAGCATACATGAATGGGAATTGAACTAGTCATAACGTTCTGTGTAAGGTTACATAATTCTTCCTTTCATGTATGCTGCCAGTTCGAGGCTCTCCCCGCACATAGTGCATAATGGCGGAACCGTGCAAGTAGCGAATATGCAAGAGGAATCATTATATATAGTTAGGTGAAAAAGTTCAATTTGGTGACCACTCTCTGGCTAGTAAGGTTTGACGATTGATTCGACTTCTATGGACCATTTAGAAAAAAAAATAGCCACCATGTCCCTCGCGAAAATCCCGGAATAGAGGCCAAAATCCAAAATGGCCGCCGCCACCATTTTGAAAAGTTAAGTTTTGAACCAGAGCACCAATAATCATGCACAAAGACACTTTCTCGGATATGTCGAGTACAAGGATTCCGATTCTGACATTAGTTTGACATTACGGCATCATTTTCACCCAGAAATCCAAGATGGTGGCCGGCACCATCTTGAAAAATTTAGTTTTGAACAAGAGGACCTAAAATCGTGTACAAAGACACTTTTTTTTATAAGTCGACCACAAGGATTTCAAATTTATCATTACTTTGACATTACGAACTCATATTTACCCAGAAATCCAAGATCCGGCGCCATCTTGAAAAAAAAGAAGTTTTGAACCAGATTACCTAAAATCGTGTACAAATATACTTTTTCCGGTAAGTCGACCCCAAGAAATCCGAATCTGACATTAATTTGACGTTATAACATAATTTTGCCCAAAATCCAAGATGGCCCCTATTTGGTAGAGCGTAAATGTGATTTTTGAATGAGAGCAGAAGCATAAGTGTGTCATTTCCGCCTTATCTGGGGTTCATGTCCCTTATATGGGGTTTAAGACGAGCAATTTGTTTGTTGAAATTTGACCTCAGTTGACCTTTAACCTGAAGTGACCCCCATTAACCGAGCTCAAAATGTATGATAAATTATATATTTTCGTAATCGTTGTGACGAGACGAGTAATTTGACATGTCTCTTGACGACATTGGACAATTGTTCATTTTGACCCCTCTTGACCCTTCACATGACCCCTATGGGGAGGGGGCCAAATGTAAAAAAATATAACTTCAAACCCACCTGTAACTCAAATTTGTCAAAAGTGGCCTTAGTCTTCTTGCGCTCAGGTCTTCATTTGCCATAATAATTTTATCCGGTCCTTACCTCTACTCCACCTATAGGATACATCGCTACTGCGTTTTGCTTCTCCACTGGGTCGAAAGGATGACTTATGAGTGTCTCCAAAGTTTCTGTCATGCCAAATGTGAGCTAATTATAAAGAAACCGAACAAGTAAATTAATACAAATATTAAGAATTATTTAGTATCAGAGTTTTGTATTTAACGTGATAGCTGTTTTAGGCACCACGTTCAATTTGGTCCTATATAGAACCATCGTTCCCTGGAGATATAATAAGTTGTATCAAGCATAATAATTAAGAGTTGCATACTGTTATTATTTTGCATTTAAATAAAAAACAAATGCACTGTACAAATATTCAGGGTACGATCAAAAGTGTCATCGGTACCTATTCGGGTACCGATAGCGCTATAGGACCAAAAAAATGCTGTGCCGGTCGATAACGAATAACGTGATACTTACAACTACATTCTTGCAGATTTTCTTCACATTTTGCCTCATTTCGAACGGAATAACACTACCGCCGATATTCACTGAAATTAGGATGCATAACGACTGTTAAACGTAAGGGCGTGATAAAAAGTTCCAAATGAACATTAATTAAACTCACACTTCACTTAATTAGCAAATGCTGTTTTTTCAACTTACGTATGTCTAAACTGGAAAAATCATAGTCTCTTAAATTGGGCACATTCAATAGATCGTGAACATGATGGATATGAAAGACTGCCATTGTAACTCTGCAAAGATAATGATAAAAATAACCCCATAAAGTCAGTGCATTACAAAAAAAAACAGTTTTCACACAGATTTGGATGGAATATTTTTTACACTCCAAAAACCCTATCATTTTGGTAAATAGCTCAAGAAATGCGTACATAAAGCTTAAAGTACACAAGGACACAATGTTTGTCTTTGCTCTTGCTCTTGCGCTCCAAAACCAGTGAATCTATTGTGACCTCATTTTGCGTCGCCAGATCGAACGCTTGCTCCGTGCCCTTTACCAGAAATAGGCATGAGGCCAAATAATGAGACGAGATCGCGACTAAGAGTAGGGATGACCAATGAACCATCAACTTGATTAGAACACTCCCATAGACATGCAGGGAGCTCAACTGTGCACTGCTTGCACAGACATTTCTAAATTGAGCTCATTCTTTTATTTTTCATTATTTTTCTGTAAAAATAGGAGATGTTAATGCCAATTATGTTTTGTAACTATCCTGCAAATTACAGCATCATAACTTATTTGGTTTTTCTGTAAGTGTGAGTCAAAATTGGTCCATCGCCACAGTGCGCTTAATTGCCAGTGGCCCAGTGCAGCACTGCTCAGAATGGCACAAAATATTCAGATGAATAAGATCAGGTGAACACCTTGACCTACTGAGCTGTAATTTGGCAGAGTTGTTGTTATTACCTCTATCATACCCTCTATAAAAGGAAAAAAAAAACCGGACAAGTAGATCTCGAGTTAAAAATTAAATCACCAGCTTCCCTTTGGAGTTTCCAAACACCTTTCGAATCATGTTAAATAGACACCTTTCTGAACATAAATGTGAAGTTTCATGCTCATTTGTTGTATTATTCACCTGATCTCAACCCTAAACATTTTCTTATATTTATACCATCTGCACTGACTTGCTGCTATACACGCACAGGAGCTGTACTTTTAAAATACGCGCCTAATCAATAATGAGTCTTTCACTCCATTGTTAAAGTACTGTGCTCCCTGCATAGCATATGGAGTGACCGGGCCCTGGAGTGTGATGGTTTTGTAGCACATGACAGTATTCATTCAAGCCTATCAAGGTCAGTTATTAGCCACTTGCTGAATGGCTGGGCATTATCAGCTATCAATGAGATACCTTATGCTGCTGCCAATCACAATAGAGGTTAAACATTTTGTTAAAACCCCAGAAGTGATATCAGGACAAAGCTGTGCATGTTGGTACTTGATTGTTTGGATTCCTATGTTGAAAATCCCTTGTAGTACATTAGTATTTTTCTTATGTGTACATGTAGTGTATATTGTTGTGGAAAAAAGTTCACCAGGACTTTTGATTTTGTGCCACTTTGGCCATTATGGATGATTTTTGGCAAATGTTTTCTAAAAGCATGATTTCAGTGCCTCGGTTTGAAGAAATACTTCATGCTATTGACTAGTAAAGTGCCATTTCATAAGAAACCCTTTGATACTTTCACAATATGCTTGTTTCATGTTTGCATATATATATTAAAATAAAGAAATATAAGAAGGCAAATATATGCTTATACCAATTTTGCTCACATTGCTATATTTAGACTTTGTCAATTTATTTCGTTCCAATGACCGGTCAGAATGGGAAACTTTGAAAATTCATAATTCGAAAAGTTTTTGACCGATTTTGACCATTTAACCACCAAAATACTTCTGTTGATGAGTTCTTTCCAGAAAACAATCTTTTGTAGCAAAAGGGGCAACATGAAATTATGATGGTCATCCCTACTAAGAGGTCCGAATAGTGAAGAAATCTGGGCATGATATGTTAAAAATTACTTGGATTTGGTAAGTGTCTGTTAATTGTCAAAACAGGAGGATAATCCGCTTCCTGACGCTGGGTGCAGTGAAGTTTATGCGTATTTCTTGAGTGGTACCAGTATCACTGTTAATATCATCTGAATGAATTTCTGTAATGCACAGGGCAAAGAAATAATAAGATTATATCCTTTATGAGAACGACAGATTCAATTTGGCTACGCGGAATGTAAAAGAAAATATGATCTGGGGTCCATTTCACTAAAAGTTTAACCCTTCGTAACTCAGGTAACCGTTTGGAAAGTTACGAATACCCAATAACAGACTTAACTTTATGAAGGGTGACTGTACTAAATCCCTATTACTTACGATATGTTTAGTGAAATGGAACTTGCTATACATTCTGGTTAATGTTGAGAATAAAAATCCAATATTGGTTACATTTGAGACAGCCATGCTTTTCATTGAACATCAATGTTGATGGTACCCATCATTATTTGTTCAGGTCTGATAGGTATAGACCTGTGCAATGAAATACCAAGCGTGTTTTCTAATATCGTTTCTTTGGATCTCCAGTTATTTCTGTAATAATGTAAAATGATGCTGAAGTATTATCATATCTCGCATGGCGGCCAAGCAAACATCTAAAAAAAGTAACTAACCCACTTAAGGTTACACAAAGAGACGTATAAAAAACGTATAAAAGACGTATAAAGTTGTTCTCTAAAACAGCGTTTTCTCAGTAATCAAATATCGCAGCGAGTGAAATGTTGGTGCATTGGATGTAGCTTAACATTTTTGTGTGTGTTATATAGAAATTATTAGAATAAATTTGAAAATCCTTCGTTTAAAGCATTTTTATCCACCATGTTTACAAGATCAAAAACACGTTCCATGAGGTTTTTTTCAAATGTGCGCTCCGTATAAATCCACACCGAGGGATTGTTTTCTTCTTTTTCGTATTGTATTACAAATCGATCAAAGAAATAATGTTGCCATGGGGAAGAACCAAATACAGTACCGATTAAATTTTAAAAGCCCGTTTTGGGGGGAAATTTTGGAGAATTTGCTTGAGAAAAAGCTGGTTTGTAAAATTATCGATATCTTGATTACGAGACGTTAATTTAGACATCTGAATACCTACATTATTTCTCAACATTCTGCCAATTGCTATTCCATTTGATTTTCACTCCAAATTGAAGCTAGTTTTGCAAAAAACGAGGTTTTCCTCCATCAGTTCGTTCAAAATTTCGACGCCGACATGCGTGTTTATTCTAAGAGCCATAATGCGGACGCGATTGTAATCATGTAATTGCATCCAATTACAGTTAAATCATCTGCTTTGAGAACAGTGAATGTCGTAAGCTGATCTATGGCCGAGTGGATAGAGCGTTGGACTGGGAATCTAATATGAACTATTTTTGTGGGTTCGAGTCTCCGTGTGGCTGAATTTCCTTTTTTTTCTCTTTCCTCATTTTTACTTCCTTTCTTTCCTCTTTTCTTTCTCCCTTTCTTTTTCTTTTCTTTTTTTTTCATTTCTTTCTTTCTTTCTTTCTTTTTCGTTCATTTTCTTTCTCTCTCTTTCTTTCTCTTTTTCACTATTTCTTTATTCTTTCTTGCTCCTTTCTTTTTAGTTTTATTTGATTGATTGATTCGCTGAGTGCAGTGAATCGTGATTGATTGTTTTTCACTTTATATAATTCAGAAATTTGTAGGCCTGCTAAGTCTGTCTTGTTGATTTTCATCCCAAATTCGATTTACAAATAATTGCTTTTTGATATTGTTGTTGTTGCCTACCCTTACATTGTAATCAGGGAATAGCAGCATTGATTTCATCAAAGATATCAAGGCTATAAATTCAAAATGCCCCCAATCAATTTTAAAATTTATAAAATCCTTGTGAAAATTGCCGGGCACGAGCTAAGCCAAGTTTCATAGCCTTTTCATGTCTTGACCGTGGATCAATATTCTATTGTAAGTAGGCCTACGTCCCGGTACGCTTGTTCATTTTCTGCATGGCTGTTTCTGTTATGAACTTACGCCCCTCTGAAATCAAGCGCATGAAAAACTCTCGGCTAACCTTAAATAATGGCCATTATTCAAAAACAGGCTATTGTTACAAATCTGTAAAACGCGTACGATAGCCCAGAAAACAATAAAACACCGGCCAATTTAATGTAGTGAATTCCAGATTTGAAAGTTGCACTTACAACAATATAAAAACACTCAGATATCATTACACAGATTTCCTTCCATTATACTGAATACAAATCAATATAATTAACTTTTTTTTCAAATCTTGGGTTACAATGATTTAAATGTACAATGTGACGTTGACGTGAAAATTTAGTGAATTGCTACAATTAATGAGGTGTTATACAATCGCCCGTTTTTGAATAATGGCCATTATTTAAGGGGTTGGTTACTTTTTGAGATGTTTATATCAAAAGTTCCATTGTGGCATTAAACCTTTGTGAATCTTATTGTTAAGTACCTTTCATCCTGTATAGCTTTAGCCATAGTCTCTGCGTTGAATTTAGGGAAAACGACAGAAGTAAGTCCTAATGCAAGTGGTGCATACATTCCGAATGAAAACGATACAAAAGAAAATGCATCTCCGAATCTGGCTGATTTCTGTAAAATAAAATATGAATGTTATATTTTGATAGTAGGAGTCAAGTCGTGCGGGAATCATTGAATTCAACCTTGATTGACCACCTTCAACACAGGTATATAGACTTTATGAAATCACGATGTTGACCGTGAATTACCCAGGCATTTCGGATGATCATTACGATGGTTTACATATCAGAGATGCTTCCAACACCCGTATCTTCATGCAGATATGTGTACTATAGTGCCATGTTTCCCGTGCGCACGTGTACTATCAACTTTATATTTTATGTAGACAAAAGGAGCTTAATTCACCTTACTTCCAAGAAATGTTTACCAACCCCATCCCCCATGTCAAAAAGAAATCTACGCCACTTTTTCAAAGGTAAGTATTGCAGATAGTTTTACGGGCCTGAATTCCTTCCAGTAAATCTAATCGTGACTCAACAGCACTTTACACATAATCACAGACTCACGATTCATATCGTCGTGATCACAGCAATCTGATAATCTCCTACAGATTTTACCAAATTCTGTTACTCTCTACCCATAACTAAACGAAAATAAACTAAATGAAAGGATCTATACCATCACCAACACTGTGCCTCTTATCAACTCTGTCAAATCACGACAACTAAGATTCCAGGAAGATGAATCATGCAGAAGATATGCTCTATATACACCCCATAACATGGTAAAAGAAGGCCTGGAAGGTAACAACAGCCTACTTGTCTTATGTGCAAAACCTGATGGGGGACCTCGACAAATTTGTACTGCCAGATGCCATTACCACTTTGGCTTCAAACCGTAGTACATGGAGAAACTTTGTAGTTGCCTGCTTCGCAGCCGAATGAAATGAGTGAATTAACTAAACGGACGGTTTCTGTACATTTTAACCTGAAATAGCGAGGTGAGATCAAAGAAACCCCATATGCAATTTTGGCTCTTTAATTAACGTGGGCCTCTAAGGAGGCCCTAATGTCGTAAGACGACTTTATGTCCAAATTGCCCTATTGATCTATCGACAAAAAACGAATTCCATTTATGTATCTTATAAGATCGTGCATTACATGTCCTGATTCCACACATTACAATTTTAAATATACAACAAACATTATAATACAGACATTAAGTGTGGAATATTTCTGCTCGAGGTGTCAAGATCCTAATGAAAGGGGTCTGCATAAACCGCACTGGTTAATTATTTATTGGGGTGTGTCTGGAGTTGGTGTCAAATAATGTTTGATTATGGTCCTCATTATGTAGCGAATTAGCTAAAAATTATGATTTTAAAGGCCCTTTCAGTGATCCAAGTGAATGTAAAAAAAAAATTGTTAATAAATTACCTAAAAGTGAAGGATAAGTCATTAAATTGTCATTAGGTATTTTTGACATGAAACAAAATTTAGAAAAATGGCAGTATTGTTAAAGTGGAGGGCCCATTCAAATACATGTGGCTAATTTATGTACTATATATCAGTATATAAATTTCATGTAAATGCCTTATTTTGTCTTAAACACACAGCTTTCGGCTGAAGCACTAGCAGGCTATATGTTAGCACATCTATAAAAATTAAAGGTACACTAAATCTGAATTTTGATGATTGTTTACGATTGTCCGGATGAGCAAAACACTGAATGAGCATTTAAGGATTTTGAATTTAAGTTTCAAGCGGGGGGGGGGGGCTGAATTTCTGAACATTGTTATGATATCATCATATCTATTGAAGTTTGAGGTTATAATATTATGTACTTAACGTAAATACCAATAAGTGTTGATCAGAACATAAATGCTCTTGCAATGTACCAGTTTTGAATGTGGGGGGAGCTTTTAAAAAGTTGGCTCTTAAAAGTGGTATGGGGGAGAGCGGGGAGTGTTCGCCCTAGGGGTAGGTTCGCCCACCCCTTGTTTCTCAGCACTACGGCTATCGGGGAATTTGGTGATGGCAAAATTAGGTGACAAAGGTCATTATAAACTTCTCATATTAGCTACGTGATATGTAGGGACGTGTTCATCGAACTGCAGCCAAAACAAAAAAAATACACAAAAACGTAACTTTTTCTTGCATTAATAATGTTGTATTATCATTGATACATTAATACAGATGGTTTTAATGGAAATCTGTATTGGGAACATATGGGATTTGTCAAAGATTAAATGCAGTTATAAACTCCTTATTCGATTTGTATTTTGCATACCCTTAAGAAAATACAAAAATGTGCACAAGGGGCGCGTTCGCCCTTTTGAGGATGGGGCATGTTCGCCCTATATCTTCCCCGGGCGGACTTGCCCCAAACTGGAGGGCGGACCTGCCCCATCCGCGTATTATGCAAAATATTGATAATTATACCATTAAACAAGGTAAAACAACTGAAAAGCATGTTTTTTTAAAGTTATGTGGTATCAGTATTGCTCATACCACCGTTTATTTCCTAATCCATTATCTCCCCGAAGTTGTAAACATGATACGTTTAAACTCACTTTGGACCCCTACATTTTACCCTGACCCGACCCCTGCAACAAATTTAGTGACTCCCCAGAAGAGAATGAATGCCCTGTATACCCTTGCTAAATGTTTGCATTGAATATGTTATTGTTATGCAATGTTTAAACCTTGTTTGGGGATTAGGGTGAGCTTACCCCACCATATGGGCGAACCTGCCCCAATATGGGGCAAGTTCGCCACTTTGCAAAACTTTTTTGTTTGCTCTATCCTGTTGCTATTGTAAACCCTATAGTTCTGGGATTGTGGCCGAATATATCTAAGACATAGGGCTTTCACATGGGCTAATCAGGTCATCCCTAACCTTAAATTTGACATCGCTAGGCTGGTCAGAAAAAAATAGGGCGAACACTCCCCGCTCTCCCCTGCACTCGCTCGAAAAGTTTGAATCGCTTTCTTAGGGCAAGTGTTATAAACTCACTGTACACAAATAAACAGGTCAGGACAACCAGGAATCCGCGCAGTTGTTTTAGTAACGTAAGTTTAACGCCAGCGGGGACATTCAAACTCTCTGAGTACGTATAGCCATATTTTAAGCTCCGTCCTATTAAAAAAATGGTACATTGCAAGTGCATTTCAGCTTTGACGCATGCCGACTGTTTACGAAAAAAAAAGCCAAATGCACTAAATTATGAGCACCATAATGTAAACTCACGGAAAGCACATTTCCGACCCACCACAATTAATATTTAGCCCGTGTGGTGTATTCATACCCCTTCCAGACTCTTGGCACTTCATGAAGAAATATTCACAAACTTAATGTCAAGTCTGTAATAATGGGTACTATTAAAAGGTTAATTAAAAAAAGTCATCTTATAAGATCGTAGATTATTGGTTTCACAATTTAACCGGTAATCTGTATTACAGAGGGCCACCGAAGTAAAAGTGAGCACGATAAAAGTGGCAACAATGTGTACAGATATATGTATTAAAAGTACAATATACCACATTATGAGCATAGAATATACAAAACATAATTTATGTTGAGATTGCGGTTCTCGGTAATACAGAATTCTGACACCTCTGGGAAAGTGATATATGCACAACGAAAAGCCTAAAACTATACAAAATTTTAATGAGATCGATCCTTACCAAATCATAAAGCAAACTCTCATCTTCACGCCCGAAGCAAATATTCCCCACGCTGTTCAACAACGCATGTGAAGACATAACGGTCGCTTTTGGCATTCCAGTACTACCCTGAAATAATTTGTTTCAACATTGATCCAAACAATGATTAACAAAGTCACAATATTAAAAATTAGCTATTTATTCGCTCATGAATTCGCCGTAGAAGTGAAGATGCAACTAGTTTAATTTAATACCATAGCAATATGTAATGCGATCAAGCAAAATCAGTCGGAACTCGGAATTAGTAAATTTTCAGTTTCTTATAGGATAGTAACAAACATTTGCAAAGTTGCATTTTGCATAAAACTCCATTGCAATCAGTTCTAAAGATATGAGCAGTTAAAGAGTTTCCAAAACAATAGAAAACAAAAAGACATATTTTCTTTGTTTGGCTATATCTCAAAATCAATATTGCCGAGTTCCAACTGATTTTGCTTGATCGCATCACATATGTTTAAACAATATTTGAATATATCGCCCTGCACTATGAGCAGGTTGCACTTATCACCTGTGGAGTGGGGTAGTCTTCTCATACACTAGTAGAAATTTGCAATGAGAATTCTTTCAAAACGATGAGAATTGGACAAAAGTATGAGAATTTTAAATTTTCTCATTATTATATAAAATTTTCTCATTCAAATGAATGAGAAATACCAATTAACGTGTCAACCACCTGTCATATTGTTTTAAATAAGAAAATTAACCACTTGTGACAGGTTGTTGACACGGTAATTAATACTTCTCATTCATTTGGATAAGAACATTTTATATAAATGAGAAAATTTTAAATTCTCATACTTTTATACAATTCTCATCGTTTTCAATGAATTCTCATTTTAAATTTTCCACTAGTGATAGCACACCGGCTATGTTTCAGCGACATTCAAAACCTATCCCAAACACGATTAAAACAGGAACAATTCTAAAGACATACCATAAGGGAATCATACGTGCATCTATTATGCTAAAAAGGTGTTTTCATTATTATTATTTTTTACGACGAACGTCTGTCTACATGTAAGTAATTTGCCTTCATTCAGTATTATTTAACAATAAAACAATTAAAACCAAGAGAATTGCTGAATTTACATTGAGCAAGTACTGTGAGCGATGCAAATGCACTGTACACATGGTACATATTATATAACGACCCAAAATTAAAACAAAAATATTAGTACCAATTTAGACCCACAACAGAGTACTTTAATTTAACATAAAGATTCGCATAAATAGGCATATGATCCCTGGACATAACAACTGTCAGTAACAGAAGTGGATAAGTGCAATAGCTGCCCTGTGAGCATTTGGCGATTTGCACACTGTATATTGTACTCGTTTACACATTGCTGATACACATGGCAGCTATTCGCCGTAGAAGTGATGATGTAACAGTATTTTACTACCTTAGGAATAGGTGAAAACAATTTTAGAATATATCGCCCTGCACAAGTACATTCACGCGGTAGCTCTCCATTGACCCATAGATGTCAAAGAACAAGGGTAAATATACCTGGTTCGTAATTCTATAAAATATTCATATCATGCTGATCCCTCTCACCTGTAAGATTAGAATCGTTGAATAGAGCGGTTTTGTATTCAATCTATGACTGCATAAACACAAGTGATGATTTCAGCCAGCCGGTATAGCAGGACGATATATGTGAGTGGACACTACGAATGGGCCGTCAACTCGGCAAATTGTATTCTGAGTTACAGTGTAAAATATGCGTGAAGGTCGTATTCATAGGTATCTCCATTCGGTGCGACAAGTATCTCATCAAAGACTGTTTAAACCAATCAATAATCCTATTTGGTTTTGGCTGATTCGTGGTGTCCAGTCACATATTCAAAAATCGGGTTCAATTGCTATGGTAATCAATCCTGTTACATCATCACTGCTACGGCGAATTACACTTACCCAATTAGAATTTTAAGTACCAGCGGACCCTTAATTCTTGCTGGAACTTTCAGAGGGAGCTCTCTATTTGAACGTGTGTGACATTAGGCATAATCTCGTACAAATAATAGTTTTATTAAATAAAATACTTACGGATGTAAACGTTACACAGCATGGTTCATCCATATCAAGAGACATGCAGATTTTATTCACGTTGTCCATATCAGCCTCACTACCAAGCATCATGAATTCATCGTAGCTATATACACACCTAATAAAAACAGATGTAAAACTTCACTTTACAACGCTGTCATACGTTGATACTGCATGTAAATATAATTTGTGAACTTTTGCAATTTCACCTATAAAATATAGAATAGTTGTCTTACTTTCTCCGTGAAATCTGTCCTGAAACGGTACCACTGATGATGAAGAACTCAATATCTGGAAAACTATTGAAATATAGAAAAATTTGTTAATTCCTCATACATTATCATCCAATATAAAAAGACGTTACGAAATGTTAAATGAAATAAAAGATACAAGGTGGTAAAAATTATGTACGTTTTTATATGAAAAATAGGCCTGAGCATCTGAATAAGATTTGATATAGTTTCTGTGTTTGTTAGATTAGTGATAATGGTGTAAAATGTTTCAAACGTAACTCACTTAAATGTTTTTAGCTTTCATACGAAAAATCATTCTGTACCGTGCATGCACAGATCACTGACAGTGACGCAATCAATCGATCAGCATTTGGAAAATCGTTGACCCAATGACGTCATCGCTGCATTTTCATTGATAAAATTTAGAATCGTTCAAAAGCATAACTTCTCAACTGCAAATATTTAATTTGTTTATCTATGAATGGCAATGTCTATATGTATTGCCTACTCGAATGAAAGTAATATTTTGCCAGACTATTTGTCCTTCTTTCCTCGGTCTTTTAAGGTTAATTTGCATAATAGGCTCATCACACATCACTGGGGGTGCCGCAGGTACAGGACATTTGCTGGTATGAGAGCCCATATCAAAATATAATAGGTATCGGGATAGTATTAGTTATTAGGTGAAGCGGAGGTATGGTACGGGAAATTATCGTGCGCGAAGTGTCATACTGGGTGAAGCCGAAGGCTGAACCCAGTATGACACTGAGCGCACGATAATTTCCCGTACCATACCGACGCTGAACTTAATAACGAATTTATCATACCACTAAGTCATTCTAAATTTGGAAATAATTACGTTTTTAAACATTTTAATTGCTGCTAAATAGGAAAACTTTGCAAAAAATAGATGACTGTTCCGCGAATTACAGATTGCGTGCATTTTACGCGCCCGGTTTACGCGAGTCGCCTTTATACGCGTACCTCGCCGTACACGCGTATCGGGCTTGCGAAGTACGCTCTTACTGACTAGATATAAAGCGTAAAATACGCACTCACTGACTAGATACGAAAATATATCAGGTTAGCGGTGTTCTTTGATATTTCCCTTAGTGGTATGATAATATCTGATACTAATACCGGAATAGTACCCGCTACCTAGTGGGATATTAGTATCGGTATAGTATCCGGATATGTTTCACATGCAAATTTTTTGTCCATATATGGACATATAGTAGCGGGATAGTATCCGATACTGTTACTGGGAGACACTGATAAATAGTATTGGAATAGTGTCCGATACTAGTATCGGGATAGTACCTGATATAACTAGTATCGGGATAGTGTCTGATACTATTTGTTTCGCATGTAAATTGTTTTGCCCAAATATGGTCATAGAGATATGTCCAGAGATTTACATGGTATATGGACAAGGTCACTGGAAAATTTCAAATGATTATAGTTGTACATACATTAAATGTGAAATGTGTAGCAATTGATTATTGTACATACATGCAGCATTGAAATTTGTGGCAAAAAGCAATTGAAAATGTACACTATGAATGCTCAATTGCATGCTAAAACATATAATATACACATTCACATTTTAATATTGCATGCATTGAGCACCATTTTGTCTTGGGTGCAGAATTCAACATACTCCGTGGTTTGATATAGCCTACATTGTACGATGTTCTTAAGCTTATACTAAATTTAGATAAATTATAAAGTTCTGTTCAAAAACTGTCACCCAATACAACCATACCTGTATTGTGAAGCCCAGAAATAGAACACACTGTACATTCCTTGTACAACAGTATATATTATCCTTTGAATCAGAGGAACTCATTCCTTGCCTGTATAGCAATTTGGCTCCAACCGATATGGCAGTTATTCTAATTAGTCATGTGACATGGATTGGCGCCAGCTGAAAGCGGTACTATTCCGATACTATATAGTATCAGATACTAGTATCGGAATAGTATCGAATAGTACCACTATACCGATACTAGTATCCAACTAGTATCTGCTAGCAGATACTTTCGGATAGCTCCAGAATACCTACCGGATACTATCCCGTATAGTAGCCGCAACTATACCGATACCTTTTCTTTTTGCTATGGGAGTTTATCCCATAGACTCAGATGGTAGGTGGAAGATGGGGGTCAGCAAATTTTGTTCATATTTTGTGAATCAAACATGTGTCCATGAGTATTTACAGTGGAGGTATTAAAAAATTTTGAGGACCCCCCACTGGGAGATACTGGCCCCCCCCCCCTCAAATTGACCCCCATGATTGCCTTCTCAGACACAAAAACTTTGAAATAAGCACCAACTTTTGACTAGAGCCACGTAATAACGCGCATCTGCAAACATTTTATTTATACTTCACAGTAATTATACACATTTTGTCTCGACATAACAATTAAAAATTCTTTGGACAACATTTGGGTTGTTCCATTTTCAGAGAGGGGTGTAATGGCCTTTTCAGCAATTGTATAAATGTGAAAAATCCTAATTTTGAAGCCAAGTTTGCAAGATGATTATGAGAGTTCCTCAATATTTTTGTCAAAGTTATTTACTTGTTGGATAAAGTAGATATAGGTTAAACAATTGAGCAAATAAAAATCATGGAGACTTTTTCCGTTTTAAAATGAGCACATCTTACTTTATGCTCTTTTTCAGAAAAGTGCAAAATTGCAATATTTTCATGCTAAACTCAGGTTCGGTGATTTTCCAAGCTTGAAAATGAAATTCGATGAAAAGGGAGCCTATAAGAAGTAAACAACATCAACAACACTATAACATAATAAATTGGGGCCTAAATTGTGTTAAATAAATGCTTAGGGAGTGTTCAGAAATACTAAGGTGGGGGGGGGGGGGCTGGACAAATATTTTTTTCATGTCGAAATTTTTTAACCCCCCCTCTTCGCGAACCCAAAACTTTTTTGACCCCCTCTTAATGAACCTAAAACTTTTTTGACCCCCCCCCTCATATAGGTTCAAAACTATTTTCACCCCCCCATCATAATGTACCATTCTACTAATTCAATTCTACTACCATTCAAATACTAAAATTTGTATTCAAGTGCAATGAAATTGTACGCATGTCATTGATATAAAATATGTCGAATTGTGGAAATATGTGTTAGTAGTACACTAACATTTTTGCCATTTGGAAACTAAACGAATGAAATTTGATGTAAAAGTGGATTACATACGCGCGAAGCGCGCAAAAATTTGTACGTTGGGGGGCTAAAATGGCCAAATATGAGCTTAATTTGCTCAGAAACACACATATACAAGCGTCAACATTGGGGGGATGATTGAATGTGCCATCCCCCCGGATCTACGCCTATGTTTACTGGGACTTTTTGTTGCGGCGAAGCGCGCAAAAACAAAGACTTTTTTAGCCCAAAATACAGGGTCGTAGCCAGTTTTGTTCGGGGGGTGAATAAAATTTCGGGGGCACAGACGAGAAAATAAATTGCAGTTGCAAATACATATACAGGTTTTGTTTTTTAGAGAGACTGTACATGTATTTGAGCTTCAAAAAAGGCTTTATTGGGACAAACGCGTGCAAAAATTGTGTATTTCGCCCATGATGGGATGAAAATACCTTTATTGTGACAATGTGCGCACACAGCGTGCAAACATTTTGTATTTTACACTATTTTGGCCCATGATCGGGTTGAATTTATATGGAAAAGGGTCGATGTCCTTGCTCCTTTTCTTTGCCCTCAGATTTTCTCTTTCATTTTGCAATTGCCCTATTTGGGGCCAAAACATGGTGCTTTTCGATGTGCATGTCAATTATTGCTTTATTTTTTCTTCTTTAAGGATTTTTAGGGGATGTCCCCCCATGGAAAAAAGGGGGGAGGACGTGTACCCCGGTTCTCCAAGCTTCTTCCGCCTATAATTGTAATGCAACATGATTTAGTTATATATCAGTGATAATAAATGAATAATCTGTACTACATGAAACATTGTAAAAATTGTCAACACTAAAGAAGAGCCAAGATAAAGCAGCTTTTAGTGATTAAAAGAGCTGACCAGAAAGAACTGACACAAACCTCAAAAATAAGTTATAGACGACAATTTTTAAGACTGGATCAAATGTATTTTTGTTCTGGTATAATATGGGACTATTTGCACGCGCAGCGCGCGAAAATTTTTTACACCCCCCCCCCCCTCTACGTGCCGAAAAACTTTTTAACCCCCCTGTTCATACACCCAAAACTTTTTCAACCCCCCCTATTCAGAACTCCTAAATTGTTTTGACCCCCTACATATTTTCCAGCCCCCCCACCAGAGTATTTCTGAACACTCCCTTAGACCAGGACTATTCCATAATTAGTTGGGGGGGTCAGTACCAAACTTCCGATGTGTTGATTTAAAAATTATTTCCTATATCACTATGTAGTGAAAAACAAAGACAATAATATATTGGAACACTACATTGATCAAGTAGGGGTGTTATTGTGTTAAACATAAAAATGCTTATCTATGATTTACCAATCATGCTCTGATATTAATGGATTTTGGGGTTTGTATTGTTTTTTTGGGGTCATTTTGATGGTCAATAAACTAGTATACTGCTCTCTTTCATCTAAGTCACCTCTGTCTATTAAGGGGGCGCAGACCACCAAATAACCTCTCCATCATAGTGAAAAGCATGTAACAATCAACATTTTTAAGCGACAATTCTACCACACATGACAATATTTTTCATTTTTTACGTTATCTTTAGCTGTGTTAAATAAAGCCTAATTTTTCACTTAACCTTCAATTTTGTCTATCTTTACAGGTTCAGATTTTAATAACAAATGTTAGAAATTGATGGTGCTATTTCAACACCGAAACTAGCATTAAATCTGGCTCTGTTAGCAGTTATTCGGAGAGGGCCTACTTTTCTTGTGAAATCGAATTCGCCATTGCCATGGCAACTGCCTTCTCTTTGAAATCTCCTAATACATGTATCTAAAAATTAAAGAATCCATGTATTATCAATAATATGCTTATAAAGTGTAATACAAACTTTTTTAAGGTTAGCCGAGAGTTTTTCATGCGCTTGATTTCAGAGGGCGTAAGTTCATAACAGAAACAGCCATGCAGAAAATGAACAAGCGTACCGGGACGTAGGCCTACTTACAATAGAATATCGATCCACGGTCAAGACAGGAAAAGGCTATGAAACTTGGCTTAGCTCGTGCCCGGAGCTCGGATGCCGGGGGGTGGCACAAGCCATTTTCGGCAATTTTCACAAGGATTTTATAAATTTTAAAATTGATTGGGGGCACTTCGTCAAGCTACGCCCTGGAAAATGTGTTGATTTTGAATTTATAGCCTTGATATCTTTGATGAAATCAATGCTGATATTCCCCTGCTTACAATGTAAGGGTAGGCAACAACAACAATATCAAAAAGCAATTATTTGTAAATCAAATTTGGGATGAAAATCAACAAGACAGACTTAGCAGGCCTACAAAGTGAAAAACAATCAATCACGATTCACTGCACTCAGCGAATCAATCAAATAAAACTAAAAAGAAAGGAGCAAGAAAGAATAAAGAAATAGTGAAAAAGAGAAAGAAAGAGAGAGAAAGAAAATGAACGAAAAAGAAAGAAAGAAAGAAATGAAAGAAATGAAAAAAAGAAATGATAAAAGAAAGGGAGAAAGAAAAGAGGAAAGAAAGGAAGTAAAAATGAGAAAAGAGAAAAAGAAAAGAAAATTCAGCCACACGGAGACTCGAACCCACAAAAATAGTTCATATCAGATTCCCAGTCCAACGCTCTATCCACTCGGCCACAGATCAACTTACACAAATTGACTGTTCTCAAAGCGGATGATATAACTATAATTGGATGCAATTACATATGATTACAATCGCGTCCGCATTATGGCTCTTAGAATAAACACGCATGTCGGCGCTGAAATTTTGAACGAACTGATGGAGGAAAACCTCGTTTTTGCAAAACTAGCTTCAATTTGGAGTGAAAATCAAATGGAATAGCAATTGGCAGAATGTTGAGAAATAATGTAGGTATTCAGATGTCTAAATTAACGTCTCGTAATCAAGATATCGATAATTTCACAAACCAGCTTTTTTCTCAAGCAAATTCTCCAAAATTTTCCCCAAAACGGGCTTTTAAAATTTAATCGGTACTGTATTTGGTTCTTCCCCATGGCAACATTATTTCTTTGATCGATTTGTAATACAATACGAAAAAGAAGAAGAAAACAATCGCTCGGTGTGGATTTATACGGAGCGCACATTTGAAAAAAACCTCATGGAACGTGTTTTTGATCTTGTGAACATGGTGGGTAAAAATGCTTTAAACGAAGGATTTTAAAATTTATTCTAATAATTTGTATATAACACACACAAAAATGTTAAGCTACATCCAATGCACCAACATTTCACTCGCTGCGATATTTGATTACTGAGAAAACTCTGTTTTAGAGAAAAACTTTATACGTCTTTTATACGTTTTTTATACGTCTCTTTGTGTAACCTTAATGCAACAAATTGCTCAAAATGAAGTAAATGGGTCAATTTGGGGTAAAACTGCCCAAAATTCAAAGATCATAGATTATTAATGGCAACTGCCTTCCCTTTGAAATCTCCTAATACATGTAGCTTAAAATTAAAGAATCCATGTAGGCCTATATACTTATAAAGTGTAATACAAATTGCTCAAATGAAGAAAATGGGTCAATTAGGGGTCAAACTGCCCAAAATTCAAAGGTCATAGGTCACAGAAAAATGTTGTTGCTGTAATCTGGGACGAAGGAGGCAACAATTGGGTTTTACCGTGATGATAATGGGGACGAAAACGCGGGGCAAAACCTTCGAGTGGATCACCTGATGCGCATTTGTACCGATACCGGAGATGAAATTTAGCAGCGACCATTCGGCACTGATAATATCTAGGACACTATCATGCAGCAGATAGAGATTTTGCCTGTGACAGTTATCAGTTTCCGTAGCAACATAGCAACTAGCCATTTATATTTTGGCAAAACGGGTTCCTTGGGCGTGGTATCACAAGGGCCGGCGGACCGAGCGGCGATGGCGGGCGAACGTTTTTGGCCAATGGAAGACCAGTGAGATCTACAAAGTTTAGATTGGGCAAATAACCAGGGTACAACACACTGATTTACATATATTTTAACTAGGGATTTACTTTAAAGAAGAATAATTGAGACTGCACACATCTATTTAACTTTCGTGAACTCTATTCATAATAAACCAACACAAACAATGTAATGATGGAGAGAAATGGGTGGGCCTGCTAGCTGTTGGACTCTTAAAAGTGATACCAAAAATCAATAATGTAATTTAGAAAGAGGCCAGGGACACAAAAAAAATAAACAACGAAAAAATATGCACAGTCCATAAAGGGATGATACAAAAAACCTTGCGCAATCACGGTGGAAGATCATCAGGGACACATAAAAATATGCATAAAAATATATCTGTCAAAAATGTGCACCAATAATAAGGGATGATACCAAAAATCCTTGCGCAATCAGGGACACATAAAAAATATATCTGTCAAAAATGTGTACCGGCAATAAGGGATGATACCAAAAATCCTAAGCGCCAATCAAGGCGGAAGATCATCAGGGACACATAAAAAATATATCTGTCAAAAATGTGTACCGGCAATAAGGGATGATACCAAAAATCCTTGCGCAATCAGGGACACATAAAAAATATATCTGTCAAAAATGTGTACCGGCAATAAGGGATGATACCAAAAATCCTAGTGCAATCAAGGTGGAAGGTCATTAGCAGGGACACATAAAAAATATAGTAAATAAATACACAATTGTATGATGAGTCAGCACAACAACACAATATTGGCAATACCAATAGTCATTCAGATGTGTAACAATATGTATGTAAGCAATCGCGAAAGGGGCACCTATTCATGATCATGATCATTTTAATATTCATATTGTCACTACTTCACTTTGACTTGTGTATGCAAATTTAGCACTGATCAGTTTATGTCACTTTTATTTCCCATGTATGCATTCTTAGCGATCGCGATAGGCCTATTATTTATTCTTTATTGACTGAATTCAGTTTTATACTCGATGATTGATTCCGAGGATTGATTCTGCAATGCTAGCTAAGCGTTATCGACGATTTTTAAATGTCCCACACTCACTCCATAAGAAAAACTCGTATCACAAGCTGCAGACATAGAAGATTATTACGGCCGTAAGCTTTCCCTGGAATCATCCCATGCAGGCTATATTATATCATCGTCCTCCCTACCATGTAAAAGGCTAAATTAATTCTGAATTACCGCTGTTTTGGCTCCTCGATACAATCCAAATCACAGAAAAATCAGATCTTTTCATAACAATATCCAAACGTAAACACATCGTGGTTCAGAGAGGTCAGAGGTCGCCTAATTGGTGACGGCTGCGTTTAGTACTGAGTACTGAATACGGGCGCATACCATTAAATCTGTCCAAGGGCATACCTCTTAATTCAGTTTAGAGGGGTTATGGTAGAAATATGATTTTACTACACAACCCCCTCCTCTCTGAAGCGCTGTCCTCAGCGCCTAATGAAAATATATGTGGCTCATGTGTTGTCTCTAGTCTCCATCCGCATACAAGAGTACATTGTCTGCATCCGCATACAAGAGTACATTGTTCGGGACATTATCCAATAAGTGGCACAAAACAAATATTCTCCAATCGCACACAATAAGAGTAATTTCAGTAGCCATGGCAACCGCTCTCTTCCGTATAAGTTCTGAACAATGGCATAACAACTTGTTTCACTATGCATCTGTTATACATGTAAGAGTATGTCCACTGGATATCATTCAGATCCAATTAATGTTAATAGCATAGCATAGAGAACATGTAATTAATTGTTGCTGTCTATTTACAGTGTGTGTCCGATGGATATTTCACAGCATAGAGTACATGTACATTGTATCTGCTTATTTTTAAGTGTGTGTCCAATGGATATTATCCATCAACTTAATGTTCACAGCACAGAGTATGTGTACATTATAACTGCTAGTCTTTAAGTGTGTCCAATGGATATTATCAATCAGCTTAATGTTCACAGCATAGAATACATTCATGTGCATGTGCATTGTAACTGCTGTTTCTTTGATTGAGCCAACATTACATTTAAGAATAATCAATACATAAAGTGTTAAATTGAATGGATAAGAATGAATGAATGAATGAATAAATGAATGAATGAATGAGTGAATGAATGAATGAATGAATGAATGAATGAATGAATGAATGAAGCAATCAATGAATTAATGAATGAACAATAAATGCTAAGCATAGTGAGTAAATATCAACACTAGGTATATATCACACAAGAATTATCCAAAGTGGATAACTTTTTAAGTATAAACACAATGCCATGAAAAACCCAAAAGCTTGATATATTGTCAAGAGTTAAGACAAGAGTTACTCATTTTGCAGCACGAGTCATACACATCCACCTGTATGGTGCACACAAAAATATTTCACCTGCAAATGGAACAAATGGTTAGTGTTACTCATAGTCAACAACAATTTGTGATTGGTTATGCACAATAAAAATATTTCACCTGCAAATGGAACAAATGGTTAGTGTTACTCATAGTCAACAACAATTTGTGATTGGTTATGCACAATATCCTCCATACATCATGTATTTAGGGTCCAATAACATGCAGCGCTCATACATTTACTACCGGTACCTAAAAAGGACTTTAAAGGGCATAATTTTGGACTGTGATGTGTGCAGCAGAATTTATATGAATCAGACATGACCAAAATAATACAAGAGAAAAATTTAACCAACCATGGGGATAGCAAGAATAGACATGCCAAAACTGTGTGTTGTACTCCAGTTAGTTAGCCCAATGTTCACGATCGTTCAATGCTCAACTGGTATCCAGTATTCAGAGTTCTACAAAATCACATCAGGTGTATGTAGCAGTTTATACATTTAGTCACACAATATGGCTCAAAGTTCTGTTGTAAAAGTTCATGTAGTTCACATCAACAGACTTGTTCACTTCAGAATAGTTCTTCCATTGCTTCACTTTGTAGTAGATCTCAAATATCTATACATTTCCTTCAGACAGTAAATATACAGACTGTGTGCCTTGAATCAGTAATTCAGTTCCTGACAATATTTCATATCCAATACTTCTCCACACATATTGATTATCTTCTCTCTCCACTGGATCACATGTACCCTACACAACTGTACTGCTCCCAATCATGATTAGTTTCTCCAACACAAATAATAATCTTCTGAATTACTTTCACACTCCTTCTGTTCAGATATCATAATTCTGAACTATGATTAGGTCTCCATAAACTCCCACAAAACACCATATTGTCTGTCTCCCCTAGATTAACTGTTTCACTCAGGTCTCATTATTCTGAATGAACATGTAGTGGCACTTTAAATCTGCAATACTGTCACTTCTTCTTGCTGTATTTCTTACACTGGCAGTGAAAAACATTTCTTTATAATTTGAAGCACTTGTCCATTGGCTAATGTATTTCACCAGTGTTTTGTAGAACTTGAGTCGGCGATCTGGATGGAGCGAATTGGTCACAACATGACTTCTGCAGCACCGGCCCGGAAAGACACCAGCCTACAAGTGAAGCCGAAACTTCACCGATCCAACCAGTTTTAGCATGTCATGTGCAACCAATCGTTCAGGGTGCTAACGGAATCTGACAGGCTTTTGTCTATTCTGTCTACGAGGATATCGCATCGGGTTGTCCTTCTTGGTTGGATCCATTTGTCGCTGATTTTCAGTCGAATCTGCAACCGTTGGGTGCCCTGGTTGGCTGCTTATTGTGAGGATCTTCATCATCCTGATGACTTGGTTTATCTCTTGTGGGCTTCTTTACATGTATGCTGTCACTGGCTGGCTGATTTACATGCAGGTTGTCACTAGTTGGTTTCTTGTCACTGGCTGGCTTCTTTACATGTAAGTTGTCACTGGTTGGCTGATTTACATGCAAGTTGTCACTGGTTGGCTGATTTGCATGTAAGTTGTCACTGGTTGGCTGATTTACATGTAAGTTGTCACTGGTTGGCTGATTTACATGCAAGTTGTCACTGGTTGGCTGATTTGCATGTAAGTTGTCACTGGTTGGCTGATTTACATGTAAGTTGTCTCTGGTTGGCTGATTTACATGTAAGTTGTCACTGGTTGGCTGATTTACATGTAAGTTGTCACTGGTTGGCTGATTTACATTTAAGTTGTCACTGGTTGGCTGATTTACATGTAAGTTGTCACTGGTTGGCTGATTTACATGTAAGTTGTCACTGGTTGCTGATTTACATGTAAGTTGTCACTGGTTGGCTGATTTACATGTAAGTTGTCACTGGTTGCTGATTTACATGTAAGTTGTCACTGGTTGGCTGATTTACATGTAAGTTGTCACTGGTTGGCTGATTTACATGTAAGTTAATGTCTGTACTGGTTGGCTGTGATACATGGAAGTTGTCACTAGCTGGCTTCTTTGTTCTGACACTATCTGGCTTATTGGTGTCTCTATTTGGCTGGTTTGGGTTGTCTTTGGCTGGTTCTGTATTTATTTTGTCACTCTGTTCCTCAGGTATGGAATCAAGAGATACCTGTCCCTGCTGATTGCCATTGCTTTTATTCAGTACTGGTCTCTCTTCTTGAGGTTGTGTAAACTGAACTTTAGCTAACCAGGACTTTGGGGGGTTTCCATGGTATGGTTTCAGCTTATCATAATGGACAACTTTCATCTTTCCTTTGGGTCCATTTGGTTGAATTCTGAAGACTAGATCTGACAGTTTAGTTATCACTAAATATGGACCCGTCCATCTTGATTGGAGCTTCGGCGAGAGTCCTTGCTGATGAGCAGATTTCTCCATACATACGAAATCACCAACATTGATGGGGTCTCTGGAGACTTTTCTGTCATGCAGATTCTTTAGGTCTAAGGCACACTCCATAGGTGCTCCAACTTTCGGTTGTTGCCATACGCCACCCCTTTTCTTGCTGGGTAACTTGCGCATGGCACATACATGACACTGGCGAATCCAGGATCTGACATCAGCTGACACTCCATACCATGTATATTGGGACCTGAGCTTACGTAAAGTTTTATTTACTCCAAGGTGTCCATAAGCTTGCTCACCATGCACTTCTTGCAACACTGCTGTCCTCAATTCTTGGGGAACTATAACAAGCCACTTTATTAAGGTCCTGTCACTTGACTCCCAGCGCTTGCAAAGGACTCCTTCCTTGATCTCCAGCTGTTCCCACTGCTCCCAATAATACTTGGTTGCCAGAGAGTGCTCACTAATTTCTTGCCATGCAGGGCGTCTTGCTGATGTCCCTTTTGCTAATACCAGTGGAGCTAGGGTGCTATCTTTTAGCTGCATTTCTCTCAAGTTAGCTGGAGTCCAGGTTGGCACAACTTTCACATGCTTTATTTTGGCACAAGTTCCATTATCATATTTAGTAGCAGGTACATTCAGCAAAACTTTCATGTCTTGTTTCTCATCTACTATCACTGCACACCGTTGGCACTGTTTGCAAGGTACACACAATTGTGCATTAGCATTCTTGTGTTGAAAGTTGCTGGAACGGGTATATAGTTTTACAGTTTCAGTCTGCGTCACCCATCGGTACTGTGAGAGGTCAATGTAGCCACCAACAGCACATAGGAAGTCTCTTCCAAGTATGCCACCTTCTCCATCTAAATCAGCCACAATCACCCGTAGTTGAACATGTACTTTCCCCACTCTAATAGTCATTTTAGCACCACCTGAATTGGGGAGGTAGGTGCCATTTGCTTGCTTAAGGCTGGTGATGGGTGATGTTAGAGATGGGCGTTGCTCTTCTGGCAGACTATCAAATATTTCTGGTGAAATTAGTGTGTCGGAGGACCCAGTATCCAACATAAATGTTACTGGCATATCTAGAATGGTACCGGTCAGAAATAATGAAGTGTCACCTGACTCTACTGCTGGTTGGGTGGGCACTGCTGGCTGGGAGGGTGCTGCTGGGAGGCTGGGTACTGTTGGCTGGATGGGTACTGCTGGGAGGCTGGGTACTGTTGGCTGGATGAGTACTGCTGGGAGGCTGGGTACTGTTGGCTGGATGGGTACTGCTGGAAAGCTGGGTACTGTTGGCTGGATGGGTCCTGCTGGGAAGCTGGGGCACTGCTGGCTGGCCACCCCCTGCCCCTTGGGTCTGGCCCCTGGTCGTTTCCCGAACCCAAATAAGGGCACCTGGGACGAATGTGTCCAACCGTTGCAATGATAACACCGTGCCGTTGTGCGTCGTGGAGGTGGTTGCCTTTGCCAATGTGGACATGTCTTGCGCATATGCCCCGTCTCCCATAATTGAAACATAAAGGTGGAGACTGTAAATTGTTATTTGTCGGCACTCCTCTCCCTTATGCGGATTCATTCTGCCGTTGAGTCAGCAACGCAACAGTTCATCATGTTTTCTTTCCATTGACGATAAGCGAGAAGCAAGGTCGGCGTCACCTGTTATGCCAATTTGCGGACATGTCTCTTGTCTCTTTGCGATTCTATTTTGGTGAAACTTTCTGCCTCAAGTGCAATCTGCATGGCTTCATCCAATGTGGCGGTTTTCCCCTGTAAAAAGCAGCACGTGTTTCGCTGTCTTGAATTGCATCTTTGAAATGCATGATTGCCATTCGTTCTATGAGGGTTGATGATGCTTGGGGGTAGGCCTGGATGGCTAGTTCATTTACTTTTTTCACCAAGCTCTTGAAATGTCTGTTGGGGCTTCTGTCTAAGGGTCTTCAGCTGTACCAAGTACCCTCGGCCAACTCACCAGGACCATATCTTTGATCAAGGCGTCGTCTTAATTCATGAATCGTTAACATCCGTTCCCTCCCAAAAAGAGTCTTGGGGCTTGGCGTCAACACCTTACAAGCAGAGGCGCTTAGGCTTGACGCCAATACTAGCGCGGCTCTCACATCGCTCCATTGATTTAACTCCCAACAAGCTGTGAAATGGGCCCAATAATCCGTCCACGGACTGCGGCCATCAAACCTATCTGGGGTTTTCTCGCTGGCCCGGACTGCAGGTGGATGGGGAGATGCTGATGGTAACGGTAGGAAAGGATTTGACTCCCTTCTGGGGCCACGCTCATCAAATGCATAGGGAACTCTCTCTTGTGCTGGTGATGTCACAAATCCAAAAGAAGTTTGTTCCCTCTGGTCAACAAGTTCATCAAGAAAAGGATTATTCCCACTAGACTGCATGTTGTACACCGGTTGCATACTTCCCACGGGTGAAGACTGGGGAAGATAAGCAGACTCAGCACCAACCTCTGAAAGAGTTTGAAAGGATCCCACTGAGGATGCAGGGCTCAATAGAGGTATTTCCTCCATAACTTAATTTGTGTCTTTATTTCTCAATTGATCCTGTTTTTTTCTCAACTTAATCCCACCGCTGCCACCATGTTTGGCAAAAGCGGGTTCCTTAGGCGTGGTATCACAAGGGCCAGGCGGACCCGAGCGGCGATGGCGGAAATGACGTTTTGGCCAATGGAAGACCAGTGAGATCTACAAAGTTTAGATTGGGCAAATAACCAGGGTACAACACACTGATTTACATATATTTTAACTAGGGATTTACTTTAAAGAAGAATAATTGAGACTGCACACATCTATTTAACTTTCGTGAACTCTATTCATAATAAACCAACACAAACAATGTAATGATGGAGAGAAATGGGTGGGCCTGCTAGCTGTTGGACTCTTAAAAGTGATACCAAAAATCAATAATGTAATTTAGAAAGAGGCCAGGGACACATAAAAATATACCTAGCAAAAATGTGCACTGTCCATAAAGGGATGATACAAAAATCCTTGCGCCAATCACGGTGGAAGATCATCAGGGACACATAAAAATATGCAAAAAAATATATCTGTCAAAAATGTGCACCAATAATAAAAAATAAAACAAAAAATCCTTGCGCAATCAGGGACACATAAAAATATATCTGTCAAAAATGTGTACCGGCAATAAGGGATGTCCTTGCGCAACCACTGTGGAGATCATCAGGGACACATAAAAAATATGCATAAAAATATATCTGTCAAAAATGTGTACGGCAATAAGGGATGATACCAAAAATCCTTGCATAATCAGGGACACATAAAAATATATCTGTCAAAAATGTGTACCGGCAATAAGGGATGATACCAAAAATCCTAGCGCAATCAAGGTGGAAGGTCATTAGCAGGGACACATAAAAAATATAGTAAATAAATACACAATTGTATGATGAGTCAGCACAACAACACAATATTGGCAATACCAATAGTCATTCAGATGTGTAACAATATGTATGTAAGCAATCGCGAAAGGTGCACCTATTCATGATCATGATCATTTTAATATTCATATTGTCACTACTTCACTTTGACTTGTGTATGCAAATTTAGCACTGATCAGTTTATGTCACTTTTATTTCCCATGTATGCATTCTTCGCGATCGCGATAGGCCTATTATTTATTCTTTATTGACTGAATTCAGTTTTATACTCGATGATTGATTCCCGGGGATTGATTCTGCAATGCTAGCTAGCGTTATCGACGATTTTTAAATGTCCCACACTCACTCCGCAAGAAAAACTCGTATCACAAGCTGCAGACATAGAAGATTATTACGGCCGTAAGCTTTCCCTGGAATCATCCCATGCAGGCTATATTATATCATCGTCCTCCCTACCATGTAAAAGGCTAAATTAGTTACGAATTACCGCTGTTTTGGCTCCTCGATACAATCCAAATCACAGAAAAATCAGATCTTTTCATAACAATATCCAAACGTAAACACATCGTGGTTCAGAGAGGTCAGAGGTCGCCTAATTGGTGACGGCTGCGTTTAGTCGCCTAATTGGTGACGGCTGCGTTTAGTACTGAATACGGGCGCATACCATTATTATTGGTAAGCGAAGGTTCAGACATGGTGGACGTGTTTCTTTCGAGCTCGCATTTTAATTGATTTTTCACGCCTTTTACCGAGAAAATGGACATGCCAATCTTCTCTGGACTAGGCCAGAAACTCCAACGAGTGCTCCAGGCTCTTGACATCGGCAATCTTGAGACCCCAGTATGGACTTTAAAGGAAAACCGAGGTAAAATTTACCTGGATATTTGCTGGTCAAAATTTCCCGCGGCAAAGGTCATCCAGCCCACCTGTTCGACAACAACCAATGAGGTGGAACCAACCAGCTCAAAGCGTAAAAACTCGAATCAACAAGGCGTGGACAAATGTACTAACGCATGGAAATCCAACAATATCCCAGTGAATTCCCACGATCTGCCATTTCTGAACAAAAAGACAAAGAAGAAGAAATCTCCATCAACCCAGAAACGGGATAAACAGAGACTTGCCAAATGGTTAGCATCTAAACGGAGCTCGAAAATCGACACCAGTTCAGTTGCTCAGCAGGTTGGCAGTCCCAGTGTTTCAACAGAACCAGAGAAACAACAACCTGCTGTTGAACCAGCACCTGAGCTTGGAACCCAGGCTAAGAAACTGGAACTAATTGCGAACCCTGTTTCTGAGATTAATACTAGCGTGCAACAACTTCAATGCTCTTCTTCACCTCCCAGCCACTCCGAACAGCACCCCAAGCCAGAACAATCCAAGGCTAAAACAAAATGTGATGTCTGTTCAGATTTGGATTGTACAGATTTAGCATGCATTGACAATGAACAACACAGACAATTGGTCTTAAAGAAAATCACCCATTGTTTCAACCCTGACTGTAAGATTCCAGCTTCTGAAGCTCCTGGAGGTCTTAAAAAGTGCACGCGTTGTTTAATTGCAAAATACTGCAGCAGGGCATGCCAGACCAAAGACTGGAAATCGCATAAAAACAACTGTGAATTTTAAACTCGTTTGCACCTTTTTGCTGTTCTGCACCTTGTTTGTTGTGATCTTCAATGTAGTTTGCCTTCGGATTCACCAGGAACTCCTGCCCCGAGACAGCCTTAGCAGTGGTCCCGCAGTGCATTTGTTTTTTTGGTTGAAGACGTCGAGTTTTAGTTTTCGTGCAGTGTGACTCACCAAATTATTTTTGACTTTTAATGCTTCATGTATAGTACTCACTGACTGAAATTTTGTGTACTTTTGCGATTTGCTGAACTTATTGTTAGATAGCTACATATTTACTGTGTGACTGCTTTTTACCCAATTGTAGCTTTTTGTACTTTGTTCTAATTGTTGTGAACTTTATAACTTTTTGATTACCCTGTTATCAGGGGTGCGCCTACATAAAGGCGGGAGTTACGACCTACTACTACTACTACTACTACCATTAAATCTGTCCAAGGGCATACCTCTTAATTCAGTTTAGAGGGGTTATGGTAGAAATATGATTTTACTACAATATTACTTATTGTGGAGATGTCCTTAAAAATTTTACTCCCAAATAGCCAGTATCGGGAATAATAAACTTTCTTTCCCTGATCTTATTTTAACTGTCACCGTTGAAGGGCAAGGGTTAATACACATGGCTTGGTTGGAGCTCTCCGCTGTAAAAACAGTAAAATCCATTAAACTATCAGAATTGTATAAAAAGTATGCGGTGCAAAAATCTAATCTACATTTTTTACTAAATGTAATGTTGTGTGTCATACAAACTTTTGTAATGCAAGAAATTGCTAAAAATGTGAATAGGCCTACAATAAAATCCATTAAACTATCAAAATTGTATAAAAGTCTGCAGTGCAAAAATCTACATTTTTTCTGGATGTAACGTATGTTGTGTGTCTATTTCGTTTTCCAATTAATATTGTTATGTAATGTTTAACCTGTTGTCTAGCGTTTTCTATATGAGGTCTACGGGCCTGATTCGAAATTGGGTTAAAAAGGGTGCATTGGGTCAGAAACCTTATCCCGAAGCAAAACAAAACAAGACCCATTGTTATTAGTATTAAGATCCACCCAGGTTATTAGGATTTAGTACTTTGGGGTATGGGGCCCTGTTAGGCCTAGTTCCTATAGCTAAAGTACTGATGCATGTGAAATGATTAATAATCAGAATAGGAGCTTGTGATTTTCATAATAATCATAATACCACTAACATGTCATACGAGCTTGTAACATGAGGTAGGGGCTCATATTCAAGGAGCATTTATCCAATATGCTGTAAGAGAACACCTACCCTTTACATGATTTGCATTCTTAAATATGGTTCTTAACTCCTCAATGCAATAACTGACTATTGGCTCAAGAAAAGGGACTGCTACAGTGAAAATATCTTACATTTGATGTTGGTGTTGTATACAGCATCATTATACCAATGCCACATATTGGGAGAATCCATGTTTGTGTTTTATGAAAAGTAAATAAGTCTCCATGATTTTTATTGCATTATATAAATGACCTATGTACAGAGGTTCTCTCCTGTAATGAACAATTTTAAAAAGATTGAGGAACTCCTACAATGACGTCACAAAGTAGAGGGATATTTCACTTTTTTGCAAAAGTTGTAAAATGTGAAATATGGGCCCACACCCCTATTCATAAATGGAACATCCCAATATAAACATTTGTTGTTTTATATTTTTTCATAAAGACAAAGGATGAAAGATGGTGTGTAGAAAAATTTACTTTTATAGATGCTTGTCTTAGGTGCAAAAAATTTGTTCAAAAATGGTATAAAACGGCATTTTACAAGTCAGGGAAATACGTGTTAGGGGCATATTTTAGGGGGTCCCATATTTCCCAGGAGGGGGCATAGCAGATTTTTTTATACTGATTATTATGAACACTTATCCAAACCTATTAAATTGCCAAAATATGGTTGAAATTTGCTGACCCCCATCTTCCACCTTTTTCCCATGGCATCTGTATTTCTCAGAAAACAAATTAGGTTTCATGTTTTTGTTATTTGCATATCAGTTAGGACGCGGGACCGGGACGAGGGACTACCAATTCTTTAGAAATGCATAGTCGCGCTCAAAGTCGATCGATACATGTTAAAATCAGCACAATTCAGAGATACACCTTTTTGCTATGAAATTTATTTTCTCGGTCAAATATAAAGCAATATTTTTTTTTTTCTTCAGTAATGTCAGTTAAAGACATAGTGCTTGGATATACATTTTTTTTAAATCCTGGTGTTAAAATTCAAGCATCATATTTTGTCTTTTAGTGTGATATTTTTGATTTTTATAGGCCTTTTGTTCGCCCGCGAGCTTTTTACGGAATTCATTTTTTAGCGTCTCAAACTAATATAGTTTGCTAAAGAAAGATATTTCCACCTCTGTAAAGCACATCGTGTGGGTCTATATATTATAGTTTTGTCAGAATTTCCGTTTTTATTTTACCCTTTTTCCCTTCATGCTCCGAAAATGTCAAACTCAGTACTTTATCTCGAGAACAACCAGCAGAAATAATCGATATTTCAATTGTTGTCAACCAGGTCCCTTTTCCATTGAAAACCAGGATTGCCTGACCAGCGATTTGGTAGCCCAAATCCCCAATTCTGGTAAATGAGGTGAATTTTGGAAATTTGCTCCCGTGATAGCCTGCAATTTCAATTTAGAGGGGCTATATGGATTCCATGATTATGAAAACCATTTTGTCTGTTTGTTTGTTTGTTTATTTACCTAGGATGAGGTCCTTGGGAAAATCCACTGTCCAAACCTAGAAAAATTCTCGTGTTATTAGAGGGAATTTTGAATGACCACCCCCCATCGCGGGTTGGCATTTTCATTACACCCTTCAGACTTGCGTTCGGGTTTGTGTAGGCCTATTTGTCATAATTTAGCGCTATAGGACCCACTTTCTAAATGTAGGCTATAGCTATAGCCGTGCTATATAAATATTATAAGGTACCGGTATGTAATATTATGTAGGCCTATGGGGGTGGGGTGGGTACTCAACACATTTTAACCATGACTTACAATGCAAGGCTCATTGTTGCCATAAATGATTTTTCCTTTAGGTCATTATAATAGGTTGTTATAAACTTCCATGTTTAACCTTGTATTGTTTTGGCTGCTTCATTATGACTTTCGGTGGGTTTAAGCAATTTCAAACAAACACAAACAAAAGGCACTATACCCAGTCACCTTCATGACAATTGAAACACTAGGTAATTTCTTTGCTATATTGAAGTTCTGGCAACACTGTATCCAGGCCGGGCACCCAGAGATATCGATCCACAATGCTAGTATTAGCCTAAGATTCCACGCGTGGATTTGAAAATTTTTCAGCTGGTAGTAAAAAATTATGGAATCAAAACGGAAATTCTGACAAAACTATGATATATCCCTCACGGTGATGTGCGTTAGAAAGTTGGGAAAAATCCTTCTTTAGCGAACTATATTACTTTGAAAAGCTAAAAGATTGATCCAAAAAAAAAAAGGCTCGCGGGCAGAGTTGAAGCCTATCAAAATCGAAAATCTTACACTAAATAACTGAATTTCACGACTACGTTTAACACTAAGATTTGAAAAAAATACAGTATCAAGCATTACAGTTTTTCCTGACATTTACTGAAAAATGAAAATTATTGCTTTTCATTTGGCCGAGAAAAAAATTTTACACTGAAAGGTGTAACTCAAAATTTTGTTCATTTGAATACCAAATTCGATCGTTTGTATTGCCTTATTAAATGACTGAGTGAGCCTTGCAGAACAATAACAATCGGTAGTCCCGCGTCCTAACTGATATGGAGTTATGTGTAGATAATACATGTAGGCCTGTAGACCTGTTTACACTGTTCATGAAATGCGCTCCTTTAAGACCACGATGACCCTGGACTCCGGGGGGGCACTCCAACTTTGGAGGTGACGCATATGTAGGGCTGTTAAGACCCCCTTTTTCAGCATCGCTGTCACCCAAAGACCCCATATTTTTTACTAACACATGTTCTGTCACCCGAAGACCCCTTATTTTTTCATTTGATCTGTCACCCAAAGACCCTTACTTGTTCAATTTTAGCAGCAACTTTCATTTATCACTGATTTTGTCACTATTTTTGATAAAACAAAGAAATTTGAAGCCATTTAGAACTAGAAATTCGATTTTCGAGGTTTTTGTTGCGCTGTTTCGGCTCTCACCCAAAGATTCCATTTAAAAAAAAAGTCATGTTCTCACCCAATGACCCCATATTTTTTACATTTTGCTCTCACCGAATGCCAAAATCATGCTCTCACCCAATGACCCCATATTTTTTACATTTTGCTCTCACCGAATGCCCCTTAGTGCGAAAGTGCCAGCCCTACACCTATATCCATTTCAAATTGAAGTGCCCCCCCGGGCCTGGACTATGACCTCACACTCACAGTATATCGTTATTGCGCCTACGCAGCCTCACAGGTGCTATTAGACCAATCGGTTAATAGACCAATTGGCTAGTAGACTAAATGGCTTGTGAGACCAAATGGTTCGTAGACCAAATGGCTATTAGACCAAATGGCTATTAGACTTATTGGCTATAGACCAAATGGGTATTAGACTAAATGGTTGTTATACTAAATGGTTTTAGACTTATTGGTTATTAGACCAAATGGTTATCGGACCAAATGGTAATCGGACCAAAGGATTATAGGACCAAATGATTATTGGACGTACTGGATATAGACCTAATGGGTTTAGATTAAATGAATATAGACGAAATGGGTTTTAGGCGAAATGGTATTAGACCAAATGGCAAATCCCTTATAATTCTTGTATAGAGACCGAACAAAAATAGAATCTTCTATCTAAATAAGATTCACATATTCTAAGGTTGTTTATGTGCATTTGCATTTAGATCAGTGGTAAATATGCACAATGCATAAAAAATGTGTACATACAGGGTGATCAAAGTTCTTACCTGGAAGTTGTTATTCACATACATGGCATAGGCAAATAAAGAGGCCTATCCTAAGTTGTGTCTAACCTACATGAACAATCTAGATCTATTGTAAATTGGTTTCTTTAAACGAAATAGATTTTTGTTCTATTCAATATAAAATTCAATATAAAACTTTAAATTTATCCTCTATTTTAAAATTTTGTGTAGAAACTTATGGGGCTCTCCTACCTCTATTGACACATCTTACATATTGAGGTATAAAGCTCAAAGTAGATGTTTAATTGTCCAAACAGAACATAATTATCTACAAAGTTATACCAAACTTTCTACAATAGGTATTATACTTAAATGTGAAGAAAACGTTTTCATGCTCCTCCATTTGTGGATGACCTATTTGTGACATGCGACCTTATCTATTGTTTGGTTTTAAGGTACAGTAAACGCCTTTATACCATTCACAATGAAATCCGTTGTCAGATGTATCCTTTAGTTCTGGAAAAATTTGATGGACCCTTTTCAATATGTTTGACGGTGATCTCGTCAGGATGAGCCCTTTGCATTTGTGCTGTAATAATAATAATAAAAAGAAGTCGAGCGTTGCTTTTTTTTCCATTTTGATATCAAACTGGCAAAATGTAGCTCTTGAAGTTTTTATCAGGAGAAACAGCCGATAAAAAGAAAGAAAAACAGGAAATAAGAAATAAGCAAAAAGTTTTTTTACAAACAATAACAATTTGCAATGACCACTTAGTGGTCAGTTTAAATATATGTGGTGTTCAAAATCTCTGAAACGTTTATTGCATTCATCCAGCAGTGTAATCACAGTTTACTCGGTATTACGAACATTTTATCCCGCGTAGTTAGGGGTTGTGCAGCTTACTAGCCTGCCAACAATGTTTTTGTTTCCGCCCTGTCAGTCTGCCAAACATATTTCCTCCCATTTTTGTTTGATTTAAAATGGTCATTTCACTCTTTTCAACACAATGTCAATAGACTAAATCCACCACTCATCTACACTACGCATGTACTTGTGTTAAGATTCGTAGTGACGACCGGATAAACTTGAAGTTCATATCGTGTCAGATTTATTCTCTCGCGACTTTTTGTGCGCCATAGCACGACCGACTAGCAGCGCCCGTTTACCGCGCCGTTGTGACAAGATTGCGCTCGGAAGTTCTGCAAACTCGGCCAAAATGTCTATTTGGACACAACTGGGCATGTTCTATGCCACAACAATACTGTTGCAAAGTCAACCCAGATAGTTGACGAATGAAGGCAGCAGTCTAAAACTCACATGGCTCAATACAGCTTAGTAAATTGGCAGGAAATAATGAGTCAGGCAGGCGCGAATGCCCATTATTGTGATTACGTGTATGTCCAACGCAGTCAAGTGTCATTCCATAAACATGTGTAATCAAAACAAGATTTGAAGTCAAAATCGACACAAGCCGGGCACAAGACCGGCATATCAAAATATAATATAATAAGTATACATGAAGCACCTAATTAGCCGATTAATGTTTTAAAATGTTTTTCAAATAAAAAGCGGTCTTATTGTCAAGACGATCAAAATCACAACATATTAGGTAACAATAAATTGGAAACAATCTGTATTCACCTTTTTCAACAATGCTATAACCGTTGGTTCTGGAAACTGTAACCTTAGAGGCAGCTAGGAAAAAACAACAATAATTCATGTTCATTACACAATCAATTTGCGACATGCTCGCAGTTCACAGTTTTAATGTACTGTGAAATAATATTTCGTTAGGAGAAATGCTAAGCAACTGTTACCTATCGAGATAAAGCATTTTGCCTACTACTATTGAATAAAAATAATGTTGAAAGTTGGATTTGGGAAAAGTGTATAATTCTTTCACGAACATTTTCGCTTATGATGATAATTAGACACGCAAGCATACAAACTATGAGTTTCATGTTAACATGTAACATGTGTGAAATAGATGTAGATAAATGGTGCAATAAGAGAGATCAAAAGAGTGCAGGAGACGGAGGGGTAGACATAGAGGTAGAGAGCAAGGAGAGAGGAGAGAGAGAGAGAGAGAGAGCAGAGCGACAAGTGAATTTCGCGATCTACGCTAGCCATATCTGTCATTTTGCTATCTCGTTTTGTCATTTTGCGATCCCTACTAGCGAGATCGCAAAATACATTTACAAAGTAGTTGTATTTCGCGATCTGTGACTATAATCGGGAACCAATAGAACACCGCGAACCGTCAAATCAGCGAAATCGGCCTCGTACTACGTGAATGTTTTACCGATGTCAACTTGATTCACGGAGTGAATTTTGTATTTTGTGTGATGTTTCACCCTGAAATGTCATTTTTTTGTTACCGAATAAAACAAAATATGGCAAAATATTATGTCGCTGGTTCACTGGCAACGTTAGTAGTCCACAGAAAGCCGAGTTGGACCAAGACATGGACGCCGGTCGACGAAGGGGTGTGTGAGTGTGTGGCTCGGCTGTGGAATTCGGCAGTCATACCCAGCAAATTGTGGTCGCATCATTTCGATCAAATTGATTTGCTATCTAAATCACGTCGTTGTTCTGCGAATTGTCATTGACAAGGAGACCAGTATCTAGTATGCTTTATACGACCCAAGGTATGATATTGAATCAGATGTGTTTTCATATGCTTGCCAAATCAAATGGACTCAGTACACCGGTCGATCTTACCGTTTCCGATGTTGATTAAGATACTTCTTGCATCGATCCCGAGATGCGGAAAAACCAATAGTCATTTTGTCCCACATAAATGAATAAATAACAAAACCCCCGATCCCCGAGTGGACTCACCCATTCGGTGACGTCACACGATAATCACCCTTATCCTCCTTGGTTTCTAGATGAGATAGACGTGTGGATTTTTCTTTACCAACGCTAAGTATCATTACGAACCAAAGGACGAGATATACAGTTTGTTTGTTACACTGAGGTAAAAACCAACCAGTATAGTCGCTAGGGAGATAGTTTTGACGACATTTTCGGCTAGAAAAGTGACAAAAACGATCCAAAAACTTAGCTTGTATGTGTGTTTCCGTTCATATACGGGACACACGTTTTCAAAATAGCCGCCCTTAGGACGCCATTTTATTTTTATTCTCACGTAAAACAACTATAACAGACTAGTAAGTTACAATAGATGTTTGTACAGTACTGTGTATACATGTATGGTGAGTGATTATCGCTATGTTTATGGTGTGCTCTATCGTTATATCTTTCAGTACGCGTCTGATGACGCCGAGTTACTGCTAAGAGTTCGGTGGGTTTCCGAAGGGACCAGCCTGACAAATCTTCCCCAAAAGGTTTTCAGTTTTTCATCCCTTTGTATATATATTTTTATATCATACCACTACATCAGCGTCAGCCACTGTGCGTGTGGGTCTGTTTATTGGGCTTGAGCTTGTGTTCGGGGGGGTAGTGCTGTACGCTCCCCGATTACTACAATGTCTAGGCCTTGTCAATCATGCCCTTCCCTTGTACCAGAGTGGGACCCGCATCCACTCTGCTACTCCCACCGGGATTGCTCTAAATCAAATAAGTGTGCTTCCTTTTGCATAGGCTTATCGGACATCCACTTCGAGGATTTAGAAAGTAGCGCTCGTTTAGGTCTTCGACACAGACAGAAGACGAAGACTAAGAAACAGAAGCCTACAGGTAAGATTGATATGGTAGGTACTAGCGAGGCAGGCAAGGGCCACGCTAAGGTAACCTCTGGGGCTCCGGTCCCGGGCAAGCAGGCGGACCCTCCGGGGACTGCTAGCGAGCCCGAAGGCCTAGCAGCCAGCGAAAGCACTGACTTTACGTCTAAGCTAGTAGCAGGCAGCAGGGCGGTACTTGCCCTAACAGGCGAGTACCAGTCTACCAGTGAGATCTCTAGCGAGCTTCTTGCAGGTGGACACCCGTCTATTGCGCTGGCGAACGAGCGGGTCTAGCACCCGCGGAAGTAGCCGGCGACGGACAGTATGCCAAGGGTACCCCGGGCTTGCCTGGGTTGAATCCTAGCATACAGCGTGCAGCGGACTTGCCTCGGCCGGTCTGTAGCACGCAGCGTGCCAGTGGAACCCCGGGCTTGCCTGGGTTGATCCACGGCACGCAGCACGCCTTTCGTTCCCCGCAAGGGTCGAATGAAAACGTGCATGGGTTTAGCAGAGACGATACCGGGGCTAACGCTTCAGGTGTAGTCTTAGCAGAACCAACTGGGGTTGTCACACGGCAGCGTTCCATGGTGGGACCGCCGAGTGATTCCCTGGGCCTTGGAATGGCTGCCGGCTGTCCTCCGGGACTGGCTAGCGGCTATACCGGGGTTGGGCTCGCAGTCTCTCACGGGACAGCGACCCAAGTGCAAACAGTGGCAGCTACCGAGACGAGCTACGGCTTGACTTCAGTGGTAGCCACTATGCACGCGCCCATAGCTGCCGTGAGTGGTCCGCCACACACAGCGACCTTGGGCGAGGCTCAAGAGGTTAGGGTAGGTAGTTTGAACAGCCTGGCTGATCAACAACCCACTTATGTCCTCGAGAGCCAGCAGAGCGTGGGTGATCCATTACAGTCAATGGGTCAATTACCCTCTTATGATCGATCACTATCTATTCAGCGGAGCATGGCTCCATTGATTGATACTGCCTATTCAGGTAGCGAGGTGACTGATCGAGGGTATACACGCTCAGCTACCCGTGATACTAGGCAAGCTCCTTTTAGCCAAGGGACAGCCAGTATGGCGGGGTACCCATACACACGGCTTGATCCTCTGGCGGGGAACGCTGTGAGGCATGGGTACAGTGGTACGCAGCCGGGAGCCCTACCGGGCACCTACGCTACAACCACGCAGGTACCGCAGTACTCGTCCTGGTTACCACAGTCTCTGTGGCAACAGGGGGGGGGAGGCGGTACTGGTACTGCCGTTCCATGGGGTTTCCCTGGTGGCGGATCCTTTCAGGGTCAGCTACCAACAGGGTATGCCCGTGGTATCCGCCGCAGGGTGGTTTCTTCCACGGTCTTCCACCGTGGCAAGTGCCGCCTAGCGTTGGGCAAGCAGTACCACCAGTTGTTACCCAACCCGGGCGGCGAGTGGCTAACCCTGATACAGCTCAGGGTAGGCCGCACACTGCTATGGCTAGGGCGACAGCAGCGAGAGCGTGCGGATCCCGGGGTGCTATAGCTAGCATCTCGGGGTCTGGCGGGAGTACTCCCTCTTCTGCTGGTGTTCAGTTGGCTAGCCACACGGTGGCGACACCTCCCTGTCCACCTTCAGATGCCCGTCGTCAGATCTCTTCCTCATCAGAGAGTGAGTCAGAGTCTGAAGGCGAGGGAAAGGAGTCGGAAGATGAAACCAGTAGCGACTCACAGTCTGTTGAGACTGTGCAGCTAGCTTCAGGTATCCTTCCCCCGCTTCCCCGTGAGGAACTCGCTAGCAATGGTCTGCCTGCGGACACCGCTGAGGTGATGAGCCGTGTGGCCCAAGGTTTGGGCCTGGCTTTCTCTCAGGAGGAGTCCGTTCAGGAGGACCAGGGCATCTTTTCAGTAGGATGCCCAGCTAGCGCGTCCACACAAGGGTCGCCCGCACTTGCATTCCCGGCGGACCTCAAGGGTAGGTTTCGTAGGGCTGTCAGGCTCGCTGGAGCTTCGACGCCGCGTGCTTGCACGCTTCCACTGCGTGTTTCGCAGGAGGACTACGAAACCTACCTCAGGGTCCCTGACATGGATCCAGACGTTGCCAAGCGCCTGCCGCTGGCGGCCAAGGCGCACGGTCGTTCTCCCCCAGTGGGAGGAGGAGCTAAAGCTCATCGATAAGCGAGCACGCTCGCTTATCAGAGTCTCTAGCGTCGCTACCACGCTTGCCGAGCACCTCGGTAGGAAGGTAGCGAACGACCACGGGGCAACGTCGGAACTCTTCCGCGAGGTTAATCTGTTAGCGGTGCTAACAGCTAACCTCAACGAGAGTTCTATGGGCCTAGCCCATAGGATGTCATCTCGCCGCCGGGAGAATGCCTGTCTGTCCCTCCAGTCAACTTACGGCTCCGACTTTGCTGATGCAATGAAGAAGTCAGACTCGGTGGGACAGGGGCTACTCTTTGGACAGGCCTTTTGCGCTACGGTTGAGGACCGGGCAAAGAAGGCCACCAATGAGAGCACTCTGAAGAAGTCGGAGGCTGCCCTGACCAGGGGAAGGGCAGTAAGGCGAAGAAGAAGCACAAGAAGAAGAAGTCTTCTAAGCGTTCTTCAGCGCCAGCTCCGGCTTCAGCAGGACGCGCACCACAGACTACACCCGAGCCCGAGGCTACTCCAGCACCTCCCAAAAAAACTGGGAAGCGCAAGAGTAGTGCTGGACCGTATGGCAAGCCTCCTAAGAAGAGCCGTTCTTCTAAGGGTGGCAAACCAGATCGGTCCTGAGGGCACGGCGGTCGACAGTCCATGCCGGCAGGCCTTGGACTTCCACAGGATTCCCCTGTGGGCGGCCGCTGTGCATTACGCCCAGAGATGGCATGCCATCTCACCGGGCGCCTGGGTATTGTCAGTGGTCAGTGGGGGTTACAGGCTGGAATTTACCAGCCACCCTCGTGCGCCTGCACGATTCAGAGGTCCACGGTAGTGCCGCCAGACGGCCCCCAGCGTCGGGCACTACTATCAGAGATCACTCAGCTTCTCACGAAGCAAGCGATTGTCCCGGTCTACCCCCCTTTCACCAAGGGTTTTTGGAGCACGTTTTTCTGGCTCCAAAGAAGACCGGCGACTGGAGGCCCATTCTGAACCTCAAGCCGTTGAACGAGTTCATCAGGCCCAAGAGGTTCAGAATGGAGCCTCTCGCTTCGGTGCTAGCCTGCCCCATCAAGGGTATGTGGGCGGCATCGCTAGATCTCTCGGACGCATATCTGCATGTTCCGATCGCACCTCAAGATCAGAGGTTTCTACGCTTCAAGGTACAGGGTCAAACTTACCAGTTTCGATGCCTGCCATTCGGCTTGTCCACCTCCCCCAGAGTGTTTACACTCCTGGTCAGGGCAGTGGCAGCGTACCTGAAGCGCAGGGGAGTCAACATGTGTTGCTACCTGGACGATTGGTTCATTTACGGACGCACCCCACTGGAGACACAGTGTCTCGTGGAGTTGGTAGTCCGTACGGTGCGGGACCTGGGATTTCTGATCAACGTCAAGAAATCCAATTTGGTCCCGACGCAGACACCACTATTCTTAGGGGCCCAGATCAACCTCAAGGAGGGGATCGCGGCGCCCTCACCCGAGAGGGTGACGAACATGGCGAGGTGTGCCCGACTCTTGGCCGAGTCAGAGGGAGCACCCGCTGTGGCATGGATGAAGGTTTTGGGCCTTATGGCCAGTATGGTAGACCTCGTACCGTACTGCCGCTTTCACATGAGGCCTATACAACTACACCTTCTAGCCTTTTACAGGCCCAGTCGTCACCCAATATCCCTCGCGGTTCCGATGTCGGAGATCGCGCGAGAGGAACTCTGGTGGTGGACCCATCAGCCCAATTTGACTCAAGGTGTCAGGTTCCTGCACCAGCGGTGCGTCACGTAGTGACGACCGACGCGTCAAGCTGGGCTGGGGGGGCCACCGCCACGGGGACTCAGTCTCGGGCCTATGGTCGGCCACGGAGACGGAGTTCCATATCAACCTTCTCGAACTTTGGGCAGTGGAGAGAACTCTCCAGCATTTCGAGAAAGTGAGCGTGGGAACTCATATCGTTGTCCAAACGGACAACACAACCGTGGTGGCCTACCTCAACAGACAAGGGGCACAAGGTCACCACGGTTGTGCCTGCACGCACTACGCCTGATAGGGTGGTGCAAGGCCAGGCAGATTACGTTGAGAGCGATGCACATAGCGGGAGTCACCAACATCCTCGCGGACGATCTGTCACGAGGAAAGGTGTCGGGACCTACAGAATGGTCCCTTGCTCCGCAGGTCGCCCAGACGATCTTCGAGGTGATGTACCACCCTCGATAGATTTGTTCGCATCTCATCGCAATCATCAGCTGCCGGTGTACTGCTCGAGGGTCGCAGACCCACAGGCATTCGCCGTGGACGCTCTGTCCGTAGACTGGGGAGGAATGACTGCTTACGCTTTCCCCCCGATCTCGCTACTCGCAAGGGTGGTGACCAAGATCGGGAGGGGGATTGCAACGTCATTCTGATAGCACCGTTCTGGCCGAAACACCTGTGGTTTCGACCGATGGTGGATCTACTAGCGGCACAGCCGCGAGTACTCCCCGAGTTACCAAATCTACTCCGGATGCCCGGAGGAGAGGTACCAAGTCTACCACTAGAGCACCTGCAGTTAGCTGCATGGCCCTTATCAGGGAACGTGCGGCGGAGGGAGGCTTTTCATCAGAAGCTGCTTCTCTCATCGCCGGGGGTAGACGAGAGTCTACCCTCCGTACGTATAGTCAGCGTTTGGCTCCCTACTACGCATGGTGCGATGAGAGAAATACATCTCCCACTAGAGCCTCTGTGCCTCTAGTGGCAGATTTTCTGACAGAAAAGTTCAGGTCAGGACTTCAGCAGGCAACGATAGCCAACTATAAGTCAGCCATTCTCTCGATTCATCGAGGATTCGAAGACGGGTCGACTATCAATTCAGATGGGTCCCTAAGTCTTCTTCTCGACGGTATGTTCAACGAGCGCCCGCCGGAAAGGAAGGTGGTCCCCCCATGGGACCTCAACACAGTCTTGGAGTATATTAAGGGTCCCCCTTTTGAGCCCCTGTCAAAAGCGACCCTTAAATACGTCACTCTTAAGGCGGCCTTTCTTCTGGCGTTGGCTTCGGGACGGCGCTGCTCAGAGTTGCACGCAGTCTCGAAGTCAGCCTCCGTATTTACTAACAACGGGGCGACGCTGTTTCTTCGCCCGGATTTCCTTGCAAAAAATGAGCGAAGTACATTCCGACACTCGCCCCTCTTCCTCCCCAGTATTGGGCAGGGTTCGTCAATAGCCGAAGACAGGTTGTGGTGCCCGGTGAGGGCGCTACAGCACTACCTTGGCCGAACACAAACCTTAAGAGGGGCTCATGACCGCTTATTTATCACTCACGCAGAACCGCACGGTCCAGCCGCTAAACAGACTCTGGCACGGTGGCTGGTCCAGGTGTGGGTGGACTCGGGGGCGGCAAAAGACGCTCGCCCAAAGGCCCACTCAACCAGATCTATCTCATCTTCGTGGGCCTACCATAGGGGGTCCCCATAGAAGAGATTTGTCAGGCTGTGTCTTGGAAGAACCCGTCGTCCTTTTCCACGGTTTACTACAAAAACGTAAACCAACGACCAGGCGATAAGTTCTCCAGGGCTATTCTGCGGAGATAATATGGTGGTTGGGTATCAGGTGTTTTGCGGACAATCAGAATTCCAACATGGTAAGAACCAGTGTTTCTATTCTTAACCACTGAACTTTCAGTTCAGGGGTTTTTGTCTGTTCACGTAGTCTTTCTGTTTCCCGGCCGTGAGTGGGGGAAATAGTTTGACCTCGCGATTACCATGCTACCCACTCTCCCGATCCTTATCAGATGCTGGCCAATCTTGTACCTCCATCCGTCGGTTACTTGCTAGATCGATCTTTCAGATGTTGATGCAAGAAGTATCTTAATCAACATCGGAAACGGTAAGATCGACCGGTGTACTGAGTCTAGTCCCAAACAAAAATGTTTGGTAGACTCATAACCGGTGCGATCTTACCTTTCCGATGTTGATTATCCCAGACCCCGGCCGCCCCCTACAAGTTTGGCCGAGTAGGGGCTGCCCAAGTCGGATAAGGGATGATTATCGTGTGTGACGTCACCGAATGGGTGAGTCCACTCGGGGATCAGGGGTTTTGTTATTTATTCATTTATGTGGGACAAAATGACTATTGGTTTTTTCCGCATCTCGGGATCGATGCAAGAAGTATCTTAATCAACATCGGAAAGGTAAGATCGCACCGGTTATGAGTCTACCAAACATTTTTGTTTGGGACTATTATAAAATTAAAAGGCCTAATAAAATAAATAGCTGTACATGTACATGTATGTCATGGACATGGTATGACATACTTTTAATACTGCCATTATAATTACTGCCGTGTGTACTGACTAATAATCATGATTGAATATATTAAAAACCATGTGTATAGAACTGTACTCGTGGTAGACCTAAATACGTACATATCATAACATAGGTTAGGGTTTTGACCCGGGGTTTTGACGTTGAAGTTTCAAAATGTTTTCAACCTAGATAGTAGAGGTTAGTTGAAATCAGGTTGAAATTTCAACGATATACAACATACGTAGGCCTATTAAGTCCATCAGGTTGAAGTCCTTTTACAAATACAACATGATTTCAACCTGATTTCGACATCGAAATTGATTTCGATGTCGAAATTTCAATGTGATTTCATTGTGATTTTAACGTCAGGTACGTGCCCCCTGGGTATGGTAATGGTATGATAATGTATGATGTATATATTCCATGTATTTCAAGATGATTCTTCTTGGAGTTGGATGCTCGAGAAGTGGAGTTGGATGCTCGAGAAGTCTAGCCACGGATTTGCTCATCGATGAGCATTCAAAATCTAGTCGGATTCGCTGAAGCATGACACTGTAAAGCAATGGAAGTTCAGAAGTAAACACAGTCGATCACGACGGGTGATCGCATCAAAAATTTTGCAAAAATTGCATTTGAACAAAAATGTTGGACTGTTCAAAATAGACAATCTTCATTCAAAAGATACAGTTGACTCATCAATATACATGTAACTTTCAAATTTCAAGACAGAATAAAATAACATCCATTGCAAAAAATGTCACCACTGAGTACCGACCGAAAAACGATAGTATACTTTAGCATCGAATGCGTAACTGTGCAAATTTGATGCAAGAGTTCTCGAGTAATCTTGGACTTGACTCACTTGAGGAACTCTATAAGCGTACATTTGAATTAATTATACTAAAGTATTAAATGCGTATTATTGTGGATATCACTTGTGGGGAGTGAAATTGCACAAAATAAGGCACACATACCATAATACGATGTCATGATTTTTTTAATCTAATGCACAACATATGCATGATGAGGTGGGGGGGGGGTTCAAATGCAAAGCTGCACTCGATTGCTATATAATTAGAGCATAATGAGTTCAAGAACTCTAGTCTAGCTTCGAATGTGCACACACGATACATTACACATTCAATGATTGAGTGCATTTAGCACCAATGCGGCTTGACATGTGGTGCATTTTGATGAAATGTGGGGGGGCACTCACCCCCCTGTCCCCCCGGGATTGACGCCCATGCTAGAGTATATGGTCGCATGTCATGAAGTGGTCATCTTTTGTGTAACATAATGTTTTATGATAAAAATATCACCAATCTTGATTCACTTCAACAGAACTTTTAATGAATACATTTTAGACCATTAAAAGTATACATTTCTGGAAAGCTTATATTACAAGGATGCCAAATCAACAAAGTAGGCCTATAATATCATAATACAGGGTGGGTAAGAAATATACAGGGTGGAACAGCAACAAAATTAGCATCTTTTGTGTCATGGTAAACCCCATATTTTCTTTTTCTGAAAGCTATGTAGCTCAAAATAAATATGGATTCAGAAAGACATTGCATGGACCCTTCCAACAAATTAGGAAGAAAGAGTTTGGTATCCCTTGCGTTAAACATACAGGGTGGTCAAAAATTGAAAAAATAATTTTACAATTTGTATGACATTATCAATCAAAACTTTTTTCCTCCATGTCTGGCACTAAATCTAATAGCATAATTGAATTCCTCATCAAATTTCCTTAAAAATATGTGTACTTTTGAATAAGCAGGGTGACCCGGGCAAGAGATAGGCCATTTAGAAATGTCGGAGCATTTACGTACACACTTTGTACAGTAACATATAGGGAAAACTGTCTTAATTAGTATTTAATTAGGCAATTAATTAGTTACATCTTTTGTTACAGTTGATCTACTATGAGGTAGATTAACAATCCAGGATGATATATGTGCAATTTGGTGTCCATGCTAGTTGTACTTTTTAAGATACAAAGGTTTGAAGTTTGCCATATTTTCACAATTTTGTGTACAACCCTATGGGGCTCACCCGCCCCGGCTCACCCGCCCCAGCTCCTCCATTGACACATCTTACTTATTGAAGTATAAATCTCGAAGTAGTTGTCTAATTGACTTGAGGTTTTTTGCATTTGACAAAGAACATAATTATCTACAAAATGACACCAAACTTTCTAAAATAGGTATCATACTTTTAAAATAAACTAAACTTGAAGTGGGAAGAAAGCATTTTCATGTTACGGCTCCTCCATTTTTGGGTGACCTATTTGTGACATGCGACCATATGCTTATTGTTTTCGGTTGATTACCTGGTAGCGTTTTGCAACTGATGTTATTTTTATTGTGAAATGTTGAAATTTGATTGAAAGTTATTTTGATGAGTCAACTGTATCTTTTGAGTAAAGATTGCCTAGGGCCTACATTTTTAGTCTCGGAGCTAAATCTCATGCGAGTCTTGATAAAGGATTGTCACCCATGTCTTGATACCATGAGATTTTAGGATAGACTCTCTGGATCACTGAGTAAGTTGCTGTGACAATTCCCTATGTTTTAAAAACAAATGATTTTAAATCAATGGAATTATAATAAGTGTCCATGATATTTAGCAAGATGATTTAGTGTTGTGCACCTTTAGCGTTTAAGGGCCTAATTGACACAATTAATAGCAAGCCGATTTAGTGTTGTGCACCGTTATCACCAATTGCCTACATGCTGCCGATAGGAAGAAAAAACAATCATCCAGGTACATGCATCAGCCTAGCCTGCATAACATATCAGAACAGAAATGTCACTTTGCTTTCTGAGTTGGGAGTCAAGACCTGATGGTAAAGGTATACTGAAATAAGATTTTCATCCAGCTACATGTATGAAGAAAAATTAATAATCTAAGAAGAAGTCAAAGCAATAAATTGCTCTGCGCTGGGCCCGTATCATCCGTATGGCCCATGTCGTGGTGCAAAACATAACAGTCTGCCAGTGCACTGCACAAGCAGTCTACATGTACAATGTATTCATGATGATGACTATAATTCATGCATTATATCATATGCAGCTACACAACTTCGATGTCCATCATTTCTATTCGCCATGTTCATTCAAGTGATCGGTTATTGAATGGTAGAGATTTGCATATCATGATGCATGAATGTGCACCAATACTTTAGCTTGCTCGGCTTTGTGTAAAGTTTGGCAATACCCTAGCCGTATAGTATAAGTTTGTATTAACGCTTTTAAGGCCATGTGCTTTAAAAGACACTGCAGTCAAAATATGGGAACTGTTTCTTTGAATTAACCATTTGAATACAAAGGCAAGTTCCTATTCACTACTTGCACGGTTCCGCCATTATGCATTATTATGTTTTGATGGATCCAAGTTGTGATAATATTGGATCCAAAACATAATAATGATAATATGCTTTACGCCCAATATTTATTGGTCTCGCTATGAGTTGTAAAATATTGGACTCGACTCGTCTCGTCCAATATTTTAAAACTCATAGCTCGACTAATAAATATGGGCTCAACCGATCAATTTTATATCACAATGTGCGCGGATAGAGCCTCACACTGGCAGCATGCATGAATATGAGAAGCGAACCAGTCATATTTCATTGTGTGTAAAGTTATGGGATTATTCCTTTCATGTGATGTCAGATATTGTCAGTTTGAGGCTCTCCTTGTACATAAAATGTCGGAACCATGCAAGTAGTGAATATAAAATGTGTGTTAGATTACAGAACCTACAGGTGTGAAATCAAGAACACTTCTTGTTCATATCATTTTTTAAAAGTTGAAATGGAATTGCATACATGCTCTGGTGTGCAAAATCGCCAGGACTCCAAATTAGCACCTGTCCGTTGGCAAAAACCAAGTTTAAAATATGTGACCATACAGCACGAATGAGCCGTAAATGTCCTCAATTGTATTCTGAGTTACAGTGTAAAATGGGCATGAAGGTCGTATTCATAGGTACCTCAATTTGGTGCTACGTGTACCTCATTTAATGAGATACACGTAGCACCAAATTGAAATACCTATGAATATGACCTTCATTCCATTTTACACTGTAACTCAGAATACAATTGAGGACATTTACGGCTCATTCGTGCTCTACGGTCACATATTTCAAAAGCACACATTATACATACTTTTGTTCTGCCATATTCTTTGAACTTAATATTATTGACTTTATCATCAAAACCTTTTTGACATTGGGTCTTGATGATTGTCGGCAGTGAAAATTCGACTCGACACTCAGCAGCCCTGGAGAATTGTGGAAAAAATGGGTAAAAACACACAAGAGATTGTGAAACTGATTACCCCCTTTTTTCAATCCACCACCTTGCACACATATTGACCCAGATTTATGCTCCATAGCCACTCTACATTGAGATGTACATGTATATCATAACCTTCTCAGCAGAAAGATAAGAACAGCCAACAAATGCATGCATACCGTACCCTTACCTCCCGGCTTTACCTGCTTGTGTATAATTGCAGTCTATAATTGACATGATTGCAAATTCAGCAGTCACTGATATTACAATGACAATATGGTCATGAATCATGATACACTCTATTTATATTTGGTTTTGATAGATGTATTTCAGTTTGGAAACAGAAGTTGGACCGACATCCCTCCTGAAGAACAATGGCCATCGTCCAATATGTATGGTTGAAACTGTTAGGTCAGTAAATAATTTTTGTTTTTGACAAGATGAAATGTACATGTATAGCTTACAAGTTTCTTCAAACCACAAGAATTTCTATTTGATTGTCCAGCTTGCTGATATACCTCTGAGAGTCGCTCAGTTTAAGGCATGTTCAGAAAATTTTGAAATTTAATAAATTCATCTGAAATTGCTTTCATTAAAAGAGAATCATTTAACTTAAAAATGAGTGGGCCTACTATTGGCAATGCTATGAGGAAAAGTATGCTCGCCTGAATGTCCCAAATTTTGTGTCCCAGCATTATCAATATGGCTTCCTATGTCTTAACATGTGTGTATGTATTTTACTATTGTATGGCTAAATAGACAGCTATAAGCCTATTTACAGTAAAATGTGAGTCTACAATAATGCGTCAATGCGAAATATTGGGCTTAAATGCGCACACTTTGCAAATGTGTGATTCAGTGCAAATCTGCATGTATGTCCAACACAGTCAAAGTCGCATATAGATGTGATGTAAACAAAACAAAGATTGCATGGCAGTTGAAGTGCTACTCTGATTTTTTTTATTTCTCCACCATGAGGCATACTGTTTTTGCAATGTCTTAGCTTCCATCCCTCCAGATGCTGTATCTTGTGAATGGATGGGTGGATATTGACGTCCGATTTTCAGGATAGGTGCATGGGTCATAATTTCATACATGTCAAAGCGTCAAATAAAAAGTCAAAAGAGCTACATGTATACCAATGTATTGATCAGAAGTGCACAAGAACAAATCACTAAGAACCCACTACTAAATGGGTTTGGCATGCTCAAACAGCACACATGTCATTTTCTTCTCATTAGGCAGTAAGCATCATGCTGCTTCACTGAAAGAAAAACAAACAAACAACAACAAAAAAACAACAACAAACAAACATGTGTATGTCCAGCCCTTTTAGTTTCCATTTTACAAAATTTTGTGGATAACATTTAATTAACATTTTTAATTTTAATTTTACTGATGAGTAGTGTGTTTGGACATTTTATAATGAAATAAAAAAAAATAGGTTTCCGACAATTCGAATCTAAGATGAACTACAATCATAAGCGTGTTTATTTTTCTAATTTTGAGCATGTGTCACGTTTTGCTCCCAATTCATGATGCATGACCTTTACTATTATATTAAAAAATAGTTGTCAAAATACCTCTTTGAACAAAGATGGTGTTGTCAAAATAACCTCTTTTCACAGCATGATTTTGTAACATTGCACAGTACATGTAGGCCCCTTTTACAATAGGAAATAACATTTTCTATGAATACCAAAATAGGCAAGGCCAGTTTGCCAAACCTATACACACTTGAAATTTAGTCTTGCCTATATGTTATTTATGTCTTTTGATCTAGGTAGGCCATCAGTTTTGTTCTGAACAATGATTAAAACCAAAAACTAAAGGGTAAAACTATTAAAAATTACTTTTTCTCTATAGTACATTCAATTTACAATTTTGAACATATACCAATTTAAAAACATGCCTCAAAATGTCTGTCAAACAATAACACACGCAAGATGGTATTGTAATTCCTACTAAACTAGGTTGATATAACAATGCAACATTAGCCACACCTGACACCCAGCTTTGTAACAACATCACTTTGTGTGGAGAAGGCATTTTGATGGTATAATCAATGGTGAAGTGGTGTTCGTCAAACTTGCGTATGTTATACACCTATCCGACTTCGCCATTACTGCGGTGTCCCCGATGTAAAACTGCGGTGTCCCGAGGTCGGGGGTTCCATCCATTATTTATTGTGTGCTATACAGAATTGTACCGGGAATTGTACACAACAGTGATATTCAATACACAATCATGAGTATTGAATTACGAATTAAATCTCCCGCTCTGGTACATCTGTGTTGCCGTCAATAGAGGGCCAAATACAGTAAACGCTTCTCGGATTGGTGTATATTGCTTATGTTACTTTTGACAGACACATTTAAAAAAATAAAGAAATGAGTTGATGTTCGTATTTCTAATTTTTAATTTTTTTTGAAATTTGTATGTTATACATGACAGACACTTGCATATTTTACAGCTTATACATTATTTTACCCTCCCAAATTATACTGATCCTCACATTGTTTTCTCAATCAGTTGCAGTAGGTAATTAGTGCACCTAAATATTTACCCTCAGCGTGATCGGTCAAGAAGAAATTTTTGCTTTGGCTAATTTTTTTTGATGAAAGATAATTGGACACTATCACTTTGGGTGATATTGTAAATTTTTGCTTGTTGCCATGGTAACAGGCAAAAGTTTTATTTTTCATTGTCCTTCTGAGTGAGAGTGCTCTTGAAAGTACTTGCAACCGATGACACCTAAAGGTAACTAGATAGTTAAATGTTTTAACTTAATTGCAGAAAAAGGCAACATTTTGCATGTCAAAACTAACATTTATGTAAGAGTCCAAGCTATTTTATTTTTAAATGCATTCAAAACATCTTAAAAGGGCATTTCGTGATCCACAGCAACATCCCCCCACTTTTCTCAAAAAAAAGTTTAGATTTTTATATCATTGGAAACCTCTGGGTACATAATGTTTATGTACAAAATATTTCTTGCAGATTAATTCGTTTAGCAAAGATATTTTGAAATTTGAATTTCGTTCTGGTATACCAGTATACAAATATTACATGCCTTTATGAGTGTGATAGTACAAAATATATAATGAGGTCAAATTTGGGTTTTTCTATTTCACAAGGCGTAGCCGTAGCCGAGTGAAATAGAACAGTCAAAATTTGACCAATTGATATATTTTTACTATTCATGCCATGTGATAGTATACAAATATTACCTGCCTATGAGTGTGATAGTACAAAATATATCATGAGGTCAAATTTTGACTTTTACAATTTACAAATTACAACACATTGTCTATGGAGCAGTGTAATACACATAATCATGCATAACTCACAAGTTTACGCAAAATCGGAATCAACTGAAATTTTGGGAATAAGCTTTTTTCATGGATATCTACTGACAAATGTCATAATAAGAGCATGCTAGGATCACAAAATACTCCTTTAAACAATACAAAAATGTTGTAAAATATTATTTTTTTAGGAAACATGTTTGAAAAACATTTTGTCAACACTTGATAACATTGTCTTAGATTGTTTTGCCAAAAAGAATTCAAAAATATTTTCTAAATGTTATTAAATTTACATACCCTCTATAACTTGACATTTAAACGTTTTCTGTTTAAGCGTTTCGTGTTAAATACTGTATCATATGCATTGTTAAGTATATTTCTTTTCTTTCCAAGAATAAAGGGCATACATATACATGTAATTGTTGTGTTGTTTTTTTGTTATTTACAGGGGAAATGTTGAAGAGATACTAGGAAGTGTCAGAAGGGCTTGCGGAGACAAACAACCGACATCCTTTTGACCACTTATCAAGCAATCTGAAATTGGCTCAACTTGGGGAAATGGGTGTATATTAAAAACCCTGAATTCAGCAGTCAAGTAAGTTGAAATCAGAAGACTCAGTACACCGGTCGATCTTACCGTTTCCGATGTGATTAAGATACTTCTTGCATCGATCCCGAGATACGGAAAAAACCAATAGTCATTTTGTCCCACATAAATGAATAAATAACAAAAAAACCCGATCCCCGAGTGGACTCACCCATTCGGTGACGTCACCACGATAATCATCCCTTATCCTCCTTGGTTTCTAGATGAGATAGGCGTGTGGATTTTTCTTTACCAACGCTAAGTATCATTACTGAACCAAAGGGCCAGAGATATACAGTTTGTTTGTTACACTGAGGTAAAAACCAACCAGTATAATGCGCTAGGAGATAGTTTTGACGACATTTTTCGGCTAGAAAAGTGACAAAAAGCGATCCAAAAACTTAGCTTGTATGTGTGTTTCCGTTAGTATACGGGACACACGTTTTCAAATAGCCGCCCTTAGGGCGCCATTTTATTTTTGTTCTCACGTAAAACAACTATAGCAGACTAGTAAGTTACAATAGATGTTTGTACAGTACTGTGTATACATGTATGGTGAGTGATTATCGCTATGTTTATGGTGTGCTCTATCGTTATATCTTTCAGTACGCGTCTGATGACGAGTTACTGCTAAGAGTTCGTGGGTTTCGAAGGACCAGCCTGACAAATCTATACCAAAAGGTTTTCAGTTTTTCATCCCTTTGTATATATATTTTTATATCATACCACTACATCAGCGACAGCCACTGTGCGTGTAGGTCTGTTTATTGGGCTTGAGCTTGTGTTCGGGGGGGTAGTGCTGTACGCTCCCCGATTACTACAATGTCCAGGCCTTGTCAATCATGCCCTTCCCTTGTGGCAGAGTGGGACCCGCATCCACTCTGCTACACCCACAGGGATTGCTCTAAATCAAATAAGTGTGCTTCCTTTTGCATAGGCTTATCGGACATCCACTTGAGGATTTAGAAAGTAGCGCTTCGTTTGGGTCTTCGACACAGACAGAAGGCGAAGACTAAGAAACAGAAGCCTACAGGTAAGATTGATATGGTAGGTACTAGCGCGGCCGGCAAGGGCCACGCTAAGGTAACCTCTGGGGCTCCGGTCCCGGCAAGCAGGCGGACCCTCCGGGACTGCTAGCGAGCCCGAAGGCCTAACAGCCAGCGAAAGCACTGACTTAACGTCTAAGCTAGTAGCAGGCAGCAGGGCGGTACTTGCCCTAACAGGCGAGTACCAGTCTACCAGTGAGATCTCTAGCGAGTTTCTTGCAGGTGGACACCCGTCTATTGCTGGCGACGGCGGGTCTAGCACCAGCGAAGTAGCCGGCGACGGACAGTATGCCAAGGGTACCCGGGCTTGCCTGGGTTGAATCTAGCATACAGCGCGCAGCGGACTTGCCTCGGCCGGTCTGTAGCACGCGCGCGTGCCAGTGGAACCCGGGCTTGCCTGGGTTGATCCACGACACGCAGCACGCTTTTCGTTCCCGCAAGGGCCGAATGAAAACGCGTGCATGGGTTTAACAGAGAGCGATACCGGGGCTAACGCTTGGGTGTAGTCTTAGCAGAACCAACTGGGGTTGTCACACGGCAGCGTTCCATGGTGGGACCGCCGGGTGATTCCCTGGGCCTTGGAATGGCTGCCGGCTGTCCTCCGGGACTGGCTAGCGGCTATACCGGGGTTGGGCTCGCAGTCTCTGACGGGACAGCGACCCAAGTGCAAACAGGGGCAGCTACCGAGACGAGCTACGGCTTGACTTCAGTGGTAGCCACTATGCACGCGCCCATAGCTGCCGTGAGTGGTCCGCCACACACAGCGACCTTGGGCGAGGCTCAAGAGGTTAGGGTAGGTAGTTTGAACAGCCTGGCTGATCAACAACCCACTTATGTCCTCGAGAGCCAGCAGAGCGTGGGTGATCCATTACAGTCAATGGGTCAATTACCCTCTTATGATCGATCACTATCTATTCAGCGGAGCATGGCTCCATTGATTGATACTGCCTATTCAGGTAGCGAGGTGACTGATCGAGGGTATACACGCTCCGCTACCCGTGATACTAGGCAAGCTCCTTTTAGCCAAGGGACAGCCAGTATAGCGGGTACCCATACACACGCTTGATCCTCTAGCGGGGGCGCTGTGAGGCATGGGTACAGTGGTGCGCGGCCGGAGCCCTACCGGGCACCTACGCTACAACCACGCAGGTACCGCAGTACTTTTCGCGTCCTGGTTACCACAGTCTCTGTGGCAACAGGGGGAGGCGGTACTGGTACTGCTGCTCCATGGGGTTTCCCTGGTGGCGGATCCTTTCAGGGTCAGCTACCAACAGGGTATGCGCCGTGGTATCCGCCGCAGGGTGGTTTCTTCCACGGTCTAGCACCGTGGTAAGTGCCGCCTAGCGTTGGGCAAGCAGTACCACCAGCTGTTACCCAACCCGGGCGGGGAGTGGCTAACCCTGATACAGCTCAGGGTCGGCCGCACACTGCTATGGCTAGGGCGACAGCAGCGAGAGCGTGCGGGCGCCGGGGTGCTATAGCTAGCGTCTCGGGGTCGAGCGGGAGTACTCCCTCTTCTGCTGGTGTTCAGTTGGCTAGCCACACGGTGGCGACACCTCCTGTCCACCTTCAGATGCCCGTCGTCAGATCTCTTCCTCATCAGAGAGTGAGTCAGAGTCTGAAGGCGAGGGAAAGGAGTCGGAAGATGAAACCAGTAGCGACTCACAGTCTGATGAGACTGTGCAGCTAGCTTCAGGTATCCTTCCCCGCTTCCCGTGAGGAACTTCGCTAGCAATGGTCTGCCTGCGGACACCGCTGAGGTGATGAGCCGTGTGGCCCAAGGTTTGGGCCTGGCTTTCTCTCAGGAGGAGTCCGTTCAGGAGGACCAGGGCATCTTTTCAGTAGGATGCCCAGCTAGCGCGTCCACACAAGGGTCGCCCGCACTTGCATTCCCGGACCTCAAGGGTAGGTTTCGTAGGGCTTTCAGGCTCGCTGGAGCTTCGGCGCCCGCGTGCTTGCACGCTTCCACTGCGTGTTTCGCAGGAGGACTACTGAAACCTACCTCAGGGTCCCTGACATGGATCCAGACCTTGCCAAGCGCCTGCCGCTAGCGGCCAAGGCGCACGGGTCGTTCTCCCCCCAGTGGGAGGAGGAGCTAAAGCTCATCGATAAGCGAGCACGCTCGCGTGTCAGAGTCTCTAGCGGCGCTACCACGCTTGCCGAGCACCTCGGTAGGAAGGTAGCGAACGACCACGGGGCAACGTCGGAACTCTTCCGCGAGGTTAATCTGTTAGCGGTGCTAACAGCTAACCTCAACGAGAGTTCTATGGGCCTAGCCCATAGGATGTCATCTCGCCGCCGGAGAATGCCTGTCTGTCCCTCCAGTCAACTTACGGCTCCGACTTTGCTGAAGCAATGAAGAAGTCAGACTCGGTGGGACAGGGGCTACTCTTTGGACAGGCCTTTTGCGCTACGGTGGAGGACCGGGCGAAGAAGGCCACCAATGAGAGCACTCTGAAGAAGTCAGAGGCTGCCCTGACCAAGGGAAGGGCAGTAAAAGCGAAGAAGAAGCACAAGAAGAAGAAGTCTTCTAAGCGTTCTTCAGCGCCAGCTCCGGCTTCAGCAGGGCGCGCACCACAGACTACACCCGAGCCGAGGCTACTCCAGCACCTCCCAAAAATCTGGGAAGCGCAAGAGTAGTGCTGGATCGTATGGCAAGCCCCTAAGAAGAGCCGTTCTTCTAAGGGTGGCAAACCAGATCGGTCCTGAGGGCACGGCGGTCGACAGTCCATGCCGGCAGGCCTTGGACTTCCACAGGGATTCCCCTGTGGGCGGCCGCTGTGCATTACGCCCAGAGATGGCATGCCCTCTCACCGGGCGCCTGGGTATTGTCAGTGGTCAGTGGGGGTTACAGGCTGGAATTTACCAGCCACCCCTCGTGCGCCTACACGATTCAGAGGTCCACAGTAGTGCCGCCAGACGCCCCCAGCGTCGGGCACTACTGTCAGAGGTCACTCAGCTTCTCACGAAGCAAGCGATTGTCCCGGTCTACCCCCTTTCACCAAGGGGTTTTGGAGCACTTTTTCTGGCTCCAAAGAAGACCGGCGACTGAGGCCCATTCTGAACCTCAAGCCGTTGAGCGAGTTCATCAGGCCCAAGAGGTTCAGAATGGAGACTCGCGCTCGGTGCTAGCCTGCCCCATCAAGGGTATGTGGGCGGCATCGCTAGATCTCTCGGACGCATATCTGCATGTTCCGTTCGCACCTCAAGATCAGAGGTTTCTACGCTTCAAGGGACAGGGTCAAACTTACCAGTTTCGATGCCTGCCATTCGGCTTGTCCACCTCCCCCAGAGTGTTTACACTCCTGGTCAGGGCGGTGGCAGCGTACCTGAAGCGCAGGGGAGTCAACATGTGTTGCTACCTGGGCGATTGGTTCATTTACGGACGCACCCCACTGGAGACACAGTGTCTCGTGGAGTTAGTAGTCCGTGCGGTGCGGACCTGGGATTTCTGATCAACGTCAAGAAATCCAATTTGGTCCCGACATGAACACCACTATTCTTAGGGGCCCAGATCAACCTCAAGGAGGGATCGCGGCGCCCTCACCCGAGAGGGTGACGAACATGGCGAGGTGTGCCCGACTCTTGGCCGAGTCAGAGGGAGCACCAGCTGTGGCATGGATGAAGGTTTTGGGCCTTATGGCCAGTATGGTAGACCTCGTGCCGTACTGCCGCTTTCACATGAGGCCTATACAACTACACCTTCTAGCCTTTTACAGGCCCAGTCGTCACCCAATATCCCTCGCGGTTCCGATGTCGGAGATCGCGAGAGAACTCTGGTGGTGGACCCATCAGCCCAATTTGACTCAAGGTGTCAGGTTCCCTGCACCAGCGGTGCGTCACGTGGTGACGACCGACGCGTCAAAGCTGGGCTGGGGGGCCACATCCATGAGGACTCAGTCTCGGGCCTATGGTCGGCCACGGAGGCGGAGTTCCATATCAACCTTCTCGAACTTTGGGCAGTGGAGAGAACTCTCCAGCATTTCGAGAAGGTGATCGTGGATCTCATATCGTTGTCCAAGCGGACAACACAACCGTGGTGGCCTACCTCAACAGACAAGGGGCACCAGGTCACCACGGTTGTGCCTGCACGCACTCGCCTGATAGGGTGGTGCAAGGCCAGGCAGATTACGTTGAGAGCGATGCACATAGCGGAGTCACCAACATCCTCGCGGACGATCTGTCACGTGGAAAGGTGTCGGGACCTACAGAATGGTCCCTTGCTCCGCAGGTCGCCCAGGCGATCTTCGGGTGATGTACCACCCCTCGATAGATTTGTTCGCATCTCATCGCAATCATCAGCTGCCGGTGTACTGCTCGAGGGTCGCAGACCCACAGGCATTCGCCGTGGATGCGCTGTCCGTAGACTGGGGAGGAATGACTGCTTACGCTTTCCCCCCGATCTCACTGCTCGCAAGGGTGGTGACCAAGATCGGGAGGGAGGATTGCAACGTCATTCTGATAGCACCGTTCTGGCGAAACACCTGTGGTTTCGACCGATGGTGGATCTACTAGCGGCACAGCCGCGAGTCCTCCCCGAGTTACCAAATCTACTCCGGATGCCCGGAGGAGAGGTACCAAGTCTACCACTAGAGCACCTGCAGTTAGCTGCATGGCCCTTATCAGTGAACGTGCGGCGGAGGGAGGCTTTTCATCAGAAGCTGCTTCTCTCATCGCCGGGGGTAGACGAGAGTCTACCCTCCGTACGTATAGTCAGCGTTTGGCTCCCTACTACGCATGGTGCAATGAGAGAAATACATCTCCCACTAGAGCCCCTGTGCCTCTAGTGGCAGATTTTCTGACAGAAAAGTTCAGGTCAGGACTTCAGCAGGCAACGATAGCCAACTATAAGTCAGCCATTCTCTCGATTCATCGAGGATTCGAAGACGGGTCGACTATCAATTCAGATGGGTCCCTAAGTCTTCTTCTCGACGGTATGTTCAACGGCGCCCGCCCGAAAGGAAGGTGGTCCCTCCATGGGACCTCAACACAGTCTTGGAGTATATTAAGGGTCCCCTTTTGAGCCCCTGTCAAAAGCGACCCTTAAATACGTCACTATTAAGGCGGCCTTTCTTCTGGCGTTGGCTTCGGGACGGCGCTGCTCAGTGTTGCACGCAGTCTCGAAGTCAGCCTCCGTAGTTACTAACAACGGAGCGACGCTGTTTCTTCGCCCGGATTTCCTTGCAAAAAATGAGCGAAGTTCATTCCGCCTCTCGCCCCTCTTGCTCCCCAGTATTGGGCAGGGTTCGTCAATAGCCGAAGACAGGTTGTGGTGCCCGGTGAGGCGCTACAGCACTACCTTGGCGAACACAAACCTTAAGAGGGGCTCATGACCGCTTATTTATCACTCACGCAGAACCGCACGGTCCAGCCGCTAAACAGACTCTGGCACGGTGGCTGGTCCAGGTGTTAGTGGACTCGGGGCGGCAAAAGGCGCTGCGCCCCAAGGCCCACTCAACCAGATCTATCTCATCTTCGTGGGCCTACCATAGGGGGTCCCCATTGAAGAGATTTGTCAGGCTGTGTCTTGGAAGAACCCGTCGTGCCTTTCCGCGGTTTACTACAAAGACGTAAACCAACGACCAGGCGATAAGTTCTCCAGGGCTATTCTGCGGAGAGAAGATGGTGGTTGGGTATCAGGTGTTTTATGGACAATCAGAATTCCAACATGGTAAGAACCAGTGTTTCTATTCTTAACCACTGCACTTTCAGTTCAGGGTTTTGTCTGTTCACGTAGTCTTTCTGTTTCCGGCCGTGAGGGGGGAAATAGTTTGACCTCGCGATTACCATGCTACCCACTCTCCCGATCCTTATCAGATGCTGGCCAATCTTGTACCTCCATCCGTCGGTTACTTGCTAGATCGATCTTTCAGATGTTGATGCAAGAAGTATCTTAATCAACATCGGAAGCGGTAAGATCGACCGGTGTACTGAGTCTAGTCCCAAACAAAAATGTTTGGTAGACTCATAACCGTCGCGATCTTACCTTTCGATATTGATTATCCCAGACCCCCGCCCCCTACAAGTTTGGCGGTAGGGGCTGCCCAAGTCGGATAAGGGATGATTATCGTGTGTGCGTCACCGAATGGGTGAGTCCACTCGGGATCGGGGTTTTGTTATTTATTCATTTATGTGGGACAAAATGACTATTGGTTTTTTTTCCGCATCTCGGGATCGATGCAAGAAGTATCTTAATCAACATCGGAAAGGTAAGATCGCACGGTTATGAGTCTACCAAACATTTTGTTTGGGACTACTATGATGCATTACATACATAGCTGTTAATCTGTAAATTCATATGATTTATAACAACTTTGAGAGACTTGTACACCAGTCCACCTTATCCAAGACAGAGCCGAGTCCCTTTGTATCTATCTGAGCCAAGTGGGGTGCCAAGTCAAGCTCTCATTTATCACTGCTTTTGTTATGTCAAAATAAAAGCAACTTGAAAGCATTTAGAACTAGAAAAGTCATATTCTCGCCCAATGCCCACCTAATTTAGTTAGGTCCAAACAGTCGGTCTCTCTCCCAATGACCCCATTATTTAAATTTGTTCTTTACCATGTTCACTGTGAAAGTGCCATACCTACACTTATATGCCCATATCTATTTCATATTAAAGTGCTCCCCCTGAGGAAAATAACCCTCAGTAATGTTGTGTTTATGTAGCCAGACTCTTCTTCTCTCTTCTTTTACAATTCACATCACCAACAATTTAAGGGGTCCAAACCAAAGGGATAAGGTGTCCCCCTTACATGCAGACTTACAAGAATGCGATCCCTTGTCCCCGGTCATCAGATGTCCCTGTTTGGTTGGTTTTAGACCAGAACATGTCCCCATTCGTTGGTATCTAAAAGCCAACATACACCCCTACACAGTAGTACTACAAGTGTCATACAGCGGTCATGTGGGTTGTTTGTGGGGGTGTGTATGCAAAACACACTACATGGAACTCAACTCACATGTATGCAGGGACCTGGAAAGTGTCAATAGGTTTGTGCATCATACATGCAAGGGCAATGTACTCAGAGGGGGAATAAATTATAGAAAAATAACATCATTATCTATAATTATAATAAAAACAAATCACCCTTCAGAGAAACATCACAAGATAATGTGTTGAAATTTTTCCCAGTTTACCATTTTATTCTGCAAATAGGCCTACATGTATTCACTTTCAGATATTTTGAGTCAATTTTTATTTTATAAATTATGAATAATTAATTATCAAGACCTGTTTTATTTCATTTATGATGGTGACAGAGAAACCTAAATAATTTGGTGGATAGATATTTGAGAGATTTGACAGCCCTCAATCAAGTACATGAAGGAACATGGGCACATAAGTGAAATCAATCAATTTTCAATCAAAATTAGATTGAATTTGACATTTTTGGACAATTATTTCACAATTTGTATGGATTTATCTGTAGTGAACTGGGACCGGACTCGGCTTTAAGTCTGAATCCTTTTTCTGTCCGAGTCCGAGCCGAGTCGGACAAAAAGTGGCCCAGAGTCCGGACTCGACAAACGATACGTCATAAAACAATAGAAAACTCAAGAGTTACTTTAAGGGATATGTTTTTTTTGTGGGACATGAGAGCACATCAGACATATCGAATTGCAATTTGAATATGAAGAATGTCCTACTGATCATTATTCAGTTATGGAGCAGTGCTAACCGCAAGTTGACCACAGTGTAGTGTTGGGTAGTGCTTAAATTATCCTCTGGTCAGATGACATGTGATTATAGGCTGCTCAATACCTTTGGCATGATCGTCTGGGCTTATAATGAAGTATAGTCACATCAGGGTTTTAGATTACCGGTACATGTACAGAAGGGGTGTTGTTCATAGGGACAGCCATCTGATCGCGCTCAATATAAATTACCATGTTGACCAGAGCACTCCTAAACTTACACACATACACACCCACACTCATGTAAATCAGAATCACTTGTACTATACATTTTTGCTTAAATTCCTGCTTTCTTCTCAATTCTTCTGTCAGTGTGCTTCGACTATTTTCATAAATACGTATTTTTAAACCAAGCATCTGATCAGACAAAAAAAAAAAAAATGTAGACATTTATATAGCGCTTTATGCCGTAAACAGCCTCTAAGCGCTTTACATTTATTCCGCCGTCATTAGAATATGTCGGAACCACGTTTGCAGCCTACAAGTGGCGCAGGGTCCATCAGTACAACGACTGTGACTACCCCTAACAGCTTCCCATTGCACCTGGGTGGGGTGAGGCAAGCGAGGCAAAGCGCCTTGCCCAAGGGCGCAAACACGGTGGTGGGACGGGGAATCGAACCCACGCACGTCGTGCAAGCTCTCAGATTATGAGTCCAAGGCCGTAACCACTGAGCCACCGTGCCACATTTGTGCTGCCATAACAGCTTGTAGACAGGAAGTCTGGAAGTGACCTGGTCTTCCTGTACATTCTGAATGCAAAGGCGGTACATGACACCAGATTTAGCCACAAAAATTGTCTACTTTGTTCAACTTTGTGATATTATTGTAAACGTTTCCATTGTTTTTTATAACATATCAGAAATTCAAATCCCCAATGTGTAATAAATTTGCTATTTAAGTTTGACTGAACTTTGATGATATTTATCTGAAAAGTTCCTATCCTGTACAGTGGTCAATAGCATGAGGATTTGGTCACACTTGGTGGTCTTGGTATGTCACGTCCATGGGTCACGTGCATAATTTATAAATATGTATTTATAAATATAATCGAAGTTATCTGTCTGTAGGCCATTATATTTGTTCATAGTCAGCAATGCTGCTGACTATGAGCTATCTACTGTAGATAGCTCATATGTGACACAATATATAAATTATAAATTTATATTGTATATATTTATGTTCATTTATACACTATGCAACATTCTATTTTATCATTGACAAGATATTTAAATTAGTTAAGCCTATATTAAATTTACTTTCACAGGTATAGTAATCCAACCAATCTGAGTTCTACTCAGATGATTGTGTCTGATGATGATACAGTTTTCATCTTCAGTTGGTGAGGGCTGAGGGGCAGGTCATGAATGACAAAGAATGTATTGCACATTTAGTAGCCCAGATGATCGGGCTGTGTTGACAAGGTAAGAATTCTGTTCTGTATTCAATAATGCTTTTTGTGGGGTGGGGGTTGGAGGGGTGTACTCCTTGTGGAACGCCTTACTACCGGACTTAAATCTCTCTGATATGAACACCGATTTTTTCTTCAATTGCTGCTCACCAGGGATTACTTTAATGCGCAAATCATGCATATTTACACCTTAACATACTTTTCGTACCCCTTCAAGTGCAAAATTCTGACAGGGTCTATCTTATTTAGAATTTTCCAGAGAATGCAAAAATCAATTTCTTATTTGCCAAAGCACTGGCCATGGGGGTGATACACTTTTTAACAAAACCTCCATATTAAAAGAGAAATCCTCAAAATTAGTATATATTTTGATTATACAGTATTTGGCAAGCTATTGATGTCTTGTTGGTGTCAAATTAAAGCAATGCAACTGTTTATGACAATAAATCTTTTTCATATACCATATTTTGTCAAATAGTGGCCCCCTCAAATAAAGGCCCCCACACCACTTTTTTCAACCAAGATGTTTCAAAAATGCCGATATTTCCATGCTATCTTGTGTAGTATTTGATTAAATACAGTATAAAGTAATTTTGATATATGTTTTCTCAGTTAATTTAACACATTTTTCGTTATATTTAATATCCCGTTAAGTTTGAATTCGTCCATAAAATTTTGAAGTGTCTATTTGTAAACTTAAATTTCGTCTTTGGTCAAATAAATTCATATTTTGATCAAACGTATTCATACAATGTTCATTTAATTTCGTCAAAATGTATTTAAATTTCGTCCATTGTAGGGGTTATCAACTTAATGTGTAAATATATTTCGTCTTTGATCAAATCTTTTCATATTCGGGTCATTTAATTTCGTCTTTAACATAAAGCATGTAGAAGTAGGCCTGCATATTTTCTTTTTCTTTCTGTCTTTCTCTCTTTCATTCTTTCTGTTTATCTTTCCATTTTTATATATTTCATATTTCTTTATTTTGTTTTCTTTCTTTGTTATTTCTTTTTCTTTTTGTTCTTTTTTTTTAGTTTTTTGTTTCTTTCTAATTTTTATATCATTATATATTTCAAATGTGGTTGTATGGCCCTCTTTGTCTCGCTCCCATATTATATATTGTGACAACTGTTATTTGGTCAGAATAATTTTAGACACATCTGTTCGGATTTATATCAGCAAGGTGAGAACTAGTGTTATTTCAATGCATTGGAATAGGAATTGAATTTGATTTAGGCCATTTTTCAGTGCAATTCAGTGAAGTGAATCGAAATGTTTTTTTTTATTTGAATTCAATTAAATTCATTAAATTCAATGTTTTTATTCTTTCATTTCAATTCAATGCATTGAATCGAAATGTATTTTTGTTCATTTCAATTCAATTCATTGAATCGAAAATGCATACAACATGTATTTGATGCTACCATTTCACCTGTATTGTCAGCTTATCAGTTACAATGAACATTCTCCCTGAACTGCTTTTAGCCAAATGCCCGGTAAAATATATCAGTGTTGGTAATAAGAATTGAATTTGAATATGCATTGAATTCAAATGCTGTGAATTGGAATTGAATTCAAATACTGTGAATTGGAATTGAAATTGGTTAGCAGTTAATTTCAATGCATTGAATTGGAATTGACAAAAAAAAGTGATTTAAAGTAGAGAAGACTGAATTGAAATTGCATCAAAATGATTTTATATATAAGAAGGTGAATCTGAATCTGAATTGAATTGAAATTCATTTTCTGAATCGAAATAACACTAGGGAGAACTCAATACCAGTGGTTGCAATCTAAGATGTAATTAATGAAGGCCTACAATGCATTATGGAGGACGAATTGCTTTGATCAAAGCATGAAAATTAATGAACAAAGACGAATTATATTTGTGCAAGTACTGTCCATGCAGCAGGTGAGACGATTTCAATGCGCTCTAGGACGAAATCAAATGAACACTGTATGAATCTTTTTGATCAAAATATGAATTTATTTGACCAAAGACGAAATTTAAGTTTACAAATAGACACTTCCAAATTTTAAGGACGAATTCAAACTTAACGGGATATTAAATATAACAAAAAATGTGTTAAATTAACTGAGAAAACCTATATTAAAAGAAGACAAAAATCATGTTTTTTTTACCATTTTTAATTGTTGGTTTTTCAAATGTTTTGAAATCTTTAATGTGACTTAAACCACAATTTTGCATGGTTAGCCTAAGAGACCATATTCTTCAGATTCCAAATATGTCTTGCCAATAATTTAATTTAATTTAATTCAATTTTAAAATAAAAATCCTAATTGGTATTTTGACCATTTTATCAGTATTTGGTGAGCTATTGATGTCTTTTGGTGTCAAATAAAGCTACGCATCTTTTCATATAAATTCATTTTAATGTTGAAAATGACAAAATTTGGGCCAAATATTTATGTTTTTTACCATTTTATTTGTCAATTTTTGGTTTTTATCTACTAAAGATGTCATTATTATCTACTGAAAATACTGAAAATAGCTGATGGCTATGTGAAGACATTGCTATCTACTGAAGATAGGTGATGGCTATGTAAAGGCAGTGTTATCAAATGAAGATAGCTGATTGCTCTGTGAAGCCATTGCTATCTACTGAGGATAGCTGATGGCTATGATATGTCATTAATGTCTACTGAAGATAGCTGATGGCTATGTGAAGTCAGTGCTATCAAATGAAGATAGCTGATTGCTCTGCAACGTCATTACTATCTACTGAAGATAGCTGTTGGCTATGTAAAGTCAGTGGTATCTACTGAAGATAGCTGATTGCTATGTAAAGTCAGTGCCATCTACTGTTGATAGCCAGTGCTATCTACTGAAGATAGCTGATTGCTCTGTGAAGTCACTGCTATCTGCAGAGGTTAGCTGATGGCTATGTGAAGTTGTTTCTCTTTACTGAAGATAGCTGATAGCTCTGTGAAGTTATTGCTATCTGGTGAAGATAGCTGATTACTGTATTACTGAAACAATCTGCTAAAGATAGCTGGAAGGCTATGTGACGTCATTGCTATCTGCTGATGTTAGTTAATGGCCATGTGAAGTTATTGCTAACTATTCAAGATAGCTGATGGCTCTATGAAGTCATTGTTATCTGCTGATGTTAGGTGAAAATTTATATGTGAGGTCATTATTATCTACTGAAGATATAGCTGATGTCTAATATGGAGTCCTTGCCAACTACTAAAGAAAGCTGATGGCTATATGAAGTCATTGCTATCTATTTAAGATATGCTCTGTGAAGTCATTGCTATCTTCAGAGGTTAGCTGATGGCTATGTGAAGTCATTTCTATCTACTGAAGATAGCTGATGGCTATGGTAAATCACTATCTACTGAAGATAGCAGATGGTTATGTGATGCCAGTGCTACCTACTGATATTAGCGGATGACTATGTGAAGTCTTTGCTATCTGATGAAGATAGGTGATATCTATGTGAAGTCATTGCTATCTACTGAAGATAGCTAATGGCTATGTAAAGTTAATGCTATATACTGGGGTTAGCTGATGGCTCTGTGAAGTTATTGCTATCTCTACTAAAGGGAAACAGGACATTTCGCCTCCATTCCATTTCGTAAATAAAGAGTACCAAATAGAGAGTTTTAGATGCAAGCTGGTAAGAAAAACGGTCCAAGGTTTAATGGGGCTTTTACGTGCTCTCACAACTCATTCCGTAAAGACAAACACACTGTCAAAACCCAATGGCATATCGTTCAACCCTAAACTATGCCAAAACACCCTAAATCATACCGCCCAGGCCTATATCATACCTCCAAACCCAAAGGACTTTGCAAGAGGGCACAACATCATTCAACAATGATAGATTTGAAAAAAAGGACATTTTATTATTCAGAATAGAGATCACAGTGACTCATTTCGAATAAAGAACCTTTTTTAGATTTCGAATGGAGAACATTTTTTCATATTCGAATAGAGAACCCTTTGTCGATTTGGAATAGAGAGCACAGTGATTTGATTTGGAATAAAGAACCTTTTTTCAATTTCGGAATAGAGAATACAATTTTTTCATATTCGGAATAAAGAACTTTTTCCATATTCGGAATAGAGAACCTTTTCTGTTTTCAGAATAGAAAACCTTCACAATAGAGAACTTTTTATTTTCGAATAGTGAACCTTCGAATAGCGAACATTCAGAATAGCAAACCTTTGGAATAGCAAACTTACCCAAATACCATTAGTCACTTCAGATATATTATTATTAGAACACATTTATAGAGCACATAAACGTAAAAAACATCTCAATATGCTGACAAGCAAATTAACAAAAGCAACAATTATGAACATCAAATGCAACCCTGGCCCCTGGGTACCCAAGGATGGCCGGGGATTTGGGGTTTAAAAGTTCAAGTCCAGGGTAAACACCTGGCCAGTCCCGGACCCTCCCGGGCAAAATCATGAGCCACTCCCTGGCCCACCAAGGGCAAATATCCAATACAAACTGATGCAAACCCGGGTATTCCACGGCCCAAGTTCCCGGCCCCGACGGAGCATGAGATATAGGCCTAGATCTTTTTGTCAATATAGTGGGGATCTTGTCATGCGGGTTCAAATATGGAATATTTGGAGTTTCGTTGCCAAAAGCATAACCTAGGGCAGATCTCGTAGCTATTATACTGGAGATCACCCGGTTAAACAATATGATGATTTGGGGCCTGAGCAGTGATAAAGACCTCAGTATCGCTGGATTTCATGTTTTTGCTGACTTGGAACTTCTGCCATGTTCAAAGGCCTTTGTCTGACACAGCATTTATTTCATAGGCCTAATGGTTTTAACCCTATTCTATTACCCACATCAATTCCATGCCATATGGCACGGAATGGCTTCATGCATGTAAAAATAATATTTACACAAAATTAATAAGGTCTTATCTTTTGAATAGTTTTGATAATTTATCCCTTCTCTATCAAGAAAAAACCTTTTTTCGTAACATAACTACCATTTACACATCATAATATATTTTAAAATGTCAGAAACTTGCATATTTTAACCATTTTTAGGCCAAATATTGCCCTAAAAATAGCCCCAAAAAGGTCCTTTAATTATAATATAGTCCAAATCAACTCGGCTTTCTTTCAATTATATGTAGTAACACAGCAGTGTATTTTTTTTAAAACAGCATGAAAATGCCACATTGATGTACTCATATACTTCAAAAATGCAAATCAAAATATTTTTTTCATTATATTTGGCTAAGAGCTCATTAATTATTCATGAGCTAATTTGCTGATAATATTTATCAGGAAAAGAGTAGATGCTTTTGAGATGTGGTGTTACAGTCCTGAGGCTTCTACAAGTGACATGGAAAGAGAGGAGAACAAATTCCTGGATCCTCGACAAGATTGGTACAAGTCTAACCATCAGAAGCAACTGTAATGGAGAGAAAGCTGAAGTACTTTGGCCATATTGTCAGGAAACACGGAGGTGTAGAAAAGCAGATTTTGCAAGGGGCTCCCACAGTATTAGACATCAACAAGCTTCAGAGAATCCAAAACATGAGCGCTCGCCTAATCTCTCTTACCAAAAAGCGGGATCACATAACTCCCCCATTCTACGCGATCAACTTCACTGGCTCCCAATTGAGGAAAGAATCTGCATGCTTACCAATCTTGCTCAATGTAGTGCCGCAGCACAGGATTTTGACATGCTGTCCATCCTAAGATGTTGATCAAAATCAGCACCAAGATTCCTGATTTGTGGTGTAGGATTGACAACAGGGAAAAAAACAGTGGCATGATCGACGGGAATTATATAAGTAAACATTATTTTTCATCAGGTTTGCCGTTGCAAATAATAAAACCTTTTTTCGTAACATAACTACCATTTACACATCATAATATATTTTAAAATGTCAGAAACTTGCATATTTTAACCATTTTTAGGCCAAATATTGCCCTAAAATAGCCCCAAAAAGGTCCTTTAATTATAATATAGTCCAAATCAACTCGGCTTTCTTTCAATTATATGTAGTAACACAGCAGTGTATTTTTTTAAAAACAGCATGAAAATGCCACATTGATGTACTCATATACTTCAAAAATGCAAATCAAAATATATTTTTCATTATATTTGGCTAAGAGCTCATTAATTATTCATGAGCTAATTTGCTGATAATATTTATCAGGAAAAGAGTAGATGCTTTTGAGATGTGGTGTTACAGTCCTGAGGCTTCTACAAGTGACATGGAAAGAGAGAGAACAAATTCCTGGATCCTCGACAAGATTGGTACAAGTCTAACCATCAGAAGCAACTGTAATGGAGAGAAAGCTGAAGTACTTTGGCCATATTGTCAGGAAACACGGAGGTGTAGAAAAGCAGATTTTGCAAGGGGCTCCCACAGTATTAGACATCAACAAGCTTCAGAGAATCCAAAACATGAGCGCGCCTAATCTCTCTTACCAAAAAGCGGGATCACATAACTCCCCCATTCTACGCGATCAACTTCACTGGCTCCCAATTGAGGAAAGAATCTGCGCAGCTTACCAATCTTGCTCAATGTAGTGCCGCAGCACAGGATTTTGACATGCTGTCCATCCTAAGATGTTGATCAAAATCAGCACCAAGATTCCTGATTTGTGGTGTAGGATTGACAACAGGGAAAAACAGTGGCATGATCGACGGGAATTATATAAGTAAACATTATTTTTCATCAGGTTTGCCGTTGCAAATAATAAAGGAGACAAGTAGAAAAAGTGATCCCGCCTGGGAATCGAACCCAGGACCTCAGGTTTACGAGACCTACGCCTTAACCACTTGGCCACGGGAGCTTCATGATTAGGCTGGTTGAAATTTGCACGGAAAAACAGTGGCATGATCGACGGGAATTATATAAGTAAACATTATTTTTCTTCAGGTTCGCCTTCGCAAATAATAAAGGAGACAAGTAGAAAAAAGTGATCCCGCCTGGGAATTGAACCCAGGACCTCAGGTTTACGAGACCTACGCCTTAACCACTTGGCCACGGGAGCTTCATGATTAGGCTGGTTGAAATTCAAACACATAAGTGGTCACTTAAACTTATCTCCTCCCCGCAAATAGCCCATAGTAGCTAGGGCCGTTTAAATAACCGCTTATGGGTTCGAATTTCAACCAGCCTAATCATGAAGCTCCCGTGGCCAAGTGGTTAAGGCGTAGGTCTCGTATACCTGAGGTCCTGGGTTCGATTCCCAGGCGGGATCACTTTTTCTATGTGTCTCCTTTATTATTTATGAAGGCGAACCTGATGAAAAATAATGTTTACTGATTGACAGCAGCTTTACCCACACTGACAGAAGGTAATTGGCGAGGCGTCGCAAAACAAGAAGTAAAATGAATGATTTCTGTTTTGCTGTCATTCAAAACAAGAAAATTAGAGGACATCCATGTTTTAATGTCCTTAACACAATTATCACTTTCTCTATAGCACTGTCCTAATTTTGACATTGAAACTGATATAAGGTTGAGAATCATCTGCAAACTTCATACAGGAGAGTCCATGTTCAATAATGCTCTCTTGGTGGGCACTATAGAGAGTAAAACAAATGGACCACACACTCTCACCTGTGGCATACCATAATCAGTCTCTACAGGATGAGACAACACACCATCAGCAAGGACACTTAGACTCCTCCAACATCATAGCATGATTTCAGACGATTAATGAATACCTTATGGTCTATGGTGCCGAGGGCTGCAGTTAAGTCTAAGAGGACCAGACTGGTCTCACCACCTTGCTTGTCAAGATCCATGAGGATGTCATTATACACACGAGTTAAAGCAGTCTCAATACTATGATACTGCCTGTATGACTGAGAAGGACCAAATAGATTGCTAGAGTTTAAATGCTCAACATACTGCTTCATAGTGCAGCGCTCTTATGACCTCACTTAGAAACGCCAAGTTGGAAATAAGCCTGTAATTTTTCATTGTTTCTGGGTTACTAGACTTCTTCAGGATGGCGTAACAAGGGCAGATTTCAGAGCATTGGGGAACACAACCGTTTCAAGGGACACATATTGGTAATTGCAGTGATATGTGGCAAAAGCAAGTCTAGATTGTCTGCTAACAACCAAGCAGGAAGTGGGGTCAATGGGATATAAGGAAAAATATTTAAAAAATATGTGAAATGACAAAAAAATGTTTCTTCACTCCAACAAATCTGTTAAGATTAGAACAGACAAGAACTGTAGTCAAATTTAATGTTTTCTTAAATCTCGAACCGGACGCGAGACCAGGAGAGCCATGACCAAGACCATCAGGTCTGATACTCTCGAGGCCTACAATACTGTTGTATGTTGTTGATCAAGATTGAACACAATCAAACAATGCTTTCTCTTCCCCAATTCATGAACGCACTTCCTTGTGCATTCAAATGCGTAACCTTTGGGTTGTCAGATTATTTATATAGTCCATTCAACAAGTCAACAAGTCAATTGTGGTTTTAGGATTCCTAGTCATTCGCAATACTTTGAGACTGAGATCTGGTTTATTCAGGGCTGAATTTACCTTTTGGGTGGCTCTGGGCCACTAATCGGCAAAAAAAAAAAACCCATAAAGAATGAGAAAAAAAATCTAGCACCTGTGTAGCCTTTTTTCGATTTAAAAAAACGCTGTAGGGATATAGGGTTGTTCACTACTCTCTTAAATAATTGGTTGTTTGAAATATTTCAATCTTTTAACAATTGATGGTAGGAATCAATTTAAATAGATTGAAATGGGTTTTTTTTGTTTGACTCTAACTCTTTTTGTTGACTGATTTCACTATCCAATCATGTGTTACTCCTTATGTATGCCAAATGGTATGTGTTGCATAATTATGTTCAATTGAAAAAGATTTGCTCCTAACTTGAATCGCTACTGAAATTACAGTTGTAAACAATTTGAAACCTAATTAGGGACGGCAGAAGATTAAATTTCAATCGTTTTGATTGAATATTCAATTGAGCAATTACATGTACCCATATCTTTGTACGACCTATTCAGGACTGTCGGCCCTATTTTTGTTTGTTCTATTTTGTTTAGTTAAATGTTTGCACTCACTATTAACCTTTCATAATTTTATTTTTATTTTTCCCCTTACAGGTGAAAAGGACACATTGACACATGGACTTGTTGAGAGAGTTCAACCCACAAACATATCATGCAAGATTGAAGGACTTGAGTTATCCAAACTGGAAAAAAAAATGTTTAAGAAGATCAACAAAGTTGTTTATGAAACTTCATGGTATGATAATGCAGAAAACCAATACTCCTATCACAGATTATGGACAAATTTATGTGCAAGAAGGTTTTGAAGCATGTTTGAACTTTCCTCTTCTAAATGGTAGAAATTGTGAATCTTGCTCTCTTTGCAAAGGGGTACTGAAGACCTCCAACACTTTCATTGCACTTGTAGCACTCTGAAAACTATTTGTTCTGAGGTGTACTGTATTTGAAGCTGGAGCATGATCTGATGATTGAAAACAATTTTAAATCTGGATATCAAAATATGTTAGTATACCTATAAATTGGGAAGGTATTGATAATAGTTTTTATAAACTTTTCTTAAAAATCAATTAAATTTTGATGGATTGTTCCATTTCTTCGCCTGTCTCATAAAGGGGAGCAATCCATCTTTTGTCCATGAACCATCACATTCATAAATTTGTTTAATGAAGTTTGTTTGGCTTATATGAGACGGAAATTATTCGGCTTTTGTTACTGCACGTGTCAATAAAGTTCCAACACACGCTCACGAAAATTCACATAAGCATGCGCCGGTTACGCATTACGCAACGCAAAACTAGCATAAGCATTGTGCCCAACTGCGTGCATGCCATTCTATATCAATACACGGTGTTTAGAGTCTTATATAAACCAACAAACTTTAGTATTATGTATCATGATGATATTCACCTTTTGAAGCTTTATGATTAGGTCTTGTGGGTTTTAATACATTTTGAAAATTGAGTAGTGACAGTTAAATGAAGGGATATGAAAAAAGTTACGCCCTACACTTAAGGTCCTTACTTTTCATTTTTTAATACTGTAGAAAGCTATGATGAATGTAATGGTTTAGTTTATTCACTTTCTCCCTACGCCAACTTATCGAAATATTTTCATCAATTTTATAATTTGCTAGTAAATAAACACAGGGATGTAAAGTTTCAAGATTAATTATATCATATTTACAGGATTTTTTATGTTCCATTCCCTATACAATTCTGTAGGAACAATAAGGACCACTACACATTTTCGATAAGGCCAAAAACAAACAGTTTATGTCCGCTTCCTTTGACCAAAAACCATAAATGCTGTACATTTTTTAAATTTTTTTTTTCTCAAAAAAGGAGAGAATGTGCTAAATGGTGAATTTTAAAACCTATGTGTACAGGAAGCTGATGCAAATCTTTTCATACGCGTAATCTATCTGTGACATGATAAAGAGGAATGAGTCTAATGTCGCCAATATTGATTTTGAGTTGATAAAAACAGGTGATGCATTTGTGTGTTTTTGAAGTAAGAGAATCACTTATCTATGGTTATGATAATACTTTAAATAACATTAATGTGAATAAATAATGAACAGAAATTGAATATTGATGACATCATTCCTCTTGATTATGTTAACATTTGTAGTCTTTAAACATGATTTTACTGCACTATGTATGGACATCAACAGTTATAATAGATTCCATATCACATTGGAGTGATGGGGAAATGTTAAATTAGACCTCGACTATTGTCCCAAATAAGGGACGGCTGGTCATTAAGATTATTATTGATTTCTGATTCGTGTCTCAAAGAAACTTGCCATCAAAGAAAAAAGTGCTAGATAAAATGTATGTTGTTTGTACAATTAACTATAAATAATTTTGGAGTTGCTATAAATTCAAACATGTCGAAATATAGACCTACATCATGTTTTTCACCATATTATTTGAATGTTAAACAAAATGATTGATACCTATCAGATTTCTTTAAAAATGGATGAGTCTGACACATCAAAATTCAACATAAGATCCTAATAATCTGTAGATTAATTGTATAACAAGTCATAAACTACACATTCTGGACATTTCAAGAGTATCTGAGTATCCATTGTATTTGGAAGAGGCAGGCTTTCCAATAAATATCAAAATTGTTACAAAAAATGCTACATTGCAAGATATAGGTTAAGAATGTATTGTAGGTCCTGTACGAACAACATACTAGAATATCGAGAAGGCCTTCACTACTCTTTGAACACAGATATAATGCAATTCGGTATAATGCCAAGTTTGGATCTTTTTTTTTTTTTAAATCCACTATTTAAAAGGGCATTTCATGATCCACAACCTCATCCCCCACTTTTGTCAAAAAAGATGAGATTTGTATATTACTGGAAACCCCTGGCTACATAATGTTTATGTACAAAATATATCTTGCAGATAAATTCGTTTAGCAAAGATATTAGAATGTGAATTTCGTTCTGTATACCAGAACGAAATTACAACACATTGTCTATGGAGCAGTTAAATACACATCATACATAACTCGCAAACGAGAGGATGCTAGGATCACGAAATCCTCCTTTAAAACATAATGTGTCATGTGTAATGTGACTCATTTTAAACGTTCATTGCATGATGATGCACACTGTAAAAAGCCTTCTCTATTCTGAGAATCTTTAATACATATACAGTGGAAACTCATTAACACGAAGTTGTGCGGAATTCAAATTTTACTTCTTGTTATCAGGAGTTCGTGTTATCCAGTTCTAATAACATGTGAAATGTATGCTTGGGAATGTAAAACATACTTCTTGTTATCAGGAACTTCATGTTAAGAGGGTTCATGTTAATGAGTTGCCACTGTAGTACAAACTTCTACCGCATAGAAAAATGTCTTTGAAAATATGGTTCCATGATTATACTATAAGGAGCGACTTACCTTTTCATACTGTGATAATGGATAGTACTGCGTACTCGTAAAAATACTATAACTAATTTCTAAATTAGCTTACATGCATGCTTGCATCATATAAAGCTACCATACTTTTTAGTGTGTATACTGATTACAATTTTTACATTGTTAACCCCCTCCATTACACAAGTACCAACTACCCAAAAGTAAGCATGGTAAGGTTTGCTCCAAATAGGTATGGAACATAATAATAATTAGAGGGTTTCTTTGAATTTACAGCATTAAAGCTGTGATTACTTTCTAGAAAAGTAAACAAGTTCAATTTCAAGTAATTTCACTCTAAAAGTGAAAAGTGATTAATCCAATTCCAAAGTGAATTGCAATTTTTAAATCTGGGAACAAGTTAATTAGCTTAGGAATGTTAATTACAACTGTGGATTTTGTTCATGTTAACAACTTCATTTATTAAATGCGTTAAATGAACAAAACCCACTGTTGATTTGAAATTTGCTCTTTATTATAATTTTTAGAGCAAATTTAAAAAGGGATTTCACTCTTAAGACAAGTTGGAGGGGACTATGACCTAGTGGTGTTTACACTCAATAGACAAATAAAGCTGTGACACAAGGGGAATAGGTTCTATAAAGAGAGATCCCAAAGCATGATATAAGGGGTGTCATTTCCGTCCCATGGCTTTGCTCAGGAATGAGAAAACACCTAAAAGTTATGTTTTGATACATGATACAAGAAAAGCAAGATAATGTGTAAATGATTATTGGCTTCCTTGACACTAGTTCTTAAAAGATCAATGTGTTAATATTAAAAAGAACACTACAATTACTTAGTTAAATGGCTAAAACCATGGTTCCAGCCAACCCACTCGCCTTAAAAAGGGAGTGCTTTAAGGGGAGTGAAATTTCATTCTTTTGGATGGATCACAGTTGACATTCTACTAACGAGTGAATTTTCAGAGTCAGCTATGCATGCTGGGGTGGTTGCAATCAGTATTTTTCAACATCAGATCGATTGATGAGCTAGCTATACCGTACTAAGTTGAGAGTGCTGTAAGCGCGTTTATGTGGTTTATGTTGAGTTCATCTGTGCTTGTATATATATATATATATCCTGCGCGTTAAAGCACATGATTTGAAAATACAAAATCATGCAGGGTTACTCCACTTGAGATGAGACCCATAATGGTTAAATATGGGACCATCATTTGTCTCATTTATCTTTTTTTTTATCAAGCTTTCTAATTTTTTTGCATGTATTGTTGCAGATATGTATATTAAACTTTGCTAATTTCATATTGCAATATCTTGTTGGTTTATTGAAGTGTTTTATATAGCAGATTACAGAATGGTTCCAGCCAATTATTTGCCATTATTTAAAAAAAAGGATAAGTATGAAAATGGGACATGTGATAGATTTAAGAGATGGCGTAGGAATTATATGCCCCAGGAAGGGTAACATTTATAATGACATGCCTCTCCAGCACTGTGTGCCAAAAATACCACCTCTCCATTTAATATTTGTATCATTCCGAACCTTCTAGATCGGGGGTTCTCAACTACTTAATTAGTGCTAAAGTGCCACTAAGCGGAGGGGATTGGCTAACCTATAACGGAAGCCTCTGGATTTAACCTTTTGTTATGACTTATAGGATGGCTCACCTTGGACATGATTCTTGATTAATCAAGGCATAAAAACTCTGTGCACGTGCGCTGTAATACAAATGGTGTGCCGCCAGTTGAAGATCCTGGCCTGTTCTAGATCACGGATGTGAGCTATGAAAGGTGTCCCGTAAAATGGTGTACATAAGCAATTTCTGCCCCACTTAAATTTTACCTAAAAAGTTAAAGCTACCAACAACACAAACAATTACAAACATGACATCTATAAAAACAATGAAAAACACATAAAACCACACGTACACGTGCACACTCAGAACTTCAGAAGACATACATGGTCATGACATAACAAAAAACTATAAAACAAGGGAAACGCCCAGATTAATCTCCACTCGGATCAAAAGTAAACTTTTAAAATGTCTGCCTAATTTCTGATTTTTTTCAGCAATGTTATAGGCCTACTCAGTCTTAAATTTCATTCTGATTAATTAGAGTAAAAAAGGGAAATTTGGTTTGGTTTCTTGAAATGTGCACATGTAATTAATGCAACAATTCAAGCACAAGATAAGTTTCAGTCGCATCTATCCCAAACATCTGTTCCAATTTATAAAGATTGAGTTGTTCGCCAGTTATTATGTCAAGTTCAAACAATTGTCAGGAGCCCTGTTACAAATATACATTAAAATTGAGTGATTAAGTTCTACCAATCGTGTGAAGAAATTTATTAGTACGTGTAATAGGACCTTGTACAACTAACGCTTTTGTTATGGATTCATCGAAACTTCATAACCAATGATTTCAGTCCCCGGGTTTCAGTCAGTCCCAAATAAATATCTTGCAACTATCTTAATACTATTTACAGAGTGTCCGTCCATCCGTCCGCGCGCTATCGCGTTTGCGTCCGCGCGGTTCGCGTTCACGCAGTGCACTATCGCGTGCTCGCGGTGTGCTATCGCGGAGTATCAATGTGCGCGGAGTACAGTGCGCGCATCGGAAAGCATAACAGTGTGACTAACACTAACAGGTGCATCTCATCGGACCACTTGATAGGCCTATTTCTCCCGATTGATTTCATTACTTTAGTAACGGCCTATATCCACGTCCAGATACTAATTTCGGGTCCTCCAATGTGGTAGCAGGACAGGGCTTGGAAGAAGCGAATGATGGGTTTCAAGATTATGGGTAGGCCTACCTAACTACCGAAGTAGGCCTAAGCATCACAGCTACAAAACAAAGTATAATATTAAGCTTGAGAATCAGCCTTAAGCAAACTAAGAACAATTGACTAGATATTCTTAATATTGGAGTTATAAAACCACGGAGAGAGGAGGGGCACATATATTTTTGGTGGGTATGCTCCCCCTGAATTTTGAAGTGATGGATCTTAGAGAGCTGACGGCGTACCGGTGAAGGGGACTTTTGGAGTGCGATCATGTAAACGTCAAAATTAAGGGCAGGCTTTCTGGTTGCCAATTGCCTGAAAAAATAACCCAGAATGTGAGGAATGAGCAATTTAGGGGTATTTGACAGCTGAAAATATCAAAATGAATGGTGTTTCACTTCTCCAGAGTCTGTTTTGGTCAAAATTCAGCGGTCTTTGGGTAGCCGCGTGGTCCGAAAAATGTTGAGTGCGGCCCCCGGTATAAAAACGGAAGATGCCATTCGTGAGGCACTTGTGTTTATGTTTAAAAGGGATGTCATTCAACTCAAAAATGAATGTTTTCACAAAATTAAATCCCTTATCAAGATCAGAAAGATAGAAGGGTCATTCATCGGTAAGGTGCTTAATTGCAGTCCCACCACTTTGAGGAGTGATAACTAAAATACGAAACATGATTTCGAATGTTATTTTTTGCAGTTGTTTAGTATTGACCATGTTGACGTTCCTTTTATATATTAAAACATCAAAATATTAAAAGAAGTTCTTGTTTTCGAGAAAATTGCTTATATAGGGTGTCACAACCCCCAAAACCCCATGTCCCGATCATCATCAAAACGTTTGATGCTGATATCTTTTAGTGGATAACTTCAGCATCGTAAAAACACCGGGAATGACAAGTTATTGATTGTATATTGTAGGAAAAGGTATTGTTCCACATCTTTCATAGCCAGGAGTAAAAATAAGTTCACCCTTTATGTCTAAAAGTTTCTGTCCCGATGTCTGCGTCATCTACCGTCACGAAAATTTAGAAGCGCCTGGAGAAAAAGACTAATTTTGTAAGGTCATATATTTGACCCAGAGAGCACTTAGTCAATATGCAGTAAATTCATTTAGACATTTTCCCTCATGTTGGCGCAATTCATCAAAACTATAACCATTTCTTCATTCATACGGGTGGGTACCTTTATTAATCATCATCTCCGAACGCTTCTGATCACTAAAATGTTCGCATTATTTATTTAACTTTTGTCAAAATTACAACAGTTGTACGTTTATTTCTATTCACCTCCTTTATTGACCATGTGTAGGCCCATGTTATAGTTTTACCACTAGGGTCGTAAGTTTGTTCATTTCATAATATACCATGGCATATCCGTCAAAATTTGGGGACGGATATGACGTTCTGAGATGATTTTACTATGAGAGAATCATTTCCGTCACGTGACGGAGACGATACAGACATCATCTCCGTCACTCTCCAGATAATGCCCTGCTTTGACCAGTTTTGACCTTAAAACTGGTCAAATGGAAATGTAATGATATGTTGCATAATCTAGAAAACATTGAGAAAACGTTTTAAATGAAAAACAAAAAAATTTGAATGATCTATTAACAAGTCTTCCACGCTCTCTATTTCGATACCATTTCAAGTAATCAATTCATTCTCAAGTAGGCCCTATAATAATAGGCCTATTCATCCGTCCAAGAGTGCTTGACAAGTGCGGGCCGGCCGCCCTTTATATCCTCAAAACCAATGTTGCACAATTATAATTTACATAATTATACCATCATTTTCCATCATGAATGATCTGCAAATTTGTGGAATAGGCATGTCTGCCCTAATAATATATTCCATTTAATCAATTATGATTGATTTTCCGTGAACAATCATTTGTTAAAAGATAAACAAATACATTAGGCCTGATGACCCCCCCCCCCGCTTCCTTCATGAATATTTACATTCGTAAAACATCAATGCATGTAGGCTAAACAAACTTCAACGTTGTTTTAATACATTCAATCATGGAGGTATCAATATTATTATTAATTTAAGATGATAATAATATAAATGAATTAACCCTCGTAGGCCTATGATACAAATACACAGGCATGTCTTTTTTAAATACGGTTCTTGTTTATGCATGATGATAAATGATGGTGAATAGGACTAAATAAAGAAACAATAACATAGATATCTCTTAAAACATGTGAATACGCGTTAATTATTAGAATTATAATGATTATGAACAGGGTTATTTGAAAACGGGGAAACAAACAAGCAGGGCAAAATATTTAAGATCGTAATTTGTTATGGCAAATGATGGTGGACGAGCCTAATGACTGATTTGGTAGCCATGGTAGCGGAAAGCTATTTTTGTCATTTAACTATCTAGAACTGTTTTCTAAAAGCGCCCTCTCAATTTTGTCTGGCTAGCAAGGTTTGACAGCAATTAGGAAAATAATACATAAAAACAATTTTTAAAAGCCAGAAACCTATATTATGGAATTTTGTAACCATACATTCAATATTTGCTGGTTTGCACACCGATATGAAGATATAAAACTATGTAACACGCTTCTGAAGATGAGTACTTGCGAGCCATAGACCGCGAAATGACATTAAAAAATTTTAAAAAAAATTCTCAAGCGTTTCCTTTTGAAAATAATGATATATAACTAATTATAATTCTTCTTGATTTTACAAACCACACACGCTAATAATGATTTTGGGGTAAAATATGTTCAATTATGGATGTTACGGGGATTTGACTGCAAGTACGGATCGCGAAATGACACGATTTCACCCTATATTCGGGTTCCAAAATTCGATGTAAAAAAGCCTCATAAAATTTAAATTTATCAATTAATTCTGCTGAAACTTTCTTGAAATTGCCCCCAACGGTCATTTAAAGGTACCAAACTAAAAAAAACTGCATAAAATTAGCTGTAAAGAAAAATGCAACATTATTTTTGAACGTGCACAAATTGGGTCAAAATGTCGGGTCGACCTATATAGTCCCCAAGAGCGTCTATTTTGGAAGCTCGTAAAACGAAAAATATAGTCGGAAATTGGTGAAAGAATATTTGGGGGTACCGAAATAAGTGCCCGATAGACGTGTGAATGTTTTTTTTCTGTTAAATATAACCAAAACATGTTTTTCATATTTTTTGAAAATGGGATCGCGAAATGACAAATGGACATATAAACAGGCTCATTGCTTTTCACATAGCGTGTGGATCGCGAAATGGCAAGTTTTGCGGCTCTGCTAACCCACTCACCTGAGATCGCGAAATGACAATCAGGATAGAGAGAGAGAGAGAGAGAGAGAGAGAGGAGAGAGAGAGAGAGAGAGAGAGAGAGAGAGAGAGAGAGAGAGAGAGAGAGAGAGAGAGAGAGAGAGAGAGAGAGAGAGAGAGAGAGAGGAGGGGAGGGAGGGAGGAGAGAGATTGAGAAAGAAGAAATATTTACCAACATTATTCCGACTTGCATAGTTGCAAAGAGCGTCACCAGCCATTCCGAGTGACTCGCACCCCATATTGCTATAGTATCTCCCTTCTTGTAGCCCTTTGCAATGAGGGAGGAAGCAAACTGCTGACTCTGAAATGGTATCAAAATACAATACAATACAATACAATACAATACAAAACAATACATTTCAATATAATACAATACAATGCAATACACGTATGCACTATGAAGCACTCTTTAACATGTCGTTATGAATTTAACGTAACAAATTGAGAATTTTGAGCAAATTGGGTTCATGTTTGTTTCTGATTTAATATATTTGAGCTAATCGCAAATTAATGGTAAATCTTACTCGCTGGCGTCGATATCAATATTTCGAGTTGGAAAAATAGCACCAAACTTCGATTAATGAATTTTACAAAGAGACGAATCATTGCAGTACAAAACAGGTAGATCAAGTGTATAGTGCAGCGTCAACTCCCGGTTTTCCTATTAATATCTTGTTCTGATATATATATTTAACACCAATGTATACTCAGTAAACACAAAACGTTTTTAAAATGTTTTAAAGAAGTTATATCTTGGGTTTTGGTTTAGATAAAAACGTTGTAATAATATTAAATATCGGGTTATATAAAGGTCATGACAACGTTACAAAAATATTTTTAAAATGTTTTCAAAACGTTATTGTAAACTATTTCTTGCAAACATTTTTTGCCAAATTTTTAGTCAACATTTAAATAACATTATGTTAAAATATTTACAGTAGTAATCAATAATGTTTTTTAATGTTATGAAAATGTCTTATACCCTTTATATACCCTTTATACAATGTTTTCAAAACGTTATTGTAAACTATTTCTTGCAAACATTTTTTGCCAAATATTTTGCTTGTAAATTTAAAGATAAAAATCGTTATGTTATAGGACTCAAATGTTTCAAGTGCTTTTCGCAAAGAAATGTACATTTCTCATAGCTCCATTTTAAATATCCAGCGCCCTCTGTCTCAAAAAAGTGCACGGGCAAAGTTCTTTTAAATTGCAAGCGTTATTTTAACACTGTATATAATTATGTTAATCCTCTACCTCAAAAATGCTCGGGCAAAGTTCTTGTAAATTTCAAATACTATTCAACACTCCGTGCTAGTACATGTCAAGCTATGACTCAATTTCTTGCTTTTTGTAGAGAAATGAAAATTTCTCAATTATTTCAGCTCAATTTTAAATATTCAGCGCCCTCTACCTCAAAAAGTGCTCGGACCAAGTTATCGTAAATTTCAAATGTTATTCAATACTTCATCCTTGTACATATAAAGCTAAAAAATCGTTCTGTTACAGGACTCATTTTTTTGCTTTTTGGAAAGAAATGAAATTATCTCATATTTGTTCCATTTTGAATATTCAGCGCCCTCGACCTCAAAAAGTGCACGGGCAAGGTGCTTGTAATTTCAATCGTTATTCAATACTCCGTCCTTGATAAAATGAGTAATCTCATTTATTAGTATCTAATCCATCTGGTATAATATATCAAGCATAATATATCCGATATCCGATATCTAATATCCGTACAACATTAATGTGCTCGCCAGTCACGTAAACATTGCGCCCACTGCGTGCATGTCATAGCTAAACATCTCAAAAAAGTAATTAACCCCCCCATTAAATAATAGCCATTATTCAAAAATGGGCTATTGTATTACAAATCTGTAACATGTGTTGGAAGCAGAATTTATTTCTGCGCATTTTGACACTTTATTTGATACGATAGCTCAGAAAACAATAAAACACCGGTCAATATAATGTATTGAGGTCCAGACGTGACAGTTGCACTTACAACAATACAAAAACACTCAGATATCATTACATACATTGTCATTTTCAGTTTTAAACTCATGTAATTTAATGGTTTTTACAAATGTCTCTTGTAACTATTGTTGTAATGTTCATTTTCATATCAGTTAATATTGGGTGTGGCTTCCTTCTGCCTGAATAACTGCCAAGCACCTCCGCCTCATACTGTTTACAAGACGTCTGATGCGTCTGATGGTCTATTGCTGCCCATTCCCGTCTCAGAATTTGTTACAGTCCAATCAAAGTTGTTGTTGGCTTGATCCTCTTGTCTACCTGACACTTTAAATGTCCCAACAAATGCTCCAACATGTTCAGGTCTGGAGATTTGGCAGGCCGTAATATACGATTGATGCCTTCATGTTCCAGAAACTGGTTGGTTATCCTAGTCCTATGTGGAGTTGCATTAATATTGTCCATCAACATGAAGTCTCTTGGAATCTTGACATGTTCGAAAGGTGAGATGTTACGAAGATGACCAGCCTAACCTGATCTGACTTAACCGTTGAAATGACAACTTGGCGGGGCATTTAAAAATGTGTTAACTCTTCATGTTTCAACTAGGGATTAAGTGAATATTGACCAATGATAAGAATAATGACAATTGATATTGATTTTCCCGGCATTTTGACCCCCAAATGCATGAAACAAAACGAACATATTCATGAGAGCCGAGCAGATTTTCCTTCATTAAACTGAATACGTATCAATAGAATTTACTGCAACTTTCAAATCTTGGGTTACATTGATTTAAATGTACACTGCGGCGTCAATACTTAGACAATTGCTTCAAATGAGGTGTTAAAATGAGCAGAAATAAATTTTGCTTCCAAAGCATTTAACAGATTTGTAATACAATTGCCCGTTTTTGAGAAATGATCATTATTTAAGTGGTGTCAGTTACTTTTTTGAGATCTTCATATCATTACATTATGAGTACTTTTTCAGCTTCAGCTTTAGGGAGTGTTCATAAATACTTTGGTGAGGGGGGGTGGCTGGAAAATATTTAGGGGTCATAATATTTAAGGAGTTCTGAATAGGGGGTTAAAAAGCTTTGGGTGTATGAACAGGGGGTGGGGGGGGGTGTTAAAACTTTAGCAACATTAGTCCTGAAGCAAAACATATAAAATAGCCTGAAATTTTCCAGTATTAAAAACCAGAATAAAAGTTCATTCCAGATAAGGGTAATTGAACAGGTCCTTTATGTAAAGTCTGCACAAAAAGTAACGCAGCTGTTATAAATACGCTTAGAGCTTCAAAACTAATGATTATTTTCACAATATTTTTGCATAGATAGAAGGATTATTTATTTACGCGCATTTTAATACCCAGTTTGTCAAATGTCGTTCAATATTAACAGCACAGTAGTGCTTTTAAAGAAAAATACTCGCATTTCAAAGTTGCCGTTTACAGCGATCAATGGTTATTATGCAAGCACTGTAGCACGCAAAGCCCGCCATTATCTTCGCGCTTATGCTGCAACTTTGAAATTCGGGTATTTTTCAAAACACTGCTGTGTTGATAATATTGAACGAAACTGGACAAATGGGGTATCGAAATGCGCGTAAATTAATCATCATTCGTTTTATGTTGAAATATTGGGAAAACATTTTTTTAGTTCTGAAGCTATGGGCGTATTTATAACAGCTGCGTTACTTTTTGTGCAGACTTTATTTTGATAAGTCATTCAATAGTCAAAGATATATAGTATGAAGTGTTAAAAATTATCTTGTTGTCTATAACTTAATTTTGAGGTTTGTGTCAGTTCCTTCTGGTCTGCTCTTTTAATCAGTAAAAAAGTGCAATATCTTTGTTCTTCTTTAGTGTTGACAATTTTTACAATAATGTTTCATGCAGTACAGATTATTAATTTATTATCACTGATACATACAACTAAATCATGTTGCATTAAAATCATAGGCAGAGGAAGCTTGGAGAACTGGTGGGTACACATTTCCACCTTTTTTTTCCATGGGGGACATCCCCCTAAAAATCCTAGTAGGAGAAAATAAACAATAATTGTCCTAAGATGCAATTTTTTTAGCACATCAAAAAGCATCGTGTTTTGGGCCCAAATAGGGTAAAATCACGCGAACTGTCCCACCAAATTGCAAAACACATCATTTCGGCAGTAAAGTATAGCCAGGGGCAGAGGGGTGGAAGTGCCCCCCATGACAAAGATGAAAGAAAAAGTCCTCCTGACAAAAAATGAAAGATAACATGTGGAGGGTAAAGGAAAAGAAAAGGGACAAGGAGCCCCGGCAAGGAGCCCTTTTCCACCCAAATTCACCCCGATCATGGAACAAAATAGTTTAAGTACAAAACGTTTGCGCGCTGTGAGCGCACATTATCACAATAAAGGCATTTTCATCCCCATCATGGGCGAAAAATTTTTGCACGCTACTCGCACATATCATCCCAATAAAGCCTTTTCTGGAAGCGCAAATACATGAAATGCTCAAATAGAGTCTCTCTAAAAACAAAACCAGTATATGTATTTGCAACTGCAATTTTTTTTTGTCAACTGTGCCCCTGAAATTGTATTTGCCCCCCCAAGTTCCAGTAAAACCAAAAAAATATACTCGTCCCCGCCCCCCTAAATTTCAATGCTTTCGTCGCCACTGATTCCAGTCATAAATGAATGGTTTTTTTAAATACCGGGTTGCATAAAACATACTTTACAAAATGATAAAACAATTCCACAATTTCATATATTTTATATCAATGACATGGACATACAATTCCATTGCACATCAATACAAATGTTAGTATCATTAATTTGTTTCCCCCTGTCCTTTGATTGGTAGGCTACATTAAAATGAGGGGGGGGGGGGTCAAAATAGTTTTTAACCTAATATGAGGAGGTCAAAAAGTTTAGGTTCATTAAGAGGGGGTCAAAAAAGTTTGGGGTTTACGAAGAGGGGGGTTAAAATAATTTCGACATGAAAATAAAAATCCAGCGGCCCCCAACAAAGTATTTATAAACACTCCCTTAAGAGTCAATTTGCACGTATCCTGATGAAAAAAGGGGAAAAATTGCATAACGCACCTCACAACTAATGACATCTGACTAGACTTATTCAAAGCAGGATCACAGGAAGACTACCAGACTCTAAATATCAGCAAGATTTTTTATTCAGTTATATTTTGTTTCTCCACAAGTCATTGGTTTCAATGTCTTTGTTACATTAGGATACCTTTAAGTCGTTTGAGCCGTCGAATCAGTCTTCTGATTCTTATAACGCTCTTTCAAAATACTACTGGTGCCAGACGCTTGCGCTGATCTCGATCAAACTTGGTTAAAAGAAACATTGACGAAAGCTCTTTTTGAATCGTATAAATATATGGGTCAAAGGTCGTGTAGTGGTTATTCTTTCAAAACCTTTCATTATTATTTCAAAATCATGATTCCTATAAACCTTGTACACATTTTAAACGACCATAATATTATTATTCTACGGAATATTTTAGAAATATATTAAAAAATATGGCGGAAGAATAAAAACTTAAGAAACAAAAACAAAACAAAAACATATTCTATCAATAATAATGTATCTTTTTCCCCAAATTATTTATCTACGGTGACGTGACGTGGCAAATAATCTTCTAAATAATAATAAGTCCAAGCAGTAAATTGATTTTAACAATTTGTTAATTCGCAATATCTCAAGTATTTTATCGTGATCGGCATACCCGGTATTGTTTGCAACAGGACGTTAAAAATTTGACACGAATTAAACATGGAAGTATATACATGTACACAATTCTACATACATTACATACCTGTTCTTTCATTTGTTTGAAAGTAATCCTCTCTTTGTCGACATAAAACACATACATTTCTTTATCTGCATACGATTCCGCCATTTTGTATAACTGTTGTCCGACGGACATCCCACTAAAAGGCTGCTTACGAGGAACATTAAGGTAACTTTTCGACAATTTTTCTGTCTCCATTGTTGTCATTTCTGCTGCTTCAAAATGTAGACCAGCCTATACTCTGTAGCATCTACTTGCTGCCAGTGCAGAAGCGCATTATTAAACCTCATTACATATCAAAATGTTTTAGCTGTGAAAGCCCCTTTACAAACTGCGACTTATTACTTATTTCACTGTTTATGATCACAAGATCAAATCGAAATCGAGGTCACTCTCACACAAAAGTGCTACCCACCCGCGTCCGACCAACTCTGAAATGCATCCTTTATTGGGAATTTTCACATAACCAAATTACACCCCTTAATGGCGAAACACATGAAGACCTGAGCGCAAGAATACCGTAAGTCCACTTGGCCCCTCAACATGTATGCACTAAAGTGACGTGAACCTAGACCAATGACTTTGACTCGCGTAGTGAAGCCGACACTGCTTAGCAACGAATTTGACAAGGACGCACACCCGGACGCAAACAACCAGACATGTTCGCGTCTATGGAACATGTTGCATTTGATGCGGCGATAACGGCTCATACAAATTTCCACCTCAGGTGATATCACCTCAGGTGATTTGGCATATTACTTAGCCAAAATAACAACTAACTCTGCTGTGTTAATAATGTGCAGGCGGCTATGACGTACCTTCTGCTTAAGTTTTTGAAGAGTCATATTTTCTGTTTTATTAGGGGTGGTGCAATAATTATGTGTAGGGGGGTGAATTATAGGGGAAAAGATTTTTGGCAGGCCAGAAGGGGGCAAGCATTTTTGGCAGGTCAAAGGGGGGTCAGGCGATTTTTGGCAGGTCGAAAGGGGGCAAGCAATTTTTGGCACAAATATTTTGAGTACCGTTTCTACATTACGCCCTAAAAAGGCATAGGAAAACGTTAGGAACACATTCAAATATGCAAAATTTCCTGCTCGCTGCAATCGCATTATATGATAAGACAATTTAAGGTTTTAAATTCGGGTTCCCAAAAATCTTGCATGTGTAAGGGGGGGAGATTTTTGGCACGTCAAAAGGGGGGCAGGGGCAAAGGTTTTTGGCACGTCGAAAGGGGGGCAAAGAAGTTTTGGCATAGCCAAAGGGGGGGGGGGGACAAGCGTTTTTTGAGAGACCATTTTGAGAATTCACCCCAGGGGTACACATAATTATTGCACCACCCCTTATTATGTCCCCGGAATTTTAACCGTTTATGGTATCATGCTTGACACACCTTGAGTGAAGCACAAAGCATAATTTATCGAAGATAATAATGATATCAACATTATGGTCTGTTCTATATCTTTAAGATATATTATTAAGAATAATTACCACCCCACTAGCTAGGTCAATGGTGAAATATTATATAGATGGTCCATGGTCTCATAAACAACAATCACAGCATTGATCACGCTGAGCGAACTATGTATGTTCTTGACCTCGAGAGCGAACTATGTATGTTCTTGACCTCGAGAAATTTACTTAGAGGCTAATCAGCGCCACTACATAGTATCCTGCTGTTTGCATTGAAAGGGCATCAACGGTCGAGAGCAGGACATTCAACTCCATCAGTTCATCATTGTAGCCCTCCTGATGAGGATGCGTGTTGAGGTAACTATGTCAATATATGTTTGTGTTGAACGACAGTTTAAATCTACTTTGCTTGGTTAATAATGTTATTAGTTGGTCTATGGTATCATTCTATTTAGGCTCATGTTACCAGTCTTTCCTTTTTGAATCTTCAGTATAGACGAATCCAATTTCACGCATTCCTACACCTCAATGGCAACCATAGCCGGGTCCCCGTGGGCTCCATCTCCCCTAAAATGTGAAATGATTCGGCCTTGGACGGCATTTTACATGTGCTGCACGATATAGGGACAGGAAAATTTGCTCCGTTTACAAACAAAGCACTCAAACACAGCAAATGTCGCCCTCATCGGTTCGAGTGTCTGACGACCATCACTTCGAACCATTACATCCGCGTAACGTTGTTGATGTACGATGCCTGGACATGGACTCGACTGTGCCTCCACCATTCCAAATATTTTCACCTGCTACGATACGTTTCAGAACTTCATATTTTGGATTAGGCCTTCAATACGTTTCAGATTTACAACATTTGGATAGTGCTCTACTTATTAGGCCTACATTGTACTGATGTAGTACTACTGAACTAGAAGAAGCAGGCCTACATATTTACAAGTATATAGCGAGGTATGTGCATGTATCACCCTTGTATGTTTTATTTATATGAGTGTGTGTTTACGTGCCTCATTAAGTTAGTCCGGCTCATGCTCGTGGTCATAGAACTCCAAAACCTTTGTTTTTCATTTGACTTAAAGAATAGGGCACTTTATTTGTTACTGATTTAGAGGTAAGTAATAATGTTCTTAATTTTAGGTAATTTGTGAATAAGATAATATTTCAAAACACTGAAAGTCGGGGAACTTTTTCAGGTAGGGCTGTGCAGAAATGAAACAGTTTGAACTTCACTTGAACCACACATATTGGTAACACAGTTGCTACTCTGTGATATAAAGATGATAACTTTTAACTAGAAAGTGTTACCATGGTTACCAAGCATTGGTTGCCAACAATGTTTATAGGAGAAGGTTCAGAGATCACATCTTTTTCAACTACACCAAGTATACCAGTACTACCACTACCAGGACAATATATTATTTGTATTTTTGCTCATGTCATGTTCTCTGAAAAACATAAGGTGCGAAATAAATAAAAGCAAGACCGTATCTTGTCAAGCATGATACGGGGAACATGAAAACAAATATAAGGGAGCATGTCTCCCACTACAAAATTAATTAATTATTTAATTAAAATTAGGAAAATTTGCTCCGTTTACAAACAAAGCACTCAAACACAGCAAATGTCGCCCTCATCGGTTCGAGTGTCTGACGACCATCACTTCGAACCATTACATCCGCGTAACGTTGTTGATGTACGATGCCTGGACATGGACTCGACTGTGCCTCCACCATTCCAAATATTTTCACCTGCTACGATACGTTTCAGAACTTCATATTTTGGATTAGGCCTTCAATACGTTTCAGATTTACAAAATTTGGATAGTGCTCTACTTATTAGGCCTACATTGTACTGATGTAGTACTACTGAACTAGAAGAAGCAGGCCTACATATTTACAAGTATATAGCGAGGTATGTGAATGTATCACCCTTGTATGTTTTATTTATATGAGTGTGTGTTTACGTGCCTCATTAAGTTAGTCCGGCTCATGCTCGTAGTCATAGAACTCCAAAACCTTTGTTTTTCATTTGACTTAAAGAATAGGGCACTTTATTTGTTACTGATTTAGAGGTAAGTAATAATGTTCTTAATTTTAGGTAATTTGTGAATAAAATAATATTTCAAAACACTGAAAGTCGGGGAACTTTTTCAGGTAGGGCTGTGCAGAAATGAAACAGTTTGAACTTCACTTGAACCACACATATTGGTAACACAGTTGCTACTCTGTGATATAAAGATGATAACTTTTAACTAGAAAGTGTTACCATGGTTACCAAGCATTGGTTGCCAACAATGTTTATAGGAGAAGGTTCAGAGATCAAATCTTTTTCAACTACACCAAGTATACCAGTACTACCACTACCAGGACAATATATTATTTGTATTTTTGCTCATGTCATGTTCTCTGAAAAACATAAGGTGCGAAATAAATAAAAAGCAAGACCGTATCTTGTCAAGCATGATACGGGGAACATGAAAACAAATATAAGGGAGCATGTCTCCCACTACAAAATTAATTAATTATTTAATTAAAATTAAAATAAAGAAAAACACAAGGGGCGAAATAAATAAAAGCTAGACCATATCTTGTCAAGCATGATACGAGGAATATGGAAAAAATATAAGAGAGCATACCCCCACTACAACATTAATTAATTATTGAACTAAAAATAAAATAAAGAAAAACATAAGAAGCGAAATAAATAAAAAGTAAGACCTCATCTTGTCAAGCATGATACGAGGAACATGAAAACAAATATAAGGGAGCATGTCCCCACTACAAAATTAATTATTTAATTGTTTAATTAAAAATAAAATAAAGAACAACATAAGGGCCGAAATAAATGAAAAGGCAAGACCTTATCTTGTCAAGCATGATACGAGGAACATGAAAAAACATAATGGAGCATAACTCCACAACAAAATTAATCAATAAATCATTTAAAATTGATTAATTAATCATTTAATTAAAAAATGAAATAAAGAAAAACACAAGGGCCGAAATAAATAAAAAGCAAGACCTTATCTTGACAAGCATGATACGAGGAACATGAACAAAAATATAACATGAGGGCCGAAATATTTTTTTAAAGCAAAACTTGATCTTGTGAAGCATGATACGATTACGAGGAACATGAAAACAAATATAAGGAAGCATATCCCCACCACAAAATCAATTAATAATTTAATAAAAAAATAAAAAATAAGGGCGCAATAAATAAAAAGCAAGACCTTATCTTGTCAAGCATGACACGAGGAACATAAAAAAACAACAACAATGGAGCATACCCCACTACAAAATTAATTAATCATTTTAATAATTAAAAAATAAAATAAAGAAAAAACACAAAGGGCGAAATGAATAAAAAGCAAGCTCTTATCTTGTCAAGCATGATACGAGGAACATGATAAAAATATAATGGAGCATACCCCACTACAAAATTAATTAATCAATTAATCATTTAATTAAAAAAATAAAGAAAGAAAAACACAAGGGCGAAATAAATAAAAAGCAAGACCTTATCTTGTCAAGCATGATACGAGTAACATGAAAAAATATAATGGCGCATACCCCACTACAAAATTAATTACTTATTTAATAAAGAAAAACATAAGGGGCGAAATAAATGAAAAGCAAGACATTATCTTGTCAAGCATGATACGAGGAACATGAAAAAACAATATAAGGGAGCATCCCCCAATAATTTTCTTCCCCTCAGTTTCCCCCCCACACTTTTGATGCAAAAAACCCCCAAAATTACGGGGTTTTATTTTGCGCAAAATGTGTCGATTTTGCCCCCCCCCCCCTTGAAATTCACCTTTCTCCCCAATGCCCACTCCGAAAAAAAAATTCCTGGCCACTGCATTAGTTACTAAATTACTAAGGCAAATACGCCGTTGAACTATTGTTATTTTCTGGGCAACATTGTTGTCATGCATACACTGTGGTTGTCATATTTTGAGGAGTAAGTTGGCAAGTAAGCAAAGCGATTCAAAGATAGAGGAGAAAGTCGTTGATATTGCTGCGATTTTGGAAGTAAATAATAAGATATTTCGCTATATAGAGCGTATTCTAATGTGGAGCACCTCGCCGCAACCCTTTTATGTAGACGTTTATGTGGTTTTAACCCTAGAACTATAAAAATCTTTGATCATCCTGGTAAATAAATAGATAAATAAATAAATTAATTAATTAAATAATTAAGTCATTAAAGGAGTATTTCGTGATCCTAGCATCCTATTTTTATGACATTTTTCAGTAGATATCCACAAAAAAGGCTTTTTTCCCAAAATTTCAGTTGATTCCGATTTTGCGTTTGCGAGTTATGCACGATTATGTGTATTACACTGCCCCATAGACAAATGTGTTGTAATTTCTTTCTGGCACACCAGAACGAAATTCAAATTTCACGATATCTTTGCTAAACGACCCAGCAAACACAAAAACGTTTTTAAAACGTTTTAAGTAAGTTATATTTTGGCTTTTGGTTTAGGTAAAAACGTTTTAATAACATTAAAATGTCGGGTTATATAAAGGTCATGATAACGTTTTAAAACGTTTTGTATGAAAACACATTACAAAAAATATTTTTAAATGTAAACTATTTTTACAAACATTTTTGCCAAATATTGTGTCAATACTTAAATAACATTATGTTAAAATGTTTGAACCCAGCAAAACTTTTTAATAACATTTAAATGTCGGGTTATATAAAGGTTATGAAAACGTTTTTAAAACGTTATTGAAAATATTTTTTGTAAACATTTTTCGCAAAATATTTTTTCAACTCCCAAAATAACATTCTGTTTAGAATGTTTTGTATCAAGTTTTCATGAATGTTTTTGGACTGTTATTAAAACGTTTTTATACCCTTTATATAACCCGACATTTAAACGTTTTCTGTAAAACATTTTGGTTTGCTGAGCAGTAGATTATCAAAAATGTTTTTTAAGGTTATGAAAACGTTTTATACTCTTAATATACCCTTTATATAACCCGACATTTAAACGTTTTCTGACAACCTTTTATAACCTTTTGCGAATGATGTCGAAAACGTTTTGTGTTTGCTGGGGAATTAATCTGCAAGAATTTTGTTGGTACATAAACATCATGTAGCCAGAGGTTTCCAGTGATATAAAAATCTCAACTTTTTAAAGAAAAGTGGGGGATGATGCTGTGGATCACGAAATGCCCTTTAAATACATTAATTAATTAATTAATTAATTAAATAATTAATATTTATCAATCAATTTTCATTCACTATTTTGGATACCATCAGGATAGCAGAAGTATAGCAAACCTACCATAATTAGATTTCACAATAGAATCAAAGGTATTTAATTTCTTTTATTAGTGGTGGGTTAGGGGTGGTGCAATAATTATGTGTACCCCTGGGGGGGTGAATTCTCAAAATGGTCTGCCAAAAATCGCTTGCCCCCCCTTTGGCCGTGCCAAAAAACCTTTGCCCCCCCTTTCGACGTGCCAAAAAACCTTTGCCCCCCCTTTGACGTGCCAAAAAATCTTTGCCCCCCCTTACACATGCAAGATTTTGGGGAACCCGAATTTAAAACCTTAAATTGTCTTAACATAAAATGCGAGCGCAGCGAGCAGGAAATTTTGCATATTTGAATGTGTTCGTAACGTTTTCCTACGCCTTTTTAGGGCGTAATATAGAAACGGTGCCCAAAATATCTGTGCCAAAAATTGCTTGCCCCCCCTTTCGACCTGCCAAAAATCGCTTGACCCCCCTTTCGACCTGCCAAAAATGCTTGCCCCCTTTTGGCCTGCCAAAAATCTTTGCCCCCCTAAGATTCAACCCCGGGGTACACATAATTATTGCACCACCCTTAAAGAATGATGATGCTTCAAATTTCTCAGGGAACCAGCTTAGTTGATGCAGTATGATCTCCTGAGCATTTTGACATCTTTTTCATCCAAATCGGCCAAAAAAGAAGGTGCCGGCCAAAACAAGTATTTGGACAGGGGGTTTGAAAATCAATATTTTCATCAACAATCATTATTATATGCCTGATTCTTTTTGGTATTGATTTGTATGTAATTGATGTTTAGAATTCCATTTCTGAAAGTTGCATAAAAATTGGAGTTGTCGTTTTCTTAAAATGGCCATTTTACGTCCAAATAAGGATATGAGGGCGCTTCGCATTTAACTTGCAAACGATCTTTAAAACCAAAATTTGAATGGCGTATGTATGAAGATAATAGAGACCTTGCGAAATGAAGTTACTTTAACTTTAACTTTAACGTCTAGAGGATTATAGAGGATTATGTATTCAAAACCACCTTCTCTAATCATAGGTAGTACCTGCTCAAGAAATTTGTGCGATTTACATTGTACATGTACCGTTTGATTTTGGCAGACATTTGAATATTTCATAGAACGCTGCTATTCAACTGTGCAGGGGTCAATGCACTTTAAACTGTGTACGTTTCAATGGAAGGCTGCCTGAGAATACAAAAAATGGTGCCACGGTCAAACGAAAAGATATATAATGCCCAAATTTCTTGAGGATGTACCACATGTGATTATCTTCATACTGACATCAATAAAATTTCATGTGAAAAGAATGCAAAGCGCCCTCACATCCTTATTTGGACGTAAAACGGCCATTTTAAGAAAACGACAACTCCAATTTTTATGCAACTTTCAAAAATGGAATTCTAGACATCAATTACCTGCAAAACAACACCAACTTTAACAGAATTAGGCATAAAATAATGATTATTGATAAAAATATTGATTTTCAGACCCCCTCTGTCCAAATACTTGTTTTGGCCGGCACCTTCTCATTTTTTGGCCGATTCGGATGAAAAAGGTGTCAAATTGCTCAGGAGATCATGCCGCATCAAATAAGCTGGTTCCCTAAGAAATTTGAAACATCACCCTTTTTAAACTTAAGGCTGTTTAACCTACCCCTACTTTTATGCCTTATACTTGTGACAATTGCATTCTAGTACACTAAGTAATAATTTGAATCTACAAAGAATTTCATGTATGGGGACACATGTTTTTAAAACTCAATATCTTATACTGCCCTCCCATGACAAAAGGAAGTATGGGACAAATTGATGTTATTGAGATATGGGGCAAAAAACCAGATTTTCCTTGATTTATTAAATATTTTACGTAATATTCATACTATATGGTGTGCTGGTATGTTAAATCAGTGTACCTTATCAACTAGTATCAATTTCCTTAAAACAATGATTAATTATTTACATAAAATTATCACAAATTTCCAATTGTATGTCCCATACTTCCTTTTGTGGTGGTTTTTCGCCAAATGCCCTATACTTTGTGTGTACAAATCTAAGGAAGCAAGTATTATTTTTTCGATTTACCTACTTTTTGAAGATATAACTTAGCCAAACTTTTATTAAACAAAAAGATAGGGGTATAAACAGTTAATTTAAGCCAAAAAAGGCATTTTGAAAAAAATGTCCCATACTTCCTTTTGTCATGGGAGGGCAGTATATCTCTAAACACACACACTTTTTTATTTAAATTATCGTATTCAGGATCTTCCTACGATTCAAGAATTAACAATATGGAAGTTGTGTGCCAAATAAATATTCCCTGTACATAACTGGATACCAGCACATAAATACGTTATTCTTACCCGATAACGGCAGATCTATGCTGTCCTAATACGAGATGACCTGGATGGGGATTTTATTTTTTAAGTATATTTCCCGAATCCTGGGAAATTATATGCTTAACATACATGTACATGCTGTTGATTGCATTGCCAACTCACTTGGTTTATGCAAGTTCAGGAAATTGAATACATGAATCCAAAACCCACCCAAGTCCATGGGAAGTGATTTTGAGAAAAAACTGTATCATTTTAATGCCTTCAGTTAGATTTACCTGGTCAATATGGTAAGTTGTACGTGCAAATGGGTGAGTTAAACTGTATTAGGTATGACGATTAGCATTTCAGGGACTTCGTGGGGTTCATTTTAAATTCTGGACTTCTGGGTGTTTTTTTTAATCATATACAAAGACAATAATGTTGGAATGAGATTACCACTAGTAAGATAATACAAAATAAAGCACACAGTTATGTATAATGTTGATAAGCATTCTGCCATGTAATATAAACCACACACTTTCCTTGATTAACCCCATTTTTTTTCAAAAGTCACTCTCCAGCAATGAATGTGTTACAAGTGGACTTTTATACATACTGGATTTCAATCAGTGTGTTACAAGACTCAAATCATGGACTTGGGCTGATTCTTTCATACATGCTATTTTTCACATGCTCAATAGACACAGAGGATGAATTTGAGTTGTTCTTTCATACATACAGGCCTATGTATAGCAACACTTTCCCATGCTCAACTCAATTTGGCCAAAGTATGGACTTGGGTGGCTTTTGTATTCATATATTCAATTACATAATGTCACAAAATGCTACACACACCAATCGTACCCCTTTTGCACAGCAAACGGTTAATGCATCACAGAAGGCTGGACAGAAAAGTAATTGCACATGGTATTATGCCCGCAAAACTATAATATTTTTGCCAAACATAAATCAATTTTGGGACATTGTCACAAAATATCATTTCAAAAATAACTGCTCTCCGTTTAGGTGAAATTTGTAGAAATTTGTAACATTTTCTAAAAATACACATATGTATTTAAAAAGGGGGCATAGTCGCCATTAATATACAAGTGGCCGCGACAGAGACTCATGAGAAATGGTCATTTGGAATTAGTAGGCCTATATGTGGTCTTTGCAGGGGGTTGCGTGGTTGATCCTCTTTAAATGAGTTGGGTTAACTTACCCCCCCAAGAAAATTTCAATTTAACCCCGTATAGTAACCTCCAATAATGTAAACCACTGCACCACCGCATAGTATAAAGTTAACAATTAGCCCGGTAAACACATAATGTTACCTTTATTTTCCGCGCAATTATCAGAGAAACACATGACCAAAATAATGATCACGGATTTTGTCTGCGCCCCCTCAAACAAATGACCCTGATACACGACTGAACATGTAAAATACTTGTACCGCATAAAGGATTTTTATCAGGGGCGTAGCAAGAGCATCGGGGGGCCAATGGACAAGGAGCAGTTCGGGGTCCTTTTAACATATCTTCTATCAGCCCTAAGTCCTATCGATGGCCCATCTTAATAGCCCAAGTCCAGCTCAAAGAATAAGGGCTGTATCACGATACAGATATTTTTCAAAATAAATAATACCATCACACAAGAGTCAAGACTTATTCTTCTGACATGTCTAACACAATTATAAAACAAGATTTTCATGTATTTGTATTTTTATTATTTCCGGTTTGGTGCTTTGTTTGGAAATACAGCATGAAATGTCAAATTCTTATGTTTCCTATTATAGTGCTCCATTTCGGTGCTTTGTTTGCAAAAACGACATGGAATTTTGAATTCTTATGTTATGTATTATAGTGCTCCGTTTTGGTGCTTTGTTTGGAAATACAGCAGGCCACGCGTTTTGAACTCGCCAACTTACGCTTTTCCAAATCGAGACTCGTTCAAAGTGTTATATCTCTGCTTAAACAAAAGGTATTGTAGTGTGTTTGATGTCATTTTGTAGCTAAATGAATGACCTAACAGACCTCCAAAGGAGAATTGTTTATCAGCTAAGATAGTGGAGTTATAATTTTTTGAGTTCAGAATGGCCGAGGTGGTTGTTGTGGCGGTGGCGGTTGTGGTGGTGGCGGTATGTACAAAGTCTATGAGAAATATAGATTTTGTGTGTGCACGTTGAATCAACTGGTCATATCTTTGCATCCATATGGGCTACAGGCATGGTTAAGAGCTCTTGTGAAAGGTTATTAATTATGCTAATTGTTTTTAATCATTTTGAACTCTTTATGATTGGTTTAGTCTATAAAATACACTTTTACGTACAAAACTACCCGTTTTCATATTAAACACTGTAGTAAGCAATGCGAAAGTCTTCAAAATCTAAAAGTTGCTGTAAATATTTAATTACTTGTCCTATCATAGTCAAAGTATACATTTTCTGAGAGGAAATTTGACGAGGAATCTAAATATGGACTTACTTTTTCTGTATGGGTTAGGGTAAAATGTTTCAGTTCAAAATATGTTGAATTGTAAAAAAAATTGAATATATTTTGGGACACCCTGTATTCTGAGATTACAAAACAGCTGTGATTTTTTTCCCCAGTCAATAGGATCCCCCTAACCTTTAACCAAATCAATGTTGTTTACTTTCAGTTTATAACTGCAAGTTAGGCAATGCATTAAGTGACCCATTCTTTATTTGGAATTTTTTTTATTCCACCCTGTATAACTTCAAGGTCACCCTGTACAATGAGTTGAAATGTGTATATTTGAATTGCTTAAATATATACTTTTGCTAGTTTAGGGTTGATAGTTGTGTAGATATTCTAATTTGAAACTTGATTGGTGTAAAAATTCATAATATTTGTGATGTAACGCTAAGGGTGGCGAGTTCAAAACACACGGCCAGCATGACATTTCTAATTCTATGTTTCCTATTATAGTGCTCCGTTTTGATGCTTTGTTTGCAAATACGGCATGGGATTTTTTAAATTCTTATGTTATCTATTATATTGCTCCGTTTTGGTGCTTTGTTTGGTAATACAGCATGAAATTTCTAATTCTTATGTTTCCTATTATAGTGCTCCGTTCTGGTGCTTTGTTTGCAAATACGGCACGGGATTTTTTTAATTCTTATGTTATCTATTATATTGCTCCGTTTTGGTGCTTTGTTTGGAAATACAGCATGAAATTTCTAATTCTTTTGTTTCCTATTATAGTGCTCCGTTTTGGTGCTTTGTTTGCAAATACGGCATGGAATTTTTAATTTTATGTTATCTATTATAGTGCTCCGTTTTGGTGCTTTGTTTGGAAATACAGCATGAAATTTTTAATTCTTATGTTTCCTATTATAGTGCTCCGTTTTGGTGCTTTGTTTGCAAATACGGCATGGGATTTTTTTAATTCTTATGTTATCTATTATATTGCTCCGTTTTGGTCCGCTGTGATAGTGAACAATTAGTGCTTTGTTTGGAAATACAGCATGAAATTTCTAATTCTTGTGTTTCCTATTATAGTGCTCCGTTTTGGTGCTTTGTTTGCAAATACGGCATGGAATTTTTAAATCTTATGTTATCTATTATAGTGCTCCGTTTTGGTGCTTTGTTTGGAAATACAGCGTGAAATTTCTAATTTTATGTTTCCTATTATAGTGCTCCGTTTTGGTGCTTTGTTTGCAAATACGGCATGGAATTTTTAATTTTATGTTATCTATTATAGTGCTCCGTTTTGGTGCTTTGTTTGGAAATACAGCAAGAAATTTCTAATTCTTATGATTCCTATTATAGTGCTCCGTTTTGGTGCTTTGTTTGCAAATACGGCATGGGATTTTTAATATTTATGTTATCTATTGTAGTGCTCCGTTTTGGTGCTTTGTTTGGAAATACAGCATGAAATTTCTAATTTTATGTTTCCTATTATAGTGCTCCGTTTTGGTGCTTTGTTTGCAAATACGGCATGGGATTTTTTTAAATTTTTATGTTATCTATTATATTGCTCCGTTTTGGTGCTTTGTTTGGAAATACAGCATGAAATTTCTTATTCTTATGTTTCCTATTATAGTGCTCCGTTCTGGTGCTTTGTTTGCAAATACGGCACGGGAGTTTTTTTTATTTTTATGTTATCTATTATATTGCTCCGTTTTGGTACTTTGTTTGGAAATACAGCATGAAATTTCTAATTCTTATGTTTCCTATTATAGTGCTCCGTTTTGGTGCTTTGTTTGCAAATATGGCACGGGATTTTTTTAATTCTTATGTTATCTATTATATTGCTCCGTTTTGGTGCTTTGTTTGGAAATACAGCAAGAAATTTCTAATTCTTATGTTTCCTATTATAGTGCTCCGTTTTGGTGCTTTGTTTGCAAATACGGCATGGAATTTTTAATTTTATGTTATCTATTATAGTGCTCCGTTTTGGTGCTTTGTTTGAAAATACAGCATGAAATTTCTAATTCTTATGTTTCCTATTATAGTGCTCCGTTTTGGTGCTTTGTTTGCAAATACGGCATGGGATTTTTTTAAATTCTTATGTTATCTATTATATTGCTCCGTTTTGGTGCTTTGTTTGGAAATACAGCATGAAATTTCTAATTTTTATGTTTCCTATTATAGTGCTCCGTTTTGGTGCTTTGTTTGCAAATACGGCATGGGATTTTTTTTAAATTCTTATGTTATCTATTATATTGCTCCGTTTTGGTGCTTTGTTTGGAAATACAGCATGAAATTTCTAATTTTATGTTTCCTATTATAGTGCTCCGTTTTGGTGCTTTGTTTGCAAATACGGCATGGAATTTTTAATTTTATGTTATCTATTATAGTGCTCCGTTTTGGTGCTTTGTTTGGAAATACAGCATGAAATTTCTAATTCTTATGTTTCCTATTATAGTGCTCCGTTTTGGTGCTTTGTTTGCAAATACGGCATGGAATTTTTTATTCTTATGTTATCTATTATAGTGCTCCGTTTTGGTGCTTTGTTTGGAAATACAGCATGAAATTTCTAATTCTTATGTTTCCTATTATAGTGCTCCGTTTTGGTGCTTTGTTTGCAAATACAGCATGAAATTTCTAATTCTTATGTTTCCTATTATAGTGCTCCGTTTTGGTGCTTTGTTTCCAAATACGGCATGGAATTTTTAATTCTTATGTTATCTATTATATTGTTCCGTTTTGGTGCTTTGTTTGGAAATACAGCATGAAATTTCTAATTCTTATGTTTCCTATTATAGTGCTCCGTTTTGGTGCTTTGTTTGCAAATACGGCACGGGATTTTTAAATTCTTATGTTATCTATTATATTGCTCCGTTTTGGTGCTTTGTTTGGAAATACAGCAAGAAATTTCTAATTCTTATGTTTCCTATTATAGTGCTCCGTTTTGGTGCTTTGTTTGCAAATACGGCATGGAATTTTTAATTCTTATGTTATCTATTATAGTGCTCCGTTTTGGTGCTTTGTTTGAAAATACAGCATGAAATTTCTAATTTTATGTTTCCTATTATAGTGCTCCGTTTTGGTGCTTTGTTTGCAAATACGGCATGGGATTTTTTTAAAATTCTTATGTTATCTATTATAGTGCTCCGTTTTGGTGCTTTGTTTGGAAATACAGCATGAAATTTCTAATTTTATGTTTCCTATTATAGTGCTCCGTTTTGGTGCTTTGTTTGCAAATACGGCATGGAATTTTTAATTCTTATGTTATCTATTAGTGCTCCGTTTTGGTGCTTTGTTTGGAAATACAGCATGAAATTTCTAATTCTTATGTTTCCTATTATAGTGCTCCGTTTTGGTGCTTTGTTTGCAAATACAGCATGGAATTTTAACTCTTGTGTTTCCTATTATAGTGCTCCGTTTTGGTGCTTTGTTTGCAAATACGGCATGGAATTTTTAATTTTATGTTATCTATTATAGTGCTCCGTTTTGGTGCTTTGTTTGAAAATACAGCATGAAATTTCTAATTCTTATGGTATCTGTTATAGTGCTCCGTTTTGGAACTTTGTTTGGCAATTCAACATACATTTTTGATTCTTATGTTTAATATATAGTGCTCCGTTTTGGTGCTTTGTTTCAAAACACAGCACTTTTTCCTCTCCCTAAATCGTGCGGTGTATCAAATAAAGTCAAACATAAGAATGACTTTTTTCTAGATACTTATTTTCAATTCTCATAATTTCCTCATAATACAATAAAAAACAAAAGAAATGGATTTACAGATCCTAATAAAACAAAGTCAAACATAAGAATGACTTTTTCTAGATGCTTATTTTCAATTCTCATAATTTTCCTCATAATATAATGAAAAAAAAGAAATATATTTACAGATCCTAATAAAACAAAGTCAAACATAAGAATGACTTTTTTAGATGCTTATTTTCAATTCTAATCATTTTTCTCATAATACGATGTAAAACAAAAGAAATAGATTTTCAAACCCTAATAAAACAAAGTCAAACATAAGAATAACTTTTTCTAGATGCTCATTTTCAATTCTCATAATTTTCCTCATAATACAATGAAAAACAAAAGAAATATATTTATATATCCTAATAAAACAAAGTCAAACATAAGAATGATTTTTTTTGATGCTTATTTTCAATTCTAATAATTTTCTTCGTAATATAATTAAAAACAAAAGAAATATATTTTTATTCTTTTTTAATTATTCTTATGTTTGACTTTGTTTTATTAGGATTTGTAATGCTATTGCTTTTGTTTTTCATTGTAGTATGAGGAAAAATATTAGAAATGAAAACCTCATACTAAATTCCCCCTAAATCGTGACATAGCTGTGCGTACATGGTCAGCATGGTCAGGAGACATTCATGCAAGCTGAAAATAAGGGTGGCTCTGTTCAAGTCCCCGTAACTTAGGGGTGGTGCAATAATTATGTGTACCCCAGGGGGTGAATTATAGGGGGGCAAAGATTTTTGGCAGGCCGGAAGGGGGGGCAAGCATATTTTGGCAGGTCAAAAGGGGGGGTCAAGCGATTTTTGGCAGGTCGAAAGGGGGGGGCAAGCAATTTTTTTTTTTTTTTTTTTGGGTACCGTTTCTATATTACGCCCAAAAAAGGCGTAGGAAAGCGTTAGGAACACATTCAAATATGCATAATTTCCTGCTCGCTGTGCTCGCATTATATGATAAGACAAGTTAAGGTTTTAAATTCGGGTTCCCCAAAATCTTTCATGTGTAAGGGGGGGGCAAAGATTTTTTGGCACGTCAAAAGGGGGGGCAAAGGTTTTTCTGGCTCGTAGAAGGGGGGCAACGATTTTTTGGCATGGCCAAAGGGGGGCAAGCGTTTTTGGCAGACCATTTTGAGAATTCACCCCAGGGGTACACATAATTATTGCACCACCCCTTAAAAGTTAATCTCAACTTGTTTCCAAAAAAAACAAATTTAAATAAAATGTTCATTTTCATTTAAGACATTGGTGCCAACAAAATGAAAAATGAAAACCTATTTTCATATATATTTACGTGTATTTCAATGGGACTTAATTTAGTACTGTGCGCCCACGAAGAATAATAAATTATAGCCAGCAGGGCTAGGTCAAGGGTTATCGTCTAGATTTTGCAGTGTGCATATTAAATATGCGACCGGCTGGTAAGCTGCTAGAGTGTACATTCCCTACAGACTGATTCGGAGAAAATATGGTGCGTCATCTATTGATTTTAAATGTCATCATTTCGCAATGTTATCACTCATGTTGTCATCTTCATCCACGTTTGTATTGCTGAAGAGGAATACCTGATGAGAACAAACCGTAAAATATAGTAAGCTTTAGTAAGTTGGAAATTGCAAATTGGGATAATCAACATAATAATATTTTTGATTGTACATCAAGCAGACCATAAAAGTTACAGCACATTGAAATGTTAGCAAAATTTTCTGCATTGCTATTGCTATATATTGTTGAGGATAATTCTTCGTTTAAAAATTGTTCATGTTTTTTTAAAATTATTATTATTATTATTATTATTATTATTATTATTATTATTATTATTATTATTATTATTATTATTATTATTATTATTATTATTATTATTATTATTATTATTATTATTATTATTATTATTATTATTATTATTATCCAAATTCTAATATTTACACGTAATGTGTACTGGAACAGCCCTTGAGTGGTTTGGCTCATATCTTAAAGGATGGTCATCACGTGTGAACATAAATGGCACCATGTCAGACCCAGTTACTACTGATTTCGGACTGCCACAAGGATCAGTCCTCGGACCCCTTTTGTTCACCAAATATTACAAGCCCATCGGTGAAATTGTGGGGAAACACGGCATCGATTACCATCAGTATGCAGATGACTCGCAATTGTATGTTGCTTTTAACCCGCGTAATCCTGACGACATCATCAAGACATTAAACAAGATATCATGCTGCATTGCTGACATAAAATATTGCCTCACCGCCAATTATCTGAAACTCAACGACTCCAAGACTGAGTTTTTCATTGCAGCATCAAATCATAATCTCAAGCTCCTGGACACACAGAACATTCAACTCACCATCGGCGACTCCACTATCAATCTGTCTTCTGTCATTCGCAACCTGGGTTGTCACTTTGATTCCAACATGTCTCTTACTGCTCATGTTAACATTCTCCGCAGAAATACGCTCTTCCAGATAAAGAACTTGTGGCGTATTCGGTGTTACATCAATCAAGAGACCTGCCATCATGCAGTAAGAGCACTGATACTCTCCAGGCTCGACTATTGTAACGCACTCTTCCTTCAGCTCTCTGCAAAAGACATAAGCCGTCTCCAAAGACTTCAGAACTCCGCCGCGCGTGTCATCTTTGCCGTTGGTCGTCGAGTCGAAGCTCACCCATTAGTCTCATCTCTCCACTGGCTCAGCATTGATAAACGTATCAGTTTCAAAATTCTTCTGTATATCTACAAGTCTTTCAACAACCTTGCTCCGAAGTACATCTCCAACAAACTGACTCCTTATACTCCTCAAAGGACTCGCAGATCACGTAATGACACCACGCGTCTCCTGGCTGATAGATCCATCAGTGTCGCCTGTGATCGGCGTTTCCCTGTAGCTGGTGTTAAGCGCTGGAACTCATTACCAACAGAAATCAGACTTTCGCCATCGGTCACTCTTTTCAAACAGAGACTCAAAACTTCTTTATTCTGAACTGTTTTATTCTGAACTGGTTTTCTTATGTATTTGTTTTTTATTGTATGCGCAACGATGCTTTCTTTGCGAATTGCGCCCTAAGAACTTTGTAGTAGTAGTAGTAGTAGTAGCAGTAGTAGTAGTAGTAGTAGTAGTAGTAGTAGTAGTAGTAGTAGTAGTAGTAGTAGTAGTAGTAGTAGTAGTAGTAGCAGTAGTAGTAGTAATGGTCCTTATTGTGAATTGTCCGCTAATGCTCAATAGATGTCTTATATGTCAACATATGTCCTCTGATAGGCAATGCATTGACGTAAGTGGACCTTTTGCATTGCCTATTAGCGGACATATGTTGACGTAAAGGGACATATATTGGCTATAAGCGGACATTTTCATAGAAACGTCAGTGATCAGAGGACATCTATTGCGCATAAGGGGCCAAAAGTTATGCGTCCTAAAAACACCATGCATTTCAATCACAGCGCCCTCTGTTGTCACAACGTGACAAATTGCAAAACACGGGTTATATTGAGGGGGTGTAGTGTGTGGTTACAGGGGGTGCGTATACGTGTGTATTCGTTGCTTTGGTTGATAGGCGTAGGCTTATTCGTGTGTAGACTGGCCCCCAGTCTCGGTTCGGTTCCATCTCTGGATAATGTAACAATAAATAATTACGTAATGCTTTATGAAAAAAAATGCCAACTCCCCCCCTTATTTTCTTCAATGCCAAAACCCATTCCTCTTCATCCACAAATCGACGCCACTAATTACACCCACCACAGTCAACCATGCAGCAATATAGAAATATACTCGTATTATAAGTGAACGCGAAAGTCCATTGAGCGCTGATTCCGAGACTGGTCCAATCTGTTAGAGATCTCACTTCCAAATATTCGTTCAACGAAGCACGGTGATTCCGATGTCAATTACGAAAGCCCCGCCCCAGTTTCAATTCAAATATGGTAGCACAAAGCTATGCCGCGGGATGTGACGCAAGATCGGATGGGACACTTGTCAACAACTGAGAGGTATTGAGCTCAAGTGGCACGCGTCTGATAGACCCATGGTACGCGCAATAATAAAAGGCAACCACTCGACTCGGACTTAGGCCTATTGTCCATATTGCGTACATTATCGCGTGCGGTTTGCAAATGTTTGCACATTATTTAGCTAGGGAAGCCTTTTCAAATATCCCCGCGCTGCCAAGCTGCGTTGATTGGTCGGATACAATATCGTTGTTTAGTCGCTTACACAAACGTTAATGTAGTGAAAACATGGACGTGGTATATAGAAAGATTGCGTGACTCAAATCCGTAAAAGTGAACTTCCAGCAGTTTGTGGGAGCTGGAAGTCAAATTGCCTACAGACTGGGAGGGTCCGTGTATTGGGTTGATTTTTAATGCTATGTAATCTACATTACCAGTCGTTCTCCACGGACCCGAGGGAGGGTCTAATTCGTGTGTCGGGGTGTGGGTGAAGTAATAAGGTGGGGATGGGTATGATGTGGGTGTGGATGAGTGTAAATATTCTGATGTGTTGGTGAGGTCAGTGGTAGAGTGCGCTCTTTTGTAAAATTGTTAAATTTTTACGTTTCATAAATAAAAATGAGAGTATTTTGACCCAATTGGTATGATATTTTTAATATGTATTGTACAATTCCAATACGTAATACACGTTTAAAAGCAGGCTGGTGAAGAATTGGGGCGTTGTTATTTTATTCTTTCCTTTATTTATTTAATATCTATTTATATATTTATATATTTATATATATTTATTTATTTATTTATTTATTTATTTATTAAAAGAATGATACATCCTATAAAGATGGGACATTTATTTATTTACTTATTTATATATTTATTAATATTAAAACAACGATACATGCTATGAAGATGAGATATCTAAATGCAAAATAACAACGCCATAATCGTTTAGTGCTCATCACGGGCAATGATAAAAATGCAAGATGAAACATACAATAATAACAAAAGCACATTACACAGCTATTTTTATTTATTTATTTATTTATTTATTTATTTATTTATTTATTTATTTATTTATTTATTTATTTATTTATTTATTTATACTAAAAGAACGATACATTCTATAAAGATGAGAAATTTATCTATTTACTTATTTATTCATTAATATTTAAAGAACGATACATCCTATAAAGATGAGACAACTAAATGTAAAATAACAACGCCATGATCCTTGGTGTTGGTATATTTAATGCTCATCACATGCAATGATAAAATTCAAGATGTAACATAAAATTATCAAATTAAAAAAAACCCACATTACACGGATATTTATTTATTTATTTATTTATTTATTTATTTATTTATTTTTATTTATTTATTTATATTTCATAGTTTATATAATGATATATTTAATAAGGGTTTTAACGGTGGGTACCTTTGTCTGTATAAAGAAAAATGCACATGTATCAGAAGTAAAAAACAAACACACACTTTAAACTTTATAAACTTGGCTACTTAGAAATTAATGTTCTTGAAGAGATTTTTAGAGCCAAAAAGAGGGGAGGAGTTAAACATCAATAACATTTGTAAATAAAACAGCTCTGTAAATATGGTAAAAGGTAATTTTCTTAGGACTTCATATATGACTTTTGGGTGCTTCCCTTAAAATAATTACAGTAAAAGGAAATAACTTCAGCTCATAGGAGTAACTTTGGTAGCTCTTTGTATGTTCAGGTCTTATAAATTCGACTCTAAATCTATTTAATTACTTTTAAAGAAAGAATTATGCTTCTTTAATTCTTAATTTCAGGGCTAAAAGTGACCTGCAAAAAGTGCCAAAGGGACCTCTTCTTGCCACCAAAGTTTGGCTACCGATAAAAAGTTATAAATAGCCTCTTATTTGAATCTGCTCCATATTAAAACACTTCGCATGATTCAACCTTTCTCACGAACAGGCTTGATTCTACAGTTTCACTAATCACTATTGTGAAATAAAGCAAATGGAATCTTCCCCACCCTATAATTACACTTTTGGTTAGGATGTTATACCTATAACCATGACCTATGGCTTTTTTGCTAATCAACTCATTTTACAAAATCAAGAATGTGTATAAAGTTTGCAATTAAAACAACTATTAAATAAGATTTGTCCTAGGTAAGGCCGAAGTTATGGATTCTTAATCTGAACATACGCCCTTCATTATAATGCTATAAGTGCCCCTCCAACAGTAGACTGCCTTTACATGATAATGAAAATCATATTTTATTCTAACTTAAACTTTAATTTTAGTTATGCACATTTGTATTCATGTTTTCATAAGCACGATTTTCCTTTTCCAAAAATTTGCTCCAAACTATATAAAAGTGTGAGAAATATTCACGCGGATACGAAGTAAAAAAGAAAATTGTGTACCTTTTTTTCTATCTTGCGTTTTGTGAGTTCTCGCCCTTCTGTGCATGTATAGGCCTACAAACACATACCTTCAATACACTTTGATCATGTCATCGCCCCGGGTCATCGCATCATTTTAGTGCACAGTCCTCACTGCTATTGTGATATTATTTAGGCCTATACAGTATAATACTGTACTGTATTATACCCTTTATACTAGACGACAGTCTCATTAGGCATAATACGTAACAATTTTAAATTGAGGTATATTTCAAGAAGAAAAAAACAAAAATCAGACTTTGTTTTTACTACATTCACGAATCGCTTCTACACATATTGCCCTTTTACCCTCTTATTTTTTTAAAATTAAACATAAACTCTTCGTGCGCGTACATTAACAGTCATCATTTTAAAGTCCTCGCCAAATGAAAGTTACAAGCTATTTCATAACCTCTATTACAGATTGGACCTATAGAATTTAGCCTTTAAAAATAAATCTCTGCACGCACTTGTTTTGCCATTTATGTTACCCACAATTTGCTTGACGTATCTTACTATTTTTTTTGTACACAGCTTCAGTAATAATAAAACAGGAATTATTATTGCTTTGTCTCTAAATGTACACTATGAAATAATCATAATTATGCCTATTATGTACCAGTATAGGCTACAGTATAGTAACTGAACATTCTGTTCTTCAAAACATGTGTAAGGCACTTTAACATGTTTAATAGGGAACATACCCCGGCTGGAGTGAATGAGTAGAGCGCCATCATGTGATGATCCCAAAATGCATATGCATTTAGGAAAAATGTCTGGGATACTAGATTAGCTAGCGTATTAGATTTCGGTCATGAGAAATTCTACAAACGCGTTTCTAAAAAATTAATACTAATGCGATTAGGCCTATATTACATACCTTAGGCCTATATAAAAGCAGGCCTAAAGTGGCTTTACCGTAACAGTTACAAAATCAAAATGCAAACCAATAAAAAAAAAAGTACAATGTAGGCCTTAAAGAAACCCACTATAGTATAATAGTGACAGCAATGTATCCCAAAATAATTTCAAGGTTTTATATTTTTAAAGTATAGGCGTTTTTATAGTCATAATTCATTTAGTTATCTTAAAGGGGATTTATGTTAGTTAAATAGATTATGGATTTTACTCGAGCTTATGTGAAATATCGCCCCTTTATGAATCCAGGTAAAAAACAATAACATTTTTAGTGTAAATGGGATTAATTAACATAGGCCTAATTATAGCAAGGTTTACATGCGCTGCCCGTCCTCCTAATCCACTTGGCACCAATAACGTATAGACCTATACAGTAATGATTAATTACAGAAGTACTGCTTTCTATAGTATAGATAGTAATAATGAATTGAATGATTACTGTCAGTATAATAACAATAATAACATACATACTTCTTCTTCAGTAGATTCAGTATAATTATTCTATTATGACTGTCTTCAGGAGAATTAATTAAATAGGGCCTAATTGCCGTCTCCAGTAGATTGCCATATAAATTACCTAATAACTGTCTTCAGTAGATAGCAATAATAAATTGCATAATTTCCGTGACACCAAATGACCCTGCTCCGCAAAGTTACCATACTCCGATAAAAGTTGCATAATTACTGTTTTAAACATTAATGAATAATTTCATAATTGCTGTCAGCAGTAATAACATTAACACACTTGCATAATTTGCAAGCTAATACGTACTAAAATTCACGAATGGTTTACATGCTGAACCTGTCCTCCTACTTTACATGGGACCAATGGCGTCGTGGGGAAGGTGTGGGTGAAGCTGCTCCTGTGGGATATATAGCCCTTCCCCCACGTGCTCGACCCCGGGGGTCCGCCGTGATATTTTAGACATTTAGGACTTGTACTTTTAGCCTATATAGGTACATTTTAGTCACATTTCCCTTAACCCCCCCCACGCCCCTCCCTCCCAACAATTCTGGTAACGCTAGTGATCGTAGCTACTTCCAAGAGCTAATGTTTAATTAAGCATGCAATGATGAAAGAGGGTGATACTTAATAGGGATTCATTTTATTGCACAAAATCGCAGTATGGTGGTGCAAGATGCACATTTTGCATACATTGACATATCTTTATTGACCCTATACAAGTGGTCACATTTAATGAAAAAAAATAATCATTTTACTTAATGAAGTGTTTTAGCGCCCTCAACGGCGTTTTTACTTTTTCATTCACTGACGCTTTAGTTCTTTATATTTGATTTTTAAATTACGTGTAATTTGCTTTCATAATGATTTTTTAATAAATCATTAGAGTGTTGATCAATTGTATAGTTTATTTAAAAGAATATTCGACTTTCCCAAAATGGTCTATGTGCATTGACGTAAGCGGGCGTGAACATTGCACATCAGAGGACATGATACGTGAAAAACGCAAAATCGATTAAAAGCTCTTTATTTGAATAGTATTTGACCCATCATCTGATATGTGTATTAGGGCGTGTCTGACCTCCTTCCCTGAAAATTTGAGCCTAATTGTGATGGAAATAAAGAAACTATGGTCTATTGGTGTTTTGCAAAATTTCATCAAAATAAACATTTCATGCATGTTAGGTCTTAATATAAGACAACTTCATTTTTCGTCAGGTGGTTGCATAGGGTCATTTTATAATTAGTAGTAGAGTTATGATGCTAAAATATCAAAATAACAATTAAACTATGTATTTCTGTCTAATTTGTACCTGAACATCATCTATAAAGATCAATTAACAGGCCATCACTTTTGGTCCCTAACAGTGTCCACTAATGGCCAATACTTAATAAAAAATAAAAAATTTTGCTTATACGATTATCGAAGATCAAATTTAATGTGTTTATAAGAATGGCAATTGTTTATTGTGTATAATTACCTTTTTATTTGATTAAAATCGGTTAATAAATAAAGAAAATAGCACAAATTTAAATTTAAGGACCATAGTAGTAGTAGTAGTAGTAGTAGCAGTAGTAGTAGTAGTAGTAGTAGTAGTAGTAGTAGTAGTAGTAGTAGTAGCAGCAGCAGCAGCAGCAGCAGCAGCAGCAGCAGCAGCAGCAGCAGTAGTATACTTGAGTAATCTACTAGTAACATACCCCGGTAACATACCTCGTAAAAATCATCGGGCTCTGGTGTGGTGTAGTTGTGTCAAACCCATCGCCATGCACAGTATTAGCTGATCTGTATCCGGTGGTAATGAATGGAATTAGATAAAAGTAACGGTCCGGTGTAATCTTACTCAGAACATGCCTGTGTTACAAACGAGATGTAACGTTACACTGTCACGCAGTGCCGCCGTTAAGGATGTGCGTTACCCCGGGCCCGGGCCCGGGGGGCACTCATGTAAAAGTTGTAAGCATCCGTGTGAATTGAAGTTAGGATGTCGAAAATGTTTCAAACCCTAAACGAGGATTTTACTCAAATAATAACACCCTAAGCGAGGAATTTGTCCCTTAACAAGGACATACATTATAAAAACACCCTATGTGCCCCTAACCAAGGATAGATATTGTATGTGCCAGTATGAGTGTCATTCATCGGCAAGCTTAAAATTAAAATGACTGTGCACATGTAAACCAGGCCACACACTCGGAAACCACTCTTTTATCCAGAATAACTTCATGAATATGTCCCCACTAATGGCCGATAACTGGGTAATTAAAAAACTACCCCAAGCGAAGATCGTCCTTATAAAACACACATTCTTCCAGTAAAATGAGTGTTTTGAGACCCTATTCGAGGATCCGCGCGGATCCTCGTTTTACTTTTCAAAACCACCCTAATTCCGCATTTTCTTTCACTCGGATGCTTACAAGTATTATTCTGGGGGCCCGTAACAATAAATAAAACAAACCTAAATGGGCCCATAAAACATAGAAAAGAGAAATCGAGGGGGGGGGACTTGGGGCACGTTAAAAATGGGGCCCTGACGTTAATTTTACCCCTGGCCCGTAATGGCTCTCGCGGCACTGCTGGCGCGTCAGACTGTGTGAGTGTAACAGTAACTATTGTTTATTTCATTTGTTTTACTATAGGGATGGATGCGATATTATTGGAAAACGAACCATCGCCAGATGAGGGAGCTATCCATATGCTCGATATCGATACATTGTTGGTTATTTTCAACTGCCTGTCTCTATACTACAAGTTAACAGCAATGAGGTAAGCGTGATATCGAGGTAAAACGTACACGCTCGGCTAATGGCGCTAATATTGATTTTGAGTTGTTGGCACCTGTTGCTTAAAATCTTATTTTTGTCATTTTGTTTTCAGTAACTGAGAAATTGCCTACAATGAACATAAGAAACATATCCTATGGGACATTGCACAGATTTCCATTTCAGTGGTTTAGAGAAAGAGTTCTATGTATTTTTACATAGAATTTTCCTACAATGAACATAAGAAACATATCCTATGGGACATTGCACAGATTTCCAGTTCAGTGGTTTAGAGAAAGTAGTCAAATACTAGTAGCTACTCAGACTCATGAGAGTACTAGTATTGCTCACTATGCAGCCTTTCCGCCCAAGTCAGATCGAACTGCCGAAAACAGAAAAAAAAAAAAGCATAAAGTCGCAAACTGGTAGATTCGATACCTGCTGCGTTGATCATTATTGTTTGGTGCACACATGCCTGTATAAGCCAATAGCATGTCCCTTATCAATGCCCTATTGTGCATAATGCGCCCCAATTTATAAATGGAGCAATAGGCGTCAATCGGGGGGGGGGAGCAGGGGGACACGTCCCTCACATTGGGGAGGGGGATATACACAATATCAAATGCCCCCCCCCCACGTTTCGGCAAATACTTCCCTGGTCTAAGTAGATTTACTGTAAAATCTACAGGCAGTATTTGGTATAAAATAGTATAAAATTGAAAATATTCTCGCGCTCCGCGCGCACTTAATCAAATTCAAATTCTAATTCACCTTCAAATTCACCGCGATTTGGGGCTAAAATAGTAAATATAACAAGTTTTGTGTGAACAATAGGCGCATGTCGCCGTAAACTTGACCAGTAAAAAGCATTTGTCTATGTCTTAACCTTGGTATCTGGTACGGCCAGCGACAGATAGGAAAACGAGGGCTATCAGGAGACTGAGGAAAAAGACATTGAAGGATTGAAGAAAGTAAACAAGACGCAGACACACATGACAAAGCCGACTAAATATTAAATCAGCAGGGATTAAATATTTTTTCTTTTACCCGACACTCAAGGAAAAAAGTAAAATAAATATTACCTGTTCTTAGTTCTGTTTAAATACGCACACTGTCTGTAAACATCTTCATGCATCATTTGGTAAATGGTGTATAAGTTCTGCGCGCTTCGCGCTTCGCGGGAAAGGAACCCAACTTTCACATCAAATAGTAATGTAACTGAACATTTTTCCGCGTTACTCGCGCATATATACCCCAACAAAATCGGGCCGGAATAAAGCTCCTTTGCCAAATGGCTTTCTGGTTGTGAACCCTTGATATAAAGGATGGTCTGCCTTATAATGGGGCAACAAATGTGGTAACTTCTATAAGCTTATAAACTTAAGAATTCAATTGCTTATATAAAAAAAAAAGACATTTTAATAGTGCTAAATGATTCTAATAGATACTATACTTTTGAATATAATCCAAGCAAATAATTTGAATACATTATTAATTACCTGTAATATTGCTTCATTTGTGATTATGATTTACAGGGTAAGCAAGAAATGGCATCATATAATCAAAAACCACGCCTGGTCTGTCATCGACTTCAGAGAGAAAGGTCCGACCAAAAAGCTACCAGTGGGCAGTAGGGGACGCTACAGGCGACTTGTATCAAAAACTGGCCCAAACATTTTTAAGTACGAAGAGTGTTGCAATGAATGGATTTTTCCGATAAACGATACTGATCAGTTAAAGTTCCTGGGCCTTTATGCTAGCGTAGGTTTGCAAGAGGTTCATCTAACTGCATTGAGTGATGATATCATGAGCTATTTGCGCGGGAACTGTCCTAATATACACACACTTTCAATTAGATTGGATTTCGACGACGAATTTGATTTCGATGACGAAATACTTAATTTTCCGCCAAAACTGCAACGACTGGAGATGAAGAACACCCAGGGGTATTGGCAATCGGATGAATTAAAACGTTTTGAACGATTTATACCATGGATAGACAGATGTCCTCATTTGCGAAAAATAGCCCTTCATGAGTTCAACCTATCATTGCCATGGATGAAGAAGTTGTCAGAAATTACAGGTTTACGTGAGATAGATGTTTTTGGTGAGTTTTATGAGCACGAGACAGCTGATGAGGATTTGTCTTCAACAATTGGGTCTCTGACAACGTTGACATGCTTAAAATTAAGCATTCGGTGTCTAAAAGAACCTCCTGTCTATATTGATAATTTATTACGATCCATCGCTTACTGGACAAATCTAAAAGCATTGACATTGCGAGGCGTGTTATTCACAGATGAGGCATTCGATGGTGCGCTACCAGGAATACTCAATCTAGAAACACTTGAATTGGCAGGAAAATCCGTGACGTCATTAGTAGTTAATCATATTGGAATTCATCTTAGGAAACTAAAATCATTGACACTGACATCACACATCACATGCTATTACTGGGTCAAACCGGACGACCCACTGCCACGGTATTCATGTGAAAGCTTACAAGCATTATCATACCATCCCAATCTTGAATACTTTGAGGTACATCAACCAAACAATACAGAAGAGAAAGTTGAGAGAGAACGTTGGGTTAGGCAAGTATATGACGTGTTAGTTACACTTCCTTGGATAAGAAAGGTAAAAATGCTGGGATTCGAGATACTTTTTTGTTTTAGGCAAGAAACATATCCAGTCATTAATGATGCGGAAATTGAAGTTGACGATCAGAAGAAATACTGCAATAAAATCGACATCGACATTGAATCGAAATGGAGAGTAGGAAGAAATATATTTTCGAAGATTTTTAACAGATTCTTCAAAACGGATCCATAGTTCTAAAACGTTTAATGTCCGGTTATTAGAATATTAAGAACTAGACACACTCCCTCATTTCAAATATTTAGTTTTCTCTCCTCGTGAATATTGCACTGCGAAATTTAAACATTTCTTTTGTATACTTAGAGTAGGTAACTTCAAATCAAATAATTTTACGATTCACACCACTTATAAGAAACTGAAACCAAAACCGAAACTGACTGACACAAATGTTCGGTTTTAAACAAAAGGTAGAAACAATGAGTTCGATATCTTATGATTCAAGTGGTTAGGCAGGACAATAGGAAACCACGTGACCAAAACCAAAACCAAAACTAAAACTAAATATTTGAAATGAGGCACTGTTAATGAACCAAACAGCTATAGTATTTAAAGTTAACTTCGACTGCAGACGACATGTTTGAAATGTTCTTGATATTTTGAGCACTATGGATAGATGATGATGATGATAATGTCAGATGATTATTATGATCGTGGTGGTGATTATGAGTATGATGTGTTTGTTGAGTATGATGTGTTTATACGCAATACGTTCAGAGCAGAGGTAAATTTATGAGTAAACAAACATAAAGTCAACCAACTATGTCTTTAGAATTCGAACAGCATGTTAAATATTTTTCTCAAGGCCAAACCAGGACAAACCGACTTTTACAATAAAGAGATACAATGTATGCATAATCTGCAAGAAGACAAGAGGTCAAATGTTTTCATGTTCAAAATATTATTATATGCTAGACATCGTCATCTTACCATCATCATCATCATCATCATCATCATCATCATCATCAATATCATCATCATCATCATCATCATCATCATCATCATCATTATCATTATCATTGTCATTGTCATTGTCATTGTCATCGTCATCGTCATCGTCATTCGTCATTCGTCATTCGTCAATCGTCAATCGTCAATCGTCATCATCATCACCTGATTACTTGCCACACCACCACACCAACAAAAATATATCAAATCAACCATGCAGTCCTCAAAGAAAATTAATATTTTAAAATTACATTTCAATGTATCCAATTGCAATTACAAACACATCTGCTAACTAAAGCCGAAATAGAAAAAAATACTATTAAAGTCTATCTGGAAAATAAATATTGTTAATAATAGTTTTATAAATTCGTTACTCGTTACAAATATTTAATTAGATGTTATGATTACTATTAATTTTGATCCGTGCATACTCGTAATCATCTGAAAAGTTGTTCAAAGTATGAATAAACTCATTCTAGTCAAAATTAATGTTAAGGGGAGGCGGTCTTTTGTGCGTAATTATAGAGGGCCATGGGATTCACTCTATCATTATAAAAAAATATTTAAAGAAATCAAAGAGCCCTAGGAATAAAAATTGTAGTGTAATTCACGCCAGATACAATTTCTTTTAATGACAAAAATGAATTTTGAATTTAGCCTAAATCCGTAAATTTGGCACCTCTCGCCCTTTTTCATGTCAAGGCTATTTTTACCATTATGCAGCGAATAATTGTTGAAGCTATTTCACATACATGTCTAAAACACTCTAGAGAAAGAATTTTGCCACATACTGCTGAAATATCTTTTGTTGATTTCGAATGATAATGCCTTAACGTCGTAAATTTTAAGGTCAAATTTCTAAAATCAAAACAAAACATTGCGACGCAGATATTCCCCGACTTATGCAATTTCATCATCGTATCAGTGTCTTTATTATTTGTTTGAGCGCTTTTCCAAATGCTCGTGCTATTTATACATAAAACGGCCAATCTATCTTTACAAAATGCGTCATTTTAATGTAAACAAAAGGCTAAAGATAGCATTATGAGATTTATCCTTTATTATTACACTCTTCCGTTCATATGCCTCCGTGGCAGAGCGGTAAAGACCGGGACTGATAATCAACGACGCGTGGAATCTTTGGTTCGAGTCCCCTCGAAGCCTGTGGGAACTTTTTTTTCTTCGAAATTCATGATCGCATTCCGAAATGAGTCACTTGTCGCTAAATCGTGGATCGCATCCTTAAGTAAATTCAAATGACCTATTCAATAAATCCCATAAGCCTTTGCGGATAAATATGAAATGTTGTAATTTGACGTTACGCCGATCGGTGCACATCATTTAACGAATATTGTTACTGTGCATTTCAAAGCTATGAAATGCGTTCAAATGCGCAGTAGTAACGATGTGCACATCGGCGTGACGGCATCACAGGCATACCCGCAAAGGCTTATGAGATTTAACAAAAAGGTCAATCGTCGATGTTATGAGCACAACACACCCCGCCAGCTTGAGTTCGCCAAAAAATCTGCGTGACCATAAATATCGCAATACGCTGTGCGGATTTCATGTTTCGTACTAATGGATTGACCTTTTCGGTAAATCCCATAAGCCTTTGCGAGTACACTAGAGATGTCGTCATTTGACGTCACGCCGATGTGCGCCGATGCGCACATCGTAACGTCGTTACTGCGCATTGCAAGTCGGCGTGACGTAAAATGACGAGTTTTAGGTTTACTCGCAAATTCTTATGGGATTTACCGAAAAGGTCAATTGAGAGGTGAGTTGTAATGGATCGAAGATTTTCCGTTGTAAACTACGTGGATTTTTCAAGCATTTTAGAAAATTGCTCTGTGTTCTATAGAGGTTTTCGTTTTAGCAAATATATAAATGTATTGAAAGAGTGGCAGACCACAGGCATACATTTTATTGGAGAGCACAACACAGATTTTGTACAACGTGTGAGTTTTGATAACAGTTTCTGCATAAAAATAAGAAAACCATGTATGGGCACAAAAATCTCTGTGTTTCCAATAGCATTTTAGTTCGCTTTAAAACAAAATCGAAATTTCTGTCGATTTTGACAAAACTGCGCAATTTTGTTTGGGTAAATTGATATAGCAATGAGTCATCTGAACACACATTTTTGATTCATGGAGGCACATAAGTACTCCCATTTACAAATCTTACCCCTCTGAGAGACCGGGGCGTCAATGATTCAATCTGGTAAAAAAATATTATTATTTATGAAGTGTCTCTACTTTTCTAACAAATAGTCTGATGTCTTCAGCCAATAGTCGAGGTTCCTCTAGAGCCGCAAATGTCCTCCTCGTGGCATGCTGTTGTACTGGAGTAAGTTGATGTACCTGTATCGGTAAATCCCAAAAGCCTTTGCGAGAACACCAGAGATGTCGTCATTTGACGTCACGCCGATGTGCGCCGATGCGCACATCGTAACGTCGTTACTGGGCATTGCAAGTCGGACCCACGCCTCAGGTTTTCTGAGAAAGGAAAACTCACTGGGAAAGTCAGCAACCCCAGACGGCACTTTGATTTGGCATCTGAAATAACAGGATATCTGTGTCAAGACGCAGTGTCGTTATCACGCTATTACAAAATAAAGCATCGCACCCATCATTATGATCATGTCTTTCAGCTATATTGAAACATTTCCATAAAAATAGATTAGTATTTCTTTTCCATAAGATGTTAGCGTTCACTGTCAGATATGCCCCCTTTTAATTTAGAGCCGAACAACTGAGGTAAAGCAAAGAAAATTGGAATTTACTACCAGCGCCGATGTCGCCAATGCGTGCCACTCTGTTGGTCGCGTTACAGCACGGTTCTTTGATGTATGTATAACCACCCCCCATGCTATGTACTTACTGTGTTATGAACATAGCGTACAAGTTCGACTAAATATTTCCAATAATTAACCCTAGAACTGGGGGGGGTGTATCAACCCGAACAAAACAACAACAGCAACCCCCCCCCCCAAAAAAACCCTTAAACGCGCATGTTTACGCCCTAACAACATAAGCTAATTGTAGATCCACGCTTTGCCCTCATTTTATTGATAACATTTTTACCACAGCACCTTACTCAGAGGTAGGACCGACCATCACAGATGATCATGGGGGAGGTGGGGAGGTCAACTATTGGTTGGGGTGTATCAACGCGAACAAAACCGAACAAAAAACAACAACAACAACAAAAAAAACCAACGCGCGTATTTACGACCTAACGACATAAGCTAATTGTAGATCCATGCTTCGCCCTCATTGTATTAATAACATTTTTACCCCAGCACCTTACTCAGAGGTAGGACCGACCATCAAAGATCATCATAGGGGGAGGTCAACCATTAGTTTCTACATTAAAACCCATGATTTTCATTTCGCTCTTGTAAAATTATTCAAAGAGCAGATAGTGCAGTTTTGTCCACCTTTTCAGCCATAAACCCGCTTAGTGAAAATTAAACCGAAATATGCAGTACTAAACCATTATAGTAATCAATTGTACAATGCAAATTTCTTACCACGTGATAATATTAATCCAATGAGTGATCGAATTGTCCGCTACGGTCGACTAATCAAATCGATAATGACGCTATTGACGGGCGGAGTTCCACTGACTGAGTTTTGGGGTATTTTTCACTGGTTTGCTATCATTTACTTATCAAGGCGGTCCACTGTTATTATAAGAACTGTGCTAATAATTTAAAGATTGACATGTAGAGAATAAGCCATACTTGATTGACAGGAAATACTAAATTTGTACCTATTACGGTTTCGTGGCACCCCTCTTGCAAATGCGACCAAGTCAGGGCGGCCCGGTGAAGCAAAATGTGCATTGGATTAACACGGGATTTTGGATAAGATGTAGATTTCCTTTCTCATACAAATGTATGGTCCCTCGTTATTAAAGCTTGTACCGGGTTAAAAATTCAGATATTTTGAAACGAATAAGTAATTGAAAAAAAATCATAGCTTTTATACTTTTTGCTATATGACGCTAACTAGTTCATCTCCTATATCTACAACACAGCGCTACCAGTACGGGTCAATTGCCTATTGCGAGTGCCCCTGTGTTGTGTGCATACATGTAGTTAACATTAACTGCATGATGAACCGACTTTTTACTTGTTAGTTAAAATCAGTGTGATTTGCTCCAAAGCAACGCCCTCAATTTTTTTTTCGAATTCTACTTTTTGCACTATTGCCGCACCATTGTAATGGCCATTGGTGTACATAAATGCACTGTGAAAGACTAAGACTTAAGTGCTTTAATTAGAGTAAAATATAACATTTATTGTAAAACCAGAGAGTGCTTGATAAACATATCGCGTGCGTGTTTACCATTGAATCAGTGATGTACCGTATAAACTGAATGCATATCGCTATTTTTCTTACGCCTTGTTTGTACATCTCATCAGCAGCGTGTAGATCTGCCAATAATCATGATAATATTACGATCGGGGAGAGTATACACACATGGCAAGCGCTGTCCGTCTTGACGTATAATCTGTGTGCATATCGCTATTCGTCTTTCCCAATATTCATGACAATAATACGTTCAACGAGCTGATACACACATTGTAGGCGCCGGAATGAAATAGCAATTTTCTTCGTTTTACCTCATTTGTTTGGCTCGAAATTAAAAGGGGGCAATGTGATCAGTAGCTATCAGTGAAAACTAACATTCAAATATGAATCTATTCTTTATGCAAATCACACGTTATTGCTTTAAGTAAAATAAAACCTGAATATGAATGAAAAGGATTAAGTACACTCGGCAAAATTCAAAATGTGACAGACTATTAAAAACGTTTATTTCAAGGCAAAATCAAATCATAATCATATTTATTTCAATGTCTTTATTGCACATACAATACTAAATCTGTACATCTGCACTCATGCCCTGAACATTATGTAAACAAATTATTAAATATGCTAAAATATGCCACTTGTAAGTAAAAGTCATCTAAATTACACAGATCATGTTTTACTTGTACAAAATTATGATGACATTTAAATGATCATGTTGTCACTGCCTCTGACATTATGAAGAGCTTATTTCCAAACCGTGTAAGTCCACAAACACATGTTCCTGATTTACCTGTGCGATATTGCAATGGGTTGTGATGCTATAGGTATTATAACTTCAGTTGCATGCACCATTACAAAGCAAACAGTGGATGGATGCACAGTAACAATACTGTATGAGGCATTTGATTCCCAAATGAGAACAATAGTCTGCATATTGCATTGTTGTGGAAAGTAATGGCTTATTGATGGTACAACTCATTGTTGCTAATGTCAAACTTGTCAAAGTAATTGTGATTGTATCGCACAAATAAATGAGAAACATGTGGTTGTGGACCTGTTAATCTTTTACGAAAAATATCATCATTTTCCTAGCTTTTAATGTTCTGAACATATATCTAAACTAGTTTCTTTTCAAAATTGCGGGTAAAGGTCATCAAATTTTAAATACAGAGTATAGTTAGACATATCTGTGACAAACAGTTCAGGAGTTTTAAGCAGAAAGTTCAAAGGCCAAATTTTGGGTTCCAGAGTGGTAAAAACCTGAAAAATGCTCTGTTGTAACCAATTACCTTAAAGTATTTGCAGAATCAATTAAATTTTAGAATAGTTCGCACCACCTAAGATGTTTTGTGATATAGGAAAAATGGCAATGTTCAATGGAAGTTGAACTCGTACCTCTACATATTACCTAGATAACGTTTGGACAGTATTTTTTGTGGGACATGAGAGCACATCAGACATATCGAATCGCATTCTGAATACGAAGAATGTCCTTCTGATTTCAAATAATTTTGATTTTTTGCAATTCGCGATATAATACAAATTTTAAAATACGTGAAAACGTCGCTAAACGTTAATATCCGATCCCTTAAGGAAAAATATTCGAAATAAAAGAAATTTCTGTCATGTTGACCGAATAGTGGAGCCCAATAATAAGCGCTGATCCTTTTGCTTATAACTCAAAAACAGTACACAACAGGTATGCCATGCAATACGTTCTCTGAATCATTAAAGCCAGGGAAATATTTTGGTGTGATCGTTAACCAAATAATGAGCAATTTTGAGCTTGATATAACCTTTGATAATCTATTCTCGCCAACGTGGAAATTAATTATTTCGACCCTATTGTCAGATATGTTCAGCGCATCAAACGCTACATTTGTGTCAATTTGTACGATTTTCCGGAAAAAAAACACAGTAGTTAAAGGTAAACAGGTTAAAGGGGCCCTTGAAAGAAAACATTATTTATATAAGCGTGAAAGTTCATCTGTGTTGGTGGACTTCATAATTATTTAAACCTATGATCTCAACACAAAATTTAGACGTACCTCAAATCTTCGGTCACAACTCTGACCTTCATCAGGAGACTAGCAACCCAAGTTCGGGATCAGTGAAGAAGTCAATTTACATCAGAGTCAACCAAACATCACTCAACCGTGAGCAAACATTTTTTGCAATTATTTTGTCAACAGTTATATAACATTATGTAAGAATGTTTGGCATCAAAAATGTTTTATGAATGTTATTAAAACATCTGATGTAAAATGTTGTGTATTTGCTGGGTTCTTTGCTGTAAACACGTTGGTTTAAGACCAAGTCTGGCCTATATAGTGTTGCCACGCGTTTCAAGTTCTCATCAAGATATGAATAGGGCGGATAAAACGTGATATGGGGTGTTTTGTCTTTCTTTGTAAAAAGGAAAATTGTTTATTGTTTTAGAATAGTCTATATTTTCTTTTCTTTATCATGTTCATTTTGATATCAAGTTCTTTCCTTTCAAAGGTCCCTTAAAGATGCTTTACACCATTCTGCATAATTAATACACTCCCAACTCTTAAGAGATAGACCACTATTATGGTCACATACAGCATAACATTGTTTATCGAACTATATTATAAAAATAAATAAATCATCATTAGGTCATCAACACATCAATGTCAAAAGAAAGAAATATCTAAAAAACTAATCTGACACCATATTCAATTAAGTACAATTTTTTTCTGTTCCCTCAAATAATTTTTATTGATTTTCATCGACGGCTGTAATGGCAGTGACTTCCTTACTTAAGTCAACTGGTGACCCGGGCCTCTTGCCACCTTCCATCATACTAATGCACTTTCTGTACACCTTTCCTGCTGTTTCCTTTTCCACATCTACACCTGTTAGGGAGGATCTTCTCCTTATTGTTCTACCACTCTTCCTACTTCTTACCAAACCACAGACAATGGTAGCCAACGAATGCTGGCCACTGTGGCGCCTCCTAAAGGAACCAGCAAGCCCTTCTGCTGGTTTCTCTCGACGTTTCAAAAAGTACGTCTTCACAGGTTTGCGGAGACCTTTGACCTTGATCTCACCGCGGCATTCAAACTTGAATCCTCGTTGTGCTAAAACGTCACGTGTCTTCTGCATGACCTGAATCTTTCCTAGTTCCCCTGCGCTGTCCATACGACTGCCTAGGTTGACTGTGTTGCCCCATATGTCATAGTGTGGTTTGGATGCACCTATTACACCTGCAACCAACGGGCCATGGTTGATGCCTATTGAAATAACAGGAGAGTGGTTTATTGGGCTATTCTAGAAAATAAGTGCATACCCCCTATAGAGGAGTAACCTTTCAATCAAAGAAATGTCTGGAGTTCCAGGTCTGCTTGCTGAAAAAGACTGGAATTCCAGTTGCAAAGATCACATGAAAAAGCCTGGAAATCCAATTAAATTAAGGAAATATCACGAAAATGTCCAAAATGAGCTCTCAAATTGAGGATTTCTGATTTTGAACTATTTTTCTGCTGTTTTTTTCGCCTTTGGACACTATAAAAGTCTGGATTTCCAACAGTCACGACTGGACAAAAAGTCCGGAAATCCAAACTTATATAGATCTATTTTCTGGAATAGCCCATTGCTTGTTTCGAGTGTATTTAATGACAATGATTATTGCTTTTAAATAAGGTACACTTTCAAAATATTATTGACATACACTGCTCAAGGTGCTTATCTATGATATTTGCGGGGGACCCAGTCCAAATTAAGGGTCATATAGAGAAAAGACAATTGGACAAAATAATGGGTTTTTTTACAAAACGAGCAATTTGGTCAAAATAACGGTTGTATAGTGTGTCTACCATTAAAGAGGTCCTCAACAAATATGGTGATATTTGTAAATTTGTTACATATCTAAAAGCCACATGTTTTAGCTATTATTTGCAACAACAGTAAAAAAAAAAGAAAGAAAAAAAGAGAGCTCATTTCATTCACTCGGTCGGGCATCCGGGAATACTGTCCCCTTTGCACAAGCGCGCGCATAGCAACCATTTTTTTTAATGACCCCAAAAAACACCAACATAAATATTTTGCAATTTGGGGAAATACTAACAAAAAATTGTTCCTGATATTTTCGAAATTTGGGTCGGCATTCATTTGTACAGGAAACATTTCTGTCCCAATTATTGTAAAATCTGGGTCGGTCGGGCCCGTATACCAGGGTTTTCTTTTCTTGTCGCCTAATTTCAAAATGATATTAACAATTTGTCAGGTTTACTTTTTTTGAGATACGAATAAGAGAAACTGTCAGAAAATACACATTCTATAGAATTAGTTTGGTTATATTAATTATAACTCATTCATACACTCTTAGATAGCGAGAACCAATCAGAGCAAGCGTTAGAAAAATCCAAACCATGCATTGATTGTGTCTAATTGCACTCCGCGTACTACTCGCAGTGTTTTCGCGCGAGTTCGCGTCTCGTAGGCTTGATTCATTTTTCGGGCGGGTTGATGGATTTATATTTGGTTCTATTTTCCAATATTTTTAGTGATAATTTTGTTATAAAAACAGCAAATAACACGTGTTTGTTTTCATCTCGTGTATGAAATAGGTTAATGAACTTGTATTACTTGTTGCTCGAGAAATTAGACAAAATAATGCACTTGCGCTGATGTTGATGCGTCTAATGCACGAGCCCCGAAGGGAGGAGTGCATTAGACGCATCAACATCAGCGCAAGTGCATTATTTTGTCTAATTTCTCGAGCAACAAGTAATACAAGTTCATTAACCTATAAACACTATTATGAACGAACAGACCTATCAATTTTATTTTATTATTATTATTCTAACAACAAGGATCTGCATTTACTAATTTCACACACAGCAAAGAATTTCTATGATATCTGTATAACAAACAAAATACTAAAAGTGTCGGAAACTTTGACCAATATCAATGCACACCGTTAAGTAAAAAGAATCAATCCTGCAAGACGCGATACCAAAGCACAAAATGCGAGTGCAGTTAACCAATGCATTCCGTGTATTTCTCTAACGGCTTTTGTGATTAGCTATGTGGTTACAAGATGGTACGAATAAAGTTATAATATAAAACTATTCACATTCATTGGTGTTCAGGGGAAGGAGCCCGAAACTTATTTTCTCATTAACGCATGTACTTATTTTGTGTGTTGAAATAACCGGTTTGGAGAATCAGTCAGTTATGAAAAAAATAGGGCAGAAAATATGGGCGTTTACGCGCAAAAACGGAAACCATACATGTATGTGTTAATATGATTTTTAGGGAAAGTAACTTTCTGGCCTCTTTAGCTTTCAAGCCTTTTCCTCCCCAACTTGTTTAATATTATTTGTATTAATTATTGTTAATAATATAATTAATCTCCAAATGTTCAACTTAATTTCCTCATTAAACGCATACTTGTTTTGTGTGTTGAAATAACCGACTTGGAGAATCAGACAGTTATAAAAAGAATCTGGCAGAAAATTTGGGCGATAATATGCAAACAAGGAAAACCCATTTGCATATATATTAATATGATTTTTTAGGGAAAGTAACTTTCTGGCTTCTTTAGCTTTCCAGCCTTTTCCTCCACAACTTGTTTAATATTATTTGTATTAATTATTGTTAATAATATATTTAATATCCAAATGTTCAACTTAATTTCCTCATTAAACGCATACTTGTTTTGTGTGTTGAAATAACCGACTTGGAGAATCACATAGTTATAAAAAGAATCTGGCAGAAAATTTGGGCGATAATATGCAAACAAGGAAAACATATTTGCATATATTAATATGATTTTTAGGGAGAGGAACTTTCTGGCTTCTTTAACTTTCCAGCCTTTTCCTCCACAACTTGTTTGTATATTATTTGTATTAATTATCGTGATTTAATTAAATGTCTTTTGCTATTATATGTAATGCTTTTGAAGTAAAATAAAATATGAATGAATAAGTACATACATGCAATCGACAAAGTTCAAACTTAGGTACGACAGACTATTAAAAACGTTTATTTCAAGGCAAAATCAAATCATAATCATGTTTATTTCAATGTCTTTATTGCACATACAACACTAAATCTGTACATTCAGAGGCACTCACGCCTTGAACATTATGTAAACATATTATTAAATATCCTAATAATATGCCACTTGTAAGTAAAAGTCATCTAAATTACACAGATCACGTTTACTTGTACAAAATTATGATGACATTTAAATGGTCATGTTGTCACTGCCTCCGACATTACTGCATAGTGCACAGTGTCATCGCCCCGATATCTTCATGGCAGAAATCGCCATGGTAGGTTGAATCCGCCGCCACGCATGGCCATTTTGTATCAACCGGTTTAATAGTTTTGAGTCGCATAATGGGCCGAAGGACATCTGACTAAGGCTACTGACAATAGCCCCGATTAGGCCGGTGACTGACCTCGCTAGTGTGTGAGTGACCATGGCGCGCCATACGTCATATGCTTTTATACTAGCTCTACGATTGGCCTATACACTGTGCTATATAATTCGGCACATATAAATCAGAATTATTGTCAGTTTTTGACTCAAGACGCAAGCTTCTTTCTCAAGACGCAAGCTCACGACTATCATATCTGTTCAAAATATATATTCAAGTGCAAGGAACCATATCTGGTTTCTTTATACGAAATCATTTACGGGAGATATTCATCATTTTCTACCCCGGTATCCAAAGATTTTTGTCTCATATAAAACTCGTGCATAGGACGTTCACGTGTATCGATCCCGGGTATTGATTTTAGTATCTCTGCAGAGAAAGTAATTATTAGCCAGGCGATGTCGGTGTGTAGTGCTCCAGGATGGTTGAAAGATGGTTGTTAATATTTCCGAAAAATCATCATTTTTCTAGCTTTTAATGTTCTGAACATATATGCAAATTAGTTTCATTTTAAGATGGCGGGAAAATGTCATCAAAGTTTAAATACAGAGGTCAAGTTCATAAAGTATTCCACAAGACACTGATAAAAAGGATTCAGAAAAGAATATAGTTAGACATATCTGTGACGTAGAGTTCTCGAGTTATAAGCAGAAAGGTCAAAGGCCAAACTTAGAGGGGTAAAACCTGAAAAATGCCTTAAAGTATTATTCTGAAATCAGTTTAGAATAGTTTACACCATCAAAGACGTTTTGTAATATAGGAAAATTGGCAAAGTTTTTTTAAGCCAAGGAAATATTTTGGTGTGATCGTGAACCAAATATGAGCAATTTTGAGCTTGGTATAACCTTTAATATTCCCACCATCTTGGACATTATTTATTTCGGCCCTATTTTTAGCTCAGCACATCAAACGTTACATTTTTGTGCGAAAAAATACATAATAGTTATAAAGGGACCCTTTTAAGAAAACATTATTTATATATTTTAAAAATAAAAATGCAATGACAAAAACGTACCACTTCCGACACTACATCGCGCGTCATTTATAAAAATAGAAAATTGGGTGCTTTCTCGATGACGTATAGTGGTTAAACACTTGCATTGTGTTGACATTTATGCTGGGACAATTTGATAACACCGATCGCGATCTATAAATATCAGATGCAATAATACAACCACTATTTATTAAAACAAAATACCAGTCGACTTCAAAAAGAGGCAAGGAAGGGGCCTTTTTATTTATCATATTTGGTTTACAATGCAATTCGATCATCATGTATATCGATAATATCCAATGGAGGGGAGGGCGTATCCATTGTTGAAGGTACTGTGGTATGTGCCACCGTTTTGGGGTCTGAACTTCAAATGAATATAAAACTTCAGGAAAATAGCTTTGTTTTAGTTTTTTGATGTATATTAGTAGCTTTGAGTGTTTTTTAACAATCAAAACCAAAAGAATCTGTTTTGGGTCACTATATTTGACAAAAAAGTTAATTAACAAAAGTTGTAACTTCGGAAATACTCAAAAAGTAGCCAAAAATGGCATTTTGCCGAATTTAATTAAAAAATCATATTTAAAAAAGTAAATAAGATATTTAAAATTTGCCTTTTTGATTTTGAAAGCATTTTATAGTCAAGTTCCATAAAGTAGTGCAAATCAATTGTATCAAATTTTATTGCAAAGGTAGTTTCCAGAAAAGGGGTAAATTTATTTTGCTGCAAAAGGCCTTATATCCAAAACCAAAATGAATCACATCGAACAAGTAATACTTGCACAATTACAAAAGCTGGTTTTCTCAAAAAGTCAAAAAGTGGATGTAAAGCCTTTTGCAACAAATTTCTTCAATTTATAGTATCTTTATTTTGATACCACATTGTTTCCTTTCAAGGGTCCCTTTATTATTACCCAGCAAACACAAAACGTTTTCGACATCATTCGCAAAAGGTTATAAAAGGTTGTCAGAAAATGTTTAAATGTCGGGTTATATAAAGGGTATATCAAGGGTATAAAACGTTTTCATAATATTTAAAAACATTTTTTGAAAATCTACTGCCCAACAAATACAAAATGTTTTACAGAAAACGTTTATATGTCGGGTTGTATAAAGGGTATAAAACGTTTTAATAACATTCCAAAAACATTTATGAAAACTTGATACATAAGATTCTAAACAGAATGTTATTTTGGGGTTGAAAAAATATTTTGCGAAAAATGTTTGCCCAAAAACGTTTTCATGACCTTTATATAACCCGACATTTAAATGTTATTAAAACGTTTTGAATAAAACATATTAAGAACATTTCTGTGTTTGCTGAGTGCAAATATTTTAACATAATGTTATTTAAGTGTTGACAAAATATTTGGCAAAAAACGTTTGCGAAAATAGTTTACAATAACATTTTTAAAAACATTTAAAAATATTGTTGTAGTGTGTTTTCATATAAAACGTTTTAAAACGTTTTCATGACCTTTATATAACCCGACATTTTAATGTTATTAAAATGTTTTTACCTAAACCAAAAGCCAAAATATAACTTATTTATAACGTTTTTAAAACGTTTTTGTGTTTGCTGGGTAATACACTCCTAACTTTTAAGATATATGCCACTATTATGGTCACATACCGCATATCATTCATATCATTGTTTATAGAACTATTTTATCTATATTTATATAAAAATAAATAAATCATCATCCTGTCATCGACACATCAATGTCGAAACAAAGAAATATCTAAAAACTAATCTGAGACCATATTCAACTAAGTGAGTTCTTTTCTCCGTTTCCTCAAATGTGACTGGACACTATGAATGAGCCGTAAACTCGGCAAATTGTATTCTGAGTGTAAAATGTGCGTGAAGGTCGTATTCATAGGTATCTCAATTCGGTGCGACAAGTATAGCATCAAACACTGTTCAAACCAATCAATAATCCTATTCTTGAAGAGGATAATAAGCTTCTACCTATTTCTATAGAATCCTTAAATAGTGCTTGTCTTTGTTTGCTTTGGCTAAATCCTGTTCAAGTAGTGGGTAACAAAGCATTGTATTTTGTCTAGGTATGTATAACCAACAATTACCAATGAGAGGACATTCCTGAATCTTGTTGAATTTTGGGGTTGAAAAAATATTTTGCGAAAAATGTTTGCCCAAAAACGTTTTCATGACCTTTATATAACCCGACATTTAAATGTTATTAAAACGTTTTGAATAAAACATATTAAGAACATTTCTGTGTTTGCTGAGTGCAAATATTTTAACATAATGTTATTTAAGGGCTGGGGTATGAACGTTTGGACAGTATTTATTGTGGGACATTAGAGCACATCAGACATATCGAATTGCATTCTGAATACGAAGAATGTCATTCTGATATCAAATAATTTTGATTTTTGAAATTCGCATTTTGATACACATTTTATGGCAAATCATTAAAAATTGATATTTTTGATATTTAACAGTACTTGAAGTAAACTTTATAAATCTGATGATTTATACTTAAAGTGTATGTAAGTGGGATGAAAAGCCGACGATCAATTGAAAATTTTGACCTTTCGTATTGAAGATATGGATTTTTTCCCCAAACACCAAAAAAAAATTAGGTCTTTTTGGGAAAAAATCCATATCTTCAATATGAAAGGTCAAAATTTTCAATTGACCGTCGGCTTTTCCTCCCTGCTACATACACTTTAAGAATATATCATTAGATTTATATAATTTACTTCGAGGACTGTTATATATCAAAAATTTGAAAAATATCAATTTTTATAATTTGTCATAAAATTTGTATTATATTGTGATTTAAAAAAATGAAAATTATTTGATATCAGAAAGACATGCTTCGTATTCAGAATGCAATTCGATAGGTCTGAGGTGCTCTCATGTCCCACAAAAAATACTGTCGAAACGCAATAAACACTCATTTTGGATCCCTTAAGTGTTGACAAAATATTTGGCAAAAAACGTTTGCGAAAATAGTTTACAATAACATTTTTAAAAACATTTAAAAAATATTGTTGTAGTGTGTTTTCATATAAAACGTTTTAAAACGTTTTCATGACCTTTATATAACCCGACATTTTAATGTTATTAAAATGTTTTTACCTAAACCAAAAGCCAAAATATAACTTATTTATAACGTTTTTAAAACGTTTTTGTGTTTGCTGGGTAATACACTCCTAACTTTTAAGATATATGCCACTATTATGGTCACATACCGCATATCATTCATATCATTGTTTATAGAACTATTTTATCTATATTTATATAAAAATAAATAAATCATCATCCTGTCATCGACACATCAATGTCGAAACAAAGAAATATCTAAAAACTAATCTGAGACCATATTCAACTAAGTGAGTTCTTTTCTCCGTTTCCTCAAATGTCACTGGACACTATGAATGAGCCGTAAACTCGGCAAATTGTATTCTGAGTGTAAAATGTGCGTGAAGGTCGTATTCATAGGTATCTCAATTCGGTGCGACAAGTATAGCATCAAACACTGTTCAAACCAATCAATAATCCTATTCTTGAAGAGGATAATAAGCTTCTACCTATTTCTATAGAATCCTTAAATAGTGCTTGTCTTTGTTTGCTTTGGCTAAATCCTGTTCAAGTAGTGGGTAACAAATCATTGTATTTTGTCTAGGTATGTATAACCAACAATTACCAATGAGAGGACATTCCTGAATCTTGTTGACGTGGGGATGATTTGAAATGATCACCAATTATGACTGTTTGGTATTTATTACTAGAAATGTGGAAAAAGAGATACATGTAGAACCGAAAGAAGGTTGTTGAAGGAACAGAGTTCAACAAACCATAACCCCGCTTCTGGATATCGTTTGAAGTCAAATGATATACCATTGTAAAGCTTATGATATATATTTTCTAAACACGAAATAAAACAAAATTGACCGGGGGCCGACATTACGGCTGATTCGTGGTGTCCACTCACAATTTTTATTGATTTTCATCGACTGCTGTGATGGCAGTGACTTCCTTAGATAAGTCAACTGGTGACCCGGGCCTCTTGCCACCTTCCATCATACTAATGCATTTCCTGTAAACCTTTCCTGCTGTTTCCTTTTCCACATCCACACCTGTTAAGGAGGATCTTCTTCTTATTGTTCTACCACTCTTCCTACTTCTTACCAAACCACAGACAATGGTAGCCAACGAATGCTGCCCACTGTGTCGCCTCCTAAAGGAACCAGCAAGTCCTTCTGCTGGTTTCTCTCGACGTTTCAAAAAGTACGTCTTCACAGGTTTGCGGAGACCTTTGACCTTGATCTCACCGCGGCATTCAAACTTGAATCCTCGTTGTGCTAAAACGTCACGTGTTTTTTGCATGACTTGGATCTTCCCTAGTTCCCCTGCGCTGTCCATACGACTGCCTAGGTTGACTGTGTTGCCCCATATGTCATAGTGTGGTTTGGATGCACCGATTACACCTGCAACCAACGGGCCATGGTTGATGCCTATTGAAATAACATGAGAGTGGTTAATTGGGCTATTCCAGAAAATAAGTGCATACCCCCTATAGAAGAGTAATGTCTGGAATTCCAGGTCTGCTTACTAAAAAAGACTGGAATTCTAGTTGCAAAGATCACATGAAAAAGCCTGGAAATCCAATTAAATTAGGGAAATATCACGAAAATGTCCAAAATGAGCTCTCAAATTGAGGAATTCTGATTTTGAACTATTTTTCTGCTGTTTTTTTTTCGCCTTTACAAAAGTCTGGATTTCCAACAGTCACGACTGGACAAAAAGTCCGGAAATCCGAACTTCTCTATAGATCTATTTTCTGGAATAGCCCATTGTTTGTTTCGAGTGTATTTAATGACAATGATTATTGCTTTTAAATAAGGCACACGTTCAAAATATTATTGACATACGAGGGGGTATCCAAAAGTTTTTGACATCACCCAGAAGCGAAGGAGCTATATCGATAAAAATTTTGTCAGTGTAATTACTGGTCCTTCTGTACATTATGGTCTAAAAATGGTCTCATAAGTATGTTTACTTTTTTTTACAGGTGGCGCTAGATGGGCAGTAGGCGCATAACCTGTAAAATTGTGAAAATTGAGGCACGCAGCGTGATTAAGTTCCTGCATTTGAAGGGTTAGGCCTACAATGCTCAGAAAATCTATGATGAAATGAAAGCTATCTACGGTGATGATTGCCCATCATATGGCACTGTTGCTTTTTGAAAAAGGAATTTCCAAACGGGCCACATGTCCCTCACAGATGAGGCAAGAAGTGGACGTCCATCACTTTCGGATGATGCGGCCACAGTGAAGAAATTCAAGAAAGTGGAGGATCTTATCATGAAATGGTTATGCGCCTACATCTAGCGCCACCTGTAAAGAAAGTAAACATACTTATGAGACCATTTTTGGACCATAATGTACATAAGGACTAGTAATTACACTGACAAAAATAGTCTCATAAGTATGTTTACTTTCTTTACAGGTGGCGCTATGGGCAGTAAGCGCATAATCGGACTTTTTGACCCCTCCCTCCATAACGAAAGGACTTTCGTTTATAGGGCTTCATCGAACTTTTGGGTTGTTCCCTAATAGCAAATAATATTTATATGCCCTACGTTGCATAAAATAGACAGAATATTGGATTAATGTCCAACTTACAGTTTTTTTCAACAAGCCTGTGCTCACATTCAAATAATATCAAATATAGGCCTACTTATCGCGTATAAGCGCCGCAAGACGAAAAGCAAGACGAAAATGCTGGGTACAGCCCGGTCGAAGTTTTATCATGTGGTGGATACCTTTAAATATATAACGAAATAGAGCATCACGGTCCAGGAACTGAGATAGTCGAATCGCATACTCTACTATGACCATGATCAGCTCGTAATGGGCGAGGGACATTAAAGCAGTATTCAGACTTTTTATTGTACGTAAAATATTGTATGCAACATATCTACGTTGTTTAATCTATTGCCATTCTATTTCCAGTAATGTTTAAGTTCTAACGAATGTTTGATGACGTAAAATCGATAATATATTTCTACTAGATATTATATGTAACATATTATCGATTTTTCGTCTTCAAACATTCGTTAGAACTTAAACATTACTGGAAATAGAATGGCAATAGATTAAATAACGTAGATATGTTGCATACAATATTGTACGTACAATACTCGGAGTCTGTGGAGTGCTTAAGTTTTTTGTTACTGCGCGCTCAAACAGGTCCTCAACTTATTCCCACGTATATTCGCAAAAAGTTGATTGTATTGGCACTTTCTATCAGTCAAAATTACACACATGGGTATGCGCATCGATTTGCAAATGATTTTGGTACAAATGTTTTACATTTAGACTTACCTATTCTTAGTTGAAAATTGTTAAATGAGTGAAGGTTGATATTGGTCAATGTTTCTACCATAGCAAGGCTAAAATCTGCTAACGCACAAAGATGGTCACACTCATCCGGATCCTTTAGGAAAGATAAATAAATAAATAAATAAATAAATAAATAAATAAATAAATAAATAAATAAATAAATAAATAAATAAATAAATAAATAAATAAATAAATAAATAAATAAATAAATAAATAAATAAATAAATAAAAAATAAATAAATAAATAAATAACATTGATTTTACTGGAGTTATGAGACAAATATGAACTTGTATTCATTTGAAAATTTTCCCTAATTAATCGAGGTTGTCAATTGAGCCACCCAACTTTAAGGTACTGTCGGAAATTTAACCAGTTGGTCGTACATTGAAAGATATAAAATTCCGAGTTGGAACCATTATAACGTGATTTGTCTTAGGTACAACTATTTCAAGATTGAGTTTTAATCATCCCAAAATTAGAGTAAAATGGAGTCTCGTCCTTTTACATGATCACAAACGCACCAACAAATATGGCGATTTCACGAAAGGTCGTGGAACAAATGAGCCAATCAATATCACTTCAACTGGGGATTTCATTTGTGCTTTAGGCCTCGTATCCATAGGCTGTTCCCTTGTGGCTTGTGCCCTTGTTACGTGTTTACTTTTTCCCATGTGACCTACCACACAGACAACGAACCTTTGTTTTGCTTAGTGGCCGCTACGGTTCGTTGTCTGTGTGGCAGGTCACATGGGAAAAAGTAAACACGGAACAAGGGCACAAGCCACAAGGGAACAGCCTATGGATACGAGGCCTTATGCACGCATCATGTCTTCTGGAGGCAGAGTTGAACTAATGATCGACCTTTCGTAAAATTGCCCTATATACCCATTATTACCTCGTTACTCGACAACCCAGACGCGGCCATATAGGAACTACCGATGGTTTTAATCTTCTCCACGCTACCAAATCTCTCCTGCACTAGAAGCTGAAAAAATTAAATTGTTTGGTAATAAAATAAAATTGTATGTTATATCAGAACATTATCATGATTGTATATCACTTTCACAATGGCGGCGTCACGGGAAGCATAGGGGCATTTGCCCACTCAAACTTGTGCTTTGTCCTCAACTTCCTCCTCGTGAGAACAAAACACTTTGAAAATATATTCAACCAATCAATTTCTGACGATTTGAACGCGTATTTGACCTGACGTTCTTTGCATAAAGAATAGATTCCTATTTAAATGTTTGTTTTCACTGGTCACATTATCCCCTTCTAATTTCGAGCCAAACAAATGAGGTATAACGAAGAAAATTGCGATTTTATTCCAGCGCCTACAATGCGTGTACTACGCTCGCCGATCGTATTACCCAAAAACTGCACGGCTCATCTCAAATACTTTCATCGACTACAATGGAAATTCATAATTCGTTGCGCCACCTATCGACTAAGCAAAATCGGCCGAAAACATAAAACTGATCGGAATTGTTAAATTTTAGTGAGATGTTTCTTCGAGTTTTATTTCATTTTCAACCATGGTCAATACGTGTGAGGCGGCCGAGTGGTATTCTCATACGAATAAGCTTGAAAAGAATTGCGTTCAAGAGAAGCTAATAATTCAATTCATTGCTGTAACCATTGGAATTGGTAATCTGATAATTGCTTTAGGGAAGATTGCCAGACTCGAATCTATTCTAAATGTATCATTTTCTGTCAATGACTAGGCTATACCGTTTACCGATAGTGCTATAGGCCCAAACTGAAATCAAAGCCCACATCCCAGTTTCCGTGGGTCAGTTCGCTACTTTAGATGCAAACATACCAACAAAATGCAGGTCTTTTGTGGTTGTTTAATGTACCTACCTCATCAAAGTCTGCAATGATTTCATTGAGTAGCCTCAAACATTCAATTCCTTCTTTGTTCATTTTTGATTGAGTATAAAAGTTGGCGTAATTCGGTATTGATGCGAACATCACGCCAACATTCTCGTGGTAGCGAGAATACAGGTCCTGGTTCTGTTGGGGACAACAACAATTCAGGCTCTAATTAGATAAAGTCATTAAGAATTTGAACAACTGCTTTTTTGTTTGTGAATATAACTGTTTGCGGGTGCAATCAATGCAAGTATGTGAATATCACTATTGTTGTAAGCAGTTCACGCAAGTATGTGAAGATAACTCAAATGTGACCTGCTACCATAAAATGAGCGTGAAGTCGCAACTTGGTAGTTTCGAGACATCCTAGCGGTTGGTTTTGTTCTTTGTTTCACACGCACCTGTTCAAGCCAATAGTATGTCCGTGTGTACTTGGCAAATGGGGACATAATTGGCCATTCAGGGAAGACGTACTACTGGCATGTACAGGTGCGCGGCAAGCAAGGAACATCAACTCAACTGCCAGGGCGTCTCGAAACTACCAACTTTACGCTCATTTCGTGGTAGCAGGTCACATATTGTGTGCATTCTTTCAAGTATACACCCATTTTTGCCATATAAGTTTAGCAAGTTAACTGTGCAATAATTTTGTTTAAAGCGTTACACAGATGCTTAAGGAGTATAACAAATGAATATTTATGCATCCGACCACAGGTTGAAATTTCTGTTTACTTATTGTGCGGGACTTAACAATAAAGTCAGTATTCCTTCCTCGAGGCAGTAATTTAGATATTGTTTATCTCTTAACTTAATGATGATAAGTATATACAAGTATACAGTTTCAGAAAGGAAATGGAATCCAACTACCATACCAGATTCCTTCAAACATGAGTACTTTGTGTGAAAATCTCAAAATGTAATGTTATATTACTGCCTCGAGAAAGGCATACCAACTATAGTAGTACAACTGTGGCCCTGTTTACATATGATCGACAGTTCTCATTTCATCCATGGAATGGATAACTCTCAGGGTTCAGTTACTTACCCCTCTGTGGAAGTTGTTTTCAAGATAATGTATGGCCACGTGATGCGGAAGGATATTCTTCAACAAAGTTGTACTCTGTTCGCGTAAGTCTTCCATCTCATCCAATTCAGTCTTCACCTTTGGAATACAAAAAATAATATTTTGGTAAAATGTGACGTCCAGACACTTTTGGGCAGAATCGTAAACCCAGCAAACACAAAAACGTTTTTAAAACGTTTCAAATAAGTTATATTTTGGGTTTTGATTTAGGTTAAACGTTTTAATAACATTAAAATGTCGGGTTATATAAAGGTCATGAAATCGTTTTAAAACGTTTTGTATGAAAACACACTACAACAATATTTTTAAAATGTTTTCGAAATGTCATTGTAAACTATTTTTGCTGCAAACATTTTTAGCCAAATATTTTGTCAACACTGAAATAACATTATGTTAAAATATTTGCACCCAGCAAACACAGAAATGTTCTTAAAATGTTTTTTATAAAACGTTTTAATAACATTTAAATGTCGGGTTATATAAAGGTCGTGAAAACATTTTAAAAACGTTATTGTAAATATTTGTTTTTATACCCTTTATATAACCCGACATTTTAAAATGTTTTCTGTAAAACATTTGTGTTTGCTGTGCAGTAAATTACCAACAAATGTTATTTAATGTTATGAAAACGTTTTATACCATTAATGTACCCTTTATATAACCTGACATTTAAACGTTTTCTGACAACCTTTTATAACCTTTTGCGAATGATGTCGAAAACGTTTTGTGTTTGCTGGGAATGGAAACATAGCCAAAAATTTGCCCTGGGGAGATTTTTTCACAATTTAGGGTTGTTGTGAATTTGTGATGTTATTAATGTTTAAAATATTGTCTGATAGTTTCAGATCGGAATATAACTGACATCTTGTATGTTTTGAGATATTTTTCAAGGTAATTCCTACACTCAACATTGTCAATGATATTTTTAAAGGCCGATATCTCAATTTCAAATTTTATAATACCATAACTTACGAACTCAATATTTTCGCTTGGGAATGTCCGATTCATTGGGCAAAACGGCGTTGTGGACCAAAATATCTCTTTATTTAAGATATGTAAAACACTTAAAATTGATAACCCGCCCAAAAGTGCCTCACGTCACAAATAGGCTTTATAATTTTTAACCTGATCTGATATAATTCTCGCCTTGATCCCGACCAGACTCTCTGCCCAAGTTTAGTATCATCGGCTAAAAATAGTCTCCGCACTACCTTATTAATGTTAATGCTTTAATATAACTATGTTCATAGTTCAGTGAAACAAAATCGGGTAAAACATACCCATCGTTATAACAATGTGCTTAAAATTACAGCCACTAAATGTAGCAGGGGAACGTTTTGATGTGCTTGCAAAAAGACCAGATTGCGTCTTATGTCATATGTCAATCAAACTCTAGCACGGTTGTTTACCAGTGTCGTGATGATGAGTTGCTGAACGCCGCGGTATAACCGGCGCCTTTATGTTAATTTTGCACTTTCAAACATACAAACCATCTCAAAAGTTAGGTCTTTATAGTAGAACTTTTCTTTCCCGAAGGCACCATGTCAACAATACCTAGAAAAGTTGCCCTTTGCCTTGTAAAAATGCGTATTTTTTCGCCATCTTCTGCTATTCCTTTTCTCCGATCGGCACCAGATAAATCGGTCTTCCCTTTATGCGCTATTAACCAATCAAGGATCATAGGGAATGATGATTGACAGTGACGTCAGAAGCAAACTAGTGTTTTTATCTCTGTCTTATATTATAGTTTAATAACAACATAACGAGGGTGTCCATTACCTGAATTTTCCAGAGGAAGTCGAGTCTTGCCGTCATTTCTAGACTTCTTCCGAGTGTCAGGACGAGAACGACGAACATGAACTCAATGAGTAATATACTACTTGACGTGAGTGAATCTTCTACTACAGTCGTCGTTGTGTCATTGATAGTTTGGTTTTGGTAACTAGTTTGAAAAAAAAAAAATTAAGTTTAAAGTTTAAGTTTTTAATGTAGTAATAAAATACTGCGTTTATATTTCAGTATCTAATTTACACCCACCCACTTTTCACACATGCAACATAATGCACACACCCTACCACCAAATACAAATACGCCATGATCAAGCGATGTATTAATACATGAAAATATCATAAAAGTATCGATTTGTAAAGTATTTTTAAAGAATCTATACACAATGAACCAATATCCCAGCAAACACAAAACGTTTTCGACATCATTCGCAAAATGTTATAAAAGGTTGTCAGAAAACGTTTAAATGTCGGGTTATATAAAGGGTATATTAAGGGTATAAAACGTTTTCATAACATTAAAAATCATTTTTTGATAATCTACTGCTCAGCAAAACAAAAAATGTTTTAGAGAAAACGTTTAAATGTCGGGTTATATAAAGGGTATAAAACGTTTTAATAACATTTCAAAAACATTTTTAAAAACTTGATACAAAACATTCTAAACAAAAAGTTATTTTGGGGTTGAAAAAATATTTTGCGAAAAATGTTTGCCCAAAATATTTGCAATAACGTTTTAAAAACATTTTCATGACCTTTAATTTATATAACCCAACATTTAAATGTTATTAAAACGTTTTTAAAAAAAAACGTTTTAAGAACATTTCTGTGTTTGCTGAGTGCAAATATTTTAACATAATGTTATTTAAGTGTTGACAAAATATTTGGCAAAAAATGTTTGCAAGAATAGTTTACAATAACATTTTTGAAAACATTTTAAAAATATTGTTGTGGTATGTTTTCATACAAAACGTTTTAAAACGTTTTTCATGACCTTTATATAACCCGACATTTTAATGTTTTTAAAACGTTTTTATGTAAACCAAAAGCCAAAATATAACTTATTAAAAACGTTTTTAAAACGTTTTTGTGTTTGCTGGGATGCGACATCAATGTGCACTTTCCTGCATTTGGATATCATAAAAACTTATCAAAAACCCTTGTCAATATAATGATTGTGCACAATAAACATACACACCAGGTCATACAGATGTGAACCCAGAAAACTCTAGATGGAAACAGCCCATTAGTCCGAAAGGGCGTTAGTTCGGAAATGGTTAGAGTTAGGGTTTATGTCATTCTAGGTTTGGATTATGGTTAGGGTTAGTATTGGCTAGGTTAGGGTTTGGTGAAGTGTTAGGAATAGAGTTTTGGTTAGCTTTTGGGTTAGTGTTAGGATAGGATTTTGTTTAGGGATAAGATTAGGGCTTTGGTTATAGGTTAGGGGAAGTTTAACGTTAGCGCAAGCCTTACTGTTTTTAATGAAGTAATTAGGTTGTCGGACTAATGACCCTTCGGACTATTGACATGTAACCCTTTTGTATGGACCGCAGCTGATATTATACAGCTGCGGTCCATACAAAAGACCCCCACACACCCCACACACTATACTACATTGGACCTGGAGTTTGGTAGTGACATCAGTGCTTTCACGTAGTTGCACCGCAAGCATGCCAACAAACCGTCCTTGTACGAGTGTTAAACCTGACGTTATTAGGTTATTACGTTATTGACATCAGCGATAACGCACCTTAATCATTACCAAACTTGAATTATACGTAAACAACCACGTGTCTTACCTATGACATATTTTATCCATTGAAACCTGCGCAACAATAGACGTAACCGATGCCATAAATATAAGCATACCACCTTTGATTATGTGACTTAGCCGTATAAATACACCACACACTAACATGTTGCATAAACTGCATAAGACAAAGTACTGTGGGAAAAAATACAAAATGAAAACATATATTAAAGATGTGTAACCCGAAAGAAAGCCTCGTTTCTCATTTTTTTTCTTCTTCAAAAATGACATTTGTAATCATACATAACAAAGCTCATATTTTTCTTATTACCACAGCTAGATTTAACCTTTTCGTTTAGATGGTGCAAAGTGTGGTGAATTGTAATCATAGCACACTGGAATTGTGCTATGATTGTTATACACGTTTCTGCTTCTCGTATCAAAACTGCTGGTAATACAACTCAAAACTTGAAACGAACTTGTTTTAATGCTGTGCCTCAATGTAAGATAAGAAATACTGGACCACGTAACAATATTTCAATTGTCTTTTCATATTTCCTAGTTTGTATCTTATTATTATTTTCTTTAAACATATTTTGTATTGTTGTCATTTATAAAATAATGTTGATATTTATTTTATTATTATATTTTAAAATTCTTTTTACTGGCATTATAACTTCTTCAGCACTTGTAAATAAATAGCGCCCTCAATGTTTTCATGGACGAAACGGCGATGGCGATCTAGTTTGAAGAACAACAATAAAACAACAGAATATTCTTACCATTTGATATAAACATCCATACTGTTTGTTTTCATCATCTAAAGCTGTAGAAATTGTGACCTGCAATATGAACAATTATGAATTAAAACCTCTAAATTTGATTAGATTGATACCAGCATTCCATAATGAGATTTGGTGCATGTAAAAGTGTAAAAAAATAGCACGCAGAGTTGTAGAGGTAAATTGCAGAGCAGTCGTGTGCAGTTCCTTACTAGCTCTATTTTGATACCACATTTGCTATCAAAACCTCTAAATTGGAATAGATTGATACCAGTACAATGAGATTTGGTGCATTTGTAAAAATTGCAAAAAGGTGAATTGTAGAGCGCGAACATGGCATAGCCCGAAACAAAAGCTAGGTCATATAAATCGATATCACCACCTAGTATTCATCAGTAAAGCATTATAACAATCATGACAAACCATTATTACCAATTGAGTAAACCGGGCACTTTTGATAATCGACAATGGCTCTTCGTGGGCAAGTGAGCTTGGCCATGCATAGAATTCTAACAGCGTGATCATTTTGATTGGCAAAAAATGCACACAATTTCATTTATCAATTTTTGTCAAGTTAGAGCTTTTGGTAGCAAATGCGGTATCAAATTAGATGCGGTAAACGACCGTGCCACATTCAAATTGCCGTGACTGAACAGGTGTAGATTTCAGTGGCGTAACTTTGGGCCAGGGTGCCCGGGGGCGAAAGTAGATTGGGTGCCCCTGACCAAGGGTGTGCATAGTGTGACGTGTAGGATAGTGGCGTAGCTAGGGGGTGTGGCGCCCAGGGCTACGGATACATTTCTTGCACAAATATTGACAATAACGCATTTAATTTGGTCATAATGAAGTTGAATATCGGTCTTAAATTGACTTTTCAAATGATTTTGTGCTGAAATGCGCGCGAAGTGCGTACAAAATTTGACTTTCATTGCTAGAGGGGATGCAGAATCGACGCTGAATTGGTTAATTTGGCGCCCCCTTAGTTACCAGACTATACTCAGCTCAGACTATGATCACTATCTCACATGGCGCAAGTAAGACGAATCGCGAAAGACCAGTGACCGTACCGCGCCGCCCGATTTTTTTTTTTTTGGGTGGGGCGGTTGATGGACTTTCGCAATTAATCTATCTTGAGGGATCAGAGTCAGTGCTAACTAAGAAAAAACAGGTCCTACTCGTTGGACTATGCGTGCATGGTGCAGAGCTAATCAATTTTGGTATTGAAAGACATAGACCTACAGAATAACTTGCAAATAATGTCTCAAATCGAATTTGTTTCAAATGTTTCAATGAACTTCTTGTTAATGTCCAGCAACTCGGTAGCACAAAAATTTTCAAAGAGGTTATTGCTTCACGTGGTTGATATTTGACAATTTTTGTTTTGTCATAATAGTGTTTAATTACAACTGCGATATACGTACCCCATGCAAAACAGTTACCACAAAATTCCCCATGACTAGGCACGAATATGTCAACAACCTTGCGTAGTGATTTTCTGTCATCCATCCAGAAAACCGCTTCAAAAGCTGTGGTGATATGTGATACTCTTCCGCGTGAGAGAAAATGAGTGCTATAACATGTATTGTAATACCGAAGATACTGGCGAGCATGGTGGATGGCGACCTTAATGTTAAAAAAACAGATTTAATAAACGGCGAATTGATTATTTAAGGGGGTACTACACCTCTGCCCAATTTTGTGCCTATTTTTGCATTTTTCTCAAGAATTATCGCGCATTGGTGACAAGTAAGATATGTATATTATAGGGGCAATGACTACAATTACTGCACTGGAAATTTTATTTCAACACAGACAACAGTTCTGGAGTTACAGTCAAAAATGAGGGAAAACCAATATTTGATCAATTAATCAATAACTGCTTGCCTTGAGTTGCTGAATTTTCAGTGCAGTAGTTGTAGTCCTTGCCCCTATAATATACATATCTTACTTGTCACCAATACGCTATAATTTTTGAGAAAAATGCAAAAATAGGCACAAAATTGGCCAGGGGTGTAGTACCCCCTTAAGCGATTGCAAAATAGTGTTTTAGATTATAGCATTTAAAGGTACCTAAACATGACGCAATAACATAATAACACATTTAATCGGTATCGTTACACTACAGAATAAGCATCTTTTTGACAGCTACTGCTGTAAATACTATTAGTTATTAGGTGAAGCGGAAGTATAGTACAGGAAATTATCGTGTGCCTAATTTCATACTGGGTGAAGCCGAAGGTGACCACATGATAATTTCCCGTACCATACCGACGCTGAAACTAATAACGAATTTATCATACAACTAAGTCATTCTAAATATTGAAATAATTACGTTTTTAAACATTTTATTTGCTGCAAAATAGCAAAAACATTACAAAAACTAGATGACTGTTCCGCATTTTACTCGCCCGGTTTAATATGCGAATCGCCTTTATACGGCTATCTTGCTTGCGAAATACGCTCTCACTGACTAGATATAAAGCGTAAATACGCACTCACTGACTAAATACGAAGCGGTGTTTTCCCTTAGTAGTATGATAAAAAAATGTCCCTGTCACTGAGATGATGAATAGTTTACAAGTTTATCATACAGCCAATGTACCTCATATGACCCAGGTTGGGAATCAGTTACATCAAAATGATGTCCAGCTTTCCAGAAAGTGACCTTTGCCTATGGTAACGGTTATATAACATATTTGTCATGCTAGGTGCATAATTGTTGGCCATAGTATGGTTGATTAAGTTATTACCTCTTATAAGATGATGGCAAAAAGTATGTCGCCAAATTGTATCTGATCATAGTACAGTATGAAAAGAATATGGGGTAACTGTGTTGCAACATTTTTTCATCAACATATTGTGATTCTCATTAGGCTACCTTAAAGAAGTTTTACCAATATATGAGCTGACAAAGACGGGAATAACTCATTCTACATTGCCCTACTATGGCCAAAAGTGCTTCCAGCACGTAACCTTCCAACCTGTTACCAACTGTCAAGACGTGACAATCAATATTGTCTCAGGTCATCTAATTGATTCCCAATCTGGGTCACATATCGCCCTCGGCTTATGACAAATTAGTAGCTTGCTATTTCAAGCACAAGAAAAGAAGAGAATTAAACTGTTAAGAATAAATGATAAAAGACTAGAGGGACATGTAATGTAATAATACCTACCTTGGTATAATAACTGTTAACGCAGTAGACGTGAAGACAAAGAGAAGACAGGCACAGAAGACATTGGACTTGAAGGCGTCATCACGGAATTGAGAAAACTGTTTGAATTGAAGATATGAATGTTTAGTATTTGTCAGTCAGTGGTGTGGAGGTTGGTGTATAATTCATGAAGCAGACTGGATTGATGGAATTGAGCGCAAAAAGTGGACATTTTGAAGCTAAAATTGTAAAATAATCAGGTTAATTTTGTACACTCCCATCCTCCAGGTATCTATTCGTAGGCCTGCCTGGGTTTGGATGTTTGGATTAATTGGCGTATTATTTGTTTAATAGGCCGACCATTTACGCCATTTTCCATTATCATTGCATCTTGGTTCAGTATAAATGTACACAGGCATCAAAGCCCTGTTTTAAATGCAGCATGTATCCGGAGTACTCGGTGAAACCTAATATTTCTTTAGGTTGACTGAGTTGCTTTAAAAAAAATTAAAAAGAACTTTATTAATCGGATATACAGTTATTTCATTTCGAAACCCAGAGCAAGACAAACTTGTTGTGATTTAAGATTAAAAAAATACACTCTTGAATTCGACTCGAAAGTGTTTTCTTTATTATGTTATTTAAGTATAATTTAGTTCTTTTGAAAAAAACCCCGAACTTCATGTGCCTTTTATTCCGTCGTGGCCATCATATGAGACAACAATGTTTTTTTTTTTACAAAAACATTGTTTACCTTTGTCCTTGATTTGAACATGTGAAACATTTGGTGTAAAAAGCTCTCTAAGAGTTAGTTTTCATCTCATTTGGTGATAAAATGACTATATCCCTTGGCCCTTCTTACCCTTGTTTCTCAAGACTTTTACCTGTTTTTCGTATTCCTTATCTTTAAACATCATTGTTAGTCTTGTAATATTCGATTTCCGCAAATTGTCGGCGAGTGCGTGCCTCATTGATGTGGCTACCTCGGCATGGTTATGGTAATGGTATCCCAATGGGTAAAACATAATCTTCGATTTGGAACTATCTGGTGACTCCGGAGAATTGGGGGCGGCATTACCGGAAGTGCCATGGCAGCAGTCTTGCTTTCCTGAACACTGTTTAAGATAAATACGAATAAACACAATCTAGTACCCATATTTACACAGTGAGTGACATGGTAGTATAAAAGGTCCACACAGTGATATGGTCATCTGGGGGATTGTGAAAATCATCAAAATTTAAATTTTGGCACATTTGTTAGTATCACGGATGTGCTAACATAACCTGCTAATGGATAAGCCGAAATGTGTTTATTAAAGACAAAATGAGACATTTTACGTGAGTCTGTAATTTCTATACCTAAGTAGACAAATATACATGAATTTGAATGGGGCTTCAACTTTGTCAATACTGCTGTTTTCCTCGGGTGTTTTTTGACAACTGCTTTCATAGTAAGAATACATAATGTCATAAATTATCCTTCACTCTTAGGCAATTTATAAACAATTTTGTTTAAACCTCTGTTGGGATCACTAAATATGCCTTGAACAGAAATAGGTCACGCACGACACTTCTTGGGAGGCTGTTATGTAAACATATTATAGCAGAGTGGAACCAGATGAAAACTGTCCTATGTTCTGAATTTACCATAGATGGGTGGGTGGGAGTGGTGTTGCCCATAAATCCATAATTTTCATTTGATCTTGTAAAAAAGAGATATTGACTTTTTGCTTTGTAGTTGAAATAGCCATTTCATTTCATTTTTGCTTTTAGAATTTTAACCGAAAATTAAATTTACATATGCTTTTGTACACAGCCAGAATTTCCCAATATTGCGAGGGCGCGCTCATAATTATTATGATATCATAGCTACATTATGTGTACAATGTTTGTACGGAATGTCGTATTATTGGATAGAAGAGATCCATAGCTATACATTGGTACCATATATAAAAGTATCCTTTTGTCCTGCTCTATGTTTTTTTTGGAAAAGATTGCAAAGATTTTTTTTCTTGTTTTTTAATGTTATTTGTGAATCTTTAATAAATACCGTAGAATTCCGTCTAGAAGCATGCCTCTAAACGAGGTTTTTTTTAACGAAAGATATGAAAGGCCAATACCCTTCTCCAAAACATTGCAATAGATTGGTCTTACAAGTATACATGTTTGTACAGCCGCCTTTATCAGTAATATATATAGTTGTTCAAACTCCAAATAACGTTTTAGTTGAGAGTGTCTGCCTCTTGTCTCTTGTGTCAAGAAAACCTCGTTTAGAGGCATATATGTGCGTGTAGACGGAATTTTACGGTATGATAAAACTGTCAATGGGTAAATACAAATAAAGCAATAAATAAAACAAGAAAATGTTGAGTTCTTACCGGAGTCCAACGTCCTTCTTCATTATTGGTCTCGCCCATCGGCACAAACAAATCCTCGTCTAGTAATGAATTCAAGGAGTTTTCTCTCGATTCCAAAGACATATTAAACCGAATCTTCTTCTCAGTTTTCTCACCCGTTTCTTGTAAATCTGCATCAGTTACATTCATAGCAGTATCCTCATTAACCGATGAGGAAGGCGAATCATCATCTTTGTTTTGAGAAGGATTTGGGTCAGTCTTTTGATCGTCCTGACTATCTTTTCCAACAGACGTCGGTTGTAGCAATGGTAAAAGGTGATTTGTTTTAGAAGGTGAATTTTGATGACTGTTTGAAGAAGGAAGCCCGACGCCGTTTATACCATGACCATTTGAAGTGATGTTTTGGCGTTGATGCTGGTGATGGCGGTGGTGGTGTAGATGATGGTGGTGATGATGGTGATGATAGTGATGGTCATGGATACCATTGGTTATTTCAGTTAATGGTGTTGTCTCATTGGATTGCGACGAGCTGGGGCGTCTCTGTAAATAATGAACAATTAGAGACACTTCAGATCAAAATATATATTTTGGTCCCTATAGTTTAAGGTAAGATTGGGGTAACTTATATATAAATTCATTTTAGATGACAATATATCTTTCCTTTTGAAAACCTTGACAAACCCTTCCACCGATACACATGATTAAAGTCCACGCCATTTGGTGAAAATACAGTGGTGAGGGTAATAAGCCTTAACCAATTTTCATTGTGTATTTCACAAAACATATCCCAATCACTGTTGACCTTTAGCAGCGAATTACTTCCCAGATTTTCAATCATCTGTTATTTCGGAATTTTGTGTTATTACGATGGCCTAGCAGTACGGGATGCGAGTCATAATCAGAGAGTTGCTGGTTCGATCACCGGCAGTTAAAGTAACCTTCTCAAAGTGCCTATAGACAAGGCCTTTATCCTCTATTGTCTCGCCCCACAAAGGTGTATAAATGAGTACCAGCAATACAATAGTCTGGGAAATTAACACATAATGCTGGTTTCATACTACCCTGCCGCTTGCCGCTGAGCGGCGTGGCGCACGCGCATTGCAGACAAACGGACACAATAAAGGCTTGTCATTGGTTGAAACGCCCTGCCGCTTGAGCCTACTCGTTGTGTGGGATGAGTGACCCCACAACAAGTTCATTCAGGGGAGTCTGGACTAAACGCAAAGGAGAAATAAGATGGCCACATTGCCCTGTGAGCATACTCCGAAATTACAGATTTGACATTTATGGGATATTTTTTCGCAACATTCCATGACCATGATGACTGGTCTGGAACGGGTCTGCATAAACCGAACTGCACGGCCTAAATATTAATCATATATTAGTCTGTGTCGGGAGATGGTGTAAAATAATTGTTTGATAGAAAATGTGCTTTTTATGAGTTTTTATTATGGTGCTCATAATGTATTGAATTTACCTAAAATGGCGGATTTAGGGAGGCTGAATTTGGGCTTTGTGGGGAACACAATTTCGGACTTTATGCTACATTTTCTGTTATTATCAACTTTTGGGTTTGAGGTGATATTTCATAAACTTCTTCAGCACTTGGCATTCGTCCAATTAGCATTCAGTTGAAATGCATCTTCAATATACCATTTTTTGGAAAATAGGAGGAGCTTAAAAATATGGCTCTTAACAGTGATACGTAAAGTTTGAAGGCCATCGGGGGTCAAATGTTAAAAACTAACGGTACAACTGCGCGGATTCCTGGTTGTCCAATGAATGTTTATAACATTTGGCCACAGGGGCCCATTCAAACGTCTGAGTGCGTACTACCTTTAAGAGACATATTTTATAAAGCTCCTCCCGCTTTCAAAACTGGTGTATTAGTAATATTACAAATGCATTTCAGTTCTGACGAACACTTAGGCCTATTGGTATTAAGGTTCAATAAAAATAACCTTAAACCTCGATAAATTTGATAATATTAGAATAGTTTTGCTAAAATTTGAAAATTTTACCCCCACAAAACTCGAATTCAGTCTCTACAAATCCGCCATTTTAAGCTAATTCACTACATTATCAGCGCCATGTAAACTCACGGAAAGCACATTTTCTATCAAACAATTATTTCACACCATCTCCCGACACACTCTAATTAATATTTAGCCCGTGCGTTTTATGCAGACCCCTTCCAGACCAGTCTTAGAATTTTGCGAAAAAATATTCCATACTAAATGTCAAGTCTGTACTTTAACTTAACTTTTAACTTACGTGATTGTGCAAGGAAATCTGAAATATCTTAAAAGTGATATAGAACCCTGACCTTAATTCAATTTCTTCGATATGTAATCATATACAGAACTATAAAGTATTTTATTTTTTGGTTGACTTGAACATATTGCAGGTGTTTGTATCCATGAAGTTGACTTTCTTAAGGGTCACTCTATTCTTGATCTTCACAATCTAATACAAGCGTGTATCAAATTGGTTATATGTTTTTATACCTACCTGAGCACAGCATGTGTTATGATGTTCCTTGATCAAATAAGTTTTGACATCATGCGCCAGAAGGTATGAATCCCTATCGCCGCCATTACCATTCTCTACGTCATAAGCACCACCTAAACTCTCCAATGTGGCTTTCGATATGTGTACTCGGCTGTTTGCAAAAGGTGAATATATATTATAGTTACATTTATAAAATAGCCTCAATACAGTAGAATCAGAAAGTACTGTTTTCTTTTTACAACCGAAAAGTGATTTGTTTCCTTAGTTTGAGCATTGGTTTCTCTTGCCTAAAGTAAAAGGAAAGCGCGGTTTGTATATTATTTGCTTCAGTGGGCCAAACCGTGTTTCAGTTATACGGTTTGCGTTATTCAAAGTTTTAATGCATGAATATACAGAGGTCTGAGAAAAAAAATTATATGAAATTATATTGAATTATATGAAAGCAGCATATATCCCGGATATAATAGAGAGAGAAACATATCATTGCCAAAACACACGCTTTTACTCCTTGCACAAAGAAAGACACGCGCTATCTTGAGACGTGTTAAAAATGCAACACCTACGGGTCAATACCCATTACATTTTTGACAGAAACATGAAAAATAGATACATTAGGGCATTGCAGAATGCTTATTGATACATATCCTAAAGAGGTTATACCTTCGTGAGCGCAGGGCAGACGTGACAACCTATAGGTCTCGTCAACCCAGTTGCTCTCATCTGACATTTATTCATTAAAATAATGTTACGCTTCAGTTTTTAGATCTAGTTTTTCCTTTATAAAAAAACGACGCTTGTATTTGATTCAGAAGGGTATACTTTGCTTAATGTTTATGGTTTGCATTTTTCAAAATTGCAATGCGCTTATATTCAGTCTTCTTTAGTACTTATTTGATATGACGAAGTATTTTGTTTACATTACAGACAGAAAGGATACATCATTGATACACAGATGTCTGCGAAAAAACAATAACAACAATAACAACAACAACAACAACAAAAATGGCGCATTTTATGAAAGCGGAATAATGAGATAACAGAAAACGGAAAACAAATTACATGGAAACAATGTAATTTTGTTCAAAAACACACGCTTTTAATTCTCACACAAAGACACAAGCTATGTTGAGACGTGTTTAAAATGCAACACCCCAATACCCATTATTTTTTTGTGACAGAACCACAAACAATAGATACATTAGGGTATTGCAGAATCCGTTTTAATGCTCTGCGTGCTACCCATGCGCTTCAACGGAAAAAGTTTAAGTTTTGAAAGAGTTTCTCAAAATATCAAGAACTATCTTAAAAAGTACTGAACCAATACTAGGCTTGTTTGTACTCATTTTAATGCATTTTTCATGCTGATTCCAAATATGGCCATGAAAATTACATTTCTGAAATTAAAAAAAAAAATTGAAACATGTCGTCTGCAGTCGACATCCGCGTGAAGAGTGTTAATACATAATCGAAAGACGCTATACATTGTGACATGTGAGCACAGGGAAGACGTGACAACCCAAAGGTATCGTCAACCCAATTAGCTGACATTTATTTAATCATAAACAGGAATGTTAAGCTTTGTTTTTGATATTCTTTTACGATGTGTTTTCTTCGATCGTCAAAATTGAGCGTTACTCTATATGAAATGAAACGGGCTTTCAGCACATTTGCCCAATTGCAGCAAATCGAACGTGGGGTATGTATTTAAGTAGGGTTAAAACACACGAAAATGTGAATTTATTGGCAGGTTGCCTCTCAGTAGCATACAAACCCTTTTATGTATCAATCTTCCAATTCCTTAATTATTTTAAACTGTTGTGATTTGGTAGTTCACAGCATCTTACGAATGGTAGTGAACTTTGGCAAAAACTGCATTGCTTAATTCATAGTGAGTGTGTAGAAGAATTAAAATATCACAGATATACTTTTATAGGTGCTGCGGTTCTTGAGTTACGTTGTAAAGAGGGCTGAAACAACAACACTTTTGTAAAACGTACATAACTCATTAACAACAATAAATTAAGCAAGTTAGTAAAGTATACGATTTGTAGAATGAACTTTTGCAAAACATCAAGGTGTTATTTTTCAAAAATATATTGATCTAGATAACGAAAATCGATTTTTAGGTTGCTTCGACCAACAATACCTCGTCTACCCTTAAGCTGTCAATAAGAGTTCTTTAAGATAAAGCGTAAAAATTTGGTCACCTGGCAAAAAACAAAACAAAACAAAACAAAACAAAACAAAACAAAACAAAACAAAACAAAACAAGCAGAAAGGACGAAAAATAAATCAATTATTTCTGAGATTCTTACCCTGGTATTCCACCTGATTCCATGTGATTCGCTATTGTGACGTCATCACTGTAAACATCAAATTGCCATTTACGTAAACCAAGAACGCCACAAAGAACTGCACCAGTATGGACTCCAATACGCATGTCTAGCTTGACGGGTGACTTTTCATGGTATTCTCTTGGGAGACAAAATAGTTTTAAATTAATCATCAACGCTAAATACTCGATGTGGTAGCAAATATATAGACGTGGTTTTAAAAATGATTCATAGCACGAAATAGAAAATTAGGTATTACTTAATTCTACCTAAAATATTTATATTTTCACTTCATAGTTTTGTACAAACCTCTTATTATTCTTTCAATCATCAATCTGAATAACATAATAATTCGTAACTACTCGATGTAGTAAAAACATTTTTAGGGTAAAGGAAGTGATCTGAGGTTGTAGTAGTTTGCTTATTGGGCTTCCTTTGTGCAGGTATAAGTAAGAGTCATTTTTAACTGATGGCGCTATTTACAAGTGGTATAATAGACACTTGTATGCAAATTAAAACATCAGAAAATTAGAAGAAAAAAAAGCATGATTATTTTTTGTAATGAAAATGGAAATGACTCATAATATTATGTGGGTTAATTATATTTAAATACAAAAACTAGAGAAAATGATATACAAATGACCAGCAGGGAACCAAAGGATGCATCTGACATCTAAGAACTGGTCTCTGTTCACTTAATAAAGAAAAGTTTAGTCTTTTAGAAACGTTTGGATTTTAACTCTGTGTTTTTATTGGATGTTGTGCCATATATTTCTAAATATAAAATATATAAATAGCGCCCTCAGTTTTCACACAAAACTTAATATAGACTTCATGGATAAAAAAAAATTACCACAAAAAGCAGAAGAATTATATATATAAACATGATAAAGAAAGAAATATCAACGTTAAAATAGCTAGAATATAGTATATTAGTGTGAAAGCTGTTAGTATTGTCTAAGTCCAGAATTGCAAATTGTAAGATGTTTTGCTATACAAAATTAATAAATAATCACTTCAACCAACTGTGTGAATAACATTGCTCTACGCCGATTCAAAGACTAGCCCGATCATATATTATGGTCACCAATGTATAATCGGGACGTGTTTCAACCCTGGTATCAACATTTGAAAATCAAGGTAAACTGTAATCTTTCATACTGGTAGTGTCAGTGTGGCAGTGTGATACGAACCTGATGACACGAATCATCTCTAATCCCATGCGCACGCAGCAATGCGCGTGGTCTTCCCGTGGCTCGGGTAATCCAGAAACACAGTAGTAACAGTCGCCGATTAACTTTATTCTCAAACAATGGTTGTCCTGCAAAATCAACATTCAATACATGCTCCTTTTTAACCTGATAGGAACTGACAGCGAAACGTTGGTTATGATTCACTATTCGTTCAGCGCGATTTCAAACAGCAATGCTGAGAACAGTTGATTATCATTATTGAGAGTTGCACTACAGCAGCCCGGGACCTTTGTTCTATGCGCTGTTTGTTCTTGATTTCCCGAAGTGTCAGCCGGGCAGTAGTGACGCAAATTAGGTTGATTATATTTTGCAAGTTGATAGAAAAAAACATCATTGTAAAAAATATAATTTCATAAGCTAATAAGATAACGTTGCTAACAGACTAAAATGACAACAAACCATATCACAAACTACAGGTCTCTGAAGAAGTAATTTGACACGATAAGAAACCAATTCACCATTAAAATTCGCCCTCACTGAGTTTTTTAAAATAATTTTTACACGATTATATTGCACTTTATTAAACCAATATACAGCCTGTCTCAAAAACAATTGTGCAAGTGAAAAGCGCCCTCTCTGGCAATTAGAAAATACCGTTGTAAAAAAATGCTTACATCAACGTCAAGGATATAGTCTTAGCTCTCAAATGCCGTTTGTTCTGTTCAATTTGCTTGTTTTAATCTCGAGATATGTTTAGTTAAAGACGAAAGGGTAAAATCACAATTGTGCCACTTTTACTAGGGAAGAGGGGTTTACATGTAATAGTGATAGCATCAAGTTTATCAAGAGTTCCTTCGTGAAAGCAAAAGAATGCGTCAATTACACAATACAATTTTTTTAACTGTTTTTACTGTTTTATCATGATGCAGGAATGATGACTCTCTTTTTCCAAAAGAGATTAAAAGATAAATAAATATTTCACATTCTGCTGTTCTGCATGTGCATGCCAATGATTTTATCATGGTAAATAATGTTCTCGTAGACATGTTAAAAGACAAACAGATATTGCGCACTTATACATGTTATAGGTTAATGAACGTGTATTACTTGTTGGGAGAGATATTAGACAAAATAATGCACGCGTGTTGATGTTGATACGTCTAATGCATGCGCCCCGAAAGGGGGAGTGCATTAGACGCATCAACATCAGATATCATTGATTTACATGCACAGCTCTCTTCCTTAGTAAAAGTGGCACAATTGTGATTTTACCCTTTCGTTGTTAAATAAACATATCTCGAAATTGGAACAAGCAAATTGAACAGAATAAACGGCATTTAAGAGCTAAGACTTTCCCCGTGACGTTGATGTAAGCAATATATCACAACGGTATTTTCTAATTGCAAAAGAGGGCGCTTTTCACTTGCACAAGTTTTTTTGAGACTGGCTGTACCCTGCAAAAATCAAGACTCTAGGTGCCGTAGTTTCGTCAAAATAAAACGATGGAACCTTCGTTTTATTATTACGATGGAATTATCAGTCGAACGCATACACGATGTTCATAACACACAGTACGTACACGGCGTGCGGGACCGAGATCTACACAACAAAGGGTCGTACCATAACATGACCGAAGGAGTGGTACGTATTGGCGAAATATGCGCTGGTAGTAAATTCCAATTTTCTTTGCTTTGCCGTAGTTGTTCGGCTTAAAAATAAAAGGGGATATATATGGCAAAGAAATGCTAATCTATTTTGTATGAAAATGTTATAATATGGCTTTAAGTGATTCTTGTTTTCTAAATCTACTACGCCTGATGAATATAATATTGCATTTGAAGTTTTCCACAAATGGGGGACATCATACAAACTGGGATAGCTGCCCTCTCAACAAATCAGGGTAAAAACAGCACCTGCATATAATTAATGACCTAGTATATAATAGTTAACTGGTATAAAAGTCCAGTATTATTCCTATAGCAATTAAAGGAGGATAAGGGCCAAACAATCTATGTTCTCTTACTTTTACAGTCACAAAAGTCAAAGACTGGGAACAAGTATAAGCACTTAAATCTAAGGTATTTACCAAGAGTTTGTTCATAAATTTAATATTCTTGCTATGTTTGATAATTGTTTACAAAAGAGATCAAAGAAAATGTGTTTTCCACTGACGGTAAAACATGAGAGTAGTCTTTTCACATATCTGGATTGTTACTAACCCTTACCCTAAACTTGACCAAAAACAAAAATATGACTTGCACTTGCTAACTAATTGATTACGATTCAGCTGTGTATGATTTGCCAAACAGGATAATATGATTTGTAATCTAATAAACAAAAAGGTGTTGATTTTTATGAAATCGGGAGTCTTTTTACTTTGTGTAGAGACTGATTCAATAACACCTGTCTCCCCAAGCAAAAAAGCAACGATATTAAGTACTTGGGAGGGCATTCATTATTGACTTGCCTTCAAACGTGGTGTTATTGTTCTTACTAATTGATTAATTACCTCAGCAAGTTGATCAAATTCACCGAAGACTTCATTAAGAGAACGCACTAGCTGGTTTGGGCACAGGTTACTGGAGAGCTGTGTAAATCCTTTTATGTCGGCGAACAAAATACTGATATAAAAAATAAAAAACAAACAAACACAGACTGTCATTATATGTACTCTAGAATTCAGAAAAATATAAAGGAGAAAACAAAGTGGGGTAAGGCACCAGAAACAAATTGGTTCGATCTTTGGATCGACCGTCGATGCTGCTTCGATGCTTGTTATTAATGAATTATCAACCAATTAATCTGAATTAACGCTAAATTTATATTGGTCAATATCACTACAGGCACAAATTACTATTTAATCACAATTAAAAATAGTAAATGAATTGATTTCATGAATAATAAGGATCGACCAAGCATCGATGGTCGATCGAAAGATCGAACTAATTTGTTCCTATCGCCTAAGTTGGTCAGTGTATTTCAGCGTAGTGTCATTATCTATTTACCCTTTACATTAATACATACTGAAAGTTAAGACCGACCTAGTGATATTATTGTAAATATCATGTGCCACAGAAACAAATTAAAACAGACCTACAAACGAAACTCACGGATCAGTTGCAAGATTTGCCATATTCATAAGATTTTGTATTATTTATATTTATATCTATTTGCCGTCAGCTATTGACTCAATCCTTATAATGCAACGGAATTATCACTCATTATGGTAGTATTTTACCCACTGACAAAAATATTTGCATTGTTGTCATGCCATAGGCTCGGCATTCCGCCTGTACCTGCAGCGCCAAACTAAAGATAATTCTGGATTTGGGGACAGATAGAAGAGGCTATAAAACAGGTTTAGATCTACATTAATTCGGTTTTAAATCGCCGCATGAAGAACCACACGATAGTGCTTATTTTGCTTTGAGGTAAACAGGATTGGATTTCGTGTACAAACACAAAGCGCATCCAGCTTGCGCACCCTGGAGGAAAGATCATGACAGAAAAAACATACACCATTAGTGAACAAATTTGCAACATTTGCGGTGTTTTTAGGTTTTAACGAATAGTGATTCTAGATATCGTCAGCTACCCTGATCATAAACAAATGAATGACACACGTTGTAACATGGTGGTCGATATTATGCGAATAACCATGTGACAAATCTACCCTATTCTAGAACTGAACAGAATATGTTGCCCCTGTGTACATTGACACTATTATTGTAATGATATTTATGTTAGGAGCTAGAGAATATCAGTACACAGCAAAAACAGTAGAGCAACATTTAATAAAAACACGACAATGGCTAAGGCTTGTAAAGTGAAGATATATAGGTGTCACTAACACTAAAACGCGTTAAAACATGCTTATTTTATTATTAGCACAGGGTATTGTTAAAAGCATGCGTTTTTTAACACCTTCGGGTGTAATAATTAATAATAACATCTTTATTATTATTTTCCCTAATGACTTCAATACATGGCTAAGCCATGCCTTAGCCATTAAAGTGTTCAAGTATTATTAAGTGTTGCCCTCCTATTTTTGCAGTATGAACGTTAGGTTGTCACTGCTATCACGTTCCATTTCAATTACATGGACAACACTGCCTGATAATTGGCGCACATCTGATGTTCCACTACTTGTTTGTAGACTTTTTACGGCATGTAGAGCATTATCATTAGAACATTGAGGTCACTATTTATTTTAAGCTTTGTATTTTCATTTCATAAAATATATAAATGGCTAAATCATGATACAAATGATGAATAACTATATAAATGCAACTTATTTCTTTATGAAAATTAAAAGTGTTCGCAATAACCAAAAATATAAAGTGTATAGTAAGTAAATAAAGTTAATGTCAGATTTAATTTGTTGTTTTTAAAAATAATATGTAAAAAGCGACATTACACCACCGTTCGCACGCCAGTTTCAAAACGTAATTTGATCTTTGCATGTGTGCGATTCAATATAGAGAAATCTTGTCTCGTTTGAGCGTCAGTGGCGCGAGTGTTTTTTCTGTTGCTTTTGGCAATTCGTTGGAATTCATTTCGTTGCATTATAACAAATAATCGTAATTCTTCCTATTCATGTCGCTATTATGTGTGTCACTCTACAGATAGAAAGTACTAAATTCAGAGATTCTCACTTTGATTCACGTATTTGAAAACAGTAAGCTTTTGCTTAATGTTTGAACTTATAGTTCAACCGATTTGGAACAAAAAGCAAAACAAAAAACAAAAACAAAGTCGTTAAAATTGATGAACCTGTCTAATGGATGCACTTTAAGTTAAAATAACTGATGTATACAATTATTTAGGGCTGCTTGTTGAGTATATTTGTTAAAAGTTTAACCTATTATTTTGAACAGTGTACTTAAATGTTTTTTGCTTAACATTATTTTGAACAGTCTACTAAAATGGTTTTTGATAAACATTCGATAAAAAATTACTTCAAATCGGTGGGAAAAGGTTAAATTGCGTAACACCGGCAAGAAAAATATTAGCCTCCATCAAAGCTTCAGTTATTGAATCGCTATTATCGACGTAGAATTATCGAATTCGATAAGATTGCGAACAAGACTACAGTAATACGAACATCCTACTTCATTTGATGAGATTGTAAGTTAATCTGTGAATGAAAAACAGTGGAGGTCAAAACACTAGGGCATATGAGTTGTCATTTGATCTCTTAACCCATTTTGTGCGAGTGGAAGTATGGTAAGTAGAGCTTTGGGCCACCTGAAAATGCGGAATTTGAAATAAATTTCATCATCGCGAGGACGCTGTTCGAAATGTAAATGAATTATGACCTCAATTTCTTGGATATGCATTGTATTTATCCTATATATATAGCATCAGTAACAATAAAAAACAATTATTCTGACAAAAATATGAATTTATGGGGCTTAACTTGTCAGTTTACAAAACAATTTTTTTTTTTTCATATTTAATGACCTCATGACACAACGCGCAATTGCAAACATTTATTTTTTTACTTTTTGACATATTGGGTATGCAGTTAGTGTGTATACAATATTTCAGAAAATCTGAGGGGGTCAGGTGGGGCCCTCTTTGATATGGTATGGAGTTCCCTTTTGTTGATGTTTCATGGTATGAAATAAATATTTTCACACTACTTTTCAGATTTAAAAAAATGAAACAACTTGTCAAAATTACACAAAACTAAACAAGAAACAAAAACCGAAGCAGTAACAGCAACTACAATGTTTAAAAAACACAGAAACACAGTTAATACAATAAAAAATAACCCAGACTGAACGTCAATATATCTTTCAAACACTACAAACAAAGCAGGAGTATTTGATTAAAATTCCTACGAACCGTATTCGAAACTCTCGGTCAACGTGTTTCGATGTATCTTTTTACTAGAACATTCGGTTTATAGTACAGTTGTGAGAAACGCGCGCTTCATTCCTCAACAATGTCCTCTTTCTAAACTTACAGCACATAAATCACGGTGCAATTGATTCGCTATCAGCCAATCGCTGGTCGCTTACAGCCTGATAATATACTTTAAAAAGAAATATTATATACGAGATAAGGTGTCTTAAAAAGAGCGGCATGTAATAGAAATTGACATTTTTGATGCTCATTTTGACATTTTTGTTTTTTATCAAACTCTCATTCACCTGTAGTTTGATTGGATATGTCCAATAATGTCTAATAACAGTTTACTTTGCATACACAATAAAAATGCTATTTTGATTCATAAAAGCCATGAATTTTACATTGCTATCACAATTCCTAGTAGGAATCACTTGAAAGGTTGCAATATTTGCAAAAATAACAAAAATATTTGTATAGATAACTCAAGCAATGCGGGATTGGAGCCAACTGAGTATTTTGAAAATGATCAATTATGTTTTTACAGTCTTTTATATGGTTCTATGGATTTATTTTCAATTCGTTCCAGGGATTTAGATATTAATCAATGATATGTATTCAGAGTATCGCAATAGGACTTTCATTTTTTGAGGGCAAGGTCTTACAAGTGAACCTTTGCATCACATACACATACGTTTGGATCAGATAGCATGTATATTGTACAAATATTTAGAAAAACAAAACGCTAAATTTATTTTATATTTATCTTAATGAAAATTAATGGGATATCGCCATTAAATGGGACATTATGTTTTTCAAACATATAGAATTATTTAAAACAATACTCTACTTATAAAGATGAATTTATAATCCATCCCTGAACGACGAGTGTTTAGTATTTGACCAATAAGGTAGCGCGCTTTTCCCAGCATAACAAACTGCGCTCTACATCATTGGTTTAAAACCAATCACTATCCCTCGGCTTTCTCCTTTAAATTATAAAATTTGTGCTGTGAATAATAAAATGTCCGCTTGAAATTGAACATTTTTACGTTGAATTAGAAGATGCCCACTTGGAATGAAAAGGAGTGCTTAGTACTCAGAATACTCAACGATGTAGTATAAATTCATCTTAAGACTTTGTCCTATAAAGTTTGTGATGTGAATGATAAAATGTCCACTTTTTATCATTTGTGCGTTGAATAAGATGCCCACTTGGAGTGCTTAGTACTCAGAATACTCAGCAATCCGCGGAACGGTTTGAAAAATAGCTATTTTGTAAAGATGGAAAGCTCAAGATTGAAACGGTCAATTTGGAAAATTTATGAAAGTGGGTTTACTTTGCCATATAACCATTAAGTATGTCTGACTTGAGCATTTAACAAAATCAAAGTTTGAGACGGTACAGTTATTTTAGAGCCACCTTGTATGTTATCTACTCCTCTTCTTACAACTTCTTGACTATATAGAATATAACGTACGTAAAGAAAAAAAAGAAATAAATAAAGCATACGTGTGATATGTTCGACAAAAATATTTTAACACAGTCTGTAAAATATAAATAGTCATCTTACCAAAAACCTACCTGACATTTTCGTACCGTCTTATGTAAATTTTGTGGAATGTATTCGCCAGAAAGTTATCATCTTCCTGGATTTTGCCCGTGAGATGACTGGTTACTTGCTCCAACACAAAATGTGGAAGAACTGAGAGGAGAAGGCGTTCCTGTAATTAGATACAAAAACATGGCGTAGATTTCTTGTTGACATAGGGGGGGGGGCGTAGGGTGTTGGAAAATAATTCTTGAATTTGAGTAAATCTAGCACCTTTATGGGATAGAATAAGTTTATGGTACATTTACCATACTGAAGCTAAAATTGATGAAACATGGTTCAAAACTTGAATTAATTCTCGCGAAAAAATCGGCACTTCTGAGGCTAAAATGGACAAATATAAGGTTAGTTTGGTCAGAAACCCGAAACCCACATACAGGTATCAAAATGGGGGAGGGGGATTATCGTATGGACCATCCCCCTAGCAGAATATTGGGAGGATTTATCCCCATCCCCGGGATCTACGCAGATTGAGAGTTTAAACGGATTCAAAACTTTTTGTCAAGATTATATATGAGTCATTCAGAATTATATATTCTACTATACTTATTATTTATTCAGGTTTAAAATGTAAGTAGGTAATTAAAACATCATTACAGCATGCTTTGAAAGTGGCGTCAATTAAGGTATTGACACATCATATTTAGCTAATAGGAAGGGTCGTCTGTTCATTCAAGCTATTTTCACGCTTACAGCAAAGCAGTACTAGGAAAAACGCTTCTTTAATATCGCATAGAATTTGCTCCTACGTCTTTGTAAGAAAATCATGAAAATCAGGTTTCACAAGCAGACTTGTAGTCTGTTATAGTTAATCATTAATTTGAGCTTTAGATCCGCTTTTCATGATATCAAAAACATTGGGTAATGGCCATCATGTCTGTAGATGCACACAATTTAATTGGTCACACGAGTAACCAAGGTACATTACCTAAATTAATGAATATAATACGTTTTATAACTACAGATATATTGATTTCGTCCTTCTGGATACTGAGTCTAAACAGCGCTATAAACATTGCTTTCCGCTGATTTCGCTACAAGTCAAAAAAGACGAAATGCCTTATCTGTAGTGTCACGAATGGATCAAATAACCTTCATTCAAAAATAATTCATTCCAACCTTGATCTAATGTTGTGGAGTCGAGTTTGTGCAACCAGTTGATTTAAAGTTCATCATGTGAGTGTACAGAAGAAGAAGAGAGAGAAATAAACGTGGCATGTGTAACATCGGTGCGTTTGGCAGCGATAGATTGAAACACACGTCACTGTTGCATTTTTTAAAGTAATGCCCGAATGACGTAATGTGTTGCTTTGCTAATTAAGCTTTACATGTACTTTCAGCTCGGGTTACCCTTACCAATTTTATTGGCACTGTGCTATTTGACAACAAAGTTAAATTTGACTTTTATATATTTCCTTCATGTATAATGTTACCATGTTTACATCGTTATGAAAACGGATTGGATTTAACCCTCGCCCTACCGAGAGATATTTTCCCGGTACGCGAAAAACAATCAAATACCTTGGGCTAATCGTGGGCTACAATACAAATTCTTATTGCGGCCGCCTGAACAGGTACACCGTCGCCAAGGTACCTGACTTGTGCACAAAAGGTACCTACATAGTACCTATTCTGCACAGGACCCAACAGGTACTACACTGGTACTCCCCTGGTGTACCTGTGCAGGCGACGCCGATATAGGAATCTTGTAGTGTAGTCGATGCTATGTGCTCAATTGTTAGTAAACAAAAATAGACATACGTCATTCAAACTTTGAGAGTAAGGCCAGGGTGTTGGTATATTTGAGGCCAAACGATATTTATTTTGGCTCTTACAAAATTTCTATTATTTGGGTAAATAAATTGATCCTGAACATTATGACGCTCCATTGAATCCAATGTGACCTCAACTTAACCATTCACCACTCTCAAACCTAGTCCGTGGATTTTTGAATAGGCCGGTTTGTCACTTTTAAAACTTATAACTTTGCTTCTTGAGAACACATCGAATTCAATGGGGTGTCATAATATGCAGGATTAGACAGTGCAATCTATTCAAAAAATTACACAAATATGGTTTAGTTTTAAAATTAGGATATTTTTCTTTTACACTTTCCACACAATTTAATGTTTACGCCTAAGTTTCCCCAATTGCCTCTGATCAATATTAATATGATTAGTATTGTGCCATAGTGTTGTTATATTATGGAAACACTGTATCAGGTGACCTATTACCCGGCAGGCAGCTGGAATATGATCTTTTTGGGTCTGATATGAATTAAATTTTATAGATTGATGCATCTAAAATGTTCCTATGAAAAAGTTGTAGTCTTGATGGGTAATAATATTTTTAAAATAAACAGAAAAGTATAAAACTTTCACAAGACAAAATTATATAAGCGCGAGGATATAAAGTCGCTTATTAAAGATTGAATTTAAAATGAATTTGAGGTATACTTTGTTCGGCTTATATAAATTGGCGTGTACATAGCGCTGCGAAGCACTTACGCTAGTTGCGTATTGCGTAATGCGTTACTGGCAAGTTTACACGAGCGCAAGTTGGGATTTCTAGTACCTGAAAGGTCACAAACATATTAAATTGATTAAAAACTCATAAATTAAGAGTAAACTTAAATTTCTCTTTCCCCTTCCTCAACTGGATCCGCCCCCTGTAGCTACAGTGGTCTGCGACAATTATATATAGTGTACAGACTTTATTCTTTTGGCGTCCCAGATTTCTTGCTCTCGTGACATAATAACTTACCACATTTTCATTTTCACCAGCGACTCTAAGCTGGGCTGACACAAATCTTCTGGTTGTTAAGAAAGATTGGCGCTGGAATCGACACGCTAGGAAACCAGTTGCTAATCCTGCTAGGTTGGTTTGTAAAAGAATCAGAAGATTGGCCATGATCTGAAATGAGATAATCATAATCGATGTAAACATTAATAGCTCATTAACATAATGAATCTTTAAGTACATTAACATTGATTTACAGATATCCGCTCTTCTTGGATATTTTGGGGTTGACATCTTGAATAAACTGGCTGCCAGATTGGGTGCAATAAATTACGTAACAAGTACCTTAAGAATATATTATTTCCCAATTGTTAGCCGAATCGAACTCAGTCAAACTGTGCCTGTAGCACACCCCATGTAGACAGAACACATAACAATTAAATCCATCAGCCAAGGGTTATTCGTAGAAATTGTGCAAGATTTTCTTATTTCATTAACCCATCTCTTCTGTAACTCATTGACTCATCGCATGTGGGTTATGCATTGCCACTGCCTCAGTCTATATGACAACCTGTTTATGTGACACATAGCAAACAACAGGAGGAACTTAAGTTTGAAAGTGAAAAGTGCAAACTCAACTTTGTCTAAGGGAGAGTAAACGGAAGATTCACTGGTGAATAATTGTTAAGGGAGCACACTACTATTCGCCCGGAAATTTGTATCTTTATGGGGACACTTATCCGTACTATCCTTATGGGGCCGTGTTTAGTTTGAGGGAAGGGGGGGGGGGGCAAAAGCCACGTTTCCATAAACTAAATATGCTTAACAGCGATCTATTGGGCATACGGTGTGAAGTCCACCTCCTTGTGAGCAAGTCTTCACAGGGTATGCATTTAAAAAAAGAAAAAGAAAAAAAGGAAGGTTTTATTTCAAACTCTAATGGTGACTCGCATGTCAAATAGCTAAATTGTACATTAAACACACCTAAACAGACACAATGCAATTTGTAGGCAGCAGCTTAATCAGCACCAATATTGTAACATTGAAACAAACAACTATACAACTAACAACATCCAATCCAACCCAACCCCATCCCCAGCATTATGGGGACCTGATTGTGGGAACATTTTGTTCCCATAGAGATAGTACAGAACTTGTAACGTCCCCACAAGTTTTACACACTTAAACACACTTGGTCCCCATAAAGATAAGAGTGTCCGTATTGGTGTAATTCCTTTTGCATCATGTGTAACCTTGATAGCCTCGGTAAGTATCAGCCTTCCGTGGGTACCGAATTTGAACCCGATTCTTGCTTGTTTAGGTCAAAACGATAAATCAGATCATAATAATATGTATCGATTCGAATGGAAATGGGTGATAAGCTGTTATCAAGTTGATTTAATTAAAATCTAGTCAACTGGACTTACTATTTATTGACTGGCGACGTTTCACATCCTATCCTGGATGCTTCCTCAAGCCGTCTGATCCAGGATAGGATGTGAAACGTCGCCAGTCAATAAATAGTAAGTCCAGTTGACTAGATTTTAATTAAATCAACTTGATATTTTATTTACCTGGATGACTGAGAATATACACAAATATAGTGATAAGCTGTTGAAAAGATTTCAAGGCTGGAAATTTAAAGGAGGCCCATATGTCGGCTAAAGGTCCTGAAGGCTCTGCTAAGGTGCTCGTATCTCAAAATTTGGATGTATAAAAACCAACCTAAAACACCTTTTTATTAAATCTTATAAGTTACTTCCAGTCGAAACTTTAACAACTTTTTCACAATCACAAGAAAAGGGCACTTTCTTGTGTACTCTTGTATTGTGAAATCTTCAACCCATTCGAAATCTGCACCCAATATGTGGGATATTAAGGTAATGTCTTTCACAGCGGCTGTATGGATTTTAACTGGAATAGCCCAATGCATTTGCCCTACAATGGTCTTCGACTCGAGTCACTAATTTGCGAAATTCCTCTCAGACTTTTCACACTAACCATTTACTTTTATTTTACTTTTATAATTAATTATTCAGAAATGACAACCCGCTTCAACATCATTTTCGAGGCATGATTATACAAGAGGCAAATTTGTATTTTGATGCTGTAAGAAATTTGATTAGGCCAAGTAAAATTAAAAACATGTTTCACGTCTAGGTTTTTGAAAAAAAGGAGGAAGAGGGGGCTTTTTATTTTTTATTTTTATCGCAAAATCAGTGTAAATACCCATAATTACAGGTGTTTTAGCGTATACAATAATGCCTGGAAAAAGGAGGAGGCCTCTTTTTATTTGTTGTTCTGAGAGATATGCCCCCTCTAACTATCACAAAACCTAATAAAAGTGTTTCTTGTATATTAGCAAGGCTATAGAAAGCATCTCTACTTCCTAGACATATTTTTTGAAAAGCTAAAACTAAATTTCAAAAAATAAAAATAAAATTGAAGAAACCTCAAAAAAGGAAGCGGAGGGGACGTGAAACATGTTTATTTTTTTATTTGGCCTTACATGTTTCTGCTAAACGCTTCTGAGCTTGAATTGTTACATGCATTTGATATTCTGCGTGATGGAAAGTAGCTATTTTGAGCCCCGAGTGGAACATGTACCATTCAAATATTTACCCCATCAACTACTCCGACTTTCATTCATTTTCATATAAAGTAACGCTTCTAGCACACAACTCTAGTTTCTTGGGTCATTCCCATGGACCTTGAATATGTTTGTATTTTGCCTACCCCCATAGCTGGGAAGAATATTCTTCCCAGCCCTTAGCTACTTGAAATACATTAAAGTTCTTAAAGAGTCCCTATTTGACTATCAAATGGCTAGTTCGTCGTTCATGTCTACACAGGTCTGTTGCCGTTGCTTCCTACGTTAATGCTCTACGTGCTATCCATGCGCTTCAGTGGAAAAATTTCAAGTTTTGAAATATTTTCTCAAAATATCAAGAGCTATCTTAAGAACTACTGAACCAATACTAGGCTTGTTTGTATTCATTTTATTGCATTTTTCAAGCTGATTCCAAATATGGTCATGAAAATTTACCTTTTTGAAATTTTTGAATTAAAAAAAAAAATTGAAACTTGTCGTCTGCAGTCGACACCCGCGTGAAGAGAGTTAATGCCGAATTACAATCTGCTACGTTAAAATCTGATAGGGGAAAATTTAAGACATTGTGTCCGTAAGCTAGTAATTTGAACGATATATGTTTGCTTTAAAAAAAGTTTTAGCCGATATGTGACGTGTCATGTCAAAAGTAGGCACTTTTGGGCAGGATCTTAAATGGAGAAATAGCCAAAAATCTGCCCGCCGGGGGTGATTTTTTTCATTTGGGTTTGTTGCGAATTTGTGATGTTATAATGTTAAAAATATTGTCTGATAGTTTCAGACCGGAATATAACTGGCATCTTGTATTTTGTGAGACATTTTTCAAGGTAATTCCTACTCTCAACATTGTCAATAACATTTTTAAAGGCCGATATCTCAATTTCCAATTTTATAATTACGAACTCATTATCTTTGCTTAAGAATGTCAGATTTCATTGTGGAAAACAGCGTTGTGGAGCAAAATATCTCTATATTTAAGATATGTAAAAACCTCAAAATTGATAACCTGCTCAAAAGTGTCTCCTTTTGACATGACACGTCACAAAACCAATTCACCTGTTTTCTACTGCTGACATAATAATATCATTTTAAAACAAATATTTTTCTATCATACAGTAATTTAATGTATTAAAGCCATATCGTAACATTTTTTATGAAAAATAGAATTAATTTAGTATTTCTTTTCCATAAAAAGTAAGGCTTTACTGTCAGATATATCTCTTTTTAATTTTGAGCCGAACAACTGAGGTAAATAAAGCAACGAAAATTGGAATTTAATACCAGCGCCAATGCGTGTTACGGTACGACTGTAAGCTTATGTGTCAAATTTAGCACAAACTTTCCCTATCCAAATGGTCTATTCCAGAAAATAAGAGCACACCCCCTTCATTCCCGTTTTTTCTTTTTCGCCCCCCCTTTGTTTTGGTTTTTGTGCGCCCCTCTGCGTTTGCCGCCCAACTAGGCGACCGCCTTACCTGGCCTAATGGTCGGAACGGCCCTGGTATTAGCGTACCTTTATTTACGTAATCTCATTTGCATAAAGTCATTGCTATATGTACATTGACAATTGTCAACATTGGCGGAAAATTTGAATTGTAGTTGAGGAACGTGTGATAAAAAGAAGCATAACAAAGTAACAAAGCAGTTTACAAGCCTTATTTTTGGTATGAGGTAATTTGAGTATATTCAATTAATATTTGTGAAAGAAGAAAAGGTATCCATCAACAGATGAGAAAAGGGATCGTCTTTGAACTTCATCAAAAATAGGCCTACAAACAAAAATGGTGTAAAAATCGCGAGAGAAGAGCACACAAGGTACACACAAGAATCAAAATGAAACAAAACGAATATGATTATTGGTATGGTAAGAGAGATCATAGTCTGGACAATAGAAATTGTTGCAATAAAAATAGAAATATGCGCATGCGTTGATGGTATGCATGATTAAATGTACCAAAAGTTTATGAAAAAGAGAAAAATATGACTTATACAAGGTTTGACAGTAGCAGTGTGAGTGAATTGCTATACTAAGTCTCATGGTAAAATTATACAAACCTTTCGAAACAAACAACCAATTCAAATTTCTTATTCAATCCAATATGGTGTGCTACTTTGATTACAAAAGCATGACTTTTGAAAACAAAGGGTTCATTAAGAAAGAAATGTTTGTGATTTCAACACTGGGACCTCCCTTTTTAATAATAAGTAGTTACCCAATCAAACCAGGTACCATTTGTTAAATTTTGTCGTCGATTTATCTGGCTATCTCTTATTATGTAAAGAACAATGGGTGAAAAAACCTACTCAAAATAGGAGATATTCAACATGATTCCTTATCTTTAATAAAAATGGTATAGATCTCAAAATAGTAGGCCTATAGCATCAATCCTACGTTATCGGTCTATAAAGTTGCAAAACCGCGCCGGATTCCATACTTTTATTCTCGAGATATTTGGAATTATGTAACAATACCTCAATTTGGCACGAGATTTTCTTGACTACTTCTAACCATTAAGCAAGCAGTGTCCATACGCTATTGTGTTTATGCTAATGTCATTACATATTCAAGTATTCAAAATCGCAAATGCATATTTGTTTTGAAAGACAAAAGTACAAACTCGTATTTATCGTAATTCAGTCATCAATCAAAGTCATGCATGAGCGGAGATACACCATAGTTGCGGGAACTTATTGACAGTATATTTATTATTGTTGTCTATAACTACCGTTATACGAATCAAAAAACGATTGCGCGACCTTTCGGACACTATTATGCACAACTAATTAAATAACTAAATTAAAATACACCCTTAACCTAAACCCGTTGAAAGAAGTATAATGCACAGATATTATGGAAGAAGAAACCAAGTCAAGTTACATATACACTAAATCATAGAAATCGAAACCAAACTAAGAAACACAAAGGAGGTTTGAGAACATAATTGATAACATGTATGCCTACATGTACTTTGATATTTTAGACACGATTTTAATGTCCTGCATTGGAAAGGCCAAGAAGCATTCTAAAGAAATCAATCAGCGTAGTTCAGATTCATGACTTTATCACGACTGAGACTATAATAGAACAAGAGGTACTTACATTGTAAGTGTGCTTGAATGTTTTCTGATTGTGACATGGTAGTTACTTTAGTCGATAACAAGTTTGCAAAGGATAAGGTTTTACAATCTAATGCAGTGCTGTGAAACGTTATTTAGCTAGATGGGACTGCTCATGTTTATTCATTAATTTTTTGGTTTAAGCTTGTTTTTAAGTATGTATTAAACTTGCCTAATACCTTCCTCAAAACAAGAGTAGGATTTTTAAATGGAAAAGAGAAAACGAGAATAATACATCCCGGCAATGTTTTAGCTACTGAACTAAAGCCTCATTTTAGTACCAGGATTCTCTTTTATGTTCTCAAAAGTTTACCATAAAAAATAGGTAACAATTATCTCAAATTATGTAAAAAACAATTAAAAAACGACAGATTTTATAAATCTGACGGAACATACCTTGCAAAGTTTATAATTTTATTAAATTTGCTTAATACCTTCCTCAAAACAATAGTGTGAGTTTAAATAGAAAAACGAGAGTGATACCTCCGGCAGTCTTTGAAGCATTGAACGAATGCCCATTTTAGTTGTGGAGACCCCATTTTATATTATCAAAATCCGGTCTAGAATCCCATATTTTTGAAATCTGGGCGGAGCTTACCAGAAAAACTGGGTAACAATATTATCCCAGATTATGTAAAACTGAGAAACACACAGTGAGGTTTGAGAAAATGATTGATAACATAGACATGTATTATTTTAGACACGACTTTAATGTTCTGCAATGGAAAGGCCGAGAAGCATTCTAAAGAAATCAATCAGCGTAGTTCAGATTCATGACTTTACCACGACTGAGACTAAAATAGAAGAAGAGGTACTTACATTGTAAGTGTGCTTGAATGTTTTCCGACTGTGACATGGTAGTTACTTTAGTCGCTAACAAGTTTGCAAAGGATGAGGTTTTACAATCCAATGCATGGATGTGCTGCGAAACGTTATTTAGCTAGCTGGGGCTGCTCATGTTTATTTATTCATTTCTTGGTTTAAGCCTGCTTTTAAGTATGTATTAAACTTGCCTAATACCTTCCTCAAAACAAGAGTAGGATTTTAAATGGAGAAGAGAAAAGAGTGAATGTTTTCTGATTGTGACATGGTAGTTACTTTAGTCACTAACAAGTTTGCAAAGGATGAGGTTTTACAATCCAATGTGCTCCGAAACGTTATTTAGCTAGCTGGGGCTGCTCATGTTTATTTATTAATTTTTTGGTTTAAGCCTGCTTTTAAGTATGTATTAAATTTGCCTAATACCTTTCTCAAAACAATAGTGGGAGTTTAAATAGAAAAGAGAAAACGAGAGTGATACCTCCGGCAGTCTTTAAAGCATTGAACGAAGGTCAATTTTAGGTGTAGAGACCCCATTTTATGTTCTCAAAATCCGGTCCAATCTCCCACATTTTTGAAATCTGGGCGGAGCTTACCAGCAAAATTGGGCAACAGTATTATCCTAAAGTATTTAAAAAAAAAATACAAAAAAACAAACAAACAAAAAAAAAACAAAAAAAACAACAACAACAATTGAGACAGTTTGTGCTATTCTATACACCTGTGAAGTGTAACATAATCAAACACCCTTTATCTAAAACTGAGAAATACACAGGAATTTTGAGAAAATTATTGATAGACACATAGACATGTATTAGGTCTTGCAATGGAAAAGCCGAGAAGCATTCGAAAGAAATCAATCAGCGTAATTCAGATTCAGGACTTTACCACGACTGAGACTAAAATAGAACGAGAGGTACTTACATTGTAAGTGTGCTTGAATGTTTTCTGACTGTGACATGGTAGTTACTTTAGTCGCTAACAAGTTTGCAAAAGATAAGGTTTTACAATCCAATGCATGGATGTGCTGCGAAACGTTATTTAGCTAGCTGGGGCTGCTCATGTTTAGTCATTCATTGTTGGTTGGTTTAAGCTTGTTTTTAAGTATGTATTAAACTTCTAATACGTTCCTCAAAACAAGAGTAGGATTTTTAAATGGAAAAGAGAAAACGAGAATAATACCTCCGGCAATGTTTTAACTACTGAACTAAAGTTCTGAATTGTATTAAATTTGCCTAATACCTGGTACGTAATACCAGCAAAACTGGGTAAAAGAGCGACAGTTTGTGCTATACTATATACACCTCTGAAGTGCAACATAAGCATACATCCCGCATATAACTTAAGTAGAACATACGAACATGGAAAGAATAACACTGAATTTCCCCACTCGATTTTTATAATAACACCTAAACGCAACACTAATATTTACATTGTAATCTTCTCATGAGTATATTGAAAAATATTACCAGTAAAATCAGCCAATATGATGCAATAAGTGTGTTTTTCTGTTGGTTGAAGTGTTTTTCTAGGAATATTTAAATATTTTTTGCAGTTATGAAAAACAAAGCGTGAATCGAATCGAAGGTCAACATAATATAATAGGCCTGCATATACATGTCGAGGTTTGAGAACCAGAAAGCCTTAACTCACAATGACCAGCTCTCACAAAATGAGCATAAAGTTGACAAAACAAATGTCTCAGATGTTCCAGATTTGAAATCCTTATTTCTATACCCTTTAAAATCATACCAAACATGTTAAGGGGTGGGGTATGAACGTGTCGACAGTATTTATTGTGGGAGATTAGAGCACATCAGACATATCGAATTGCATTCTGAATACGAAGAATGTCCTTCTGATATCAAATAATTTAGATGTTTTGAAATTCGCAATGTAAACACATTTTATGGCAATTGATTAAAAATTGATATTTTTGATATTTAACAGTACTCGAAGTAAACTTTATAAATCTGATGATTTATACTTAAAGTGTATGTAGGTGGGATAAAATCCGACGATCAATTGAACATTTTGACCTTTCGTATTTTTTTCCCAAAACACCAAAAGCCATTCTTCGTATTCAGAATGCAATTCTATATGTCTGATGTGCTCTAATGTCTCACAAAATACTGTCGAAACGCTCAAAACGCTCATTCCAGATCCCTTAAGATTGCTTTAATATCAATATTTCCTCCAGAATTTCTTTTTGTTTTCTATTGAATTTTGTCATGATCAATGAACTGTATCTTCTGTAGAGCCGTGGCGACTTTATGCTCATTTTGTGGAGCAGGTGATTGTGAATTACAGCTTTCTGGCTCTTTATGTATGCCATTTTATGGTCTTTGGACGAATGAAAGAAAAACATTAAGTAGAAAAATAAACGCGGCACTAATATTTACATTATAATCTGAGTCAATACAGTATATTGATAAATATTAACAATAAAATCAGCCAATAAGTGTTTTTCTGGGAATATTTAAATAATGTTTCCAGTTGTATGAAACAATGCATAAATCGAAGGTCAACATAACATTATACAATAATATATAATAATACGATGCAATAAATGTGTTTTCCTGTTGGGTGAAGTGTTTTTCTAGGCATATGTAAGGGGCTGTGCAATAATTACGTGCCAAAAATTCTTTGCCCCCCCTTACACATGCAAGATTTTGGGGAACCCGAATGTAAAACCTTAAATTGTCTTATCATATAATGCGAGCGCAGCGAACAGGACATTTTGCATAATTGAATGTGTTCTTAACGTTTTCCTACACCTTTTTAGGGCGAAATATAGAAATGGTGCCGAAAATATCTGTGCCAAAAATCGCTTGCACCCCCTTTCGACCTGCCAAAAATCGCTTCGACCCCTCCTTTCGACCTGCCAAAAAATGCTTGCCCCCCCTTTTGGCCTGCCAAAATATCTTTGCCCCTCTATCATTCACCCAGGGGTACACATAATTATTGCACCTCCCCTAAATAGTTTTTAAATGATACTGTTTTACAATCTCAGTAACACACGAGAGTCTTAACACAGACATGTACTTATTTTTATATTTCAGGCACGACTTCTTGTGACGGAATTTAGGTCAAGAACCATTCAACATAGTTCTGATTCCTGACTTTATCACTAATCAGATTTAACAAAAGCCAGTTAAGTGTACTTGATATGCCTTTGGACTGTAAAACGGTAGTTACTTCACAATAATTATAGAAAATGGAGAAACATGAAGTTTGTGAAGGATAAGTTTTGAAATCTAATGTAGACTGGATTGAAATACAAAACTTGTTTTGCTAGGGATTCTTTCGTTATTTTTCCTTTATTAAACAAATTTTGAGTTATATCATAGATTTTGGTTACATTAAGCTCACCTATCAAAACAAGTGTAGGCCTATGAAAAGAAAAGAGAAAACAAGAGTGATTCTAGGGCATAAAGTCAATGAAGTTGGCAGACAAAACTTGATCGCAAGGTAAATGCTATTTCGTACTCTGACCTTTAGTCAATAAGCACATTTTATTAAATTTTGATCAACCTTTGCATAATGTATTATATCAGACATGGTACGAATAAAACCCAGACATACTGATGTATATTAGATTAGTTAGATGTAATTTGAGATATATTCGCATTAAATCTTACTTAACAAGAAACACAAGACCCTACATTCACTGCCATTACACGGTACAGTGAATCACATATCATCATGTGATCACGTTTCCACAAGCCTAGGAATATTATATAGCTGTAAAGATTAGACAATTATCCTTTATTTCCAAACTACCAAGATCTGTATCTGGCAGTATGTGATCTGGCAGTATGTGAAGCATACGTTCAATTAGACTCAAATAGCCCGTACCTGCTTGTTGTCAGCGCTAGACTTTATAATGACTTACATATTCTAAGCCAACGCTCTGCAGGGTCTATTGTTCTATTGTTTCCGATTAGAGCGCTGACATATTGGAAAATGTTGCCAATCAATATTCATGAGAGCGTACATTCAACGTCCAGTTTTTGAAATTGGGTGACTTGTGTTTGGCAAGTGTGAAATACATCTGACAAGGCGTTTTAATTACGTAACGAATAAAGGCATTGACATCATCGAATGGCTGCCCAGTGCTGTTATGTGTTTAGTTATCATATAGGCCTAATAATTATTATTAAATGTATTCAGCATTCCTTTCTTTTCCCTTCCCTGTACTTATTCTTTCCTAGGCCTACACTTTATCACTCCCTCGCTCTCATGTCCCCTCTCACCATCCCTCTCTCATTCCCATCATTTTCATCTCCTTAAAATTAAATTAAATGGAAATATCTTTAAACCAACCTTTATAGGCCTACACTTATATACTTACATGTATACGTATAGCGATTACCATTATAGTGTAATATAGATATGTGTACATAGCAGCCTTCATACATTCTAATGTGTAATCGATCAGCAAGAGCATTCAATTTATTTAAATGAAGCGCCTAAAGCCAGGTGGGTGGTAAAGATGATTGCATCGACAGCTAAAGCCTCCTTTTAGACTTCAGACCCACACAAGCACACATTTGGGATACGTGACAACAATGGTACCACTTTACACATGACTGCCCTTACACATGACTGTAATGTGGTCACTTATTGATACTCGCCTGTTGTGTAGAGCGTTATATATGATGCCGGATCAGTGACCAATTTAATGGCGGAACCCCTTTGTTCGAAACAATGGTACCACTTTTATGAATAGCCTGTCGCAACTTCTAATCGGCACCAAACGAACAAAGCATTATATAATCTATTGCGACTCTATATGTATTAAAAGCTCTTTGTTCTAAGCTGGTATTGCAATTCTTGGTGACGATATTCGTTCTGTCTTGGTTAATGATGTGGTCAAGACATCTATGAGGGAACAATCTATTTTGGATCTGACTATTAACGGTCTATATAACAATACTTTTGTTACCGCTCCTGTTGGGCGAAGTGATCATCAACTGTGTCAGCTGGTTTATAACAAGACAATCCTGACAAATCAATACTTAAAATCAAAAAGACACTTCAAACCATAACTGATTCCAACATGTTTCCAACAGGTGGATTCAAGACCAAACCTGGACTGAATTATATATAAAGAGCCGGATGTTCGAACCAATTAAAACACATGGTTTCTACCAAGTACTAAAATTTAGATGAAATCATGATCACCAAATAGTGCCACCATGGATGAATGATCGTGTTAAAAACCTCATCGGGAGGCAGAAAGTATTTGCCGAAAGTGACAGACCAGCTTCGAAGTTAAAATATCTTACTCGCAATGTAAGGGGGGGGGGGTGGCAAGGAAGTTAGGAATCTAGCTAATATAATGCATAAGGTATTGACTCATCTGATCATATTTGTGACCAACTCCCATGAGCTATAAAGTTGCAAGCTGGTAGTTTGAGGCACGAGAGGCACCATTTACAGAAAAAAAACCGTACACCGATCAATATCTACAGTTCTCTTTACATCACCCGCTTCATTAGAAACATGGTGTTATCAGGACCTTATGTGACACAAGTGATGCAATAGTCAGAGAGGAGGATGTCAAGGAGCAAAAAGAGCAACAATTCCGTAAAGCCTTGTCAATAATGGTAAGACCAACGAAGCTGATAAAGTGTGCTGAGGGTTGTGGATCAACGTCTAGGCGTTGTGCCTGTGCGTATCGCACTATAAATCGAGTGCTTTTTCGGAAACATGGTTTCTTAAACAGTTAGCAAACTCAAGAACTAGACTGACGCAACATGTTTGTCGACAAGTCAGATCATCTTTAAAAAGCCGAAGCAGTTTTTTCCAAAATCATAAATTGGTAAAACCGAGTGCTGTTTTAGTGTAAGACTCCAGGAACATCAAAAGCAGGTGCGAAAGTTTGAACTTGAGCAAGAGAGAGCAACTCATAAATTCTCCATCACGGATCAACACAAATCTGCCATCGCTGATCATGTTGTTGGAACCAACGATCTGCAGGGTTTATTGTTCTATTTTTTCCGATTAGAGCCCTGACATATTGGAAAATGTTGCCAATCAACATGAGATTGGGTGATTTGTGTTTGGCAGGTGCGAAATATATCTGACTGGGTGTTTTAATTACGTAACGCATAACGGCATTGGTGTCATCGAATGGCTGCTTTAGTGTTGTTATGTGGTTATTTATCATTCCTTTCGTTTCTTTCTCTGTACTTATTCTTTCCTAGGCCTACATGAACTTTATCACCCCTCGCTCTCCTTCTCTCTCCTCCCTTCTTCAAGTTCTTATTTCTTTCTTTCTTTCTTTCTTTCTTTCTTTCTTTCTTTCTTTCTTTCTTTCTTTCTTTCTTTCTTTCTTTCTTTCTTTCTTTCTTTTCTTTCTTTCTTTCTTTCTTTCTTTCTTTCTTTCTTTCTTTCTTTCTTTCTTTCTTCTTCTTGTCCTCTCCCTCTGATTTCAATATGTCCTCAATTACTTCTCATTATGTGTTAAAAGCGTAATACAGTCAAAACATTTTAATAACATTTAAATATCGAGTTATAAAGGTCATGAACACAGATAACATGAGAAACAAATATAACAAAATTTAATAATTTTTAATAACATAGCGTATTAGAATGTTTTGCATTAAGTTTCAAAATATGTCTTCTGAATGTTTTTAAAACGTTTTGTACCCTTTATATAACTCGACATTTAAACATTTAAACTACAAAAGTAAGCTATGTCAATTTCACAACGATCCATATTAAGAACTATATGATGAACAATATTTTGAAACATTTAAACGTTTAAAATACCAAATGGCTTAACAGTGGACTTCGGGTATATATATATAAATGCGCATATATAAATGCGCACGTGACATCTACAAGTCGCCATACCGTGTTGAACGATGTAAGGTACCCGGATGTGCACAAATTCCACACGCAAAAGTATAGGCGAAAATGACAGGTTACAAGGAAAATTGGCTTTGCAAAATACTGGCATTGATTGCAAAGGGCAAAATAATTTGACCCGAAACATAAACTCTTTATTTGGATTTTCCATTACGGAAAAAAAAAATTATGACGGAAAAGCTAGATATAGCTGATTTAAAAGTTATATTTCATTATTTCCGTGCTAAATGGGCGTGGCAATTGGCCATATTGATGACGAAATGTGATTCTTACTGGCATTAAGGTCAGAACTGGGTAGCTGCCGATGATGTTATTTGATAATGTTTGCACGTAGGGAACTTAGGGGCTGTCATTTTCTTCGGAAGGAAGGGGTCATGGATTTATTTATTTGGGAGTCAAGATAAGTATCCCCCTGTAGTGCCGCCAATGAACATAACTCTGACCCTAATTTTAACTCTAATTATAACGTAAATTGAGGAAACTATAACTTTAGCCCTTTTCGGCATAATGACCCTCTCAAACTAATAGGCTAGATTTCCCCGCCCGACCTTCTCAACTCTAACTTACTCATTCGCTCGCAAATGGACAAAAAAACAAATTCAAAATGTGTTTTTAAGCACCTTTTTGTGTCCCCCATGCTAAATCGGTAATCTGCACACCCTTTGTCAACCTTTGACGTACAATTTAGAGTATAAACACGTAGATGACTGTACATGATCTAATCATCCCGGCTGGAAGACTCGTATACTATACATCACGCTCATACGCCGCGTCCAGTCACATATGACAATTTGACGTACAATCACGTATGTGATCCATGCTTTGAGGTTTATTCAGCTAGTAAGTTAGATCCGTCATACACATTATTGTCATGGTATTATATTGTAATTGTATACGTCAATTTTGTTCAGTTTGATTCAACCGGCTGATAAAGTTTTACTTTACACGGAAGGGGAAAGTTAGCAAAAAACAATTAATTTATGAGTGTAAAAGGGGGAGGTGGTTTTGGGGGAAGGGGGGGACAAATAATATTTATAAAATTATAAGTAAGGCGAGAAAGAGAAAACCCTGTTCTACGGGCGAACGGACCTTTCAAGTAGGGTCGGTCGGTCGGTTGGTATTTAAAAAAAATTTAAATAACCCAAAAATCACAAAAATCTGTAAATAAATTTCAATTTGAGAAAATACAAAAAAAAAAAAAAAAAATTGTCCTGAAATTTCCAAAATTTGGGGTCGGCATTCATTTGTACAGGAAAAATTTTTTTCCCAATTTGTTCAAAATAGAACAGGGTTTTCGTTTTTCGTCGAATAAATAAATAAATAAATAAATAAATAAATAAATAAATAAATAAATAAATAAATAAATAAATAAATAAATAAATAAATAAATAAATTAAAATAAATAAATAAACATTAGTTATGTTTGTACATGGGGGTGCTGTGCAATAATCATGATCCTTTGATATCCATGATTTATCCTTGCAAATTTATAGCATCGAACCTCCAGCCAATGTTCCTTGCCAGTGCTAGCCACGAAACAAGGTCACAACTGTAGCCACTCCTTCAATGATCGCCATTTCAGTGATTGGCAGTGATGTAATGCAAATATGGCGCTGGTCATCTGGTCACGTGCGCATTTATATATGCGCATTTATATATACAACCGAAGTCTACTGCTTAAAGAAGATATCGCGATATCCAAACAAGAGAGGCGCGTAGCGCCGACATCGAGGCGAATAGGCGCGTTAGCACCGATGTCTCTCGGCTCGCGATATCCAAACAAGAGAGGCGCGTAGCGCCGACATCGAGGCGACATCGAGGCGCGTTCTGCTGACCAGTGCATCAGAGAAGTGAGAAGTTGCTTGTGGATAATATGGTAGTATAACAGACCTCATAATTGCTGGTGTATTTATGGGTAGTGGCAGAGGCTCTTTCCTAGAGCTGAAAGAAGCTATATGGATTTAACATGAAGCGATAATATTATTTTTCCTCGCTGTTTCGTTTATCCTCAACATTCGTACTGACTTTCCAGTAAGCACAAAACTTTTTACAGAAAACGTGTAAATGTCTTTAAATGGTTATATACAGGGTGTATCGAAATTAAGTATACAGTTTGAAAAATGCCGCTAGATTAAAAAGTATGAGGTCTGTGGTCAAAATTCTCTAGTCGATAACTTATTCAACATCTTGCCCTCCTATAGCTGGAAAATCACTGGCGTGTGACCAATAATAAGGATTTGGTGGCTACTTTTGTGAACCGAGTACAAAAAGCAGTTGCGCGAAGTCAATTAAAATCAAAACAACATACAAATCGCAAAAAATTCTCACCACTTTCTTTACTGTTTACAGTTATTGACAGTTTTAGTCTTAGTCTTCCACATGCTAAAATTCTTCTGTATGAAGATTTCGGCTCTTCTCAACATGGCGTTCACACCACGTCTAATGAGAGGTCTGTCCTGCCTGAGAATGTCAACTTTTGCAATTATGCGTCTCTGAAGTTCATCAAGGTCTGTAGGAGGACTTGTGAAAACATTTAATCATAAACATGTTTAATGCAAACTCTGCTTCATCGCCAATGATGAAATCTTCCAGGAAACGTAGAGGACGGGCAAGAAGCCACTGACAGAACACAGTGCGACGTTGGTGATCTGCTTGCTGAAGTTGATGTCTCCTTATCGCCTGAATAGGGATAAGATCGCAAGTCATAAACGAGTTATTCTGTTAAAGGTTGCAGATGGTATTCCAAGTCCATTTCGATGGCAGCTAATTTGACCTCCTGCTTGCCCCGCCTGCAGAGTGTTACGGACAGCTAGGATATTAGCAGCAGATATTCCAGTTCGGGGGCGACCGCAATGTTCTCTGTTCAGATTGCGACTCGTTCCAGTTATCTGATACTTCGCAACATTTGTGTAAATAGCGCCACGTGAAGGGGGACATGCATTTGGGTACTGCTGACGGAATGTCCGAAGCACTTCTGCTAGACTCTTGGTGCGATGGTACATTGCAACAAGGAAGGTCCTTTGCTCTGGCGTGTACTGTGGAGTATCCATTTTAATGTTGCTATTCTCCTTGTCAAGTAAAACCTAGCATATGTAAGGAGATAGATGCCCAGATTTACCAAAAGTCACGTGTTATGTAACTCACACATGCACAGGATTGGAACCCTTACAATGAAATAATCTGCACACCTGCATGTTTCTCTTGGCTGCACAGCAATAACAAGGACCGGGCATTTAAACCCAATTGACTTCGCGCAACTGCTTTTTGTACTCGGCTCACAAAAGTAGCCACCAAATCCTTATTAATGGTCACATGCCAGTGATTTTTCAGCTGTAGGAGGATTGTTATATTAAGTTATCAACTAGAGAATTGTGACCAAAGACCTCATACTTTTTAATCTAGCGGCATTTTTCAAACTGTATACTTAATTTTGATACACCCTGTATAGGGTACAAAAACTTACTAGAAAACATTCTAAACAGAATGTTATATATGTGTTGAAAAAATATTTTGCAAACATGTTTCCCCCCGAAAATTAAAAATAACGTTTTCATGACCTTTATGTAATCCGACATTTAAATGTTATTAAAACGTATTGAATACACGTTTTAAGAACATTTTTGTGTTTGCTTGGATTAATATAGACGACGTATTCTGTCAGGCAAATAGAGGCCCTGCATGCTTTCATTGGTTGGCTCCAAGCAAAGGATTTGAACCGGTGTCCTGCACCGTAATCATGGCGCAGTGTAGTCCATTCAATCAAAAGTTGTCATCAACCTATTTGATCGTAGTGCATTGTTTGAGACGAACTGTCGTGGTAGATTACAATTATGCTTTTGTTGAATGCATTTGAGTAGTCCGCCAAATTCACGGTATGATACGTCACATGCACAATCCCTATAGGATATTGATAAATTAATACTTATGTGCACAATCGCGCGTCACATTATCATACAAAAACGCTTTTATTTTTTAAGACGCACACAATAGGAAAGGTTTTAAAACTCATATCCAAGCTCTCAGAGAGGAGATTTGATGTACAAAATATTTGCGTAAATACTACATAATCAACTAGTACAAAATAGGTCAATTTATTTATGAAATGTTTTGCATTTCTGCTTATAAACAAAATAACGCAAATAAGCTATTTTCTTAACGTTAATGGCTTATAGATACTCTATTATCCTTGACAGTAACATATTAGTTTAGGAAACATAAAAAATTACACGTGAGATTTCATGTTAAATGATCTTTATAACTTAAGGTATGGACTGTTAAAATGCAAAATGCTAAAAAGTCTGCCAATTGAATACCTTTGTTTTCTTGTCGGAATAATCACCGAGTGCACTCAGAGAATCGTCTTATTATAAAAACCATCAAAATAAAGATGTTGCATAAAGTAGAAGATTTTACATGCTAGTAAATCGTGCACATCGCAAACATGACAGGAATCTAATGAAGACAAATGCTGACATCTTAGATGAAGTTATAGTGCATAATACGTATGCTCTCAAATTCTTGTAAGTGGAATTGGGATTATCATGCTCACAAGAGTTTTAGGCTAATTAAGGTGCTAGATTTAAAAATCGAAGCAGATGTTTAAGTTTTTTACAATGCAAGAATTTACAAGGGGTGTGTAATTACACCTATACACTGAGACACATTTTCTGCATTTTAACACTAATTTTATCGAATTTAATTTTAAGAGTAATTTCGGATTAATCATTATTTAAAAAAAAGAGCTCGTCTTCAACATATTGTTAATAATATATTGTTGTTGTATGACTTTAAATCAAATTTAAAGGTGCGAAACTTTAAATTTGCAGGTCTTAGGATGTTGAAAAAAATCACGATTAGACCTGGAAAACATATGTCTTAGAATATGTTACATATAAATCTATCAATTACCATTAATAGCCTTTTCAAAGTATGGCGTACACAAAAAGAGAACAGTCTTCAATGTGGGTAAAACCTGGCAAATTCAAAAGACTTTACCCACTTCCTGCAGCGCCATGCTATTGTGTCCGCTATATCTCGAAAAGGCTAATAGTCATTAATATATCATATCATATGTCGTGGTACACAGATATCTTAATAATTTACTTCTTAATTGTCACACTTTTTTCATTTAGTTTATAAGCAAATAACTTAAATAAGAATCCTTTCTTTGAGTGTCCTTTCTCAAGTACATCTATTCAAAATGCATCAACCTGTTTGTTTGTCAGTACTAAAATATTTCAGGTTAAGCATATTAAAAAAATAAGGGAAATGCAATACCCAATGGATATATATGTTAATGAAAACGATTTAGCCTTAAAGTATCATCCCAGTTGATGATCATGAATAGTGAAGAAAACAAATAAATAAATACATGAAATGTCGAGCCCTGAAACGGGTTGCACTTAATAAATCGTTCTAATCGATTTTAATTAACAATGTAACCTGGAGCATATTTGCTAAAATTTCATCATTTCTTTTTTTATCAATGTATTGTGTAATGTTGAATTTCATTTACCACAACATAAGATTGTTATTTGTTACTCTCGAGGGATATCACAGTTTTCGTGCGGTACATTTTATTCATTGAAATAGGCTGTACTATTCGCCGAAATGATTTTAAATAAATAATTCGTCATAAAATAAAGCCAAAAAATTCAGGTACCAGTTATATCGTTCAGTTATATCGTTCAATCGTTCAAGAAACAAAGACACGACATCCAAAATCCCAAGGAAGATGCCAATTTAAAATTAGTAGTTTGCTCCATTGCAAGCCCTATTCATTTGTACACAAAGCGTTCTCGAACAAGAGAACTAACGCCGTGCTTCCATTGATTAGCACGTTAAAACTAGCGTCGTGTTTTCATTGATTTGAACACAAAATTACAACTTTTGATTTCGTTTCTTCCTTAGCGTTTAGATCATCGTTTCTTTATTTCTCAACCAATTTCAACAAATAAGGTCTTAAAAATCATAGCTAAAAAGTTCCGATTGTGGCTGCTTGCTTCAATGTTGACATTTTTGTCTTTGTTTAGTACCTGAATTCTTTGGCTTACGGTATTATGTGATACACTTTCAGTCGTTGGTGGCAAACAATTAATGCTAGCACAAGAAAGGACTCAACATTTGAGGTGTTATTAAAGCTGATTGGCTGGGTTCTAGTCCCATACATCTATCCCTTGCAGATGAAAATTACAATATGGCTTATTTCCTCTTTTTTGTGTGATTATATAATAAAAAAGAAGTATCTATAATATTAAATTGGTGCATATACTAAATTAATGTAGTGAAACTGCCTAAAGATTACTTCTCATTTTTTACAAAATAAGTACAAACATTCACCACATAACGTTGCTATGACATCATAATCATGATAATGTGAGCACACCCTCGGAAAATTGGGTGATTCTAGCGATGTACAATTAATAGGCAACATTAATTATCGGCTAAAATTATATGAACATACAATTTTCAAACTGAATAACTAGTAATAAGTCGATAGCTCTTGTAATAATTTTACAAGTGCCAAATAAATTTTTAAAAAAATGAAAAAAAAGTATTTTGCTGTAGAAACCTTTGGTGGGCCTCCCCTTCCTCTATGATAATTCTTGTTGGTCAGTTATATCCCCGGTATCCCCGGGTAAGGTACCATGGTGAAAGTTTCATCGTTTAAAATGATACCAAAGGATGGATCTACGATATGCTGGATGGAAAACCGTGGAAGGGTTAGTAGAATCCGCCATTCGTAGGTTGAGGGTTAATCTCAAATCATAGGCAATATACGCAACAGCAATACTTCTTGACCACAAAATATAATGTTTATAGACACTTCCTGAATGACCCTTCCCCTTTTAGGTCTTCTTTGAATGATGAATAGCAAGCTGGTTGTGACATATCTGGGGCCGGCATTTCACTGCTTACAAATTATTTTATTTTACTGCTTTAATTGCTATAACTGTTGCAGAAGCAATAGCCAACACAGAGCCCAAAACGCTGAGTAGGTTTGAACTTTGAAAAACTAATAATAATTATCCCAAACCTGAGTAAAATACAATTATTTTGCGGTAGTGTGTGCCATCCACTTCTGAAAAGCAGCATTCTACAAAAATGTCCCGCAAGGGCATTGAGTAAAACACGTGAATAATAACAACCCAAATACAACACTATTTACATTGCACATTTATGAGTCAAATGTATTGGAAAATGTTATAGTAAAGTCAGCCATAAGTGCGTTTTTTTGGAATATGAAATATTTTTCTAAGCACATTTTGATCATTCATGCAGCTATAAAATAAAATGTAACTCGATCGAAGGTCAACTGATTTGCTATTTCTCAAGAATGTCGGCAATGATAACATAACAAAATTGTATACACGTATATACTAAATAAAAAGGCCTGAAAAAAGTAGATCACGAAAAGAAAAGACAGGTATAAATAGAGGAAGACTAAACGAAAAGGAAAATGAAATAAATAAATAAATAAATAAATAAATAAATAAATAAATAAATAAATAAATAAATAAATAAATAAATAAATAAATAAATAAATAAATAAATAAATTAATTAATAAATTACGTTTATTTTAAATTGACATGATTCATGTTTGCAATAGAAAATGATCCAACGCTATGATAGCGTTTTAGCATCTCAGGAACACACGAGCCTTAGACATATTTTGCAATTGAAAGGTCGAGAAGCATTCTTAAGGAATCAATCAAAGTAGTTCTTATTCGTGACTTCCACACAACAGCGACTGAAATGGAACAAGAAGCACTTAAATGTACTTGACTGTTTTCTGACTGTGAAAAGGTAGTTACTTGAGTTGTTTTACAACATAGAAAAACGAAACGAGAAAAATGAGGTTTAAAAAGGATAAGGTACTATATACAATCTGATGTGAGGCTGGGCTGAAAATCGTTATTTGTTAATAGCATTTGAGCATCCTCGGATGCTCAAATTTATTTGTCATTAGTTAAACTTGCAGAATCTCTTCATCAAAACAAGAGTGGGACTTTGAAACGGAAAGGGTAGTGAGAGTGATACTAGAGCAGAATTTAGAGTGGAAATGCTAGAATCAAGTCATTGAATTTGACAGTCAGAGAGAAAATTTAATCGAAACGAAAGTGCTTACCCTGTCATTTGAATAAAATACTAGAACCTTTACAAGCGCTTACAATATACTTCAGATCAACCGGTGCTTATTGTATCAGACATGGTCGAGATACGAATAATACCCAGACAAACTAATGTATATTAGATTAGCCAGATGGAATGTGAGATATATTCGCATTAACTCGTACTCAACAAGAAACACAATACTCTGCATTCTCTGCCATTACAGGGTACAGCGAATTACATGTAATATTGTGACCCGTCGCCACAAAACACGGAACATGTTGAAATATCATTTGAAGTGTAGAGATTGAAGAATAAACTTCAACGTGACACCAACTTTGCTTCTGAAAAGATGGAAAAAAGAAAGAAAGAAAGAAAGAAAGAAAGATGGAAAGAAAGAAAGAAAGAAAGAAGGAAAAAAAGAGAATGAAAGAAATGAAAGAAAAGAAATGAAAGAAAAGAAAGAGAGAAAGAAAAAGAAAGAGAGAAAGAAAAAGAAACAAAGAAATTAAGTTTATTTTAAATCTACATGATATATGTGTGTAATAGAAAATAAGCCGAGGTAATGATGAGGTTTTAGCATCTCAGGAACACACGAGCCTTAGACATGTTTTGCAGTTGAAAGGTCGAGAAGCATTCTTAAGGAATCAATCAAAGTAGTTCTTATTCGTGACTTTACAACGACAGCGACTGAAATGGAACAAGAAGCACTTAAAAATGTACTTGACTGCTTTCTGACTGTGAAAAGGTAGTTACTTGAGTTGTTTTACAACATTGAAATACGAAATGAGAAAAAATGTGGTTTAAGAAGGATAAGGTACTATGTGAGGCTAGGCTGAAAATCGTTATTTGGTCAGCCGAGAATGCTCAAATGTATTTGTCATTAAACTTGCAGAATTTTCCTCATCAAAACAAGAGTGGGACTTTGAAAGGGAAAGGGAAATGAGAGTGATACAGAGTAGAATATAGAGTGGAAATGTTAAAAACAAGTCATTGAATTTGACAGACAGAGAGAAAATTTAATCGAAACGAAAGTGCTTACCCCGTCATTTGAATAGAATACTCGAACCTTAGTAAACAAGCGCTTACATTATACTTCTGATCAACCGGTGCTTATTGTATCAGACATGGTTGAGATACGAATAATACCCAGACAAACTAATGTATATTAGATTAGCCAGATGGAATGTGAGATATATTCGCATTAACCCGTACTCAACAAGAAACACAATACTCCACATTCTCTGCCATTACACGGTACGGTGAATTACATGTAATAATGTGACCGACACCTCAAAACACGGAACATGTTCAAATATCATGTGAAGATTAAAGATTTGAGATTAACTTCAACGTGACACTAACTTTGCTTCTGAAAAGATGGAAAAAAGAAAGAAAGAAAGAAAGAAAGATGGAAAGAAAGAAAGATTGAAAGAAAGAAAGAAAGAAAGAAAGAAAGAAAGAAAGAAAGAAAGAAAGAAAGGGAGAAAAAGAAAGAAATAGAGAAAGAAAAAGAAACAAAGAAATTAAGTGTATTTTAAATCGACATGATATATGTGTGTAATAGAAAAGAAGCCGAAGTAATGATGGGGTTTTAGCATCTCAGGAACACACGAGCCTTAGACATGTTTTGCAGTTGAAAGGTCGAGAAGCATTCTTAAGGAATCAATCAAAGTAGTTCTTATTCGTGACTTTACAACGACAGCGATTGAAATGGAACAAGAAGCACTTAAATGTACTTGACTGTTTTCTGACTGTGAAAAGGTAGTTACTTGAGTTGTTTTACAACATAGAAAAACGAAACGAGAAAAAATGTGGTTTAAGAAGGATAAGGTACAATGTGAGGCTAGGCTGAAAATCGTTATTTGGTCAGCCGAGAATGCTCAAATGTATTTGTCATTAAACTTGCAGAATTTTCCTCATCAAAACAAGAGTGGGACTTTGAAAGGGAAAGGGAAATGAGAGTGATACAGAGTAGAATATAGAGTAGAAATGCTAAAAACAAGTCATTGAATTTGACAGACAGAGAGAAAATTTAATCGAAACGAAAGTGCTTACCCCGTCATTTGAATAGAATACTCGAACCTTAGTAAACAAGCGCTTACATTATACTTCTGATCAACCGGTGCTTATTGTATCAGACATGGTCGAGATACGAATAATACCCAGACAAACTAATGTATATTAGATTAGCCAGATGGAATGTGAGATATATTCGCATTAAATCTTACTCAACACAATACACCCACATTCTCTGCCATTACACGGTACGGTGAATTACGTGTAATAATGTGACCGACACCACAAAACACGGAACATGTTCAAATATCATTTGAAGATTAAAGATTTGAGATTAACTTCAACATGACACCAACTGTGTTTCTAAAATGATGACACAATTCGTGAACGGATAAGGATATTAGTGTCAAAACAATAAACGATTGCATTCAAATACCAAACACCGAATGACTTTTAACAAATATTGTCCAATTATTAATCATAATAACCCTCTATTTATTTGTGTATTTCGATAAGTAATATTAGTATAAACGAACAAACAATCCAACATTTGACATAATTTTGAATCTATCTTGCACAGTCATTTTTCTCAAACGTTAGTCTGTCGACATATTCCGGCTGTTGCGGGAACGGGACAGATAGCGTCTGAGCAGGACCTTTCTATTCACTGATTAGTTTAAAATAGGCCGGATCGAATTGTCTTTGCTCAGCCATGCAACTGAAAAATCCTAATCAGTACGGATATGTATCATTACGTGTTATTTATGTAAAACCTTTGCTTAGTTTACCTTCCAAATTTAAAACGTACTATCTGCTGTTCTACTTATCAGCCAACACTTTCTGTTAGTTTGGGAGCATTTAATATGGTAAAGAGTAAAATGACATTATCTGGCAGAATGACAGAATTTGCCAGTGGTCGTCGCTAGCGACTTGATTATGACACAGTTTTACAGTAAACCCTCGCCTAAATAGTAGAGTTCTTGAATGACGTCATTGAAAGTTTCAGTTTGGCGTGAATACAGTGTAAGTATTGGATGGTTTATCAATGAAGTATTCCTTCGTAGGCTTAACTTATCAAAAATGAAACCCGAGGATTTTGGAGCGGACTAGGAGGTTGCTTTTACAGTCAGCCACCTGGACAACCGATTCTTTAGAAATGCTTAGTCGCGCTAAAAGTCGATCGATACATGTTAAAATCAGCACAATTCACAGATACACCTTTTTGCTATGAAATTAATTTTCTCGGTCAAATATAAAGCAATAATTTTTTTTCTTCAGTAATGTCAGTTAAAAACTTGGTGCTTGGATATACATTTTTTTTTAAATCCTGGTGTTAAAATTAAGCATCAAATTGTGTCTTTTAGTGTGATATTTTTGATTTTTATAGGCCTTGAATTCGCACGCGAGCTTTTACGGAATTCATGTTTTAGCGTCTCAAACTAATATAGTTTGCTAAAGAAAGATATTTCCCACCCCTGTAAGGCACATCGTGTGGGTCTATATGTTATAGTTTTGTCAGAATTTCCGTTTTTGTTTTACCCTTTTTCCCTTCATGCTCCGAAAATGTCTAACTCAGTACTTTTATCTCGAGAGCAACCAGCAGAAATAGTCGACATTTCCTTTGTTGTTTATCCAGGTCAATTTTCCATTGAAAGCAAATTGCCCGACCAGCGATTTGGTAGCCCAAATCCCCAATTGAGTGTTCTGGTTAAACATGATCAGTAGGAGCGCTATAGGCCTGGGAATTTCTTTGCTATATTGAAGTTCTAGCAACACTGTAGCCATGCCGGTATTCCTATTAAACCCAGGGATATCGATCCACAATGCTAGTATTAGCCTTAGATTTCACGCGTTGATTTTGAAAAATGGTCAGCCGGCAGTAAAAATGGTGAAATGAAAACGCAAATTCTGACAAAACTATGATATATCGCTCACGGTGATGTGCGTTAGAAAGTTGGGAAAAATCCTTCATTAGCGAACTATCTTACTTTGAAAAGCTAAAAGGTTGATTCAAAAAAAGGCTCGCGGGCAGAGTTTAAGCCTATCAAAATCGAAAATCTTACACTAAATGACTAAATTTCATGCCTAAGTTTAACACTAGAATTTGAAAAAAAAAATACAGTATCAAGCACTACAATTTTTCCTGACATTTACTGAAAAATTGAAAATGATTGCTTTTCATTTGGCCGAGAAAATTAATTTTACATCGAAAAGGTGTAACTAAAAATTTAGCTCATTTCAACACCAAATTCGATCGTTTGTATTGCCTCATTCAATGACTGAGTGAGCCTTGCATAACAAAAGAATCTGTTGTCTAGGATGCTAACTGTTTAATAGGGAATTGGCAACACTGACTGAATCAAATGTGGTTTTACTGCGAGGTCAAACAGACCTGCCGCCGACACATCTGAAACCTACAACTCATTTGCTTAATCATAATTGAGATCTCAAATCGTATGGGACATATTTAAAAATACAAAACTCCTTTTAACTTTAAGGCACACACAGGGGAGATGTTAAATAATACAACACTCACAGCAAGGCGCAGACTGAGAAAGGAGATTTTCTGCATGATTTTCCTGAAAATGCTACATAATCAACAGGTACAAAATAGGTAAATTAGCTTATGACAGCTTTGCGTTTCCCCTCATAAGCAAACGCAAATTACTTATTATCTTAATTGTTACTGGCTTTCATATCGTCACCGGTAGCTAAAATATGCACTTTAGAACACGATAATTTGCGAAGATACAGCACTTTTGTGACAAATGTCAGCTGATATGTTGATATTTTAGATATGAAATGATAAAGCATAAGTACGTATATATTTTCAAATTCGTGCAGTGGAATTATGGTTACTATGCTCACCAGACAAAAGATTTGTTTTATTTTGCGATACATACTTAAGAAGTTATTTGTGATGTTTTACGAACACATATGACGAAATGGAGCAGGTAGAATAACTAAAATTACATGCCTTCAATCGAAAGAGATGTTGCGAAAAGTGCATGTGAAAAATTGTTTTACAACGTAACTTAAGAACAACGCAAAGGGTGTGAAATTCCATCCATAACAAGTCAGTACATTGATTCATTGCATTTTCATACTATTTTTAATCAGTGCAGCTCAGAGTGATCATTATAAACTCAGGTTCCAAGTAGGTTATGCTAAGTATTTGAACCCATCCCAGAATGAAGTGCGTCAGTGGGAGCAGTATTATGTATGGAAATCTATTGCTATTTTAGTGTACTTTTAATTATATATATAATTTTATACCTTTCACGTCATAAAATCTTTAAGGTGTGCAATTATAAAAGCTGATCGTATGATGTATGCTCTATAATTATAATATACATACCAATGGACATTTTTTTACAGTTGACCAAGGAAGTATTTGCCGAAAGGTGAGGGACATTTGATATTGCGCCCCCCCCCATCCCAAAATGTGGAGTACCCTCTGTCCCCCGGGATTGACGCCCATGTATCTTTGTCATTTTTGTTACATAAACTTAAGTTTTACACCGTGCCGCAACTGATAGTTTTATAATAGTCAATGTATTACTGAGTTACAAGTCACTGGTATAGTCAGTTATGGCTGAAGTCGTGGTACACCACATTGCATGTCGGGAAGAGATGAATTATAATTGGGTTTCCTGGTGGTGCTTTTATTATCCTTTATGATTTCCGCTTTCCACGGACAAAGAATATTTGATTTCCGATCACCATGGTAATGCGTAAATTTGACACCGAATTACTTCAAATGGTTAACTTTTTAAATAAATTCATAAGGCATCATGTATCTGATAATTTATATTTTCTTCGTTATGTTCATATTTTTAGTTTATCACCAAAATAACAAACCTCACACTTGACTAATGCACATACCGTATGGTATGTTGCACCTGAGTTGCTGAAACGCTAAAATTACCTACCGACTACACAAATGTTCCATACGTAAAATGAGAGTTATAACATTAAAAAGAAAACGATGAAAGATTCCAGAAAAAAATATTGAACACATACTAAATTTGTTAATAGCAAAAATGTTTGTTTCGCGGAGAACAAAAGCAGTATTTTTGTTACTATAGAGGAACTATTATAGATATAAGGTGTGTATGTGGTTAAAGAATTGCAAGTCCATGGAACCTCTGTAAATAAAATTTGGTGTAAAAAGTTTTGAATACACACTCCAAAATTCTTTGAAAAAGTGGGCTTACCGAAGCGCGTAATTTGAAAACAAAACAAAAAACAAAAAAACGTATAATGTTGGTTATTAATTTACGCAAATGCATCATTTTTTGAAACTTAAACAACAATATTGAAATTTCATCATAGATTTTTAGATGAGTTCTAATCTTTGTGCCAAGTTTGAGGTCGATCAGATAAGTGATTAATATGGGTAAAGCACGAAGGATTCGAAATGGCAAGTGGCTAAAAATGGCGATTTATGTCTAGAAACACTATTTGTGCAAATTTTAAGCAAAATTATACAAATGAGATTGATATAAAACCTGTTTTCTTTCCCCAAAATGATTCATTCTATTAGGAAACCACATGTATTGCACTAAAACCCTGCAACATTGACTTAACTACCAGCGCCGATGTCGCCAATACGTATCACTCATTCGGTATTGTTACGATACGATCCTTTGTTGTGTAAATCACCGTCCCGCACGCCATGTACGTATTGTGTAGTGAACATCGCGTATGTGCTCGACTAATATTTCTATCGTATTAAATAATAAACGACGGTTCCTGCGTTTTATTCAAAATCTCAGAATTTGACAAAACTGCAGCACCCAGGGTCTTGAATTTTGCAGGGTATGTTGGTTTAATAAAGTACAATACAATCGTGTAAAAAACAAAATTCAGACAAATATTGAGGGCGTCCTCCTCAGCAAATGTTATAATATGGCTTTAATGTTACTAGTTACCTATGTATATTTCTTTGTCAGCATAAATAGGGCAATATGGTAATGAAATTGTTACATACCCAGGAAGTATCATCCTAGAGGATGATCATGAAGATGAGGTATACAAATACATGCAATACCGAACAATGGATTGCATCGCTCGAATCGATATTACTTAACATTGTAAACCCGTAGCATATAAGAATCATGATTCTGTCAAAGTAGTTTTTGATACTGTGTTATATTTTCCACGTAATATTTTCAACTGTTTGTTTATCTGTCACAATACATTCTCGCGGGAAATCACCGTTTGTGTTTGGTTTATTTTATTTATTGAAACAGCTAGCCGCCTAATAAATATATCGTCATGAAATACATGTGTGTTTATACACTTTCAATCGCTTGCGGCACGCAATGCGCCAGTGAAAATGGTCGCCATCAAAAGTGATATGAATTGCCGTACCTGATCAGGTTCTTGTCGCATACATTTATTGCTCGCGGATATAAGTTGCAATATAAACAAATAATGTTTATTTCATTTTTCATTATGTTGCTGTTATTGTGAAGACAGTAGTGTGGTGGTGTGTATTTGGAATAGCATTATGGTTGCATACCAAATACCTGACCTGTCTACAGATTCTTTCACATAAAGTTGGATTCGCAAAGGGATTGAAACTTGCTTACATGTCGTATTGCTAATCAAGAAACAAAACGATTTTCAATTATAATTATTAGCATTAACATTATTAAGTAATGCTGGGAATGATAACATATGCACTTACGCGTATGCTAAATATAAGGACGAATGAAAGATGGACAGACACAAGTAAAAAACCAAGGAAAAGAGAGAGAAAGAGAGAGAGAGAGAGAGAGATAGATGGAGAGGAAAATGAAAATAAGAAAGAAAGAAAGCGAGAAAGAAAGAAAGAAAGAAAGAATGAAAAAAAGACAAAATGAATTTCGTTTATTTTAAACTGATTGCAATAGAAAATAAGTCAACGGGATGATATCGTTTTAGAATCTCAGAAGACAATTATTAACATAGAGATTAACGTAATTTTGACAACTTTAGGAACGAAAATAGGGTCTAGCGATTGAAAGGTCAAGAAGCATTCGAAAAGAATCAATCAACGTAGCTCTGATTTATGACTTTACCAGGAAGAAGTTCTTGAGTATTAGTCTAAAACGGTAGTTATCTTAGTTGTTTTACTACATAGAAAAACGAGAAAGATGACGTTTACAAAAGAGAAGGTTCCACAATCTAATGTATGGCTAGGCTGAGAAATGTTTCTTACATAACTGATAAAGCTGACGTTTATTTACCTTTGGTTTAAACCTGCAGAATCTCTTCATCAAAACAAGAGAAGGAATGGTAAATGAGAATGGACATGCTAGAATCAAGTCATTGAAGTTGACATACAGAGAGAAAACTTGATCCAAACGAAAGTGCTTACCCGTCATTTGAATAAAATACTTGAATCTTAATAAATAAGTGTTAACATTATACTTTTGATCAAGCTGTGCTTATACTAATAAATCCTAGACAGTCTAATGTATATTAGATTAGCCAGATGGAATTTGAGATATATTCGCATTAACCCGTACTCAACAAGAAACACAATACTCCACATTCTCTGCCATTACACGGTACAGTAAATTATATGTAATAATGTGACCCGCCGCCACAAAATCAAATGTCATATTTCGCTTTGGGGCGGCGATTGTTTTTATAAAGCTGCAAAGATTACAACATGACACCAAATTTTTTTTTCTGAAAAAAAAAACTCTTTTTGAGATGTTTATATTTAATTAGTACAAAATAGGTCGGATCAAATTGTCATTGTTCAGCTATACAAATTACAGACACGAAATCAGTAGGGATACATATTACGTATTTCGTGTTAGTTTTTGTAATATATTTTGTTAGTTTACCATCCAAAATTAAAACGCACTATCAGCTCTTTTACTTATCAGAATACTTTGGGAGCATTATTTAAGACATGGAGTAAAACGGCAGCATGTTCTCTGTTATTTCTTTGTAGTAGGAATTTAATAAAGACAAATACTGAAATTTTAGAAGAAATAATAAACCAGAAACAATACGTATGCTCTCAAATATTTCTTTGCAAGGAAGTGAAATTATAATTACTATGTTCACCAGACAATAGATATATTATTTTAGGCAGTAATCTGATATGTTTTATGAACAAAACTTACCATATTGATCTATGTATGTGACCAGGTATGAAACAGGTAAATAACCAAGATTATACGCTTTGATGTTTTGTTACGTAAAAATTGAAACAGATGTTGCAAAAAAAATCTACAACATTAACACAAAGGGTATGAAATTCCATACATAACAAATTAATACATAGATTCTTTGCACTTCTATATTATTTTTCATCAATGCAGCTCAGATTGATCTTTATAAGCTCAGGCTCGAAGTAGGTTATGCAAAACATTTGAACCCATCCCACAGTGCACCTAGTGCGCCAAGTTTGTCTTCCAGGGACCAGTATTAAAGCCATAATATACGATCTTATAACATGAAATTGATTGATTTTTTCGAACCTGACTTTTTGGCATATTTGTAATGTTAACGTATGTCCCAACTTGCACCTAAATTTAATTGGCCAAATTTGTTGTCTTTGTAGGTCAACACAGCAAAGTTCGACATAAATGTTTTATTATGACTTTATGTTCTCTCATAGAACTTCATGTTCAGATTTCACACAACCAAATAAAGTTATATGGTTGTGCGCCCTTAATATCAATTCTCAGAAAAACCCTTAGACACCTTAGTTAGTAAGCATTAAAATGAGCAGAAATTTGCATAATTTTGGCAAAATTTGGATTGGTCATTATTAGTAATGTTCAATACATGTACTGCAAGTGTACCACAGATGGGAGAGATTGAATACTTTTGCATGTAAAATAGGCAATTCCTGGACATCGTAGACTTCGAGGGCCAGTCGTAAAAATAATGACGGTCAACCTATATTTTTTCCCAGCCAGAGAGATCAGACAAGGACTGATTTCAACCATCAAAGCTGTTGCTTAAAACTGAGTCGCTCCTGTGAATAAAAAATGACGTTTTCTAAAGGGAAATTAGCACATATCTCTATGGGACTCTGATTTGGTGGTGTGAGATCTGTAATGGCCAAAATAAACAGTGTGATTGCTTTCACTTGTTATTTCAATTTGAATTGGACAGCAAGCTTTCCCGGCATTTATTACTAATATTATTTTAACATTTTGAATAAAGAATAACAGAATTAAAATTTAACGGAAATCGTACATTAATGCTTTAAGTATAGGAGTTTATTTCTATTGTCATGTGTTTTTAAATATATAATGTTATAACTTTGACGTCATCAAATATTTGAGATGTGCAACAATAAAATACTTAAAATACTGGTCTTATAATGTTAATTAAAAAAAGAAGCATCTTAGACTATGCTGCATATAATATACATTAAAAAGCTACAAATGGAAATTGTAGCCCCTTGTAAGAAACTAATTTGGTCATGTATCCTTGCAATTTTGGTTACATAACCTTTCGTTTTACACCGTGTCGCAACTAAGAATTTTATAATAGTCATTGTATTACAAAGTTGCAAGTCACTTATAGCCGGTTAAGGCTGAAGTCGTAGTACACCACATTGTATGTCGGGAAGAGATGAATTTTTAATTGGGTTTTCTAGTGATGCTTTCAAATAGGATTCATATCCTATATGATTTCCGCTTTCCACGGACAACGGATATTTGATATCCGATCACCATGGTAATGCGTGAATTTGATACCGAATTACCTCATCTGGATTAACTTTTTAAATAAATTCCTAGAAGGCATCGTGTATCTGAAAATTTACCTTTTTTGTTATGTTCATATTTTTAGTTTATCACCAAAATAACACACGTCACACTCAATGCACATACTCCATAGCATGTTACACACGAGGTGCTGAAACGCTGAAATTACCCGTCGTATACATATTTATAAATTAGAGTAAATGAGAGGTATAACATTAAGAAGAATACAATGAACGATTAAAAAAATGAGCACAAATATTTGCATCTCGGAGAAAAAAAAACCCCAATATTTTTTGTCAGTGTAAAGCAATAGGTGTTTATGTGGTTAGAGAATTACAAGCCTATGAGACTACTGTAATTTCTTCACTATTTTGTATTATATACATATATATTATTTTTTCTGTATTATTTTATCTATATTAACGAGTGAAAGATAATAAATCTGTTTTAAATTGAAAAGATTTATGTTTACAATAAAAAAGAAGTCAACACAATGGTAGCGTTTCAGAATCTCAGAAGATGGACTTAATTTTTCAGGCACGACTTCTAAGTCTTGCAATTGAAAGGTCGAGATTCGAGAAGCATTCGAAAGGAATCAATCAACGTAGCTCTGATTCTTGACTTAAACACGACTGCGAATGAACTGGAACAAGATGCCCTTAAGTGTACTTGAATATTTTTTTCTGAATGTGAAACGGTAGTTACTTTAGTTTTACAATATAAAAAACGAGAAAGATGAAGTTTACAAAGGATAAGGTTCTACAATATTTAATATAAGGCTGTGCTGAGAAACGTTATTTGGTTAGTTGAGAATGCTCACGTTTATTTGTCTTTGGTTTAAATTTGCAGAATCTCTTCATCAAAACAAGAGTGGGACTTTGACATGGAAAGGGTAATGAGAGTGATACTAGAGCAGAATTTAGAGTGGAAATGCTAGAATCAAGTCATTGAATTTGACAGACAGAGAGAAAACTTAATCGAACCGAAAGTGCTTACCTCGTCATTTGAATAAAATACTAGAACCTTAGTAAGCAAGCGCTTACATTATACTTCTGATCAACCGGTGCTGATTGTATCAGGCATGGTTGAGATAAGAATAAATCATAGACAGACTAGTCATATGGAATTTGAGCTATATTCGCATTAAACCTTACTCAACAAGAAACACAATACTCTGCATTCTCTGCTACTACACGGTACAGTGAATTACATGTTATCATGTGAGCCGTTCCCACAAAACTCGAAACATGAAAAGTGATATTTGTAGAGCTTGTAAAGATCAGAAAACAAGCTTTAAGGGTGCACGATGTATTGTTGGCCGAAGTAGCCAAAAATCTATTTTCATCAAAATCAATATATTATTGAAAAATAACACTTTGATGTTTTGCAAAAGTTCATTCTACAAAGCACTCTTTGAAAACTTGCTTGATTTATTGTTGTTAATGAGTTATGTACGTTTTACAAAAGTGTTGTTGTTTCAGCCATATAACTTAAGAACCACAGGGCCTACAAAATTATAAATGTGATATTTGAATTCTTCTACATACTCGCTATGAAATGATCAATTCAAATGTTGCCAAAGCTCACTACCATTCGCAAGTTACCGTGAACTACCAAATCGCAACAGTTTAAAATAGTTGCTAACCTTTACACCACACCAGATTTGCTTCTGAAATTAAGATTTAATCTGATGTTATAGGTTCAATGCATTGAACGATTTTCCAAACACCCAACACTGAATGGAGATAACAAAAGTCATTATTAAATTATTAATAAAATAATCCTTAATTTCTTGTGAGTTTTCGATAGTAATATGACTATAAACGAACAAACAGTATCATATTTGACAGAGTGTTTGTATAACATGTATCTCGTACAGTCCTTTTTCTGAAACGTTTATCTGTTGATGCACGCGGATGTTGCGGAAAATGGTCAGAAAGTGTCTAAACAAGACCTTTTTATTTACTAACTAGTGTAAAATAGGTCGGATTGAAGTGTCTTTGCTCAGCCATGCAACTTAACCATACGAAATCAGTACGGATATGTATATATATCGTGTTATCGTGTTATTTGTGTAAATGGCTTTGTTAGTTTACCCCTAAGTTAAAACGCACAATCCGCTGTTTTACTTATCAGCAAATGCTTTCTGTTACTTTGGGAGCATTTGATATGGTAATATGGTAAATGGCAAAACGATTTATATTTTACAGGTACGTGTTCTTACTTTGGAGCGCAACTCTCCTAGCTTTTTAGCAATTGTAGAATATGTATTGAGTTTATTAGAGTTTATAATTATTACAAAAAATCACCTGTAAAAATCAAGGTGATTCTGCTCTGCAATTCGTAGAATGTAACGTTACAAAACTAGATACACATAGCAAGAATGATTGATTAAAACACCATTGATTTGCCCACTTCCTTCCGTTTTATTTCATAACAGGTGAATATTAATGCGTTGATCAATATTAGTATGGATATTTTGCGTGTGTGTAAACTATTATGTAGTGCCTAGGTTAAACACACATGGGTGTTATTATCCAATTTGAAGATTTTTTATAATATGTAGCAAATGAAAACGACCATTACAAGGCCATCGGTGGCAAATAGTCCATTGATTTATTAGCTACAAACGATATTTTTCACCTTTTTGTTTTACCTACGACGTGAAAAATAGTAGTTAGAAAACCAAGGCTTTTTTTAATAGTACAGTGTTAAATTCGGTAAAAATTGCTACCTTTGGAGACGATGGGCAGGTGTTTAAGAATTAGTATTTACGACGATGTATACGTTACACGGTCTAACAAATATAAGTAATTTTCCACGCGAAATCAAATTTAATATTTTAATGACTGAAATAAGACTTCCGTTTCTGACACATCTTCCAAGCTGCATACAACATGGACCACAAGAGCCTCATTCCAATGGCATAGTCCAATACCCCAATTACATAATCATAGTGCAAAATTTTGCCTCAAGTTGCAGAGTATGAGTTTTAGTACCCAAATCTTCAAAGGTCATTCAATAAATGTGCAGATGTATTGGGGTTTAAGAACTGTTCCTCTGATAGATGAGCTTGTTGTGGATCCTAGTGATACAACATTGTAATAGAAAACAACTTGATCACGTCTTCCGACACATCTCAAAACCACTTAAGCGACCCACAACTCATTTGCTTAAATCTCGCGTCACATAAAATTGAGATCTCAAGTCGTGTGGGACATGTTTGGTATGAGGTAAAAATACAAAACTCGTTTAAATTTTAAAAGGCGCACAACTACTTCTAACTTTAAGGGCCCATCTTAAAGTACACAGAGAAGCTTTTTGTACAAAATATCCACTTGTACAAAATAGGTCAATTTATGTATGAAATCTTTTGCATTTCCCCTCATAAACAAACGCAAATTATATATTCTCTTAAATGTTAATGGCTTCTAATTACTCTAACATCATCAATTGAACTTTCTAATGCGATAGTTTCGCGAACATAATTATGCGATTTCATGTTAAATATCAGTTTTGATCTTTTTAAACTATAGGTTTGCTTGTCATTGTTATAGGCTATTAGAATACAAGATTCTATAATACCCAAGTCAGCAAACGGATGACCTCTTTTTTGTTTTCCTGTAGGGGAAATCACTGAGTGCAATCAGGAAATCGTCTGATTAGAAAGAAGCTTTTATTGCTAGTAAATCGTGCAAATTGTAAACATCAATGCAATACCTAATAAAGACGAATGTTGACATTTTACATAAGAGAATAAATAAATATAGAGAATAAATACGTACGATCTTAAATTTTGCAAGGAAGTGGAATTTAGATCAACAATCTCACCAGACGAAATATAAACATTATTTTAGTTATAAGTGAAGTTTCTTGATCAAACATGACAGAGATGATTTATATAATGTGAACAGATAATTCAAGGAGCACGTGAAATCACTAAAACATCACTCTTTTATGTTTATTACCACTAAAAATCGAAACAGATTTTTAAAAAAGCGCATTTGAGGTTTTCGACAACGCAAGAGGTACTCAAAGAGTGTGATATTACACCCATACCAATGATGTATATTCTGCATTTTAACACTATATTTTCATCGAATTGCGTTTTTAAGAGTCATCTCGCATTGATCATTGTAAGTTCAGGTTACATGTAGGTTTTGCTAAGCATTTGAACCAACCCCACAATGCAGTGCGCAGAGTTTGCCTTTAATATAATTTTATATGGAAAGCAATTTTCTTGTGGACCTAATATTGTTGTTTTGGGCATTTAGATCGGAGTGGTGTCTGAGCTAATGGTGTTTGTGCTCAAATATTGAGAACAAAATAGTCCGCAAAACTCAGGGATGCGTTTGGTTGCTCTTTGTGAAATCATAAGGTTCATTGAAATATTGGATTTTTCCTTGGATCGGGAAAATACTGTTCGGCAAATGGTAGTTTTAAATATTTTATCACAGCATTTACAACGCATTGCATGTCGGGTAGAGATGCATTGTAATTGAGTTTTCTGGCGATGCTTTCAAATAAGATCCATTATAGCAGATCTGATTTCCGCTTTCCATGGACAAAGGATATTTGATCTCGCGGTCACCATGGTAATGCGTGAATTTGACACCGATTTACTTCATCTGGTTTAACTTTTTAAATAAACTCTTGGAAGTATCGTGTATCTTGATATAAATTTATTACTAGTTTTTTAGTTTATAATCATAATAACATACCTCACACCTACTACTACACCTACTCCATATTACCTTAGGCGGGATAGTCAGATATTTGACTGTCCAAAGAGCCTCCCTTAATAGGAAGTATTTTAATGCACTATGAGCATCGGTTACGTTTAATTTTGTTTGTCAGTTCCAAATTCTGTCAGTTTATAAAGCATGTTAAAACTGTATGGGGAAATGCAACAAACAATGAATGTATGTTAACGAAAACGTTACATAGCCATCAAGTAGCATACTAGGCGACGATCATGGCGATGAAGTTAACAAATAAATAAACAAATACTTGAAATACCGAGCACTGTGATGGATTGCTCATGAAAAATCGTTAGAATCGATTTTAATTAACATTGTAACCCGGAGCATGTTTGTTACGAATTCATCAGTTTATTTTCAGTCAATGTATTTTTTTCGTTGTATTTTTTTATCCACGTCGCTTCGTATCATTCAGCTTTTATATTATGATTGTTTTTTGTCACAATACATTCTCGCGGGAAATCACAGTTTTTGATCGGTTCATTTTATTTATTGAGATGGGCTACGCCATTCGCCTAAAGTAACTTTTAATAAATATATCGCAATGTCATGAAATACATGTGTTTATGGGCGAGCGCTCAATATTGTTTATTCTGTTTTCGTTATGCTGTTATCATTATGAAGATAAAAGTATGATGAGTATTTAGAATATAAATTTGGCTGCATTAAACTAAATTTATAACAATAAAATACCTGCTCCCTATTTCATAAAAATACAGCACTATTTTTGGGGAATTAAATGCAATAATATTCTATTTTGCCAAGTAAAACATAGCTAAATTGTAATTCTTTAGTTAGAATTAATTGGCAAAAACAGTCAAATTTTAATAGTTTTGAAATTTGAGGGGAATGGGCAAAAAGAATGCAATTTTGTATCATTTCAAACAATTTCAGTCACAAAATTAGTCTAAGTATTCAACATTAAATTGGCTATGAGTTTGCTGTTAATGTTAATTTTGGTCAATTGTGATCATTGTTTTCCACAAATTAGAACGCATGACCTGAAATTAGTCTTATTACCAGTCTTGGGGATTGAATGTTACAGCATAATGAAAAATACACTAAAAGCGCATGTTTTTGGCCCTCTTTTCAACAAAATTGTCCCGATATTATACAAATACAACATGTTTTGAGGGGAAGTAGTCAAAACTACTGGTCCCGAGGTGTTGGATGATTTGACTACTTCCCGACGCGTCAGCGGATGGAAGTAGTCAAATCATCCAACACCTAGGGACCAGAAGTTTTGATTACTTCCCGAAATGAAACATGTCGTATTTGTTTTACTATACCTCATAAATATTTTCACTATCACAGCAAAATCGTAAACAAAAGTCAAAACACACACCAGTCAACGTGCCGGCCGGCATGGTAAATAAGCAATATTTTGCTTACCTGATTTTATTGCAGGATTTCTGTTCAATCAATATTTACATTTTGGCCTATATTATTCAGATTTTCTTTTTAACTTTCCATAAATAACATTTTGTTTCATAAAATGTCAAATTCGCGTGTCAAATCCATCGGTAATCTCGGCAAAATAACTGCAGCCGACGCCATTTTCACGATAAACGCATCTGCAGAATCGCCGTTGTGTAGCATAATGCTACGTCTGAAGGAACGGTGACGCGCGGGGTCGAGACACCGTGTGGTAGTAGGGGTGCGGAAGTTTTTACAACTTCCCCGCGTTCGCGTAATTGCACAGGCGCGGGGAAGTAGTCAAAATACCGTACTCGGACGCTAGCGTTATGAACCAATTAGATGTCTGGATTACCTAATACATATTTATGAGGTATAGTAATAACTTTTATTGGCAGTTAGAAGTAACTAAATAATATTATGATTTAGCTATAAAGGGAGACCGAGCCTAGGCTTGCACCACTGAGTCTCCTTGCCCAAAGACTGTACGTGTACTTGTTTATCCTGATCCATGCTCGTTCTCGCAGGTTTTCTCCGGGATCTCCTGTTTCCTGCTGTTTTCAAAATCGATGATTAGTTGTTTGGTTATCAAAAACTTTCTTCACCCAGTGGAATTTGGGGAGCTGCACAGATGATTATTTATTTATTTATTAATTAATTAATTAATTAATTAGTTTATTTAATTAATTAATTAATTAATTAATTAATTAATTAATTAATTAATTAATTAATCAATTAATTAATTAATTTATTGTTTGTTTTTCTGTTTTTCACTTAGAATCTTTGAACCATCATGCATGTCATTTCAATTGTTATACCACTCCGGTTGAGTTTATTCGATAAGGTCTATTTGGGATAAAGACTGCTTCATATGTAGATGGATATACAATGCGATTGGTAATGACTTATCAAATTTGTTAATGCTGGGAGATTTTGCAATGCTTACATTGAGTGGCCTATTATCCCAAATCTGAGCAATACATTAAGTATTTTGAGACAGTCTTGGGTATACAATTCTGAATAGCAGCATTCTGAAGAATACATCCCGCGTGTATGTTGAGGAGAAGTCACAATTTGGAAAGAATAACACTGAATTTCCCTCTCGATTCTTATAATAACAACACAAACACAACATTAACATTTACATTGCAATATCATGAGTCGAAATATTACAGCAAAGTCACTCCATATGGTTCAATCAGTGTGGTTTCTTGTTCGGTCAAGTGCTTTTCTAGTCTTCTCTGGATCATTTTTGAGAAAAAAAATAAGATGAAGGTCAGCAGTTTTTTAAAAATTAAAATGTTTTTCTTGGTTAGTAAAGTTGTTGAAGGTATTTGGATTTAGACCGGAAGTGACCCCTTAATGACTTTTAACTCCAAATTTGTGATCAACCTATAGACATTGGCTAATAACAATGTTTATTTGCAAGAGGCGTTACAATACTATCCCAGCAAACACAAAAACGTTTTAAAAACACTATAAATAAGTTATATTTTGGCTTTTGGTTTAAGTAAAAACGTTTTAATAACATTAAAATGTCGGGCTATATAAAGGTCATGAAAACGTTTTAAAACGTTTTATATGAAAACACACTATAACAATATTTTTTAAATGTTTTTAAAAATGTTATTGTAAACTATTTTCGCAAACGTTTTTTGCCAAATATTTTGTCAACACTTAAATAACATTATGTTAAAATGTTAAAATATTTGCACTCAGCAAACACAGAAATGTTCTTAAAATGTTTTCTTCAAAACGCTTTAATAACATTTAAATGTCGGGTTATATAAAGGTCACGAAAACATTTTTAAAACATTCCAAATATTTTGGGCAAACTTTTTTCGCAAAATATTTTTTCAACCCCAAAATAACATTCTGTTTAGAATGTTTTGTATTAAGTTTTCAAAAATGTTTTTGGAATGTTATTAAAACGTTTTTATACCCTTTATATAACCCGACATTTAAACGTTTTCTGTAAAACATTTTGTGTTTGTTGGACAGTAGATTATCAAAAATTGTTTTTAAATGTTATGAAAACGTTTTATACCCTTAATATACCCTTTATATAACCCGACATTTAAATATTTTCTGACAACCTTTTATAACCGTTTGCGAATAATGTCGAAAACGTTTTGTGTTTGCTGGGATGTAACTAAAGACTGAATTGGATTTTTGAATATTTTTTTATTTATGGCCTTATCTGCGTGGCGTGTACAGTACGTAAATAACGTGTCTTATGTTGCAACCCAATGGGGAACCAACGCCAGAAATTAACACAGATAACAGTCAATCTTTGTAACTAGAGACAATGTGTCTTGATATACAAGACCGTGCTTACAGGATAGAGACTTTCAAGTTAACTGTAAACAAGATTCTTGCCAAATCAGAGCAGTTATGCATAACTTCAATCGAGCATAATGAGAAAGTTGAACGCTTTGATATTACGGTTTCTGGTTTGCCCAATAAAATTACCATACGTTTCAGGGCAATCATTTTTATTAGTCAGAGATAAGACGGTTTGAATATTCAGCCCTTCTACTAAGCTAAATAAAACGCCGTGTATGCTTTGCTAATCACACGCAGATATTACGTTTTCCCTTAAATAAATAAATAAGTATATTTCAGATTTTTTATATATTATAGCGTCTTTTTCCAGATCTTGGGGACTCAAAGCGCAGTAATTTCGCTGTCATGGTGTTTCTTCACAATCAGATCGTATCAACTAGGTTGCGGCCGAACCTGGCGCAAACCTATCCGCACTTAGATTGCAACATCTACCAATTATCTGTGCAGGTCCCCAAATTCCATTGGGTGAAGGAAGTTTTTGATAACCAAACAAATAATCACCGATTTTTTGAAAGCAGGAGGAAACTGGATATACCAGAGAAAACCTACGAGAGCGAGCATGGAATCGGGATAAACCAGGTGCATGCATATTGAGTCCTTGGGCACGGCATGGGCTTGAACCCGGGACCTCAGTGATGCAAGGCGAAGGAACAACCGCTGCGCCAACTCGCTCTCCTTAGGAGGAGCCTACTTCAAAATGTCTGCATACCAAATTATCTGGTATGATATGTATTTTGTTAGCAGAATGGTTATAAACAAAAAGTTTTAAAGAAAGTGGCATTATCACGCACCATTTTGGAAAAATGTTCCATAGAGGGATTAAAAATTTCTAATGGAATTAGTACATTAACCAACTCTATGTGTATATACTTATTCTCTCTCTATAGAAGATTCAGGCTGAATCTCTCTCAGAGGGTACACGAAATTCAAATGGAGTTACCTAATGTGTTCATTCCATTTGAAAGTCATACTACATTGTGGAAGATATCTCCAAAATATTCTACAGGGGTGTGTGAACTTTAAATGGATTAGCCCATCATTTAATTGCAAATACTGGATTTTTAATATGCCTGAAACCAGACTTTTAAAAAGAACAACATTCCACGTCCCCATGGATGCTTACAATAACATCCAAAGCAAACACTGCGTCTAATGTAATTTCGCAAATTTAAAGTGAGTTAACAGAATCTGAATATTCTATTAAAATATTAGAAACCGTGTTTTGTTTTATACACGGAAAATGTTTCGTGGCCTCTCGGAATGCATTTTGAAATGTTAACTTAAAGTCATACAAAAAGAAATTTAGTTGGAAATTTGGAATATTATTAAAAATACAAAGACATTAGAATCTTTTAAAGCATCCCCTTTTAATGTGTCTCTTCAATAAATGTATACATCTCTACATATTCAAGTTCATGTAAAACCTCAGTACGCTTATCATCATAAGCATCTGCGATGTACTTGTGGATAGTTCTGGAAAGTTATAATAAAAAAGGCGTTATGTCTCATTCTTTCTTATTACAATGAATAATTAAAAAAAAACAACAGGCACAACGCCTAGACGTTGAAACACAAGCCTCAGCACACTTTACAGGTAGTCGCTGACCACTACGGCCCCACATCATTCCATAAACCATTTAACAACAAATCAGGGACTTTGCTGCTACAAGAGCGCACACCCTAGACATTCCACAGATAACCATCGCAGCCAAGATCAGCTCCCCGAGTTTCGTACGGGTTACAACGAAACAATTAACAGTAAGTTCCTTGGAATTCCAGTGGAATTTCAAGCTAACTCAATTTTCGACGAGAGCATACTAGGCACCGCCAGGGTTCGAACCCGCAACCTCTCGCACCATAGTCGAACGCCTTAACGATTGAGCTAACTTGAATGCTTAGTACTAGTATTAGTTGTACGACTTTCATAAAAATCTTTTCAAACTTTGTGAGCCAAAATGCAGTATAAAGTGTGTGAATTCATTCACTTGTGTGACCTACAAGTTCTTATATTGTTTCTTATTTATGAAGTGGTGAATAGGATAGCCTAGCTACATGAACCTTCATTTGTATGCACTATAGGTCAAGATAATTGAACCAGAGTGAAAACAGCATGTAGAAAAATCTGACCATCCTCCTGACAACAGAAAACATGTTTATTTGTTGTTGTGTTTACCAAGGTTGGCCCTTTAGGGACACACGCTTGGGTTCCAGACCTAAATGCACAAGCCAGGCTAGATATAACATCACGCGTACATTTCCTATAAAGTTTTGAAAGCAGATTTTGAAAGTTGACAGCTAGAATTTCTACTGGGGTATTCATACCATATGTCATTATTGACTAATTAACAACAGGTGGATGGACCGGTATGAACATACATGCCCTCTGGTAACTTTCTAGGGTCTGGCTCCTTTGTCTGGTAGTAGTGAAATCAGAATATTTTAATTTTGCAGCTTGCAGTTCACTACAATTTTATTATGTTCTGTGAAAATGTAAAAATGAGACCGGAGGAAGAAAAATGACAAGAAATAGTTCTCTCCCAACAACGAGATACAAATTTTACTATAAGCCCTTGTGTTGAAGCATCTTGTTTGTTTTTGGTGAGTTATATATCGATATGTTAGTAGAACACATGAAGTGTTAATTAAATGGCGACGCCATACTTTATATGGTTGCCAAGAAATGAAACATTACCGAATCAATCAACGATATGATTTACTCAAGCGTATGGATGACCCAGGTTCCTATCACAAACATCCAAAGATAGCCCATGTCGCAGGGAGAAAATGTGAACGTGATTTAATTTTGCACTTTTTTGTTTTGTTTTGATTGGCATTAAAACGCACAATATGAAAACTCGCAGTTTTCGGTCACATATATACATTCGGACAGAATATAACACAATGTTCAACGAATAACAACAATTTCGTACAATCTCATGTGATTAGCTCAATTTAGGATAATATACTTAGTTCTCTGGGTTGATACTTGATAGGATGAACACATTTTAATCTTTCCCAGGTGCACATTGTGACTTACTAACACCCATGTATGTTTCTTATATGACTGTGATTCTTGTCAGATAAAGGTTCTACAGTAGTAAGGGAATTCAATATTCAAATTAGTTGATCAACATACGAGACAATTCAACTTGGGGGGACAAAAAGGCTAACCGCATAGGCTGCCTAAACGACCTTTACTTAACCTTTGCACTTGACCTTTTTGTGCTCCAATCACAATCAGGGGATATATCAAGAAACATAAAGCACTCACCTCTCTAGTAGAATGGGCACCTCCGACGGTCTGAACCACTAATGTTATCAAAGTCGTGCAAAACGCCATGATCCATGAAACATACGTCCTCACCGGAAGTGTCGTATAGGAGCTAAATATGACGTACATCGCATACCACAACCCATCCGCTGTAGGATTCAAATCTGTGTCTTGATGGTATTCCGACCAGAGTAGTAATGTCAATTGCACGGTTTGTAAAACCCATGTTGAAATTCCCGCCATTGTTAATACTTTCCAGTGATGGGTACTTCGGTAGATGACAATAATTAGTATGCAATTACACAATAGAAATACTGCGGTACAGACAATATACCCTATTGTTATGGGATTTGAATATGATGAGTCGTTGTAAATAAGCAGCTGCAGGAGAAGCACGGCGATTTTAGCTAAAATCTCTATTCCATTTAAGAAAATAAGGCTTGTTCTTCTTTGAGCTCGGAAGAAATGTTCGTAAATGCTTTCCATTTCAGGTTCTGTGAAATAATTTTATACAAATATTAATTGGCTTTTGACTGGAAAGAACACTCTTTAATGAAAGGACATTTTTAATACACATACGCTGATAATAATATATATTGCAGCACCACATTCCATTTCTCTTTGAAGCATTACGAGTGTTTTGGATATCGACCAGTAAGCACCTGATAAAATAACGTTAACTTTCATCTAATTTTTATCCAGTGGTGGCGGAAGCATTACAATTTAGGGGTGGTGGAGTTTTCGGGGGACAAGCATATTTTGTTCATGTATTACTGTGATTTTTTAGACGTTTCATCTTCCGATCGGAAGACTCCATAAGTAATGCGATGGACCAGAAACACTCCTACTCTCATCTCCAAAGTGTACAGTTCTTTACAGTAGCTGACCGTATACATACACTGTACACTCTGGAGATGAGAGTAGGAGGAGTGTTGCTGGTTCATCGCATTACTGATGAAGTCTTTCGATCGGAAGATGAAACGTCTACAAACGTGAGGAAATTATTGGACTTCTAAAACAAAATTTACCAATAGTATGATACCTAACAGTCCTGATGAACTTATTCAAGGAGTAATGAGGTGTTGGTTGAACCATCCAACATTAATAATTATTTAACTTACCTTTAAATCGGGTTACTGGACTCGGTATAATAATTCCTTTGACAATCGTTGCCGCCCTCGAACACGCTCCTTCATAGGAACTACAGCATTCCTCACATTCTTTCTCCACAGCTGTTGTCTCTTCACATTCCAATTCCTTAGACGTAAACAAACGTTTCTTACAATCCGATGTACACTTGTCCGGATTATCACACTCGTGGGTTGAATATACACTGCCATTTGGGTGTATTTTGAGCGCCCATTTTGTCCGATAACACCCGCATGGCAACACCTGCTTTAGACATAAACCCATTTCGTATTATCCTTTTCTTAGGAGAAGTATCATCTTCCACTTGTTCCGCATTCTTTTTATGCTTCCTTTCCATTAATAATCTCCTCGCAGCTGTTTGCCAAAATACTTCCGGGGTCACTCCTCGCTCAGTTAAACTCGTCGACGCATTCTCATGAACAGGGGTGTTGACATCAACCTCGAAAGTCTCTGACCCTTCATATTTTATATCCTGTGATCGCTGTGGTGTTGTGTGTTTGCCGCGGAGTTTAAATCTAGGGCTTCTGGTCCTTGGCGACGGTGACCTTTTGACACTGAGAAGGGACGGGTCGAGCGACTGAGACCGGAAGGCCCTTGTGTGACCTTCGTATAATGACGAGGGATCGTTAGCCATTTTGATCTTGTTGTTTCCAACTGTCTTTCAACCGACGAATGTATAATGAAACGTTAATCTGCAACAAAGAGGTAAACAATAACATTGATTAAGAGTAATGTTTGAGACACAATAATCAGTTTCTTAAATTAATACAATTGCCTTTGATTAAATATTATAATGATCAATAAAAATAATCATGATGTGAGACAGTCTTCTCAAAATATTAGTAAAGTAAATATATTATAAAATATATAAAATATATTATAAAAAGTGTTACAGAAATATCTGTTATTCAAAAATTGTCGTACCTACAAGTAATTTCTTTTTTCATGTTGTGCAACTATCTTTTTATAATTTTTTTAAGATATGAAAAACAATCTAAAAATTGATTTTGATCAACCATCATCTTGCCCTTGACTTATTAGATCGAGATACGATACATAAAAACCTTTTACCAATAGAGACAGAGAGAAAGTGATAATGTGTGCGATAAATAGAGAAAGAGAAAGACTAATTCAAAGGGACAAAGATAGATAGACGAAGATGAACTAAATAAAAGAGACAGAAAGGAGAGAAAGAAAGAGAAGATAACCATACACGACGAATAAAACAGAGCAGTCGGAGTCGGTAACAAATCATAGGTGACATTTATAGATTTCGAAAATAATATGCAGACAGATCATGCAGCCTTTGATCTCATTCTACGCGTATTTGTATAGATGACCGGATGTCACATCAGTGAGAATTTCCTCTTTGAATTAAAAAACGCAACCTGGCCATGCATCGGTGCAAAGTAAACAACTACTTGAATAAACACAAGTCTAAATTAAACACGAGTGTTTAGAAAATCCGGCAAAAGCGAGAAATGATCCGGTTCAAATATATAATTAGGATTTCTATCACATGACGTGCTTGGCTATAATGCCAATGTATTTGGAAAAATCAGAAAAATGTGTTGACTCTAGCAGTGCGATGGAAGTTTCAATGAATAATAGTTTGGAGACTAAATACATAACTTTCCCTAATACTCCTATCCTAATCTAACCTTGCACCTTTTCCAAAACCTAACCAACCTTACCCCTATTATTGTCATTACATTACCACGTGATCAATTGAGACAGAGGTGTCTTAAAATAATCTAAACCTAATAATCTTTGTTGTAAAATAGTTTCCTTGTTCTATCGCGCCATACTGATTTTTTTCAAATTATTAAGCTTACTTCATGGACTATTTGTTTCTCCATTCTTATCGAGTAGAGATAAAATATTCGTCAGGATAAATGATATCTTTCTAGGTATTTTAGCAACTTTTTTCATAAAAAAGTCATTTGTGTTCTAGATTGTTAGCAGCCAGGAATTCCTTAGGATATTATTAAAGATTTGAATACAACAAACATTCAAAACTAATGGTTGGTTTGCAAAGTCGTGATTCTGCCTAGGAAATGTGAAATACATGTGTGAAAACATGCATTTATTGTGTTCTTGAAACCGTACCAAATTGAAAGTAAGCTTAAGTGGTTAGAAACTGTTTGACAAAACATAACAACCGGAAGCAAAATATTATCGTCAAGGTCTGGGTAATGCACAAAAATGAACATTCTAAACACATGCTTTTAAGGGATCATATTCCGTTAGGCATATATTTAATACATACAAACTTATGTATTGCAGCTGCGTATGAGTGGATTGTATTGCAAAGAAAGATCAGGCTAGCTCCTTCTGTTTCAACCTTCAAGAAACTTTTGTGAGACATTGTTCAGATTTTGTTATATATGTCATGTTTTTAATTTTATTGTACGTGCTGAGGTATTCATGTAAATAACACCTCTAAATGCTTGCTTTTATGGCGTTGATCACCCAATTTTATCTATTTGTACATCGTAAAGGTATATGGGCAAATTGTGGCATAAAATAAAATGAATTTGTGTAATATGAGGCAAACTGAAACAGCTTTCTGTCATATAAGTACACCTTTTTAGTGATCAGAAACATACGTGATATTCTCGAAGGCCACGCCTGTTTAGTTAATCAAAATATTCTCATATCAAACAGTGCTATCCCGAAACACGGATCCATATTGCAAAGTTGAGCATAAAATTATTCAAATCATTTGGAGTAATATTACTATACTCTCAATCTTAAATCCCTTAGGGTGTTATGTATTTGGGCGTTACTCTTAACGAACTTTAGTTTTGGGGATTGTGATAAATTCAGGCGACGCTCTGAGCATAAATATTTAGATAATGATGAGAAAACAACCGATGTCTGCTGTACATTATATATTACTCAATCTAATAGCCTCATTTTGGGCCATTGTCAGATAAGCAAACATTGCACAACGTGTTCGTCTTTTATCTTGTGAATGGTCATGTATTATATTGGTTTTCTAGTGTTCTTTTTGATAGAGAGCACATAGTTAATCGAGATATGCAGACAAATGAGGCATATAAATCAACAGTTATGAGCTGTAGCATCGAAGGAAATTCCCGGACGTACGCTAACCAAGCTTCTTCGGTTTCCCTTTCATCCAAACTTATATTCGTTTAAAGGTCAATGCTTAAAAATACTTTTTTGTGTCACCTAAAAGGCAATATGTATAAGAAGACTCAATTGTGTAAACAATTTTTAAAAGTATTCCAGAGAAGTGATCAAGGAAGGCATACAGACAGACAGACAGACACCCCGACAGACAGACAGACAGACAGACAGACAGATATGTAAATAGATATTAAGAGACTAAATGAAATAGAGCAATAGGTTGCAATTATATATGAATTTCGAAATATTAATGCATAGACAGATCAAGCGGCCATTGTTCTCATTATATACGTATTTGTAGATTAAAGTAGTTTCTTGGTATACTGATATTTCCAAATTATTAAGTTTACTTCACGGACTGGTTTTTTTTCTCCGTGCTTATTGAGTGGAACAAAAGTATTCTTAGGTAATTTAGCAACTTTTCATAAAGTGTTCTTTTCGATAGAGAGCATGTGGTTAATCGAGATATGCAGACAAATGAGGCATATAAATCAACAGTTATGAGCTCTAGCATCGCAGGAAATTCCCGGGCGTACGCTAACCAAGCTACCTCGATTTCTCTTTCATCCAAAATTAAATTTGTTCAAAGGTCAATGCCTAAACCTGAAAATGCAATATGTATAAGAAGATCATTTGTGTATGAAATTTGTTTAAAGTATTCCAGAAATTGACAAGAACAGTTTTGAAAAAATAAATAATTGTAGATTCCAGTTCAATATTGGCTTAAATGTGAGTATAAAGTAAGTAAATAGATCAATAACAGAAATGATCAAGGAAGACAGACAGACAGGTAAATAAACATTCAGAGACTAAATCAAGTAATAGCAGTCGGTTACCATAATTATGAATTTTGAAATATTAATGGCTAGACAGATCAAGCGGCCATTGTTCTCATTTTATTCGTATTTGTATAGTAAAGCAGTTTCGCAAAATACTGATTTCAAAATTATTAAGCTTACTTCATGGACTATTTGTTTCGCCATGCTTATTGAGTGGCACTAAAATTTTCGTCAGGAAGGATAACAAATATCCTACTAGGTATTTTGGCAAATTCTCTTCTCCAGTACAACCGTATTATATATACTGCGCCAAAAAGTATCCTTACACTTGGAAAAATAATCACAATTCCAAAACTGAACCATGTTGGAATAAATTTGTTTTTTAATAGATCTAATTCTGCACATTATGACACCACATTGAATCCAATGTGACCTCAAGAAGATAAGTTGCAAGCAATTGAATAGACGAAGGTCCAGTTTTAAAAGTGACAAACTGGCCTATACAAGGCGCAAAAAAATTCCAACAAACGCAACAAAGAGAAAACACAGTTTTTTCAATAAAGCTTTATTGAAAGCAGTTTTTATTTTCAATTTTTACTTCTCTCTACTTTGTATAACTTTCATTTAATTTGTCAGTTCTTTTGTTTCAGTTTACTTTTGTTCCTTTAGTCATTCACCACTCTCAAACCAGATGTCTAGTCCGTGGAGTTTTGAATAGACCAGTTTGTCACTTTTAAAACAGGACCTTCGTCTAATCAAATGCTTGTAACTTTGCTTCTTGAAGTCACATTGGATTCAATGGGGTGTCATAATATGCCGGACGAGGTAGTGCATCTATTAAAAATCAAATTTATTCCAACATGGTTCAGTTTTGGAAAGTGTAAGGATACTATTTTGGCGCAGTATATTTGCACTAAATAAGTGAATTATGCAATAAAGTGAGACATTCGTTTGTGGACTAGTTTGTTATCCTCAAGGAATTCCTTAGGACATGTAGCATACTGCTAAAGATTATTCAAATGCTACAGAAACAGAAAACTAATGGATGGTTTGCACAGTCGCGGTTTTGCCTTTCATATGAAATACACGTGTGAAAACATGCATTATTTGATGTTCTTGGAACAGTACTTATTGAAAGTAAGCTAAAGTGGTCAGAAACTCTTTGACGAAACATAACATCCGGAAGCAAAATATTATCTTTATGGTTTGGGTAATGCGTAAAAATGAAAATTCTACACACATACTTTTAAGGGATATTGCGTTAGGCTTATTACATACGAACCTAGGTATTGCAGCTGCGTATGAGTGGATTGCATTTCAAAGTATGATCAGGCTTGCTCTTTCTGTTTCAACCTTCAGCAAACTTTTAAAGAGGAATGAATGTTTTGTATATATCATGTTTTTGATTCATTGTAAGCGTTCAGGTATTCACTTTTAATTTGAAGTTTGGGTGGCGCGCAAAAATGAACAATCTAAACACATACTTTTAAGAGATATTGCGTTATACTCGGCGGCGTTATCGTATATTTATTACGTACGAACTTATGTATTGTCGCTACGTATGTGTGGATTGCAATACAAAGAAAGATCAGTCTCGCTCTTTATGTTTCAACCGTTAAGAAACTTTGATAGAGACATTATTTTATTCTGATTTTATTGTAGATATCATGTTTTTGATTTGTTGTTAGCGCCGAGGTACTCACGTGAATAGCTCCTCTAAATGTTTGGTTTTATGTTATGGCGTTGATCACCCAATTTTGCAGTCTTGGACAAAAGTTTGGAATATATATTTTTTTTTTGCATAGTTCTCTTTTTAAGTGCAGATTTCTTACCATCACTGACCCATTAGCAAAATGGATCACGGGCAAGGTCTTAGGTACCATTCCATATCACACAATACGTAATGTAGGACAATGGCTTCTTATGCCTGACCAATGAACCATCGGGCATCCTTTTCACAGTAGCGATATGATTCATAAGGTTACATTGGCTTTTGCATTACCGTGTGAAGAAAGCAGCTTTACTTTGTTGCATCTGTCTGTTGTATACGATATTTCTGATCATGAGGTGCGAGTTGAGCGCAGACTTATACGCCCGCGTTATTGACTTACGTAATCACGGCTACAAACAGAAGGATATTGGTGTCGCTTTAGGAATTACATAAGGTGCAGTTTCTAAAATTTTGAAGAGACGTCGAGAGACCGGAACTACTACACCTAGACCAAGGTCAGGTCGGCCCCGAAAGACAACCGCCAGGGAAGACCGATCGCTCCTGAGACTTTGCCGCAATGGCCGCACGAAGCCTGGATCTCGGCTACAAACAGAATGGCTGAGGTCCATAAACGCGCCTGTTACCAGGAAACTTGCGAAAAATAGACTGGTTAGTGCAGGTTTTCGGAAAAGACGACCAATAAGAAAGCCAATACTTCTGAAAAGACATCGGCATGCGCGTTTACTTTGATCACAGAGACATAGGAACTTTACAGTAGGCCACTGGTGTAATGTGATCTTCACTGACGAGGCCCGGTTCCTCCTCTACAGACAATGTGGCCGATTCAAGGTCTGCAGGCAGGTTGGTCAAGCCCTACTTGAGGATTGTATCCTGCCTAGAGTCCAGGGAGATGGTGGTGGAATCACAGTATGGAGAGCATTTCACAGTAGTTCGAAATCACACCTCTACATGCTAGAAGGACACATGAACCAGGACCAATACCTACATGTTCTTGGTACAGTTATGCTTCCGTTTGCGAGAAGAGACTTCAGGAACAATTTCGTGATCCAAGATAACAGCACTACGGCGGACAGAGCCCTACCTACGAAGGAATTCCTTGAAAATGAGAATGTAGGACACCTGGACTGGTCACCTTTGAGCCCGGATATGAACCCTATACAGAACTTATGGGCAGAAGTATCCCGCAGGTTAGGTAACATGGACAACCAACCAATCACCCTGCAGGAACTTAGATACGCCTTCAATGCTTGCTGGCGAGATATTCCACAAGGAACCTTGGAAAACCTGATCGAAGGAATGTCACGTCGCGTACATGACCTTGAGCTGGCAAGGGGTAGACACACCAACTATTGAGTTGTGTTTCCTCAAGCAAGAGACTTATCTGTACAAGTCATAGTGAGAGTTTAAATTTTGTGTCTAAACAATAAAGTTTGCTAGTGTCTTTAATCTCATTTTGTGATACAAAGAGACCGCCAAAAGTGTTGCGATTGTTTGATCCTTCCATTGTAATGCGCTTCCTCGGGTAATTCTTTGTTTAATTGACAAACTGTTAATTAAAAGTTAACATAATATCATATTCAACGGTGTAGTCCGGAAAGCAGGAATTGCCAGGAGGTTGAGCATATATTCCGATGATGTGGAGTATTAGTTTGTTATAGTCTCAATCTTAAATTCCTGGAGAGTGTTACGTATTAAGCGTTCGGATACTTTTTGGTGCAGAATATTACTCAATATCCTCATTTTGGGCCATTATCAAAAAAGCAAACATTGCAGAACGTGTTCGTTTTTCAACTTGGGAATGGTAATGTATTACAGCCTCAAAAAAATTGTGCAAGGGAAAGCGCCCTCTATGGCAATTAGAAAACACCGTTGTGACATGATGCTTATATCAACGTCAAGGGCTTAGCCTTAGCTCTCAAATACCGTTTATTCTGTTCAATTTGCTTGTTTTAATCTCGAGATACGTTTAGTTAACAACGAAAGGGTAAAATCCCAATTGTGCCACTTTTACTAGGGAAGATCAAGGGGACTGTACATGTAAATCAATGATTGCATCAAGTTTATCAAGAGTTCCTTCGGAAAATCAAAAGTACGCATCAACTATACAACAATAAAAATAGTTTTTACTGTTTTTACTGTTTTATCATGATACAGGTATTATACAGGGTGTCCCAAAAAAGAGGCCCCTCATTGCGCCCTCTTTTCTCCTATTTTTAAAGGTTGACCAAATATATTTTGGTATGTAAAGAAACCTTTATTCGTTAGCTTTAATAAACCGAAACAATTATTTCAATCGGCTCATAACTTTTGAAGATATGCTCTTTTAAACAAATGTATCTGTTTTACACTCTGTCCACGGATGAGGTTTGGCTACTTCAAAGATTGAAAAGTCCATATACCATGCATGAATATAAAACATTCCTCGATGATAGCTTTATAAAATAACAACTTTATTTTAGGGAATGGGCTTTACCGGTGGGCTTATGGGTTATGGATTTTGTTAAGTTTCATTAATTTGGGCGACATTGATGTGGGATGGGACTTCTTTTGCTTTACTTATGTTTTTCTCGGTTATTTTATGCCTTTTTGTTTTGTTATGTTTCTTACTTTCTCACTTTATTGTTTGCTTTCTTGCTTCACTTGCTTTCTTTTTATTGACAACATAAGTCATTTATCTTTTTGGAATAAAAGGTAGCCCTGAAAAGGGCTGTTTAGTTTGTCGTTGGTTCTTTTGAAATGAGTTTACTGTGTTGCTCTGCCCTCTACCTGGTTGCCTCCTTGACGAATACAGGTTTCAGCCCTAGTCCTCATTGCATCAATTGCGTTGGGTACCAACCTTGTGCGCCGGATACTTGTGAATATAGCAGTAATACGTTGGCAAAGATCTTGGATTTTGCCGCAAATGAAGAAATCAAGTGGTGTGAGGTCTGGTGATCTTGCAGGCCACTCCACAGCATGACCCATCCCAACCACTCTGTTTGCTATCCATGGACAGAGTGAAAAACGGGTACTTATCTTTAAAAGGACATATCTTCACGAGCCGATTGAAATAATTGTTTTGGTTTATTAAAGCTAACAATAAAAGGCTTCTTTACATACCAAAATATATTTCATCAATATTTCAGAAATAGGCGGAAAAGAGGGCGCAATGAGGGGCGTCTTTATTTTGGGACACCCTGTATGAAAACAAATTAAAAGAGAAATAGATATTTCACATTCTGCTGTAAAATTAAATACATGTGCATGCCAACATGGTTAATGATTTTATCATGGTAATTACTGTTTTCTTTGTCACTTAAGACATGTTAAAAGACAAACAAATATTGCAAATTTATAGGTTAATGAGCGCGCATTACTTGTTGGAAGAGAAATTAGACAAAATAAGCTAAAATAATGCATGCGCGCTGATGTTGATGCGTCTTATGCACGATCCCCAAAGGGGGAGTGCAATAGACGCATCAATATCAGCTATCATTGATTTACATGTGCAGCCATGGAGCTAATATAGAAAGGAGAGGAAATAGATTACGTAACGCCTATTGTTCCTTTGTGCCTATTTGAGTTTCCGAAACGCTATTCATCGAGAGGTACCTTTTGTTTGAGACAAAGGGCTTCCGCCATTAAATCGGTAACTGACCTGACAGCGTATTAACGCTATAATAAGCAGGCTACTGTCAATAAGTTATGAAACGAAAGTCACGTGAAAGCGTCTACACAAGCGAGAGGTACCCTTTGTTGTAATCCAACCCAAGGGTGTGATTGAGTTGTCGCATGCACACAAAACAGAGGTTCGCCTACAATACAAACCTATTGCAGCGCCCAAATTGGTTTGTGCACTCATTTGATTATACTCAGTGAACACGCTGTGCTCTACCATTTCGCTACGGACAGTTCAGCAGCATAGGCAAAGCACAGATATTGGAACACATATCTGTGGGCGAAGTGTGCGCTCTGTGTGGCGGATATAAGAATCTACACAATGTTTGCCAATAGGCCTACATATAAGGAATTGAAGTAATTATGATATAGCTCCTACTGTAGTATTTTTAAGGACATTAGCCGCGGTCCACATCGTGTTTTATCATAATAGGCCTACCATAATAATTTACATAAGCACCGCGTATATAGGACTGGCAAGCGAGTCTACCCTGGACCTCAAATGTGATATATTTGCTAATAACTCGAGAAGCATATAGCCATACTATTTCTGAATCAATCAATAAAGCAAAGCAAATAATACTTGTAGGCCTATAATACTATATTAAATATAATTGCGGACCAACCGATGCAGCTCAATACGCCCAATGTATGAATAAAAGCACCTAACAATAAAGTCGCCCAATTGAACAGCTGTAGGTGTCGATCGCACGACTTCATGAATATTGATTGGCAACATTTTTCAATATGTCAGCGCTCAAATCGGACACAATAGAACAATAGACCCTTCAGTGCGTTGTGTGCAGCCCTCTTTCCTAGTAAAAGTGGCACAATTGTGATTTTACCCTTTCGTTATTAATTAAACATATCTCGAGATTAAAAAAAGTAAATTGAACAGAACAAACGGCATTTAAGAGCTAAGACGGCGCCCTTGACGTTGATGTAAACATCATGTCACAACGGTATTTTCTAATTGCCATAGAGGGCGCTTTTCACTTGCACAATTTTTTTTGAAACAGGCTGTATATTGGTTCTCTAGTGTTCTTTTCGATAGATGGCAGATAGTTAATCGATATATGCAGATAAAAAGGCATATAAATCAACAGTTTTGAGCTCTAGTATCGAATGAAATTCCCGGACCTGAGCTAGTCAAGTTTCTTCGATTTCACTTCCATCCAAAATGATATTCGTTAAAGGTTAAATTGTTTCACTTGAAAGGCAATATTTATAAGAAGATTCAATTTGATTATTGGTTCAAAAGTGTGCAAAAAGTATCTCAATAGATCAATAAATGACGAGAGTAAGAAAGACAGAAAGACAGACACACGGACAGACAATCAGGTAGATACATATTCAGAGACTTGATAAAATGAAGCAATTGGTTACAATTATGGATTTCGAAATATTTATGCCGAGACAGATCAATCGCCCTTTGTTCTCATTCTTTACGTATTTGTAAAGTCTATACTATAGATGACCGGATGTCACGTCGGTGAGAATTTCCGTTTGAATCAAAGGTCAACCTAGTCATGCCTCGATGCAAACTAAATAAACTACCTGAATCAAACACGAACCTGAATTAAACACGAGTTTAGAAAATTGACAAAGCGGTCACATAATATGGTTCAACTACTTCCGATTCCAGTAAAACACAGCATAGATTTTTTAAAAGTATTATTCTGTTTTGCTAAATGAAGCATAGTTCAATCCTAATCCTTTAGTTAGTAATAACTGCGTCATTAACGTCCAATTTTATTATGTTTTGAATTTGAGGAAAAATGGACCAAAAATGCAATTTGGCAAGTTTGTTTACAATTGCAGTCAGAAAATTCAAATCAACAGTGGAAAAAATAAATCGTGAGTAAAGATAAAGAGTTTGCACATCAATTTAATATATAAATAATGTTAATTTTAATAATTGAGAAAAATATTAAAAACGTGTTTTCGAACAATTAGAATGTATAACCTAAAATTAGTCTTTTCACAAGTCTTTGGGTTTGATTTTCACAACATACAAACAACACCCTAAAACACATGTTTTTGGACGTTATGTTCAAAAACTGATCGGGAGTAGGATTCCTATAATACGTATTGCTTGGTTGTAATACCAATATTTTTGCCAAAATCAAGCAGAAAGCTGTGTAGATTATTGTACTGCAGTATCTGCTTACAGACATTTCAGAGAATTGCCCAATTAGGAAATACTTGCTTTAATGATTCACATTAAATGGATTTGAATATCGCAAAAAAAATCTATATAGCGTGTCTCGATCTGATCAATTCCATTTATCCAATCACTGTGCTCAGCAGTCCATTAAAGACTAAAATTGCATATGACTATTCTCCTGTTGACAGGGCAACTATTGATCAAAATTTAAATCACAAAAGTTAAAAATTTAAACTTTTACACACACTAGTACACCCCTAGCAAGCACAGACGACCAGCTGTTTAATAAAAGAATACTTACAATTAAACATTATAATCAGGATCTCAAAAACAGGTGTTTTTGTAGTAACTGACATGAGAACTAACATTTAAAACCAAAAATTTAACCTTGATTTTCTCCTATTTCACTTACATGGATTTAGCGCCTTTTGGAAACAAGCTCTTCAATTATTATTCATTAGTATTTTCATCACTTCTTACTATTTTTACAAGTAACAGATACTAGCATTTCGAATCTGTTATACTAAATCTTAAGGTGACTAAGTATTCCGTAAAATATTTTGAGTATTAACATTAAACTCAACCACATAAATTCCGATTTGTATGTGATCTACAGCCTACACTAAGAATGTTGATTATCATGAAATAGCATAAATGTATATGCATAATGGTTTTTAGAGATGGCTTCATACCGTTGTCGCGGTCGAACACCTACACCCTCACAAAACCGGTAATTGTGCCTAGTTTATAACGCAGTTGAATCGCTGCCGGTTCTGCCAGCAATTAACGCAATTAATATTTATAATGTTTCTTGTGTAAAGAGTTTACCAGTACATTATTAGGATTGGTCTGATAATCAGAGACATTTTGATAGAAAAATCTAATGTTTCTTACTCACTTTCTGAGCATCATTCGATGACATGTTATGTCATCTAGAACACAGATGTGCAGGCTAACTTTACTTCCATGGAAACTTCTAGGACATTTCCACGGTTTGGTGTTTGAGCAACGAAACAGAAACTATACCCTTATTGGATTTGTCACCCCCTCACCTAATACACATAGCTTAACACATTTTTCTGGTGTATTGATTTGACCCTTTGTCTATTATTTGATCAAAACCATCGGATTGTCTTTCAAAACATCACTACTTTGCTTCTAGTATACTTTATAAATCTGTATGGAGGTTTATAGCGCTTTCAGTGGTATCTTTAATATTAAAAAGGTGAAAATGGAGGCGTCTATACATCCTACCGGAACTACTAGCAATAATACGCCCATATTGTGCTGTGTAAAATCCATGCAATAATAAACCTGAACGTGAACACCATCAATTATGTGGAAATGGTAATTTGATGTGTCATGAGTTACCCAGTCGCTTCTCATCATGCATCGCTTCTTTGTCTTGTTACATGACCATGCAATCCATGGTGTATGTGTTACTATGATCATACAATCCGTAGTGTGTTTTAAGTGGATGCTTTAGTTTGATACTGCAAGACCTTGGTGATGTTTATGTAGCCGATTTTATTACTTTTTTGGGACTAAATTTTCCTCAATACTCCCATTAACAATACTAATTCACAAGCTGCGTTTTGGCCATTTTTTGTGAACGGCTCATTTTACCACTAAAGCCATGTGATCAATAATCAACAAGATGTTTTAAAATAGAACAAACTTCATAATTTTGTTGTAAAATGTCTTACCACAGGCTTGCATCCGACATCACGTTATAGTTTTAATGATATTTCCGATTTTTTTTAAAGTTTACTTCTTGAACTATTTTGTTCGCGGGGGATCAAGTGAGGGAAGGATAAAACGTATTTGAGCAAAAAGTAATACCCTAAGTAAGGAAGGAAAAGCATGTTACATTTGCACGATTTTAGTGATTTCTTTAATAAAGCGAGACATTCATTTGTAGGCTAGAGTGTTGTCCCAAAGGACTTCCTTAAGATAGAGGCATTGCAAAAAAAATTACAGAAACAAAAAGAATGGCTGACTTGCACAGTTGTGATTCTGCCTAGCAATTAGGCACATGAATCAACATGCATTTGTGTAATATTCTTGAAACCTTGCCATTATTCATGAAAATAGCTAAAGAGATAGAAATCCTTTAACAAAACATTTTAACCAGAAGCAAAATATTATCTACAATGTTTGGGTAATGCGCAAAAAAACAATATTTCAAACACATACTTTTAATGGATAATACCTGATACATACTCCGGCGGCGTCAGGTATATAATATGTATTACGCTATATAATGCGAAAAAAGTAAGGTGAGCGTTGATCACCCAATTATCCGCTATCTATTTTTCCAGCTTAATGGTATGATGGATAAATTGCAGGTTAAATGAGTTGTAATGGTGTAATAAAGCAGACTAGAATAGTGACTTTCATAATACAATACTCCTTTTGAAGCTATTCTAGAGGCAAATACACACAACGTCAAAATAATATCGTTTTTAAGAAAATCTCGGATTCACTCATAACTATAACAAACAAGAATGATTTGGGTATTCTAACTCTTACATGCCATAAGGGTATTATGTACAGAGTGTCCCAGAAAAAAATACCGAGTGAATAAAATTGAACGTACGTCGAGAACTATAGGCATCAGAATCAAGAAATGTAAAATGTAGCTTATAGCCTATTTTCCTGTTCTTTAGATGTCTTGTCATTTTTTAATTTTTTAAAGAGTACATCTTTATTTCGAGTAAGATTGCAATATTAGTTAGAAAAAAAAATGTATCAATTTGAAATAAGAAAGGAAAGAAAAATATGATAAATATGCATTAGAAGCGTGCATGTGTTGTCAAATGTTTTTCCAAGAAAGTAAAACAGTCAAACCGGTCGATATCCGCGGAGTACAACTTACACTAGATATATTAATAATGTTTATTTTGAGCTCAGCGGGGATTAGCAATTCTCACCAGTTTTAATAAGACATTAATAATTGACACACACACCAGGAAGTTTCTCATCCAAAAGAATAAGAAAATTTAAATTCTTGCCATTTTGGCCGTTTCTCATCAAAATGTCCGTTTTCTCATCCAAAACTTCCTCTAGTGTTAGCCTTGCCAGACGCAAAGACGAATCTGTCTATTATAATCGTTATTTACATTTATAAATCCTAAACGAAAAGTGTTCTATGTTTCTTTCTTTCTTTCTTTCTTTCTTTCTTTCTTTCTTTCTTTCTTTCTTTCTTTCTTTCTTTCTTTCTTTCTGTGTATACATGAAAAGTATTGAACTGAAGGCCTAGAGATAATAGTATCACTGCTCTTCTCCATCTGACTCATTAGCTCAGTTGGCAGAGCATCGGTCCGGTGATCCAAAGGTCCCAGGTTCAAATCCTGGATGGCCAGTGAAATTTTATCACTGGCTGTCTCTGTGGAGACTTGTGTTAAAAACTTTTCTCATATGAAAAGTATTGATTTTTAGTCATATGTTTTAACTTGAAATAAAGTAATACAATATTATCTCGAGAAAAAGTGATCCCTGAATTAACTGGCAGCTATTAAAAATAAGAGCATGCAATCTTTTTCTTATAAGCTTATATTAATAAGATAAATATGTGAGCGGACTGTGTCTCCTTGGTCCATTCTACAGCGTTTCTTTGACTAATAATAAGATAAATTTATCCTTATCACGTTTCGCTCTTGTACACAGAGTAGATATTTACTCTACGCGCAAACATAACCTAAAGGCATATTTCAGTTATGTGGTCGTTGAATAAAGTTGTCAGGTTTTGTCAAAATTTTGCCATTTTATTTGCTGTGAACACTCTTTGTCCCAGGTTTGTGTATGGCAAGGATGTTGTCCTAGGCAAGGATGTTGAGCATAAGCAGAATGAAGGATCAAGACGAGTTCGGATTAGAATGAGAGCCGTAGGCTAGGATATGATCCTGTAACTCCGATATCCAGCAAATAATAATATAATAATGATTACGGGTCCAGAACTTTTAAAGTATACATTTTGAAGAATTCATGGATATACGAGTTATTGGAGACCGAAACAAATGAAGTGAATCCACGTATTGATTACTGCTGAAATTTAAACACCCATTGGTAGATTTATTAGAGTAATTGTTGTAAATATTTGTTCTTGTTCGTAGGAGTACCATGTTTACAATCAACACCAACGTACACAATGTTCCAGATTGTGTATGTAATACCCACAGCAAGACGTCTGTTTCTAGAACTGTAGTTTATATAGTTATTTCCAGCACACACCCCTCATCCACATTATACACCCCACACATCCCCTACACTAACGTTTCAGAAGAATTTTTGTGTTCATAGAAAGAAAATGAATATTGTGTTCTACAGTAAAGTTCAAAGTTCTTGGTCAAAATCCATTTACAACTTAGTGACGGAGATTGCTGTAATGTAAATTCGACAGCCACTATTATCTACATGGTGCAAAAACTATGGTGACAACATAGTTTGACATCTCAAGATTCCCCGTTGCTTAACTGTGTAACGGACCATGTGTCAGTTTTGATATAAAGCAATCACTTGAAAAAGCAGACGTGTCAATTTAACACCTACTCATGTTACTCTCTGACCATTTGCCTGGGAAACAACGATTCTGAATGTGTGGCTTTAAGGCGCTATAAGTTTATCTTATATATAATATTCGTCCAAGTTGGTGTGTGGTAAACTTAAACTAGACAAATATGTTGAACAGAAACAGAATGAAGGATCAAGACGAATTCGGATAAGAATGAGAGCCATAGGCATAGGATTTGATCCTGTATAACTCCAATATTCAACATTATCTCATATGTGATGTGATCAAGCGAAATCAGTCGGAACTCGGAAATATTAAATTTTCAGTTTCTTACAGAATGGTAAAAAACATTTACAAAGCTGGATTTTGCAGAAAACCCCATTGAAATTGTTCCAAAGATATAAGCAATTAAAGAGTTTCTAAAACAAGAGGAAACAAAAGAAAAGAATCCCCTTGTTTGGCTATATCTCAAAATCAATATTTCCAAGTTCCGACTGATTTTGCTTGATCGCATCACATATATTAATGATTACGCGCCCAGCAACTTTTACAGTGTTTGTGGATACATACGACCAAAACAGATGAAGTGACTACACGTATTGATTACTGCTGAAATTTAAACACCCACTGGACTGGAAGATTTATTAGAATATTTGTTGTAACTATTTGTTCTTGTTCATAGGAGTACCATGTACATGAGCATAATGAGCACAACTGCTTTTTGTAAACCCAATCATTAACGCGTTTTATGTCCTCAAACTAGATTTGGTATTATGACCACGTGGATTTGTTTCTAATGTCAATGTTATCTGAACACCACAGCCTTGTATATAAGTCGATATCAGGAAAACGTGATATCTATAATAAATTACTGAGTTTAACGAATTGGTAAGGCTAACAACTTCTACGGTTTACATTATTTTGGAAAACGGATTTTTGCGTTGCGTAGAGTAAGGTTGTCCGCACCCTAATAACACGTCCAATTTTGTTTTTGTTTACGTTAATGGTGTTAAATAATGCTAATTAGTTTAAAAAGCACTTCAAGCTCCCTGCGAGCTAAAACTTTTCACGGCAACACTATACACTAATGTTGACATAGCCTGAAATAGGCCTTCTGTCCTGTCATCGGTGTGAAGATAATATGCCTGTTGTCTGGATACGGTCACTGAATTACCTATTACACCTTAAGTAATCACACAGTATTATATAATACCAGTGACTGTGTATAAACACCTAATTAGTCACACATCAATAATGTCAACATTTACTCAAAAGGGTGAAATGTCCTTTTTGGAGGTCAAGATTGTCAACATCTCATAATGTGCTTTTTGGAAGTCAAGGATGCCCACATGAACATATCATACCTGTTGGTGTATGAAAGTGAGTAGGGTATTGTATTGTGCTAATTAAAATATGTGATGCGATCAAGCAAAATCAGTCGGAACTCGGCAATAATAAATTGTCAGTTTCCTATAGGATTATAAAAAGCATTTACAAAGCTGGATTTTGCAGAAAACCCCATTGATATTGAACAACCAGTTCCAAAGATATGAGCAATTAAAGAGTTTCTAAAACAATAGGAAACAAAAGGAAATATTTTCTTTGTTTGGCTATATCTCAAAATCAATATTTCCGAGTTCCGACTGATTTTGCTTGATCGCATCACATATGATCCAATTGCCTATTTGCCTTATCAAACCACTGAATTTTATTTACCATGAATAGGAGTGTAAGAAAATGTGAATAAACTTGTTTCATCTGCACAGTGGTGTAGCCAGGACTTTTTCAGAGAGAGAGAGAGAGGGGGAAAGGCAAATTTCAGGGGGGCGGGGGTTGTCACAAATGGGCTAAAAAGTAAAAAGTACAACAAATGCATACAAATCTTAAATATCAGGTCAGCCAGCATACCACAGGGGGCCAAGAGGGAAGTGAATAAAATTGTTCAGTTATGTTGGCAGGACTTTTACAGGGGGGAGCAAGGTAGGGGGACAAACTTGGACGAAAATGGTAAAAAATTGACTAAAAGGTACAACCAATTTGTCCAAAATGGGCTAAAAAGTACCGTATAAACAAATGCATAAAAATCTTAAATATCAGGGCGGCCAGCATCCCGCAGGGGCAAGACTTCTCACGGTGGATATGATAATGGTGGCAAGAAGACTTGCTTCAATCATGGTCTAATTGCAATTTCAAGCCATATTGATTTATATGGAAAAGATACTAAATATTATATTACTAAATGATAATCTCCTCTCATACATGGAACTTTTATTTCAGCACAGACAACAGTTGTGGAGTTACAGTAAAAAATGAGGGAAACCAATAGTTGATCAATAAATCAATTACTAATTGCCTTGAGTTGCTGAATTTTCAGTGCAGTAATTGTTGTCCTTGCCCCTATAATATACATATCTTACTTGTGCGCTATAATTTTTGAGAAAAATGCAAAAATAGGCACAAATTTGGCCAGGGGTGTAGTACCCCCTTAAGGTAAAATGTCATATTAAAAACCACTGCGTCGTTTTGTAAAATACTTGATTATTAATTATCAGCTGCGTATATGTGGATTGCATTGCAAATATAGATCAGCCTAGCTCCTTCTGTTTCAACATTCAAGAAACAAGAGAGATTTATTCTGCTTTTCATGTTTTTGGTTCGTTGTAAGCACTGAGGTATTCACTTGAATAGCGCCTCTATACTTGGCTTTATGGCGCGGATCACCCAATGTTATCCAATTTTATCTAATTGTAGTACACCGCAAATTTTGGCATAAAATGATATGAGACAAACTAAAACAGCCTTCCGTAAGGTAATATAGATCTGTAAACAGTGATAGAAACATATGTAACATTGTCGAAAGGCACGCCCTTTTCTTAATATCCTAAAACAAAATAATCTCATATCAAACAATGTTATCTGGAAAGCACGGATTCATACAGCCAAGTTGAGCAAATAGTCCATTCATGTGGAGTATTAGTTTGCTATACTCTCAATAATCTTAAATCCCCGAAGGTGTTATGTATTTGGGCGTTACTCTTAACAAACTTTAGTTTTGGGGGATTGTGATAAATGCAGGCGACGCTCTGAGCATCAATATTTAGATAAGGCGCGTGAAAGTCGATTCCGAGTTTATCGTCCCCCGCCCGCGTCACTTTTTGGACACCAAAACACCCGCGTCAAATTGTCAAAATGCCAAAATAATTCATTATTTTCAAAGTATCAGTGTTTTCACCAGTTTTAGCAATTGGAAACATTTTTGTTTGTAAAACATATAAATTTATAACTTGGAACCAAAACCAGGCTCTTTTCTAACTTTTCTAGTCCCTACCCATATAAAAACATGTTTATAAATAACATGTATGAGTGTGGCTTTAAATCAACACGCACTTTAGGTCAATAATGAAATCTGATGAAATAATGAAAAATGAAAAATGAAAAAGTCACCTCACCAACCTGGGAAAAAAAGGGACGATAAACTTGGAATTGACTTTCATGGGCCTAATGATGGGAAAACAACGGATATCTGCTGTACATTATATTATTACTCAATCTAATAGCCTCATTTTGGGCCATTATTAGAAGAGCAAACATTGCAGAACGTGTTCGTCTTTCATCTTGTGAATGGTAATGTATTATATTGGTTCTCTAGTGTTCTTTTGGATCAAGATATGCAGACAAATGAGACATATAAATCAACAGTTTTGAGCTCCAGCATCGAAGGACATTCCCGGACGTACGCTAGCCAAGCTACTTCGATTTCTCTTTTATCCAAAACAATCGTTTAAAGGTCAATGCTTAAAAACTATTTTTGTGTCACGTGAAAGGTAATATGTATAAGAAGATTGTGTATGAATTTTTTTAAAGTATTCGAGAGATTGACAAGTACAGTTTTGAAAAAAAAAACCATTGTAGATTCCAGTTGAATATTGGTTTAAAAGTGAGTAAAAGTAGGTAAATAGATAAATAAAAGAAATGATCAAGGGAGACAGACAGACAGACATCCACCCAGACAGACAGATAGATATGGTCATGTTTTTTATTCTGAGCACCTAAAAATGGTGGCTTTGTTGCATACTTATTCATCAAAACATGTTTACATGCATGTAGCTTGTTTATTTGATATTTATTATGAGCTTGTTTTTCCTTAGACATTGGTCATTCAATTTCTGAAACAAATATTAATGATTTTCATTTGTACTAATTACTGTAACTCGGTAAGTCTAATTAGTCAGGGGTGGCTCATGTGGCGGAGGATCATGTAGCGGAGGTTCACAATGCTGTACAATGGTGATCATGTGGCGGAGGATCACAATGCTGTACAGTAGATTTGTACTTGTTTCTGTACTTGATCTCAGCCAAGTGATATCATGTTTAGTATTCATTGCCTCAGTATTTGTTAATTAGACAATTAAAAATTACTAATTACTTGTTTCTTCATTAATAAAGTTCGTCGACCTCTATGTATTTGAATAGGGATTTAATGTAGGCAACATTCAAAAGGGTGCCACGGACAAACGAAACATGATAAATGGCTCAAATTTCTTAAGCAGACCTTGGTTCAGTAAGCAGACCTTACTTCAGTAAACTAAAAACTAGTAAAACATAGAAAGTTTGCCCCCTCATGCTCAATTTTGATCCAAAAAGTCAATTTTTACGAAAACACTTTGTCGAATTCTCTTTTAACTTTCAAAACTGGATTGTTGAGCTTATTTTACATCTAGGTATATGCCTCAATCATGAAAATTTGCATCTCCACTGCCAGATAAGGGGTGTTTTGAAGAAATTTTTATAAATATTGATAGATTTTTGACCACCCTGTATCTACATAATGGAAGTATTTGACCGCTAAAAGTTTCATATGGCTGGGTGGGCAATTAAGTTAACTATATTAAACATGTGTCAAAACTTTACATTATCAATGTACGTCGAGGGGTGACACCCCTAACTGAATAAATATTTTCATCCTTGTTTGTTACACCATGTATATTTATATGGGTCACCCTGTATAATGATTCCCATTGTATCGTTTCTGAAATCGTCTGAGTATATGCTCTCAGAATATATACTTTTATTGGGTTCTAATGTAAACTTTTGAAGTTTAGGTAATAGGTAAATATATATATCAGTCGGTTACAATTATGGATTTCGAAATATTAATGCCTAAACAGATCAAGTAGCCTTTGTTCTCATTCTATACGTATTTGTAGTTTCTAGGTTCTATCACGCCATACTGATATTACAAAATCATTAAGCTTACTTCATGGACTATTTGTTTTGCCATGCTTAACGAGTGGAACTAAAATATTCGTCAGGATAACAGATATCCTACTAGGTATTTTAGCAACTTTTCTCCATAGAAAGTAAGTACACACGTATTATAAATTTGCACAAGTTTAGTGAATTCTATAATAATGCGAGACATTCGTTTGTGGTCTAGTTTGTTGTCCCCAATGCATTCCTTAGGATTTTGCTAGAGATTTTTCAAATACTACAGAAACATTCAAAACTAATGGATGGTTTACACAGTCGCGGTTCTGCCTTTCATATGAAACACATGTGTGAAAACATGCATTTATTTGATGTTCTCGAAACCGTACTTATTGAAAGTAGGCTAAAGTGGTCAGAAACTCCCTGACAAAACAACGAACTTATGTATTGCAGCTCCTTATGAGTGGGTTGCAATATAAAGAAAGGTCAGGCTCGGTTTTTATGCTTCAACCATTAAGAAACTTTTAAAGAGACATTTATTCTGATTCTGTTATGTGAATAGTGTTTCTAAATGTTTAGTTTTATGGCGTTGATCATCTAATTTTATTTGCACATTTTTAAGGAATATGTGACCATCCATCACGAAATGCTCGTAAAGTTGGCCCCTGGTCAGTTTTGTTTTCACAGTGTTTAGAAAATATATATCATAAGCTTTACAATGATATATCAGTTGACTTCAAACGATATACAGAAGCGGGGTTATGGTTTGTTGAACTTTGCTCTTTCAGCAAAAGGGTACATTAATTCGGTGCTTCAGTATTTCCCCTTTTCACATTGCTGGTATTAAATATGAAATGGTCATAATTGGCGGTCACTAATCATCCCCAAGTCAACGAGGCTCAGGAATGTCCTCTCATTGTTATTTGTTGGTTAACCCCTACTTGAACAGGATTTAGCCCAAGCAAACAAAGACTATAGCTATTTATGAATTATTATACATAAGTAGAAGCTTATTATCCTTTTTAACAATAGGAATGTTTGACTGGCATAAGCAAAATGAGAAACATGTAGTACTTACTTTAGGTACATATGAATACAAACTTTATGCACATTTTGCACTATAACTCAGAATTCAATTTGCCGACTTTACGAGCGATTTGTGGTGGACGGTCACATATGGCCAAATTGTGGCATAAAGTGAGATATAATGGTATAATATGAATGGCATATAGATCAACAGTTTTGAGCTCTAGAATCGAAAGAAATTCCCGGACCTGAGCTATTCAAGCTACTTATTATATTCGTTAAAGGTTAATACTTAAATGTTTTTATTTCACTTGATAGGCAATATTAATAAGAAGATTCAATTTGAACATTGGTTCAAAATCTAAATACATAAATACAGGTCGAGAACAAGAAAGAAAGACAGACAGACATACACCCAGACATATTCAGAGACTCGATCAAATGAAGCAGTCAGTTACCATTATGAATTTTGAAATATTAATGCCGAGACAGATCAAGCGGCCTTTGTTCTCATTCTTTACGTATTTGTATAGATGACCGGATGTCACGTCGGTGAAAATTTCCGTTTGAATCAAAGGTCAACCTTGTCATGCCTCGGTGCAAACTAAATAAACTACCTGAATTAAACACGAACCTGAATTAAACACGAGTTTAGAAAATTGACAACGGTCACACAATCTGGTTCAACTACTTCTTTTTCCAGCAAAACACAGCATTATTTTTTTTAAAGTATTATTCTGTTTTGCCAAATAAAGCATAGTTCAATCCTAATCGTTTAGTTAGTTATAGCTGCCATTAACGTCACATTTTAGTATTTTTAGAACTTGAGGAAAAATGGGCCAAAAATGCAATTGTGCAAGTTTGTTTACAATTGCAGTCTTTAATTTCAAGGACTTAAAATCCACAGTGGAACCAATTTAAGCACTCATAAATTTAATATATTAATTATGTTAATTTTGATAATTGATAAGAAGAGCTATTAAAAATGTTTTTTCCAACAATTAAAATGTATAACCCGAAATTTGTCTTTTCACAAACAACACACTAAAACGCATGTTTTTGGTCGTTATTTTCAGGAGTAGGATTCCTAAAACACGTCTTGATTGGTTGTAATACGAATATGTTTGCCAAATTCAAGCAGAGCGCTGTGTAGATTCTTGTACTGAAGTTTCTAGCTATGGACATTACAGAATTGCCTAATTAGGAAATACTTGCTTTAATGTGTTTTTCAATGTCTCATCTGAGTATTAATTTTCATCACATTTTACTATTTTTACAGCACGTAATCCGTAAGTTTATTTTGAGTGTTAACATTGAATTCAACCACGTAAATTACCTATTTGCATGTGATCTACAGTCTACATTAAGAATGTTGATGATTGCGAAATAGTATCTGCATATGGTTTTTTAGAGATGGCTTCACACCGTTATCGCTGTCGACCACCAACACCCTCACATAACCACCAATTGGGTTTGGTTTATAACGCAGTTGAACCACCGTCGGTTCCGTCAGCAATTATCATTTCTAATGTTTCTAGTATAAGGAGTATACTAGTACATTAGTTGCATTGGCCTGATAATTGACATATGAGACGTTTTGATAATCAAATCTAATATTTGTTACTCACTTTCTGAGCATTCGATGACATGTAATGTTATCTAGATCACAGATGTGCAGGCTCATCTTACTTCCTTGGAAACGTCTAGGACATTCTAACGGTTTGGTGTTTGAGTAGCAAGTCGTAGACGTGATCCAGAAAATATACCCTTATTGGATTTGTCACCTCCTCTCCTGATCCACATAGCTTAACACATTTTCCTGGTATATTTATTTGACCCTTTGTCTGTTATTGATAAAAAAAGCATCGGTTTGTCTGTCAAAACATCATTACTTTGCTTCTAGCACACTTCATAAATCTGTATGGAGGTTTATAGCGCTTCCAGTGGTATCTTCAATATTATAGAGGGTGAAAATGAAGGCGTCTACATCTTACCGGAACTACTAGCAATAATACGCCCATATTGTGCTGTGTAAAATCTATGCAATAATAAACCCGAACGTGAAGACTATCAATTATGTGAAAAGAATAGTTTGATGTGTCATGAGTTACCCATTCGCTTCACATCATACACCGCTTCTTTATCTTGTTGCATGATCATGCAATCCATGGTATATGTGTTACATGCATGATCATGTAATCTGTAATGCATTTTAAGTGGATGCTTCGGTTTGATACTGCAAGACCTTGGTGACGTTTGTGTAACCGATTTCATTACTTTTTGGGCTAATTTTTCCCAAATACTCCCATTAACAATACTAAATGACAAGATGCATTTTGGCAATTTTTAGTAAACGGCTCATTTTATTACTAAAGCCATGTGATTAATAAACAACAGGCTGTTTCAAAATAGAGCAAAGAAATAATTTTGTTGTAAAGTTACTTTGTTTGTCCTTCCGCAGGCTTGCATCCGACATCACGTTCTAGTTTTACTGATATTTCCGAATATTTATAAGTTTACTTCTTGGACTATTTTGTTCGCGAGGGAAGGATAAAACGTATTTGAGCAACAGCTAATACTCTAAGTAAGGAAGGAAAAGCATGTTACATTTGCACGATTTTAGTGATTTCTTTAATAAAGCGAGACATTCATTTGTAGGCTAGAGTGTTATCCCCAAGGACTTCCTTAAGATATAGACATTGCAAAAAAAAATACAGAAACAAAAAGACTGGTTGACTTGCACAGTTGTGAATCAACATGCATTTGTGTAATGTTCTTGAAATCTCGCCTTTATTGAAAATAGCTAAAGAGATAGAAATCCTTCAACAAAACATTTTAACCAGAAGCAAAATATTATCTATAAGGTTTAGTTAATGCGCAAAAAACAATATTTCAAACACATACTTTTAAGGGATAATATGTTATACATACTCCGGCGGTGTTAGGTATATTTATTACGCTATATAATGCGAAAAAAAGTAAGGTGAGCGTTGATCACCCAATTATCTATTTGTTCAGCTTAATGGTATGATGGATAAATTGCAGGATAATGGGTTGTAATGGTGTAATGTAAAGCAGACTTGAACAGTAACTTTCATAATACATCACTCCTTTTGAAGTTTACTAGAGACAAATACACACGTCAAACATAATCCCGTTTTTAAGAAAATATTGGATTCACTCATAACTTTAACAAACATATTTTATGGTACGGAGAATGATTTTGGTATTCTAACTCTTACATGCCATAAGGGTGTTATGTATTTGGGTGTGACGCTTAAAGAATTGGGTTATTCGAAATCTGCCATATCCCTGTTGAAGATTTAAACAAAAGTCTTCCACAGCGTATGTTTCAAATAGAACAGGCAATTGGGTAACTTCCATTTAAAATACTAACTCCAGTTGTAGAGTGAGTATGGACTTCAAAGTAATTAACCCAAACAAGTTCCATTTAAAGAAAATACTCCCTCTGTGAAAGACTTTTTTAAATTTTCCACGAGGGGGTGTAGATTTCAAATAGAATAGCCCATCATTTCCATGGAAGATGGTGATAAATGTAGGCGAGTGCTGTGGGCATTCATAGACTTTTATAAGGATGTGATTGAGAAGACAACGGCTGTCTGGCGTAGATGATCTATTACTCAATCCAATACCCTAATTATCAAAAAGTAAATATTGTAAAACCTGTGCATCTTTCGTCTTTTACTAAAGTGAATGGTAATGTATTATATTGGTTTGCGGCTATTCATTCAATAAAGAATCATTGGGTTAAATGATTTGCAGAGGTATATAAATCAGCAGTTTCTCACTTCAGCATCGGGTTAAATTCCGGACGCACGCCAGCTGAGCTTTGCAAAACATACGTTATATCTCTAACAATGTATACAACGATTCAAATGCTTATGGGGTATTTTGAGTGTCTTCCAGAGATTGATAAGTTAACATTGTTTAGGAGTAGAAAATAAATAGAACCATAACTTTTTTACGACCCCGTAGTTAGGGGAAAAACTTCACTTTGGTGACCACTCTCTGTCTAGTAAAGTCTCCTGAATGATTCGACTACTACGGACCATTTAAAAAAAAAATAGCCACCATGTCCCTCGCGAAAATCCCGGCATTTTTCGCTAGAGGCCAAAATCCAAATGGCCGCCACCACCATTTTGAAAATTTAAGTTTTGAACCAGAGCACCTATAATCATGCACAAAGACACTTTTTCGGATATGTCGAGTACAAGGATTCCGATTCTGACATTAGTTTGACATTACGGCATCATTTTCACCCAGAAATCGAAGATGGTGGCCGGCACCATCTTGAAAAATTTAGTTTAGAACAAGAGGACCTTAAATCGTGTACAAAGACACTTTTTTGGATAAGTCGACCACGAGGATTTTAAATTTGACATTACTTTGACATTACGAACTCATATTTACCCAGAAATCCAAGAAATTGGCCGCCGGCGCCATCTTGAAAAAAATAAGTTTTGAACCCGATTACCTAAAATCGTGTACAAAGACACTTTTTCCGGTAAGTCGACCCCAAGAAATCCGAATCTGACATTAATTTGACGTTACAAAATAATTTTTGCCCAGAAATCCAAGATGGCCCCCATTTGGTAGAGCGTAAATGTGATTTTTGAATGAAAGCAGAAGCATAAATGTGTCATTTCCGCCTTATCTGGGGTTCATGTCCCTTATATGGGGTTTAAACTGCCTTATCTTGGGTTTACATCCCTTATCTAGGGATAAGGCGCCTTACCTGTGGTTTAGGCGGCCTTATCCTGGGTTTACGTTCCTTACCTGTGGCTAAGATGCCTTAACCTTAGCATATCGCAGTCTAAACCCAGATAAGGCATCTAAACCCCAGATAATGCGCCGTAACCCCAATCGTCAAACCTTACTAGCCAGAGAGTGGTCACCAAAGTGAACTTTTTCCCCTAACTACCGTTTCGAAAGAAAAAGATTAAACTTTGTCAATCCCTGTTTAACATTATTTAAAAAAACAAGTAATACGATGACAGGATAAAGGTGGCGCCGCAGTTAGGCCTAAAAAATGTTTGATTGGCGTAACATTAAAAAAACAATTAGGGTCGGTCGGTCGGCATTTAAAAAAATAAAAATTTTAGACACATTTTATGCTATTAATTGCTTTTTTTCTTTCTTTTTATAATTTTAGGTTTTTTTTAAACACAATTTTAATTTGTTTGCAAACACAGTCTAGGTCGGGCATATTTTTAGGGTCGGTCGGGTTATGCCAATCAAACAATTTGTTAGGCCTTATTAATGTACATTAGCTAAATGCTATCCTCTAAAAAGAAGCTCTTTTTTTAGAAATTGTTTTAGCGGTAAAATTTCATTATAAAGAATCCAGATAGAATATTCACACTTGTTTGCTCCACAGAAAAACATTACACCTGTTCTTGATGTACCTTGTTATTCTTTTATTTCTACAGAGTACCGCTCTATGGCGAATAATTATGCAATATTAGTTTAGTAAAAATTATTTTTTTTATGTCGATAAAAACATGATAAACCTGCATTAGAAACGTGCATGTGTTGTCAAATATATTTCCAAGAAAGTAAAACAGTAAAACCGGTCGATGTCCGCGGAGAACAACTCAGCCTTGCCAGACGCAAAGACGCATCTGTCTATTATAATCGTTATTTACATTTACAAATCCTAGACGATGTGAGAATAGACACTTTCTTTCTTTCTTTCTTTCTTTCTTTCTTTCTTTCTTTCTTTCTTTCTTTCTTTCTTTCTTTCTTTCTTTCTTTCTGTCTTTCTTTCTTTCTTTCTTTCTTTCTATCTTTCTTTCTTTCTTTCTTTTTCCTTTTTTTCTTTCTTTCTTTCTTTCTTTCTTTCTTTCTTTCTTTCTTTCTTTCTTTCTTTCTTTCTTTCTTTCTTTCTTTCTTTCTTTCTTTCTTTCTTTCTTTCTTTCTTTCTTTCTTTCTTTCTTTCTTTCTTTCTTTCTTTCTTTCTTTCTTTCTTTCTTTCTTAAAACGTGTAAACCTGAAAAATATTGATTTTTAGTTATATGTTTTAACTTGAAATAAAGTAATACAATATTATCTCGGGAAAAACTGATCCCTGAATTGGCTGGCAGCTAATAAAACTAAGAGCATGCAGTCTCTTCTTATAAGCTTATATCAATATAGATAAAAATGTCAGCGGACTGCGTCTCCTTGGTCCATTCTACTAGTTTTCTTTGACTAATACAAAGATAAATTTATCCTTATCACGTTTCGCTCTTGTACACAGAGTAGATATTTACTCTACGCGCAAACATGACCTAAAGGCATATTTCAGTTATGTGGTCGTTGAATAAAGTTGTCAGGTATTGTCATTTTGTCAAATTGTTATTTACTAAACACTCTTTGTCCCAGGTTGGTGTATGGCAAGGATGTTGTCCTAGGCAAGGATGTTGAGCATAGCAGAATAAAGATCAAGAAGAGTTCGGATTAGAATAAGAGCTATAGGCATATGATATGGTCCTCTAACTCCGATATCCAACATTATCTCATAATAATAGAATAACGATTACGCGCCCAGCAACTTTTAAAGTATACATTTTGGAGAGTTCTGGGATATACTAGTTATTGGAGATCGAAACAGATGAAGTGACTCCACGTATTGATTACTGCTGAAATTTAAACACCCATTGGAAGATTTATTAGAATAATTGTTGTAAATATTTGTTCTTATTCATAGGTGTACCATTTCTATGAACATATGAGCACAACTGATTTTTATAAACTCAATCATTAACGCGTTATGTAATGTCCTCAAACTAGATTTGGTAAAATATGACCATGTGGATTTGTTTCTAATGTCAATGTTAACTGAACACCGCAGTTTTTAACACAATACGATACCAGGGAAACGTGATGTACTATACATTAACTGAAGACACGGTGAAACTAGACAAATGTCCCGATGGACTTTCTGCACAGCCTTAAGGTAATATGTCATATTATAAACCACTGTGTCGTTTTCAAAAATAAGGAGACTTTCAAAATATCATGTTTACAATCAACACCAACGTACAAAATGTTCCAGATTGTCTATGCAATACCTACAGCAAGAAGTCCGTTCTAGAACGCTAATTTATGTAGGGTTTCTTCGGTGCACACCCCACATCCACACACGCCCCACACATCCTCTCCACTAACGTTTTAGAAGCATGTTTGCGCTTACTTTTGTCGAAATTCAAGTTCTTACTCATAACCTATTTACAAAGTGCTGACCGTTCGATATTGCTTAATGTACAATCGACAGCCACTCTTATCTACTTGGTGCCAAAACAAGATTCCCTGTTGCGGAACTTTGTAACAGAACATGTGTCAGGTTTCATTTAAAGCCATCACTTGAAAAAACAGATGTGTCAATTGAACACCTACTCATGTTACTCTCTGACCAATTTCCTGGAAACAACCGCCCTGGATGTATGGCTTTAAGGATCTATAAGTTAACTTAAAATATTTGCAATGCTTTTTTATTTTCCTATTATTTTATAAATCGTGTAAAAGTATAGCGCATGTTGGTGTTTTTGAAAGTTACCTGTGCACAATGACGCTTTAACGGAGACAACAATTTGTTTTAAATAGGCATGTCCTATGTGAATAAGGCAAGAGACGGCAAGGTAGATTGAAATTCTATCAAGATTCGCTAAAATGCTTAGTGCAACCGCTTACTTATATAAAAAATCCAGGTGAAACCGATTAACTGATACTCATTATTGTCTTATCTTTGGCGATTTGTGGTCTCTCTCTCTTTCTTGTTTGAAGGTTTGTTTATATAGGCGTGCCACTGTGTTCCTCAGACAATTAACTTTCTGTGTTAGCCATTATTCTTTGCATTATACAGAGCCTAACAATAAATTATAACAATTTCAATTTTGCTTTTTAGAAAAAAAAATAATAAAAGAGATCATGGCAACAATGTTATATGCAGTGGAATCAGTATCGTTCATGATTTGCATTTTTGCTTTTCAAACATAAATAAATAAATAAATAAATAAATAAATAAATAATTAAAATAAACGGGTCATGGCGTAAATGTGTTATGCAGTAGAATCATATTCTTGGCTAACCGGAAAACATTAGTTCGTTTCTTTCCTAGTTCAGGTTCAACTAATTTTACTTAATCGCCCGCGTTGGGCCACTTTTACCATGGAGAAAGAGAAGAGGTTGATAAAAGAGGGGAGCTTGTTTGAAAAAAGCGGACTAAGATAATAGAGGTTATGAGTAAAATTGGAAAAGAACGAGAGGGACTTTCTGTGAATCCGATAATATTCTTACTACTCCAGAATAACACGGTACGTTTAAGATCACGTTTTGCATGTTCAAGTTGCCTCACATTCAAGCTTTTCCAGATTCATTTCTCATTTTAATTTTACCACATAAATTTAAGCTGAATAAATATATTAAGGATAATTGGGTGAACAGTGTTCACCTTAGTTTTTGCTCCAACAAAAGAGTTACGTAATAAAATATGCTTAAAATTCTGCATTCAAGATATCATGCAATATCCCTTTAAAAATGTGCTTGCACACAATTCGAATCTCAATATTTTGCTTCCGGTGATCATGTGTTGTTAAAGATTTCTAACTAATATAGCTTATTCATAGGAGAGATGAGGTTTTTAGAAATGCAAAACATTGTATGTTTATACACGTGTTTTTTCTAATCCGAAGGCAGCATCACGCTTGTATAAGACGATAACTCAGCACATCAGGAAGTCCCGTGGGAATGCCAAAATAGACCACAAACTTATCTTTTTAATATGAATGTAATATTGTTTTTACTTTTTGATACTTTCAGTAATAGATATATAGCCTAAATACCTCATTGGAAATGTTTGATACCTCACCAATAATCTCAACACAACTCACTCTATTAAAGCTGGTCTTAACACTGGAATTTTGGAAACATAAGTGCTAAATTGTTGGTCTAAAGCATAAGTATACATATTGAGAAAGACAAAGATTTGATGAATCCATTTGTGAGATCAAAGTTGGGTAAAACAAGCTCAGTTTTGCAGCCAAAGTGAAATCTCAATATTTATAGCCCAAATCTTATAAAGTTTATTTCCGTCAAGGTCCATTTGAACACTGGGATGTTTCGGAAACATTTAGGGGTTAACACCCTACTGACGTCAAGATATATGTACAGGTATGGGTTCTACACGAGACCGACGACTTAACATCCCCTCCGAAGGACGGAGTACTTTCATTATTTATTTATCAAATTCTAAACGAACCATATGGGAGAGCGCAAGTCTGAATGTATTGTTGCCATTATTAATGTCATACTTTTCCCCAAGTAAGTGTCCCTGCAACTTATTTTGCAACATTCCTTAAAATTCTAGAAATAAATTGTGAGAAATTACCTAGCAGAACATGACATGTGTTTATTGCTTCAGTATTGCTTAGACAATCTGAAGCATTTTATTGTAATCACATGCTTATTTCAAAAAACGACACTGTGGTTTGTTATACGCGTATTACTCATTACCTTGAGGCAGGACAAGGAAGTCCATCTGGATATTTGTCTCGTTTCACTGTTTCTTCGGTTCGGTTAATCTATTGTACATCACGTTTCACTGATATTGACTTGTATACAAGACCGTTGCGTTCAGTAAACTTTGACATTAGAAAAATCCACATGGCCATGTTGCAAAACAAAATAGTTCCACGACAACATAATTATAACGCGTTCATGAGTGAGTTTATATAAAACAGTTACGCAATATGAAGTTAGATCAGCCCAATTGTCCGGAGTTCCGGCAATATCATCTTGTTTGAACAACAAAACCATTTTGTTTCAATTTCTTGATTTTATTAGCTATATAAAAATTTCTTCAGCTGGCAATTGCCAGGAAACGTATCTGTTTGAGAACGTATCATCACATAATCTACTGAGCGTATACCAGGTCCAGGATGCACAAGTATGTGTTTCGGGAAAGTTAAGAATTAATCCCTTATCACGCAATTCCCTCTGTTACAATAACGAAAAATACGCCAAAGTGTGTATTTTCCCCAAAAGGTGATGTACTTTTCTATCGACCTGTTGATCCGCTTTATGGAACAACACATTTATCATTCAATTGTAAGTAGATCAGAGTAGAATGAATAACTGTACCTAAAGAATATATTTACTCTGTGACATTTTTATCCACATTGATGTACGACGAAAGTGGGTGCTCTTATTTTGGCCGCTAGTAACTTCATGGCTTAATTTGATTCAGGATATAGTGTATAAATAAAAGGTAATATTTTCGCTTTACATTTTTGAAACTTCCTTAATTTTGATCATTATCTAATTTAATGTTCACTGAAACATCTGTTTCTACCAATTGCAACGTTGGATCCTTTTGATATTACAAGATATTGTTTAATGACATTTTACAAAATTAATCTACCAATTATGTGCATCACTGAAAACTTTAATTGGTATGGTCACCTTGATTAACGTAAAGTTAGTCCAGATGGTGCCCATCTTGACTAACGTAAGGCTAGTCAAGCCTGCTTGACTAACGTTCTTGGCCAACTTGACGTTAGTCGAGTCGGCTCGACTAACTTGCTTGACTAGCTTGGACGTTAGTCAAACCTGCTTGACTAACGTTAGGTTAGTCGCTCGACTAGTTTATGACTAACTTTAAGTTAGTCCAGATGGTGTCCATCTTGACTAACCTAACGTTAGTCAAGCAGTTCTAAGCTAGTCAGGCAGCTGCTTGACTAGCTTGCTTGACTAGCGTGCTGCAAACCACGTTACTGGTAAAAATTGAAAAAAGAGACAAATGTGGATGTTTATCTTGTCTGGTGGGATTTATTCTCGTAGTTTTGCGTTTTGAAACTGATATATTACTTGAAGAAAATCCTCTTAACCTGGTAATCGTGATGACAACACATTGACCACTTACCTGCATTGGGAATTGAACTCGGACCTGGAGATTACAAACCCTATACACTCACCACTAGACCACGGAGGCACTTACAAATCATGGAACATAATATTAGTACTTAACATGTTTAGTATGCTTACCTTAGATTTTAAACTCTGTAATCGCATGTAAATATCCAAAATATCACTAAATTACATTAAAAACCATCAGAAAGGCTTTACAAATATAAACAGTAGTGTTGTTAACAATGATGCTAGTTCCAGGTTTTCAATTCCGATAATATTATGTAACTTTTACTAGACAACTACGTATAATGGGGTAACCATTTCAAAGCAATTTCCTATGTGTTGAACATGCACGTGCAAAGCGGTTGCGCAATTTAGTATCGTGAAATGAAAGTTACGAAAGTCATTTGGTTGACTAACCTAAAGCTAGTCAAGCCGGCTTGACCAACCTAAAGCTGGTCAAGCAGGCTTGACTAACCTGCAGCTAGTCAAGCCGGTTTGTATCTTCAGGTTAGTCAGGCCATCGATATTGTAAGCTAGTCAAGCACCGCATTACACGTTAGTCAAGCAGGCTTGACTAGCTTATCAAAATTGCAAGCTAGTCCAGCAGGCTGGACTAGCTTGAGCTGCGGGCTTGACTAATGTTAGGTTGGTCAGGCGGGCTGGACTAACCTGCTTGACTAGCTTTAAGTTAGTCAAGCAACTGCCTGACTAGTTTAATACTCTTCGTGCTAGCCATATCATATTAATAAAAAGTCCAAGTTTTGAGATATTTTCTCAAAATATCAAGAACTATTTTGAGAACTACTGAACCAATACTAGGCTTGTTTGTACTCATTTGAATGCATTTTTCATGCTGATTTCAAATATGGTTATGAAAATTTACAATTCTGGATATTTTGAATTTTTGAATTTTTTTGAAACTTGTCGACACCAGCGTGGAGAGAGTTAAGTTTTCAGTGATCGGAACTTAACATGTTGATGTATCAGTATTGTCCATAATCACATAAAACTGCCCGTGGACAATAGTTTTGATACAGCTAATAGTTGGTGTCAATGGCCTAAACATACTTGACATCTTTGTCAGTCTTAAACATTGTAGCAATAAAGCACATCTTTGAAATCTTTCATCTCTAAAGTCTTGTAGGGACATGTCTTGTAGTGCTATGTGTAGATTGAATGTCATGTTACTTTTGTAGTACTGCAGATTGATCCATTTAGGGGGCAAATTTGAGCCCAAGTTCATACAAGTTATAGAATTGGCACATACATTAATATAACAGAAACATTTCAGAAACAGAAACTGTTGTTTTTGATATTGACATTCCAGTGACAATTGCAAGCTGGAGAAATTTGACCAAAGACCAATATATATTAAAAGAAGCATTGACTTTTGAGAAAATATAATTTTGATAAAATATAATTTTGGATGTAGGAATATGGTGTTTTTTATTCCTACTTTTTGTGCACATATCTTATGTAACTCTTCTAATAAAAACAGTACCCAAAAGCACACATAATACATAACCAACAAACAAAAAACCGCTTACAATGTTTGGTTTTTGATAATGGCCCAAATTGATGTCGAATTGAGAATTATATTATTTACAACATACATCCGTTTTCTTTCTGACGATGCTCAAAGCATCGCAGGCATTTAATACATTCCTCTAGGGGCACAAATCTTTCAGCACAACGCCCTAGATGATACACTTATTTTATTTGATATGTGAGTGAGAGATTACCGAAGTCATATTCCACATTATTGGAATATTCGTTAAAAGCCATATTATAACATTTGCAGAGGAGGACGCCCTCAAAACTCTGTTTTTACGCGATTGTTATGTACTATAGTAAACTAACATACCCTGCAAAAATCAAGACTTGAGGTATTTTAATTTTGTCAAGATCCGAGATTTTAAATAAACCGTCGGTTTATTATTACGATGGAAATATTAGTCGAACGCGTACACGATGTGCATAAACACAGTACGTACATGGCGTGAAATATCAAAAGAACAGAAAAAGAACAGATTTACGTTAGAATGCGTGGCTCGCTTTGGAGACATATGAATAGCGATTTTCTTTGTATTGCCTCGTCTGCTTTGGGCCAAAATTAAAAGAGGGCATATCAGATTCTTATAGAAATGTTATAATATGGCCATAACATTCATACTATAAACAGTGGCCTAACCAGGGCTCTCACTTGTGGTCAACTTACCCATCATGAGAAAAGAAAAACCGAGAAAAAAAGAAGGAAATGCAAAAAGGTGGGGAAAGCAGGGGAAACTAGTTTTTCAAGCAGAAAACAAATAAAATAGAAGCACAAAATAAAATGAGAAAGAATCTGAAACTAGTTTTACTTCTTCAGACAAACACAGTACGTTTGTGATCATCTTTTACATAATCAATGTGCCTCACATTGAAGCAGTTCTATTTTACCATATAAATTTAAACTGAACAAATGGATCAAGGATAATTGGGTGATCAGCGTTTCCCCCTTTTTTTTTGTTACAACAATAAATACCTAACAATTCTCCGTTGACGATATCACGCAATACCCCTAAAAAATGTGGATGAAATGTACATTTTGTGCGTATTAAAGGTAATATTATGCTTCCGGTGATCCTGTGTTGTTTAGGATTTTAACCAATTTAGCATATTCATAAGAGAGATGAAGTTACCAGAAATGCAAAACTGTGTATGTTTATACACGTGTATTTTCTAATCCCCACCCAAGGCAGCATCACGTATGTATAAAAACAACAACCCAGCAATATTTTAAGGAAGTCCCTTGGGAACGCCAAAATAGACCACAAATTTCATCTTTTTTGTAAATGCAATTGTTTTTACTTCTTTATAAAAAACAAAAAAACAAAAAAACCTATATTGGAATGTTAAAATTCTTTGTTTATTCAGCGGAGGTTTCATGGCTAAACTTTGCAAAAACAGTTTTGAAGTGTTAGATCGTTGATCATGTGGTATAATGTTTGGTTGGTATACTATAATATTCCATCATACATACGCTAAAGAGCTGGTACAAAGATACGAAAGTGAATTATAGACAGGTCCGGATTTATCAAAGAAGGCCCGGGTCCAGTGGGAGGGTAAATTAATCTCATATTTGATCTTCAGATTTATCAAGTGCTACTTTTTTCTCGCAAATTTGTTCCAATTTCTATTTCTATCATACCATTTATCAAATCCAGTTTATTCAAGATAGAATATGCTAGCATATCATTGTCTAGCGCAATACCATCTCCGTAGGACTGAACAGAGCGGAGAGCGTAATTAGGATGATTGCCTGAGTAGCAACTCCAATGCACAGACATGCAGCCACTGAAACACCGGGAGGCAGTTGGAGCAGCGACTCTCTTCCACTGCACATTCTTCGATTAGAGATCACAGTCTCGGGCGGTCTGTACGATCTAATGGCTTAGCAGTTAGAACATCATCAACGATCATTTGTACCATCATCGGCCACATCTCTACCCAAACAATGGGCAGGCTTCATAAAGAGAGGTTAATCCAGGCGCCAATCCAGGTGGTCTTATAAATTATAATTCCTGGGATTTTATAAACCATCAAAATGCCATTAAAATTCTTTGTTTATTCAGCGGAGGTTTCATGGCTAAACTTTGCAAAAACAGTTTTGAAGTGTTAGATCGTTGATCATGTGGTATAATGTTTGGTTGGTATACTATAATATTCCATCATACATACGCTAAAGAGCTGGTACAAAGATACGAAAGTGAATTATAGACAGGTCCGGATTTATCAAAGAAGGCCCGGGTCCAGTGGGAGGGTAAATTAATCTCATATTTGATCTTCAGATTTATCAAGTGCTACTTTTTTCTCGCAAATTTGTTCCAATTTCAACATATTTTTCAATTTTAGCTTCAATTTAGCTTCTTTAATTTCGTGCGCTTCGCACGCATTATACCATTCGTAGAGCAAGGAGCCAATTATGTTGCTGTGCCCAGGAGCTAGCAAAATACAAATCCGGCTATATGATTATAGATTTCTTAAATTCTGGTAAATCGGGTAGATTAATTTACAATATGGCCGTATTATAATGCTGCTAGATCCTGCAGGATACAGGTGTTTTATTTATGCAAAATTTATAAGCACTATCCTTTCTAGAAGTGTACATACAAGGTGTAACAAAAACCTTTATGGTATTAGCACAGATGAGAGAGAAAACAGAGGCTGTACAACCAATCAAAGTCTCCGCATGAGGGCTGATTGTTCCATGAAATGCGACAGGTGAGACTGCGTATTTTGACGGTCTATCGCGTAATCGCGAAAGCACGCAGCGCTCTATCGCGTAAACGCAAAGGCACGCAGCGCTGGCGTGATTGTTAGACACGGCACGATAGAACAATCGGCCCTCGTGAATATGCGAGATATCGCACTATACAATACACGGGGACTTTGACTGTTGATACATGGTCTGTAGTAGTCTGTGGGTATTAGGCACAAATGTCACTTATTGATTGTATTGAGTTTCAATAGAATAGAAGATGTGGCCAATTGTATAAAGCAGTCCTAGAACAGCTTGGGCCACATTTGTGTCATTGTGTAGCAAAACAATTGAGTTGAAGCATGAACCATCTGGTCGATGCTCTTGAAGATGGTAATTTTAAACAATATGGCATTTGAAGTGGTATGTTAGTTTATAATTTTGAAATAAATATCATATCCTTTGTTTACTAATGTCAATTAAGTGAAAGAAAAACATGAAAAACGACTGCTTTTGTTCTAAAATCTTTGACTTTAAGCGTGAAAGTTCATTTTATGAGGTACAAACTTGATGCGTGCGAACATTCGCTGTCATTTTCATCTTCCTCGTTTTTTTTCTTTCTCAGGGTGGTAAATTGACCACAAGAGGCAGACTACGCCACTGATCACAGTGTCAGCTTGAACGAATATTCCAATTGGAATGTTACTTCGATATTCTCGACATCTCAGCAAACCTGACCAACCAACCCATCCTGCATACTGATGACGCCCCCATCATACCATTTATCAAATCCAGTTTATTCAAGATAGAATATGCTAGCATATCATTGTCTAGCGCAATACCATCTCCGTAGGACTGAACAGAGCGGAGAGCGTAATTAGGATGATTGCCTGAGTAGCAACTCCAATGCACAGACATGCAGCCACTGAAACACCGGGAGGCAGTTGGAGCAGCGACTCTCTTCCACTGCACATTCTTCGATTAGAGATCACAGTCTCAGGCGGTCTGTACGATCTAATGGCTTAGCAGTTAGAACATCATCAACGATCATTTGTACCATCATCGGCCACATCTCTACCCAAACAATGGGCAGGCTTCATAAAGAGAGGTTAATCCAGGCGCCAATCCAGGTGGTCTTATAAATTATAATTCCTGGGATTTTATAAACCATCAAAATGCCATTAGTACGATGCACAATTACGATGATAGGAATTCAAAGATATATGCAGGTTATTTGTTACAACGTTTGAGACTGACAAAAGTGTCGAGTATGTTTTTACACTATTGTCTCTAACTCTAAGCTGTATCAAAATAACTTAACCCAGCAGTTTTCTATGCATGGTTATGGACAACACTGGTGCATCTACTTGCAGCATACGATGGTAGAGTAATCTTGTATAGGGTCACTAATAAACACTATATCTAGCCATATGAAGAGGATCCAGTGTTGTATTTGAAAGAAGTAGACGTTTCAATAAACGTCAAATTAGATTATTATATTTAGCTGTGGCTCGATATAAATGCAGTTTCACGTATGATGTCTTGACGCATTATTTTTTTTTTCAATTACATTTCTGTTGGTGTTTGTCTGCAATCATTATCTTTATACCCGCATGCATAGCATGTAGGGTATATTGTTATCCTGTGTTTTCTTCTCCTCCGCCTCATTATACCCGCATGCAGAGCATCTAGGGTATATTTTTATCCTATGGTTTCTTCTCCTCCTCCTTCTCCTTCTCCATCAAACACATCATCCTGTCAAGGCTAGCACTAAAACTACAGAGGCCCTAGGCCTATATGTGGTAAACGTATGGGCCCTACCCCGTAGAAGTGCCCTTTGCCCATCTTGGCCCGAGAGGTCAAAGATCACGGGCCCCAGGGGCCCAAATGTGAAAATACAAAGCACGCCGTTTCTCATAAAATGAAGCAGCTTCAGGGCCCTGAGTTGGTACACTGACAGCCCTAGGAGTACAAATGTTAAAACAAAGGACCGGCCGTTTCTCACCAAATAAAGCAGTTTCAGGGCTCATAGTTTGCATACAGATTGCACCTGAGAATAATTATTGTTATAATATGTACATATGAGCCCCATATGTCAAATAATATGGGCCCCAGGGCCCCAAACTCTAAAAACAAACGGCCGGCCCCTACTCAGTTAATAAAGCAGTACCCAGCTTGAGTCTACTGATAGCACTTGAGAATTATACTTCAACATTTGTACATGAGCCTCATAAGTCAAATATTATGGGCCCAGGGCCCTAAATGTTAAAACATTGCTGTTTCTCATCAAATAAAGCAGCTTCATGGCGCAGAGTTTGTACACAGATTGCACCTGAGAATTATATATATTATCATATGTACATAATGAGCCTTATATGTCATATAATATGGGCCTTAGGGCCCCAAACACTAAAACATACGGCCGGCCGTTACTCAGTAAATAAAGCAGCTATAGTGCCCAGCTTGAGTACTTGAGAATTATACTTCAACATAATTAATGTACATGAGCCCCATAAGTCAAATATTATGGACCCCAGGGCCCCAAACGTTAAAACAAAGGGCCCGCCCTTTCTCATCAAATAAAGCAGCTTCGGGGCTCGGAGTTTGTACACAGATTGCACCTGAGAATTATATTGTTACTAACACCCACCCCACGCCATGCACGTAGGACTAAACATATCCACAGACAATAGCGTAATTATAAGATTTCCCTCTGGAATAGCTTTCCCCTAATCAAATTGCATAGTGTGAATTTCAATCGATCAAATTGCATAGCATAACTGTGAACAAGAGAGACCGACAACAGCAATCTATGGTAAGAGAGACTACACCCCCTGGGAGGGGCACCGAGGTCGGATGACTTAACGAACATAAACTTCTTGCCAGGACAGAACTACACCCACCCACCGAGTTTGAGCCCGTACACAACCTACAACAGCCTCAGACAAACAGACAAATCTACAAACCTTCAGACAGATCTACAAAGAATAGCGTATTATAAGTGCTACGAGGGTGCTTGTGACTGGGACTTTCACTTTCCGCCCAATTGGGCGACTTTTTACAATTTCTTTATTTTATGTCCTCAGCAAAAAAGGACTATAAGCTTGTGCACACCGATAACATGCGGGTATAGCCATATCTGTGCACAAATATAAGGCCTCTAGTTTAACATAAAATCAAGTTTTAACTTGGAATAAATTCGGAGATAATAATACAATATAATCTATCTCGAATCGAATTAATCCATGAATTTGCTAGCGGCCAAAAAACAAGAGTACGTAATCTCCTCGACGTCAATATGAATAACAATATCAGTGGCCAGTGTCTCCTTAGTCCATTCTTCTTTTTCTTTGAATAATAATAAAATAAATTTATCCTCATCACGTTTCGCTCATGTACATAGAGTAGATATTTACTCTATCCTCAAACATAACCTAAAGGCATAATATTTCAGTAATACCGGTCTGTGGTTGTAGAATAAAGATATCAGGTCTGGCATTTGCTTAACACTCTTTGAGCGATTGTTTTATAGTAAGGGCTGTTTAGGAGTATGGATAGTGTAGTAGGAGTTCGAATTTAGAAGTCGTTGTTCTTTAATTGCTCGAGATCTGATTTTGATTGTCAGATTTTCGAGTTTCTTTGAAGATCTTTAGAGTTGTTCGTCCGCAACTTAAGTATCTATCCAAGTGACATATTGACGTTTTATAGTAACCATTGTTGTAAATCAAATCTCTTAGGCTATAGCTTTCTTCTAATGCCTCTATCATTAGGAAAGTGTAATTTAGAAAAGTGGGTTAAATAAACACCTAATTGCACCAGATTCAGTATTGTTGCACTCATCTCCCTAAAGCTTACCAATTATCATTTGGTTGAGTACCGAGCCATCACTTACGATCATATGAATATAAATGAGGTCAGAAATAAACAAGATCAAAAGCACTTCTTCCAAGTTCACGCAAATATAAACAACGAGCACACTGATATATTCCATGTTTAAAACACTTGAGAATGTTATTTTATCTTATTGGTTGTTACCCGTGTGATATATCACATACTTTAGCGCGTGCACGTCGACGCGATACTCGTACGCGCTATTTGAACCAGTCGGAGGTGCATAGTGACAACGGAACTGATCGATTCTAAGCTCTAGGTAATTCCTTGTAAAATGTAGGATTTAATTTGATTAAAATTTAGTATACTTATGATTAATATATTTATTTGAATCGAATTGTTTTAGAATGAGAATAAATGTATTGTTTTTAGCCGCTTTGGTTCATCTATCGTCTCATATAACACGCGACATCATTATTTTTGGCGAAAAACAACTTGGCTTTTCCTCGTTGTTTTACTTAAAATAATGATGTCGCCCCTGTCATATGAGACGATATATGCACTCCAGCGGCTAAAACCAATACCTTTATTCTCTAAACAAACCAGGTTATGCCATCGACAAATCATTTGCCTTTCCAATAATTAGGCTTATATACATTCGGCTCCAAATTAGGTTAGAAGCTGGTGCTGTGAGTGGTTTGCGGGAAGGAGTATTAAGACTACTTCGAAATAGAATTAGAGTAGTAGGACATGGCCCTGTAACTCCGACATGCAATACTATCCCCCGGGATATTATCTCATAAAATAATAATTACATACCCAACAACATTTACATTAAACTTTGCAGAATTCATTTCATATGAGCACAATTGGATTTATCTAATTTCAAATTGCGTAGCTGTTCTGCATAAACTCAATCATGAACGCATTATGTATTGTTATCGAACTAGATTTGTTTCGGATGCGACATGACAAACTGATTTCTTTTTTTCTAATATCAATGTTTACTAAACACCATGGACTTGTATACAAGTCGAAATCTGGGAAACATGATATACAATGAATTAACCGAAGACACAGTGAATACAGACAAATAACTCGATGAACTTTTTTCCACCTAAATATGATAAAGAATAGAATAAACCACAATGCCACAGCAGTTTCAAAATTATCCAAGCAATGCAGAAGCAAGACATCCCTGTCTCGTTCTGCTAGGTAATTTGTATAGTTTTTTTCCAGTATTTTAAGGCATAACACAAACACAAAATATATATTTTAGAAACATAATTGTGTTCACAACACCCAGGGACCTCCAAACTTTTGTGGACAAAGTATTCAAATATATGGCTCCAACCTAGGGCTCAAGATCAACATCTCCAAAACTGAAGTTCAAGTCATTAGTAGACAAGAAATCCAGCTCAACATCAATATTAATGGACACAATCTAAATCATATAAATGAGTTCATCTACTTCGGGAGCAAAATATCTGGCAGAGGAACATGTAAGAAGGTTGTCAAACACAGAATTGGAAAAGCGCTAGGTGCGGTTCAAAGACTACAGCCAATCTGGAAAACAAAGGATATTCGCCGTTCAACCAAAGTTGAACTGTATAAAGCACTTGTTCTCTCCATCCTGCTATATGGGGCAGAAACCGGGACCTTGAAAAACGAAGATCGTCTGCTTGTCTTTGAGATGATGTGTCTGAGAAATATCCTGTGAGTGTCTTGACTAGACAAAATTAGAAACTCAGCCATCCGCCAATCACTAGATATGAACCACACCATCTTAAACAGAGTAACTCAGAAACGACTGCGATTATTTGGACACATCCAAAGAATGCCAAACACAAGATATCCAACAATCCTCCTGGAAGCAAGCATACTTCCACAACGACCAAAAGGAAGACCCGCAAAGAGATGGACGGATTGCATCAAGACAGACTCCTCAACCATTAACCTGACATCCCTGGTGGAAGCTGGAAGGCTAGCAACACAAAGAACAACCTGGCAAAGCATCATGACACAGATGGCAAGGCAGAGTGATCCACCCGTGCCGACGCCTTAGGCAAAAGAAAATCCAATGTATAATAATCTCCAGGGTATGTTCTCTGGTACACGTTTCTTTATATCAGCTATTTATATGTACAATGTACTGACATATGTGACCTAGTTTGATACCGAATGTATCCCCTTTTATCTAATTGGTGCTGAAACTCTTTCGTTGACAACATAGTTTGACACCTTAAGATTCTCATTGTTGAACGTTGTCACGGAACATGAGTCAGTTTTGATTTAAGGCTCTGTATTAATATAAGATTCCTAAGGCCTATTTTTATGCGTCACATCTGGTAAAAGTAGCGCGTCGTACTATTAGATGTGTAAATGACCTTTACATGATGACGCTTTAAGGGAAGAAAATAATTTGTCATATGAAAACAAGACAAGAGATCGTAAAGTAGATATGGCTAATTTAGAAGTTCTATCAAGATTCGTTCAAATGCTTAGGGCAACCGCTTACTAATGTCGAAAATCCAGGTGAAACCTGATGACTCATTAACTTGTTTTGGCGATTCGTGCAGGGGGTAGAGAGCCACTTGACAAAACATTGATGAGAAAAGTGCCTCCGTGACAAAAAAATGAATGAGAACATCGGGAAGGTCAAGGAAAAGAAATGGAAAAAGAGAAGACAAAATATACCGTCAGTCGCAATACTTACAGTGGCGAAAAGTAATTTTTCTAAATTTTGACGTACATAGTGACGTATAAGTTTAGAGCTAGTTATTGGCGTACGCTATAATAATTATTCCTTTTTAACTATTGAAGATACAGTTTGAACCTTAAACCTTAATTTCAAATGGAATCGGGCTACTGAGAGATAACAGTGTAGGAATATTGACAACGTTATTAGCCATATTTGTTTTCAAACACGTTTTCACGTTTTGTCCTTCACATGTTCACTTACGGTACGCCACTATGTTTTGTGACCGACGATACAACCTAAACGTTGTACGTTTTAATGAAAGCAAGTGCGCAACTCAAGGTGTCACCTTAGAGAATAAACAATAGGAACACATCCAGGAATTAGATTCTCAAAATAATAGATTGGGAAGTATTCAAATGATTTCTTACAACGTTTGAGACTGACGAAATTTTTGAGTATGTTTAGGCTACTGTCTGTATCGAAACAAACGATACCAAACAGTTTTGTGTGATTATGGATAAGACTAGTACATCAACATGTAACGAAAGATGCACTTAATTTGTAAACTTATCTTGTAAAAGGCAATTAAACAATAATTGTATCATCTATATAGTTTATGAACGGCCAAAAGCAATAAGTGTACACAATGTTCTTTATTATCAATATGAATAATAATCAGTGGCGGCGGAAGCGTTTCAATTTAGGGGAGATCGGTGGACGAGCATATTTTTGGCGCGTGCGAAGCGCGTTTTTATCCATAAATGAGGCCCAGCAAAAGGTTATAAAAGGTTGTCAGAAAACGTTTAAATGTCGGGTTATATAAAGGGTACATTAATGGTATAAAACGTTTTCATAACATCAAATAACATTTGTTGGTAATTTACTGCACAGCAAACACAAATGTTTTACAGAAAACATTTAAATGTCGGGTTATATAAAGGGTATAAAAACGTTTTAATAACACTCCAAAAACATTTTTGAAAACGTGGTACAAATCATTCTAAAGAGAATGTTATTTTGGGGTTGAAAAAATATTTTGCAAAAAAATGTTTGCCCAAAATATTTACAATAACGTTTTTAAAATGTTTTCACGACCTTTATACAACCCGACATTTAAATGTTATTAAAACGTTTTGTAAAAACATTTTAAGAACATTTCTGTGTTTGATGGGTGCAAATATTTTAACATAATGTTATTTAAGTGTTGACAAAATATTTGGCCAAAAATAGTTTACAATGACATTTCGAAAACATTTTAAAACTATTGTTGTAGTGTGTTTTCATACAAAACGTTTTAATACGATTTCATGACCTTTATATATATAACGCGACATTTTAATGTTATTAAAACGTTTTTACCTAAACCAAAACCCAAAATATAACTTATTTAAAACGTTTTAAAAACGTTTTTGTGTTTGCTGGGTGATGTGTGGTTTGCTTTTTTGTGGACCAGTGCCCGCAAAAATTGTGTAATTTTACCCTAAATTGTGCCCTAAATACGGCGTTTTTCGTATTAAAGAGGCGTTAATGTTTCTTCTGTTATGATTTTTAGAGGGGGGCGTTAAGGGAGGGCCTGTGCCCTGGTCTCCGGCTACCGCCACTTATGATAAAAATGTCAACGGACAGTATCTCATTGATTCATTCTTCTTCCTTTCTTTGAAAAATAATGAGATAAATTTATCCTCATCACGTTTCGCCCCTGTACACAGAGTAGATATTTTACTCTACGCGCAAACATACCCTAAAGACATATTTCAGTTATAGCTCTCAATGTGGTTTTCGAATGAAGATGTCGGCTCTTGTCTTATTATGTTGTTGATGATGACCGTGTGGATTTCTTGCCAATGTTTACTGAACGTCATTGCCTTGTATACAAATGGATATCTGGTAAACGTGATATACAATAAATTAACCAAAGACATTGTGAAACAAGAAAAATATCCCGATGGACTTTCTTTCCCGCCCGAAGATAATAAATAGTATAATAGTAGAATGAAATACAGTGTCGGTTTTCGATTTAAGCAGGATCCATCATAAGTACAATAAACACTATCCATTACAATGGTCCAGATTTTTTAAGCAATATACGGACATCAACAAATCCGTTTCTCTTTGTGAATAACATTGCATGGGCAGATAATCCTTCCTTTGCACCATCCTGACAAACAGGTCTCAAGCACGGTATTAATGGATATGAGCGGTCAGGTTAAACAATAAAATCAACACAATCAATTTATATGGTTTAATTTACAGTATTTTAGAGATTGTAATAATAAATTTAGCTATACCTCTACCCAGTTATACCAAACTAAGTACAAACATTCCCCGCGTAATGTCGCTATGGTGTCATAATGTGAACGCGCCCTCCTAAAATCGATGCCAAAACTCTTTCTTTGACAGCATAGTTTGACATCTCCCAAATACTTGAGCTTCATCACTAAATATTTTTAATTTTTGATTAAAGGCTCCCCATAAGATTACGAATGCCCATTTTTATATTCATTATTGTACAGAGAATGCGTCACTAGCCTCGGTTCGAGGCTAAAGGGCACTGGGATGGGGTTTCTTTCTATTGCAGCAACAAAGAAGGAGCCTATAATACACTGAGAGATTTACATTGCTGATAGTAACACATAAAGGCTGGTTTTTTTCAATATTTTGTATACTTTATGATAATAAAATTGAAGCAAAAACAACACTTACCTACAATTAGTTTTTATAAGTAATTATACATGGCAATAGAGGTGAAATGTGTTTTTAAAATACTATACTATTTATGTTCCAAAAGCATATCAATCGTAAAATTGAAAACCTGTCTCCAACATTCCAGGAAAAAAATTAATGTAATAAATTGAAATTAATACTATGACTAGTTTTCAGCCTCCATTATTAGTGTATTGATACTTTATATGAAGAAAAAAAAACCCCTTTGGCTTAATTACATCGAGTAGGTAAAAAATAAACACAAGCATTATGTATTGCAAATATACTGCGCAAAAAAAGTATCCGAACACTTAAAACAAATGCAACATCTTAAAGACACTCAACCTAAAGTACCAAATAAAGCAATCATTATATGGGCAATTATTACGTTCTACGTGTAACGTACTTTGATTTCTCAATTGGCACGATGCAACTTTTTTAGGTGCACATTCTCTGGTCGCACTATTCAATCACGTGAGTGAAGATAATCAGAGTGAACAAGGGCTGTTTGTCGGGGGCACGCTTACAGCACAATCGCAAAAAAGCATTAATGTCAATACCGAGCTTGAGGTGAACCAAAGAATACACACGACTGGTTCTATATACCCTACTACCACGTCTATAGACGAATCCAAATCCACGCATTCCTACACCTGACTAGCAGCCTTTAGTTGGGTAGCCGTCGGCTACAATGCACCCAAAATGTGAAATGATTCGGCCTTGGTGGAAATTTTAAACTGCATTCTATCACCCGTTTTACATCTTCCGCGAAAACACAGGTAGACAAAAGAATGATTAAAGTTTACAACACAATAGGCCCTACAGTTCCCTTCAGCAAAACGCACAGCTTCTACATGGTCTATTCGCTGTTGAAGTGACATAATAATCGGATTAACTACACCATATCAAACGCTACAAATGGATGTACTTGCGAATAAAAGGAGTAAGTATAAATATATGCGACGGGATTACCTGCGGAATTATCTCTATTGTGTTATTCTATTAACCCTCCTCGTCCTTGCATCTTCTCTAGGTGTTAGGCGGGTTTTATTTGTACAATAGGGCGCTCAAAACACCAGGTTGGTGCTAGCGGCTACCCAAAGATGGCCGACCAAATCCTGACCATGACTTGGCTAGTTGGATTCGTCTATAGCTGCCGATGGCGTTAACCTTCCGATGATTTGCTCGGTACTAGAGAGATTGCATCGAACGTACGTGGAATCTATTCAAAATCCCGTCACAAGAGAGTGATTTTGAATAGATGCCACGTACTTTCGATACGTTTGTTTGGAAATCGCAATCTCTCAATTTTGTGAAACTTTGTCATGACAGCACACCGTCAAAACAGAAGGCGTTGTACTATTTCGTCACTTCTCAAGCCCTTGAAAAAATACGCAATGCAGTTCTCAAGAACTAAACGTATAACTCCATGGCCAAGAGTGCGAAGACTGAAATATTTATTCTTGTAGATAAATATGAATTGAGTCAAATACATTGGTAGGTACGTCTAGTTACTCTATCGACAAAATGTTTAAGCAGAAAATACATAAACGCAGGCACCATGACCGCGATAGTGGCTGATACTCTATGGCCTAGTCTTGTAGGTTATCGTAATTTTATCAAAACAACTTGGTAAGCAGTCCTGAGACAGTTTTCCTAGATTCCATTAAGTAACCTGGATTTGAAAAGATCAGCGAGAAACTAGTTGTTTCTTACCGTGAAATCAAAAAACTTTCTCATTGGGCAAACCTGATATTGTTGAGCACCCAGGATCAGAATCTCGGCTATATTGTACATTTGGCTTGAAATTTCCACTTAGTGCAGAATCATTGACAATTTCGGAGTAGTAGAGCAGAATTAGAGCCACAGGACATAGATGTGAAACGCAGATATGCAATATAATCTCATGAAATAATATTTACAAAATATCACAACTTGAGGCATCTTGGAAGATTTCGTTGGTAAATACGAAACAGTGAACAACAACAAAACAACATATAAAGTGACTCTATAATATTAGAGAGATTGCGATTTCCAAACGTAGACATCGGACGTACGTTGATCTATTCAAAACCACTCTCCTGTATCGAAGCGAGGTCATGTATTTAGCTATTTTTGAAGATATTCCACGTGCAAAATCGACGTAGATACATCGTTGAAAATACACAAAATTTGTCCATTTCACAATATGTTAAAGACAGTCAAAGATAATGAACATACGAAGGAAAGTCTAATTATTATTATGATCCTTTTTGTTTGTAACAAATCATTATAATAAAGGTACAGCGATGTGTTAAAAATGGACTAAATTTAAACACAATATTCATACGCAGAGATTGTCTATTGAAATGTGTGTGATACTTTGCGTATAAAAAATTACCTTGCGATTTGACATTTTGGACTCAACGTAGCATTAAAACGTACGTTCCACCATGTTTCCACGTGGAAATAGGCTGATTTTACCTCGAGTCTAGGTAAAGGAAACGTAAACTAAGTGTCAGTGGATCAGTGTAACATTTTAAAAGAGAACGAGTGTTTCTCTACGAATGTTATAGTCAAAATATCATGTGTTTTTTGTACAGCTGAGGGGTGGTGCAATAACTTTGTGTATCCCCGAGGTGGTGAAGTATTATAGGGGGTTTGGGGTGGGGGGGCAAAGATTGGTTGGCAGGTCAAAAGGGGGGCAAGCATTTTTTTGCAGGTCGAAAGTTGGGTGGGGAGGGCAAGGACATTTTGGCTCAGATATTTTAGGATCATTAGGAACACGTTCAAATATGCACAATTCCTGTATAATTTATAAACAATATACACTACACATACAAAATACTACTACAAGGGATTTTCAACATATAAGAATCCAAACAATCAAGTACCACCATGCACAGTTTTGTCCTTATATCACTTTTGGGTTTATAACAAAATGTTTTCAAGCCTCTATCGTGATTGGCAGCTGCATAAGACATCTCTTTGATAGCTGATAATGCCCATCTATTCACCAAGTGGCTATTAACTGATGAGCACTGTCATTATGCTAATATGAAATCATTGTTTATCAACAAAGGCGAGGGACTCGTCTGTCGATATATGCTCAAACAAACCGCTACACTGTTCAATGGCTTTCTTGCACTATATGAAATATGGTGGGCGATTTGAAATGCACGTGCCCTGAGCAAACTACGATGCGTACGCACACTGCAGGGCAAAGAACAATGGAAATTGTCATAATTCGCGCGCATACTGCCGGGCAATGACGTCACATGTCAAGTGGTCTATACCCGATCAATGTTGGAGTTGCCTATAGCCTATATGTTTCAAATTCAATATGGCTACCGAACTGTCATGTGGTCCAGTGGATTAGTGCGCTGGACTTCTGTATTTTTTATGTAGCAGCGGCGTGGGTTCGAGGCCCACCTGTGCCGAACTGAAATTCCATTTAAAAAAAAATTAATATTAGGGAAATGAGACTGGGCGAATTTATGTATGACGTAGAGAGGATTAAGATCACTTTATTGATCCCTGACCCCACCGACTACCCCGGGCTGATTTCATGCAAAACAAATCACCAGATGACTGACTATAGGACATAGCGCCACAACACGAGCGTTGGTAAAGTATGTGGCCTCACTGCAATACATAGCTACGTAAAAACGTACGTGTTAACGTACGTCCTACGTCTACGTTTGGAAAATCGCAATCTCTCTATTATATTAAATCTGACGTTTAGAAATAAAATTGTTGGACTCTTTAGGCTACATTTCATTTCATAAAGCTTTTTTCAATTTCGCAGTTGGCACCTTTAAAAAGTCAGATACATATCAAATTGCGTATCTACGCCCCATAAAACACATTCATAAGTGCATTCTATGCGCATTATTGTTGTGTTCGTCTGAGCTGGAAAAGGACCCAACATTTTAAAGGATCGTGTGGATATTCAAATGTCAATGTTCAGTGAACATTTTGACCGAGTATACAAATCGATATAAAGGAAACGTGATATATAATAAATTACCCGAGACAGATATCCCGATGGAATGCCTTAGCAACCTAAAAATAATAGATATCAGAACGCACCTTTATAATGTTCAAGATTTTGTAAACGATACCGGCAAAAAATGGCTTTCGCATACTAGGTATATATGCATATTTCCATAGGAAGTAGAGGCTGGATGTTTGACTGAAGTTATAGCTTGCTTGGTTTGTTAATAAGAACATCAACATTAGGGAAAACAAGCAAACTCAAAAAAGACATTCTATTACCAGCACGAGCCACTATTCAAAATCGCGCACTGTGATTGGTTAAAACGCGTCACGTGAAAGACCATTAATTAGCAATAAAGTGACCAGGGCAACGAACTTGTGCAATTTTTTTCTCGCATCACAGCGCACAGCAAAGCGCGATGCAGTATATTAGCGTCGTTATGCATTCTACGCTAAGCATTACGCTCTAGCTACGCGCAGGCGCTCCACTTTGAGGTAAACAACTTGTGAAAATGTGATATTTTCTCTTTAAATCGCACTATTTTGTGGTAATAGAATAGAAATCGGCAGTAAAACGTTTAAATAGTGGGTTCGGCTGCGTTTTTACTACCTCGGACACATTATTTGCGTGTAAAGGATAATGCATTAACCTTTATTTTTGAATTAAACTGCAGTTTTTAAGCAAAATTGTCAAACACCAAGGTTGATTAAGATAATCCTCATTTAGCCACTGACACCTACAAAAGTACCGGCACAATATGTTTGCAAGTCTATATGAAGACCTGAGCGCAAGAAGACCGTAAGTCCACTTGGCCCCTCAACATGTATACACTAAAGTTACGTATAGTTTCATATAGTTTGGTAATGTTTTATACATGTTCAGGGGCCAAAACAAATCTTTCACAACATTTCATGATGTTTTAACCCTGGCACATGTATAAAACATTATAAAACACTTTAGTGTATACATGTTGAAGGGCCAAGTAGACTTACGGTCTTCTTGCGCTCAGGTCTTCATATGTATCTGTAACGTAATACCAATATTACAAGGGATATAAAGGCTGAGAAGAAAACACGTATCACGTGTTCTATAAACACAATTCGTTATAAAAGGCATAACATGCACAATGTAATGACCTGGTGCCATATTGCTGTAAATTCATGCCCTAGTGCGAATGACAACCACTTTACGTACTGCCAGAATCATCCTTTGACTCCCGAGATTCCACAAATGATGAGGGATTGTTGAACTTTGTCACAAGACGAGTCAGTTTTGATATGAGACTACTCTAAGGCTCGGACTACCTATTATTATGTCTACAGTAGAATTCAATTCGACCTTTGCAGGACTTAAACCCCATTAAAAGCTATTAAACCAAGATAACACTCATTGAAAGCAGTTCAACTGATTAAATCATATCTTCTCTGGTTAAATACACACATCATATGTTTCTGCTTTTACACGTACAATGGAGCAATGGCTGGGATTATAGTTTCAGTTGAGTGAACGATTATAAAGTGAGCGCTAGAGAACAAGTCTGTGTGGGCTTTTGTTTACGAAATGAGACAAAACTCTGCTTATTGTTAACCAATTTGGAATATTTCCAAACATCTAAATTAGCTAAAAATGTAGGACATGTTACAAAACTATATTGTTTAGAACTTTAGAAGAGTACTTTTAATATTGGCCGGTTATTTTTCACACAGCGACGTTAACTAGGCAATGTACTATTACCTATAACATAGACTAAAACACCAAAGTACGAATATTTCCAAACATCTAAATTAGCTAAAAATTTAGGACATGTTACAAAACTCTATTTTCTAGAACTTTAGAAGAGTACTTTTAATATTGGCCGGTTATTTTTCACACAGCGACGTTAACTAGGCATATCCCCATTCTTTTAACGTAGGCTATTTGTAGAGGTCACGCGTCAATGGGAAAGAGCACTGTGTATTATGTATAGGAAAACGGACAGTAACTGCAGTATGTTTACAAAACGCGTCTTTTTTTAGTAAACAAAAGGCTAAAGATGGCATTATGAGATTTATCTTTTATCATTACACTTCTCCATTCAACTGCCACCGTGGCCGAGCGGTAAAGCGCTAGACGCGTAATCAAAGGAAGTTTTGAATCGCTGGTTTGAATCCCAACGACTCCTGTGGAAACTTTTATTTCTTCAAAATTCATGATCGCATTCCGAAATGAGTCAATTGTCGGTAAATCATGTATCGTATCCTTACGTGTGAAGATGCTACAATTTACAGAACAAAAGTTATAAGAGCAGAACTGAAAAAACCTTTTATATACTCTATACTACCACGTCTTTAGCTACCGGTGGTGTTAACTTTTTGAATATTTGTTCGGCATTGCCGATTTTGTGAGGCCTTCGAATGACTACACACCGTCAAAACAGAGGACTTTGGACTATTTCGTCACTTCTCAAGTCCTGCGAAAAATACGTAATGCAGGGCTTAAGACCTATATGTAATAAATCCATGACCAAGGGTGCGAATATCTTGATAAATGCATTTGCACTAGCTTCATTGTCCATCATATACTTAGGAGTGCATCAGTTATAATAAGAAATAGGTTATTTAATTGTTGCATTTATTATTTTAGATTGAACATTCAGGAAAACAAATCTTAAATTTAAAGTATATAGAATGCTATCAGTTCACTTACTTGCTTTGAATCGAAGCGTTTGGACTTGTAGTGTTTGTATTTGTTAGTTGTATACCCGTAGTAGGGTTAGGGCCGTAGAATTCAAACATGGAAATGCACGGATCAATGACTTAACTCATTTTGCATTCTGTAATTGAAGACCTGTGCAAGAAGACCGTAAGTCCACTTAGCCCCTCAACATGTATACACTAAAGTTGCGTATAGTTTCGTAAATTATACGTAACTTTAGTGTATACATGTTGAGGGGCCAAGTGGACTTACGGTCTTCTTGCGCCCAGGTCTTCAATTGAGAATATCTAGTGATTGTGATTTCTCGGCCGTTCAAATGACCATTCTCTGTCTATCTACGCCATACGTAGCATAAGTACACGTCCAAGTGGCATATTGACATTTTGTAAAAGCCTCTTCAACTGCCAAGGTTGACCTATTTCAAAAGTGTCTTTTATCTCTAACATCTATCAGATGTTGTAACTTTTTGTAATAATTATATAAAACACCAATTAGTTGAAAGTTACTGTTGAGGAACATAATGGTGCCGATGTTGTAATTTAGCACAGTAATATTTTTTAAGATAAATATGAATTAGTCAAATATATTGCCACGTTTATGTACTCTATCGAAAGAATGGGCTATTCCATTTAAAATCCACACTACCCCTGTGGAAGATTTTGGAAATATATTCCACTGAAGGAGTATATTTTTCAAATGTAATTAGTCAGGGTTAATCATTTTGAAACACATACTCCCCCTGTATAATGGCTTTACCTATAGCTTCCACAACTGGAATGAGTTTTTCAAATAGAAGTTACCCAATTGTCTGTTCTATTTGAACCACATACTCCCTCTGTGGAAAATGTTTCCAAAATCTTCCACATTGGTAGTGTGGATTTTAAATGGAATAACCTAATGTTGCAGAAAAACATAAACGCAGGCAGTGTGTGACTAGTCCGCAAGACTGGCTACTCATAAAAATAACCTGTCCATATATATTTCAAATGTCAATGGTCATTGAACATTTTGACCGAATATACAAATCGATATAATGGAAACGTGATATACAATAAATTACCGCAAAGACACATTGAAACCAGACAGATATTCCGATGGAATGCCTTAGCAATCTAAAGATAATATATATCATAATAATATTACAATCAACAGTAACGCACCTTTATGATGTTCAAGATTTTATAAGCAATACAGACAGCAACAAATGGTTTTTACATACTAGGAAATGACTAGGAAATGTATATTTTATGATTATTTCCACCCGGTCTTGCCTTATTCTAACGATGGTTTTGAATAAACGTTAATCAGATTAATGCCTTTTCATCTTCATTTTCAATACGAAGTAAGCTGTAGATTTGACATACCAATTATAGCTTGGTTGATTTGTTCCCTTATTTGTGGTACTTACATACGTTTTATAAATATAAGAACATAAAACAAGTTTTTATCAAAATTAGGGAAACCAAGCAACCTCAAAATAAACAGTTAACAGCGGTTTCCAAGCACCAAAAGATGTTTAAGGGTATACGAGGTATTGTTGGTCGAAACAGCCAAAATTTGTTTTCATTACCTAAATCAATACATTATCGAAAAATAACACTTTGGTGTTTTGCACAAGTTCATTCTACAAACCATACTTTAGAAAACTTGCTTAATTTATTGTTGTTTGTCAGTTATGTACGTTTTACAAATGTGTTGTTGTTTCTGCCATCTTTACAACATAACTCAAGAACCACGGGACCTACAAAAGTATATCTGTGATATTTGAATTCTTCTACACGCTCGCTATGAATTGAGCAATGTAATCTTTGCTAAAGCTCACTACCATTCGCAAGATGCTGTGAACTACATTTTTATGTTGCTGCTTCGACCAACAATACATCGTATACCCTTAAGCTCGTTTTCGTTCAGCTACTGACACCTGTAAAGTACCTGCACAATCCGTTAGCAAAGTCTATATCTGTAACGTGACAGCAATATTACAAGGGACATTTAGACTGAAGAGAAAAGCACCACGTATCACGTGTTCTATAAACACAATTCGTTATAAAAGGCATGGCATACACAATGTAAATGTGGTGAACGACCTGGTGCCATATTGCTATAAACTCATGCCCTGTACGAATGGCAACCACTTTACGTACTTGGTGCCAGAATCATTCTTTGACAGCGTAGTTTGACATCGCGAGCTTCCACAAATGATGAGGGATCGTTGAACTTTGTCACGGGTCGAGTCAATTTTAATATCAGACTACTCAAAAGCTTCGGACGGCCTATTATTATGTTCCGTATTATTTTACATAGAATGCGTCACGTCGTGTAAACGTAGTGCGTCCTGATATTAAACTTCTAAATGAACTTTACAGAATGACGCTTAGAGAGGAGACAGTATTTTGCACTTGCTAATGAACATATTATCTGAGATCAAGGCGAGTAATGTTCCTATTAAGGTAGACATAGTTGCTCTAACTTTTAACTGGTTAATCATGTCAAAATTATAGGTAACGCTTGTAAACTTGATTTTACTCGAAATTGGTAATACTTTCTCTCTTGTCGCAAATTGCTCTGCCTTGTCAGACAGTGTATATTTAATGCGTTTTAAGTATGTATTCATTGTCCATGAGACGATGGGCTATGGATCTTTTATGCTGGTGCTAATTTAATTAAGTTTATTGAAAAACCATTATCAAATTTTCATTGATCAATTTATTGCTCAGACAAATAACAGTACATTTTTAACAAGCTTTTGAGCTCCTGGAACAATAATAGGTTTAGTGACAATGAATAAAAATGAAAGATATTGCAGAATTCATTACGTGTTGACTTCAGAAGGCGAAATATAAAACTGAATCGATAACAGCACTAGATGACATTCTGCACTTTAGATTATTCATTATAGTAAATCTTACTAAATGAAGTGGTTTAATTGCTGTCGGCACTTTATTTAGTGCTCCGAACGTGATTGCTGCAGCTTAGTGAAGAAGGGCAGTCATGTATTTACTTACATTACCTTATTCTAATAGTAAAGAGATGGCAACAAATAATAAAAATATGGCCATGTAACATTCACATCTCCTGTTGTCGCTTCAATACTACTTGTTAGTTAAACTATGTATTTGCTTAAAACTTCATCGGCTTTGGCACTTTTTTTGGCACAAATTTGGATGCTTCAAAATTAACATAGATTTACCTTTTTTTCTTCTAATTTTCTACCCACGCAAAATGTAAGGTTTCTAAAGATGAGGTGACCTCAATATTTATCAACTAAAGAAAGGGACTGGTAATATCGATATGCTTGAGTGAACACAATGCAACCACTACACTGTTCAGTAGCCTTATTGTGATGTGGCGGGAGTTTTAAAAACACGAGCCCTGAACAAAATATTATGCGCGCGCATACTGCCAGGTAAAAACAATGGAAATTGTGATGATGCGAGCGCATACTGACAGGCATTGACGTCAGAAGTCACCTCATCTATAGAAACGTGATTGGATCGGAACATTTCAGAAATTATGTCATTAATTTTGCTATTTTTTGTTTGGAGGATGTTCATGGATACCATGTCATGACAGGAAGAGCAAACAAGAATTGACCTTTTCGGTAACTCCCATAAGCCTTTGCGAGTACACCTGAGATGTCGTCATATGATGTCACGCCGACTTGCAATGCGCAGTGAGCATGTTCGCTAAATGATATGCGCATAGGCCTGACGCGTACTGGCGTCAAATGACGATATCACATGTGTACTCGCAAATATATATATATTACCCGTTCTGACAAAACCAGGAACAAGTCTCATTTTTTTACATTTCATGATTTGAATAGAAATGTAAGCACTAGACTATGAGCTTTAAAATGATACCAACATTATACACATAGCATCAATACTTTTCAAGATATGGATATTTTTGTAAATGATACCGTGATATCTTTGAAAAATGATATTTTAAGGAATGCGCTAATAAGTTTTCTGCCTTGCACAGGATTGAAAAGGGATTATCGTAGTTATTGTTAATTATTGATTAAATAAACCTCATCTTAGTAAGTGCTTTTAAGGATTTGAAAGTCCACTTTGTCGCACAGTCAAATACCATGCAATTAAGAATTCCAAAATACGATTTCTTTATTGGGATGTCATCTTTAAAGCCTATAACTCAAAAAACATGCCCAGCGACTTGTTTCGGGTTTTGTTGGAACTGGTCACATATGTGAAATCTGATATCGGTATTCTAATTCTAGGTCGCTGTGCGTTGAAAGAACTATGCCCATTTGGGATTGTGATGAAGGCAGACGGTACTTTGAGGATCCGTAGAATACAATAATGATTCATAATCTCATGAATATACGCGATGCGTGTGATCCAATCATATTTTATTATTTGCAAAAACGCGAAAGCAAATCGAGGTCATTAATATCTCACAATTGACCTCAAAATGCTCAAAAATTGTTCCAGCGTTAATATTAGTAACCTCCGCGAGCGCCGCGTTGAGCGACGAACATAGTGTGATTCGCACTTCTGTTATTGTTCGTTCTATTTTAGCCTGTTCGATTGAGGAAAAGGTTGTGTTATTTTGTGAAGTAAAGAGATGAAAGTGACGGTTATAAATGAGGTTAATAACTTCGGGCATACGCCCATGGGGATATTTCTCGGTTCCAAAGGCAAAATGTTTAGATTTTTCACAATGCCCTCTAAATAACTGATGCGCAGTTATTAACCTTTAAATAATATGTGCCTGGACACCTCGAATAAGCCGTAAAGTCCCCCTCTGGTCATTTTTACTTTTTTACATATTTGCAAAGAGCATGTTTCAGGGATTAAATTGACACCTCAATGAACTTAATATGAAAATCAGAAGCGAAGTTATGGCTTGTTATAGGTTGTCATGAATCAAAACGCGAAACCGAGAAAAACGCGTTCAAAGTTAGGGAAGCATAATGACCACTCATCAGATGGGCCTCAGAAAATGTAAATTATTTCATATTTCCACTTATTTCTTTAAAATAAAACTTTGTATGTGTTTAGAAGAAAGCTTAAGCATTTCAAATCTGCAAAAATCTCAACTTCGCCAAAATACGAGATTTGCATATATTTTCACTTGTAGCTCGAAATGAAGTTTGCCGAGTTTACGGCTCATTCGCCGCGTCCAGATATATTATATTATTTGATCCAATAGCCTCATCTTGGGCCATTATCAAAAGCAAACAGTGTAAAACGCGTGCGTCTTTGAGGCTTTTACGAAGCAATTATCAATTAGTTTATATCACAGTTTATTATTTGGTATTTTATGTCGATTATTGGTTTTATATTTAAAAATGTGCAGAAAAAAAAAATACATAAAACAATTTTGTTTTCTAGCATCGGCTGAGAGTATTCCAGAGATACCAAAAGTAAATATTGTCAAAAGACCAGGTTGCATCCCGGATGGATTTGTGAAAAGGTTTAATATATCAATTCCCGGATCCAGGTCGAAAACTATGTCAATTCATTCTAAACTTCATATCTAAATGAACTAAACATCTTTAAGATGGCATTTCAGGTGACAGGCATTTCCTGAAAGCTTCTTTCTAAAAGAGGGAAAAGATTCATCTTTAATATAGATTTTGGCTCTAACAGAACAAGTCCTTTTGGTCTGAATAGTGCGGCAATCCGTTATCTCTTTTTATGGCTTTTTGAACATTGTTGAGGAATGGCCTCAAGAACACATACATTTAGATAGCACAATGAATTCTCGAACAAACCTGCAAAAAAGTGTGTTGACAAATATAATTCAATATGCGTATGCAAGAAATAACAAGAAAGAGAACACATCATCCTGTCAATGTCTGCGAGGATCAAATTATTCTTACGATCGTACCATACACAAAGACGAATAATCTGATGGTATGATTATTTATTAATCGTGGGAAGAACACATTCAGGAACCATATAATTTTGAGTGTATTAAACACAATTTATATTCGATCGCTTTTGCAGAAAAGCGATTCTCAGTCTTAGTCGATTCAAGTCGCTGAGGCAAGAATGATGTCGCTTTTTGCGATTTGAAAAAATCTCATTTCAACTTCCTAGCGATGTCATATGACACGGGAATACATCATGTAATTTTAACCTATAATTAATTTACATTTCTCGATTACTAACTTTCGGTAATATTCAAAGCAATAATTATTGACAGCAATGGATGTTCTAAAATGTATCTTATGGCATTTTAATTGTCGTCTGCAATCGCTATCGCCGTGATAAGTATAAATGCAAAAGCGACGAGCGATGCATTATAAAATCAGGCGATTGCCAATCGCTTTTCAAAAGCGGTACATCGCCATCGCTCGGAAATTAAGTATAAATTCAACTTTAATCAGCTCAACATTATTCCTGCTGCATCATGATATTGTCTTTTCATTCCAATTTGCACGAATGAAGCAATCACCCAGACACAATAATGGATTGATAACACAATCTTATTAATACCAGGGTTTTCTAAATTAGTTGTCTGAAGAGGTGCTAAGTTGAATCCTTTAAGGTCCAATTATGCTTCATTGTGTCTGCGTTGCGATGAGTTGCGTTACCCGCATTGCAGTATCTGCCCTTCAGGGAGTACAAACGAAATTTACCAAGGTATCAATTAACTGGTTGTTGTTGTTGAAGAGCAGAAAGGTACTGACACCTTGAAAGGTACTGACACCCAGAACTGACACCTCGTGGTATATTTTGGTATATTTTTTGGGGAACATTGCGTTTTGTTACCTGGAGAGATTTGATCATGTCTCACCTCCTTTTTCAACCAAACCGACGGCGATAACTCTTGTAGTGAGGGATCAACATTTAACCACAAATTGCCTCAGGCAAAACTCACTTCCTGGGAAATAAATACCACACAAGGTCATTTTTATGTAACTCGTTGACCCATTTATACTGCCTCTAGCTATAATGACATCCTTGTGATCTGGTCAACTCATTAACAGATAAGAACCTCAGGAGGGAATTTGTGATCAATTCTATCCAGGTATTGAAACATAATGAAGTCAGGTAAATACTGCTTGATTCGTTATCTAATCTTTTACACACGCGATGCTTCCTTGCGATTAGGAACTGCATGTGTATAAACATACAATGTTCTGCATTTCAGATACTAACAAGTTTGTCGTATAAATGAGATGAATCGGTTATGTACGCTCATAGAATATAGGATCACAAGCAGCAAAATATTACTTTTAATATACGGGTAATACGTAGAAAATGTACATTTCATATATTACGAGACACTGTCCGTTGACGTTTTATCCATACTATATGATTATATTAATGGCTGCCAGTCAATTTTATTAACAAAGGGCATGTTTGTTATGTTGAGGTGTAACGCATGTTTTTTACACTACATCATTATTGGCGACACAAAAGGATGGTGAATGCTGATCCCCTAATAATCCTTAATACAATGGCTGAACTTAAGGGGGTACTATACCCCTGGCCAATTTTGTGCCTATTTTGCATTTTTCTCAAAAATTAAAGCGCATTGGTGACAGGTAAGATATGTATATTATAGGGGCAAAGACTACAACTACTGTACTGTATTGGTTTTCCCTCATTTTTGACTGTAACTCCACAACTGTTGTCTGTGCTGAAATAAAATTTCCAGTGCAGTAGTTGTAGTCCTTGCCCCTATAATATACGTATCTTACTTGTGACCAATGCGCTATAATTTTTGAGAAAAATGCAAAAATAGGCACAAAATTGGGCAGGGGTGTAGTACCCCCTTAATGTATGTGGTAAGATTAAAATAAGTTGTTATGTGGTAGTCATACAAAATAAATATATCCTTTTTTTAGTCGGACGACTATGTACAATGTGATCCGAAACTAAATGTTTGATTCCAAAGAGGTCAAAATAGTCTCGGTATCACAGTCAAGGGCAAAGCAGGTTCATTGCCTCGAGTGAGAGAATTCATCAAGTATTATCATTACCTTTCCTTTTCCATGTGTTTACTGTATTATATTCATTGTAATGATTTTTGTAAATGTTACGGGTAGACGCGGTATTGTTGGTCGAAACAGGCAAAATATACAAAAGTGTTGTTGTTTCATCCCTCTTTACAACATGACTCAAGAACCACAGGTCCTACAAAATTATATCTGAATTCTTCTATACAGTTGCTATGAAATGATCAATGTAATTTTTGCCAAAGCTCACTACTGTTCGCATGATGCTGTGAACTACCAAATCGCAACAGTTTAAAATAGTTGCTAACGTTAAGTCAAGAGAAACTTGGTGGTGCTATATCATAATAACCTTACCCTTCAGTAGTGAAATTTATCTCGAGTTGAATAATATTGATCGCTGCATTTGCTGGCGGCCATAAAAAAAGAACATGCAACCTCTTTTCATTTACACATGATATGTAATCCATGGATAAGTCTCGTCTTGGTACTTTCTTTTTTTGCTTTGAATAATAATACAATAAATTTATCCTCATCAGGTTTCTCTCATGTACACATCATAGATATTTACTCTATGCGCAATCATAACGTTACGCCATATTTAGGTTATAGCTCACTACGTGTTTGTCGAATAAGGATGTCAGGTAGTGTCATATTATTATTGGCATTTCATTTGCCGAATTCTTTGTGCACGATTGGTTTGTAGTAAAGGCTTGTCAATTGGTTGTCCTAGGTTAGAGCTATGATTAGGGCTAATATTGATGTTTGAATTTAGACAAAGGTAGTATTAATAATACTAATGACATACAACTGTTGCTCAAGTCAAAAAGACCAGGGTTCATTGGGGCTTACATAGTGTGTTAAGATATCGGTATCACCAAGGTTTGTTCTTAGAAGTAATAACATACAAGGTTGCCCTTTATCATGGAAAGGATCGCTTCCCATGGACATGTGTGGGTTTTGTATTCATGTAGTCAATTGTCGGCCAATTGAACGAGCAACATCAGTGTATCTCTTCATAATTACCCCATCCACAGCATAAGTACACATCCATGGCATGTTGACGTTTTGAAGCAGCAAGTTTTAAAGAAGCCTCTTCAACTGCCTAGGCTGACCCATTTCGAAAGTGTGTTTTGTCCTTATTTATCTTTAACATCTAACAGCTATCGTCCCTTCAGGAATAATAGCGACATTTACCATTGTATCAATTAGTTGCTTGCAATGTTGAGGAACAGAATGGTGATGGCAACTCAGTTGTCTTTAGAGAAAAATGAGTCAAATAATTATATTAGCAAGTCTAGCCTTTACTACCTGAGCTATTTTAAATAATACATAATTTCGAGATTGGTATTTGACAATAGAGGGCTAGATTGACTTCTTAATCGGTAGCTGCTCCTGGCTGCTTTTGGGGAGAGGGTTTTTGTTTGTTAGTGGCTGACACTATATGAATTTTGCAGAACGTGTCTTTTTATATAAAAGTGTTCTGGATTTTGGTTTGGCACAAGATTCCCCAAGCGTTGCATTCGACATCGTGAAATACCTTTAAAGCTGACTTCATTGACCTCATGTTGTGATTAGTATAGCGAGTTGTGTTAAAATATTTATAAAGAATAAAATATTTTGAAATGGGTATGTATCTATTTCCAAAAGTAAAGAAGTGAAACAATGTTACACAAAAATAGATTAAAACGCTCATCACTTTATGGTCTACTTAGGTGTTCCCGGAGGACGTCCTGTAAAAAACAACTGGATTCGTGGTATAATCCTATACATGCGATATGTTGCTTTCCGATTAGGAACTACCTGTGTATAAACATACAATGTTTTGGATTTTCTGAAAAACTTGTTTGTGTTATAAATAAGATAAGTTGGTTATATAGAACGCTTTAACAACATCTCAAATGCTTTTAAGGGATATGGCGGGATACCTCGAATGTAGATGTGTAACGTATAATTTTATTTATTACGCTACACCATTATTAGCGAAAAAAGTAAGGTGAACGCTGATTATCCAATTTTAATGTCCTTAATAAGTTTGCTCACCTTCGAGGTATGCGGAATGATTAAAATAAGTTGTAGTGTGGTAGTCGTGCAATGTAAATACATGATTTCTTCATTGTATGTGTATTGTGCAATGTGATCAGAAACTTTACGTTTATTCACGAGAGGTCAAAGTAGTCTCGATTTCACAACAATGGCCAGCCTTATTGCTTTGAGTGGACGAATTTATGCACATGTGTCAAAGCATTGCTTATTTTTAGCTGTTCTCTTTCATGTACCTTTTCTTTACCATTTTACTTGTGAATATTACAACGTGATCAGAAACAGAACGTGTATTTCTGAAGAAGTCAATATAGTTTGAGCAAAGAGTTGGACAGAGGCTGCAGTTTTTGGTTTTGTTTATTGTTTGTTTGTTTTTTGAAGCATAGAGGAGTTGCAATATGCATTCGTTATGAATGTGTGCAGATGTATTATTAAATGAAGTAATATTAATAACAAGTTTTGGGATATAAACAGCAATATGACCAACAAAATATGTACAAGATGAAAGTTTGACCAAAATCAATTAAATCAAATTCTAACAAATTTGAAATAATGTGATCATTTATACAACGTTTGATATTTGTGGTATGATTGATCAAGCAAAAGCAGTCTGAAGTCAGGCATATTCAATTTTCAGTGTTTCACAGGTTTGTATAAAATATTTGCAAAGCTACATTTTGCAGAAAACCCCATTTAAATTGAACATTTAGTTCCAAAGATATGAACACTTTAAATGTTTCTAAAACATTATGCAAGAAAAGAAATTATTGTCTTAGTTTGGCGATATCTGAAATTCAATGTTTCCGACTTCCAACTGATTCTGCTTGATATCATCACATTTAATTGTTCGTCAGACCAGTCGACCTGATGAATAAAAATGTATTAACAACATTAACTATAGGGGTTGTTAAATGTCATGAAAAGGTTTTAAACAGCAACAATTTTAAAATGTTGTCAAATTTTGATTGTAAAATATTTTTGGCAAACAGTTTTCACCAAATATTCAGTTACCACTTAAAGAACATTATGTTAAACTATTTAAAGAAAAATGTCAAGAAAACGTTTTATACCCTTTATTTAACCCGACATTTAAACGTTTTCTGTCAACCTTTTCTTACCTTTAGCAAATAATGTCAAAAACGTTTTATGTTTGATGGGGACGTAATACTGTACCCATCAAAAATGTAGTCCGATGAACTGATTTACTTTAATTTTCTATCCAGATGATTAAGAACAAATATATTGTCCGGGTATGTTTCCCATTTTGGCTATAATCTCCAGCTGTTATATGGAGCTATGGGTTTTTGGTTGATAGCAGAAGAAATTGTTATTCATTATGTTGAGTTTTTAAACTTGAAACGGAACTTCAACGGTTCATTGCAACATAACAAACATGCCCTTTGTTAATAAGGCCGTATAAAATTAATATTTTGGTTCTCGTCCAGAGGATTTTCATGAATTGATGAGGGAGGGAGGTTTTTTTTTTTTTTTTCAATGTAAAATCACCATTGTCAGTAGTTTTCGGTCTTTTCCAACAGTGCTTGAGGAAACGATGAGGCACTTTTTTTTTTTTTCAAATGTGAGATTCTGAGGGATAAACCCCCTAGAGTACCACAAAAAGACTTGGAAGTGATCCTTGTTCTCTAATAAACTTATTTATATGTATGAATAATTCATAAATCATTCCAAAGTCTAAAATAATTGAAAAATCTAAAAAAAAAAAAATCTGACAAATCCCAGAAATTGAGGAGGAGGGACGAGAACCAAAACATTAATTTTATACGGCCTAAAATAAATTTGAACCATTGGTTGACTGGCAGCTATTAATATAATTATATAGTATGGATAAAACGTCAACGGACAGTGTCTCCTTGGTCCATTCTTCTTCTTTTCTTTGAACAATAATAAAATAAATTTATCCTCGACACGTTTTGTCTTTGTACACAGAGTAGGTATTTACTTTACATAGTAACCAACTCTCAGTCTCAACGAATAAAGATGTCAGCTATGTCATATTTTTATCACGATTAGTTTATTGAAAGAGCTAAGAAATTGGTTTGACCTAGGTGCATGACAGGTGTTATGATTATGATTAATGTAGGTGTTAGAATTTAGATTGGTGTAGTAATTAAACATAAACACGGGCATCGCGGATCGGGTAAACGTACATTATGCTCTAGTTAGTCTTAGGTGTGACATGAATGATGTATTTATTTTGCATGACTACCATATTACAGCTCATTTTAATCTTACCACATACTTGTAAGCTCGACAATTGCCATTCAGGGTCAGTTTGAATATTCTACAATTTCGAGATAAAAGCCGGGCCCTATGGCGGCATGGTGACATCTCTCTAGTCTGAAGATTCCCTAGTCCGAAGGCTCCTTAGCCCGAAGGTTCGCTAGTCCGAACACGTAATTTCTGAAGTCCGAGGGTTTGCTATTCCGCATAATAAATAAGGTTCTCTAGTCCGATTATAGATTAAGGCTTACTAACCGTAACCCTAACCCTAACCCTAACCTTAACCTTAACCCTAGGTGGCAAAAAGCATTCAGGAGCAAGTTATGCATTACTGTTGTGTCCGTCCTTTTTCATGAGGTTTTTACTTGAGTCCAACAGAATCGTGTGGATTTTTTCTAACGTCAATATTCATTGAACATTTTGACCGAGTATACAAATCGATAATAACGAAACGTGATATACAATAAATTAATCGAAGACACAGCGAAACGAGACCAATATCCCGATGGCCTCTCTTCTTAGCTTAAAGATAATAAATAAAAGAATGAAACACAGTGTCGTTTTTCAAATTAAACAGGTATCAGTGTAACAATCAACACTTAACGTACATATATAATGTATCAGATTTGTAAGCAACACTGACAGCAAGAATTTGTTTTCTCATTACACTAGGTAATGCTGTATAGTTGGATTATTTCCACCCGGGATTTACAATATTCTAAACATGGTTTCGAATAAAAGCTAATTAGATTAATACCTTCTCTTCTTCTTTTTAAACAGGGCGTAGACAGGGCATAGTATAATTTGCTGATTTGTTTTCCTTTTTCGGGGGTATTTACATATATTTGACAAAGACAAGAGCATGAAACCTGAAATCAAAATTGGGAAAACAAGCAATTTCGAAAAAAGTGTATTTTCAATCAAAGCTGTCGAAACATAGTTAACCCTCGTTCTTATTAGCTACCTTTCATAAAACAATTTAACAACAGGGGGGGGGGGGTATGGTATCAATGTAGGGTCTTCCTTCAGTAATACCAAATACCACACAATATTGCTATGATATCATTCCCTTTACCAATTAGTAAAAAGTCGAAATAATTTTATATGTGCAAAACGAAAATCATGGACTGTACTCTAGTGAGCCTTACCAACCCCATATGGTCATATTTGATGGTCGGTCCTATCCCCTGGTAAGGTGCTGGAGAAACAAAACAATGTTATCCCTGTGATGCGCGCACGGGATGAGTCTACGATTAGCTTAAGTTGTTAGGGCGTACACGCGCGCGTTTTTGTATACCGGATGAATAGCCTCTTCGTACTGCTAGCGTTTAGCCACACTTCATTTTGTTTGATAATTTAAACTAGCATTTTGAACAAGAAAATTTAGTAAGTAATTAAGGAAATACAACTTTAGCCACGGACACTTGTAAAATACCTGCACAAGGCAAGGCTTTAATTAACCTATTTGTAACATGATAGCACGTGATTGCAATATCATAAAGGCATTCAGACTGTCTGAGTGACAAGAAAAACATCACATATCATATGTTCAATAAACATCACATATCATATGTTCGATAAACACGATCTTTCACACAAGTCATGCGCAATGAAAATATGGTAAGGGACCTGGTGCGATATTGCTATAAACTCATGCCAAACGATGAAGGATTGTTGAAATTCGTCACGAGGCATGAGAAGTTGAAATTAGGTTCCTCAAAAACTTCAAAGACTGCCTATTATTAGGATCCGTATTATTGTACATACATTAAGCAAAAAAATTAAGGTACCAGTTGTGTTCACCCCTGTATATCCTAAATAAAGACAAGTATGTCAAAATTAAAACAAGCAGCCAATAGGGTTGGTTGAGAATTGCTAATCGTGCTAATCAACATGATCAATGGAAGCGCGGCTCTCTTGTTAGGGAACGCTTTGTGTACACATCAATAGGGCATGCAAAGAAGCAAACTGCAACTTTTAAATTGGCATCTTCCTTGGGTATTTGGATCGTCGTGTTTTTATTTCTAGAACAATTTCAACAAATGAGGTCTTAAATTCGAGCTAAAAGATGCAGATATTGGCTGCTGGTTTCAATTATGACATATCTGTCTTTTTCAGGGGGTGAACATAACGGGTACTGTGAAAACCTAGGGCGTCTTGGTGTTAGACGTCCAATGACCGTTACAGGATGACGCTTAAAAGTAAGACAACATTTTGTACCTGATAATGGATATGTCATATGATCAAGGTGGAAAATATATTGTATATACCGTAAGCCAAAAAATTAAGTTACCTGTTTTGTTCACCCCTGTATATCCAAAACAAAGACAAATATTTCAAAATTAAAACAAGCAGCTAATACCTGTACAGATTAGCTCTGATTTTAAAGATCTTATTTGTTGAATTTGTTGAGAATTAAAGAAACGGTGATCTAAAACTAAAGGAAGAAACAAAATCAAAGTTGCACTTTTATGTTCTAATCAATTAAAGCATTACGCTAGTCTTAACGTGCTAATCAATGGAAGTACGGCGCTAGTTCACTTGCTCGAGAACGTTTTGTGTACAAATCACTAGGGCATGCAATGGAGTAAACTGCAACTTTTGAATTTGCATATACCTTGGGTTTTGGATCGTCGTGTATTTATGTCTTGAATGGGTTCAACGCATGAGGTCTTATCTTAAATTCGAGCTAAAAGATGCAGCTATTTGCTGCTGATTCCAATTATGACATGCATGTCTTTGTTTAGGATATACAGGGATGAACATAACCGGTACCTTAATTCTTTTGCTTACTGTATAAGGTAGATATTGTTGCTTTAATAGTTTTATTAAGATTCATTTAAATCTTCAGGAAATTCTTACTCACGTCGACAGTGCTCGAAATTGTCACAAAGCTAATGTAACCGCTTATGTAGCTCGCATAAGACTAAGCATCATTAATTGATTTCGCTGGCCAGAATGTCCATTGCATTATATATAAGTATGTATTGCTTGCCCAGACTGTCCTACATTATACTTTGATCAGTTCGTAATCAGCGGGCCTTATAACATCGCGGATTAATATCAAAATATTTTATTTTGAGAATTTTCGTGTCACACCTCTGGAGAGCATCACGAAATATTAATGCAAGTCTTATAATTTATCTACTTTCTTTAACACACAAAATTAAGACCTGTCAGGTCAACTAATAGCTCTTTTAACGTGGGTCTACTTTTCGGCGTAGTGGTAAAAGCCTAACAATCCCCGCCTATTACGAGCTGATCAAAGATCAAAGTATAGGCATATGTTCCGTACAGTTTATCCCCATGAGCCAATAGTCTGGTGGCATTTTAGGTTGGATTTCATTTTTAGTTCAATTTGTTTATATGGTTGCTTTACGAGTTGTATTAGCATTCAATTAAATTCTTTGGGCAAATTTTTACGTCGACATATGAAGTTTGCTATCTCAATTGTCCTCAGAATTGAAGAACTGATTTTTTTCTTCTTTCTAACTGTTTCTGTGACTAGCAGAATATATATGACTAATAGTAGGGTATAGAATGGAGGTCCCGTTCTCGGTGTGAGTACAAGAAGTTTTGAAGGTGTTTTTTTTTTTTTATAGATTTTAGGACGCTGAATAAAATGGGAGGGGTCTGCACCATCGAAAAGTGTGGGGATCTCTCGCTAGAGGGCGTTTTTCAAAATGGCCGCCAAAATCCCTTAAAATCACCATAACTTGGTCAGAGAAGCAGCCAGCAGCACGATTCTGATGTCTATACCCATGTTTTCAGGGTCAAGGAATCCAATAGAGTCATTTACAACAGCCTAGGACCTATCATTCCAAGATGGCTGCCAAAATTTCAAAATGGCCGCCAGTGAACATTGGCTATATCTCGGGTGCAGAAAGTCCTAGAAGTATCATTCTGGTGTCTATACCCATGTTTACAGGGTCTAGCAATCCATTAGAATAATCTAAAACAGCACAGAACCTTAAAATCCCAAGATGGCCGCCAAAATTGAAAAATAACCACCACTAAAATGCCGAATTTTGCCTACATCTTACCGTAAACGTTCGCCTAATGGCGCTATGGAGTTCATGGAAATGAGAGAGCGCCATCCCTGTAAAAGCCGACTATTATCACTGATCATTAAGGGTACCTGTAGTTAAAGGGTGAAACCTATCGACACATACAATTATGAACAAGATCGAACAAACTTGTTCATGATAATGCGGTAATCATTCACCTGATACGTTGTGGCCCAGTGAGCAGAGCATTAGACTATAGTGCGAGGATAACGAGAACTTGTGGAGAAGATTGATGGTTCGAATGTCATGCAGTAATTTCTGACAGATTATGATGTCTGTCAATGTTTTTTTTCTGATTTGAGGAAATTTTATTCTCTATTTTCTTGATTTAATCTTTAACATTGTTTATATAATTTTATTATTTTATCTTGTATGTGTCTTTTTTCATGATTCTTTGTTTTTATCGTTTCATTTTAGAGTAACTCATCCATTCAATCAAATGTTGTAATGAACCTATTTGATTGTATAGGCATTTGTTATGTGTGTGAGACGAAAGCGACAAGTCTTTCAATTCGCGCGAGTGTCCTTGCCTATGCATCAGTGGTCATAAGAGGTATATCATTTTATTCGAAAGCCGGGGGTCCCAAATATACGGGGTCATAAAGTCTTGGAAAGAATAATAGGAGGGGGTCATAAAATGTTTTATGACCAAAATGTAGGAGTCACACGATGACCACAGAAAGTGTGTTATTTTATTCAAAAAGACTGATTTCAATACAATTTTGGGGTTTGGGATCATAAAATTTTTGTTGCCGAAATAGGGGGCACACCGACATCGCCTGGCTAATAATTACTTTGTTAGCAGAGATACTAAAATAAATACCCGGGATCGATACACGTGAATTTGCTATGCACGAGTTTGATATGAGAAGAAAATCTTTGAATACCGGTGTAGAAAATGATGAATATCTCCCGTAAATGATTTCGTATAAAGAAACCAGATGTGGTTCCTTACACATGAATATATATTTTGAACAGATATGATAGTCGTTAGCTTGCGCTTTGAGACAGTAGCGTGCGTCTTGAGTCAAAAACTGACAATAATTCCGCAATAATTCTGATTTATGCCGAATTATATAGCGCAGTGTATAGGCCGTGAAGGTTGTCTAAAAGAATATGACCTATGGCATACCATGCTTGACTGACACACAGCGAGGTTAGTCACCGAGCTAATCGGGGCTATTGTCAGTAGCCTTTAGTCAGATGTCCTTCGGCCTATTATGCGACTGTATAATGGCCATGCGTGGCGGTGGATTCAATCTACCATGGCGATTTCTGCCATGAAGATATCGGGGCTATGTCACTGTGGGGGTGCGCAATTTTATTGACGCAGACTTTTTGTAAATTTGGGACCCCCCTAGACGTTCGCCTTTCGTATCTCTTTCCTTGTTGGAAAGGTATAACGTTGAGGAGATAGGAACATGTACCGTCATCCGGGACCTACTCTGCCATGTTTGGCTGAGTAACGGTACATGAACACGGTCTTTTGTGCCTATGTAAATTAGTCATTGTGTAAAGCTGTGTTTATACCCATGGGTTGCTCCTCATCAGACTGAATCCTTGTCGTTAACTACACAAGTTATGTGTGCGATTTTAGAGAACGTTGACCGACAGAGGGTGTCAATAATAGCATACGTGTCGCTTTTGAAAAACAGCGAATCATGCGCATGCTCAGCAGGCAAATACGACGGCGATTTAGTACACTGATCATGCGTGCGATTCAGGTTTCTGCAAAAGCGATTGAGTATAAATGCATCTTTAGAAATGACCGGCGAGTGTGTGTTCATCCCGTAAATATGGCGGACTACTCAAATGCATTCAACAAAAGCATGATTGCATCTACCGCGACAGTTCGTCTCACACACATAACAAAATTCACTACGATCAAATAGGTTGATGACAACATTTGATTGAATGGACTGCACTGCGCCATGATTACGGGGAAGAAACCGGTTGAAATCCTTTGTTTTGGAGCCAATCGATAAACGCAAGGCCTCTATAGCTATCATTGAATACTGGCTAGGATTCCACAACACAATAAGATCATGTTATAAGGCGCTTTGGAAGGCACACAATACCCCAATGGCTTTCCATATTATGTGCACTCAACAACTATTCAGTATCGAAGCCCGGTATCGAAGTTACGTAATGTTACTATGTCAACGGGATCACGCGCTTAAGTAATGAACCACGATCGAAACAATCAGTACACAAAAAAGGCATACCAAAATAGCGTGATCGTAATGATCGCCATACAAACAGTGCTTGGTTCCGATACCATCACGGAGTTACGTAACTACTTCGTGGTCTGATAGTTATATGATCAATGGTCTGATCTACTTGGGTTCGAAGAAAAGAAAAAAATAGCTGATCATTTATAATGCATAAATGAATAAAGTAATGTAGTTACACAATTTGAAACATTGAGGCCGTTTTATTTTTCAAAGGTCATTTAAATGTTAAATGTAGTGGAATATATCACGCATTGATAGGTAGCAGGTAGAGCAAATTTTGTCAGCGGTTTTTGTTGCCGTTTGTTCGCAGTGCCTATTTATCTAAAAAAAAAATTAAATTAAAAAAAATTCACAATATTCGTTCGTAAAATGGGGACAAAATCCAAAAACATTTCTTGACCCTTCTTTACATAAAAGTGGGGGCAGAAATCAAGATTCGAACAAGTACCATTCACCATTCAAGGCGCACCCTCTACCGACTGAGCTAACGGGTCAGACTATAGAAGGGTGCAATTTTGAACTGAAGAATATTAAAAAAATATGAAGAAATTACAATGTTATAAAAAGATTTACCAAAATGAGTTAGGTATAACGTATGAATCGATTTACAAATTAAGTCCAATGGCACTTTGAAAAAGAATACCTGAAGAAACCCAAAAACATTTGCTGCTCTAGCAACTAACCTAGTGACCTAAAGTATTGGGTCATGTCAAGATATTTTTTCTGAGGCATTATGTCCAGGTTGCTCAATTTAACATACACGTATCCTTAATGCTGTTGAGATTTTACAAGGATGGCGCTCTCACATTTCTAAGAATCCCAAAGCGCCATTAGGCGAACGTTTACGGTATCTTATCTGTGGTTTAGACGGCCCTATCCAGGGTTTACGATCCTTACCTGGGGGCTAAGATGCCTTAATCTTAGCATAACGCAGTCTAAACCCCAGATAAGGTATCAAAACCCCAGATAAGGCGCCGTAACCCCAGATTAAGGGACGTAGACCCCAGATAAAGCAGACCAAACCCCAAATAAAGTGCCTTAACCCTAAATAAGGAACATAAACCACAGATAAGGCATCTACATGTAAACCCCACGTAAGGTGCCTTAACTCTAGATAAGGGTCGTAAACCCCAGATAAGGCATCTAAACCCCAGATAAGAGACGTAAACCCCAGATAAGAGACGTAAACCCCAGATAAGGCAGTCTAAACCCCCGATAAGGCGCCTTAACCCCAGATAAGGAACGTAAACACCAGATAAGGCATCTAAATCCCAGATAAGGTGCCTTAACTTCAGATAAGGGACGTAAACCTAGCATAACACAGTCTAAACCCCAGATAAGACATTTATACCCAATATAAGGGATGTTAACCCTAGATAAGGCAGTCTAAATCCCAGATCCATTCTTTATGCATCTAAACCCAGATAAGGCGCCTTAACCCCCGATAAGGGACGTAAACCCCAGAGAAGGCAGTCTGAACTCCAGATAAGGCACCTTAACCCCAGATAAGGGATGTTTTTTTATAGGATAATGCAGTCTTAACCCCAAATAAGCTGCCTTAACCCCTGATAAGGGACGTTAACTGGGATAACACTGTCTAAACCCCAGATAAGGCATCTAAACCCCAGATAAGGCGCCGTAACCCCAGATAAGGGACGTAAGCTCCAGATAAGGCAGTTTAAACCCCAAATAGGGCACCCTAGATAAGGAACACAAACCCCAGATACGGCATCTAAACCCCAGATAAGGCATCTAAACCCCAGATAAGGTGCCTTAACCCCAGATAAGAGATGTAATCATGTAAACCCCAGATTACGTCCCTTATCTAGGGATAAGGCACCTTACCCAGGGTTTAGATGCCTTATCTGGGGTTTACGCTCCTTATCTGAGGGAAGGCGTCTTTTCTGGTTGTTAGACTGCCTTATCTGGGCTTACGTCCCCTTGCTGGGGTTAAGGCGCCTTCTGTGGGGTTCAGATGCCTTGTCTGGTGTTTAGACTGCGTTATCCTTGGTTTACGTCCCTTATTTGAGGTTATGGCACCTTATCTGATGTTAGACTGCCTAATCTGGGGTTTACATTCCTTATCTGCGGTTAAGATGCCTTATCTTGGGCTTAGATTGTGTTATCGTATGTTTACGTCCCTTATCTGGGGTTACGGCGCCTTACCTGGGGTTTAGACTGCGTTATCTCCAGTTAACGTCCGTTATCTGGGCTTAAGGCACCTTATCTGGGGTTTAGACTGCATTATCCGAGATTCACGTCCCTTATCTGGGGTTAGGGCGTCTTATCTGGGGTTTAGACTGCATTATCCTAGATTCACGTCCCTTATCTGGGGTTAGGGCGCCTTATCTGGGGTTTAGACTGCATTATCCTAGATTCACGTCCCTTATCTGGGTTTAGGGCACCTTATCCGGGGTACACTGCATGATCCTAGATTCACGTCCCTTATCTGGGGTTAGGGCGCCTTATCTGGGGTTTAGACTGCATTATCCTAGATTCACGTCTGAGATTGTGTTATCGTATGTTTACGTCCCTTATCTGGGGTTACGGCGCCTTACCTGGGGTTTAGACTGCGTTATCTCCAGTTAACGTCCGTTATCTGGGGTTAGGGCGCCTTATCTGGGGTTTAGACTGCATTATCCTAGATTCACATCCCTTATCTGGGGTTAGGGCGCCTTATCAGGGGTTTAGACTGCATTATCCTAGGTTCACGTCCCTTATCTGGGGCTAGGGCGCCTTATCTTGGTTTAGATGCCTTATCTGGGATTTAGACTGCCTTATCTGGGGTTTGTGTTCCTTATCTAGGGTTTAAGGTGCCTTATTTGGGGTTTATGCTGCCTTATCTGGAGCTTATGTCCATATCTGGGGTTTAGATGCCTTATCTGGGGTTTAGACTGTGTTATCTGGTGTTTACGTTCCTTATCTGGGGTTAAGGCGCCTTATCTGGGGTTTAGACTGCCTTATCTGGGGTTTACGTCTCTTATCTAGGGTTTACGTCTCTTATCTAGGGTTTACGACCCTTATCTAGAGTTAAGGCACCTTACGTGGGGTTTAGATGCCTTATCTGTGGTTTATGTTCCTTATTTAGGGTTTAGGCGCCTTATTTGGGGTGTGACCTGCTTTATCTGGGGTCTACATCCCTTAATCCGGGGTTACGGCGCCTTATCTGGGGTTTTGATACGTTATCTGGGGTTTAGACTGCGTTATGCTAAGGTTAAGGCATTTAAGCCCCAGATAAGGATCGTAAACCACACGATAAGGCCGTCTAAACCACAGATAAGATAAGATATAGGCAACATTCTGCATTTTAGTGGCGGTAATTTTTCAATTTTGGCGGCCATCTTGAGATTTTAAGGTCCTGTGCTGTTCTAGATTATTCTAATGGATTTCTAGACCCTGTAAACATGGGTATAGACACCAGAATCATACTTTTAGGATTTTCTGCACCCGAGATATAGCCAAATTAAATTTCACTGGCGGCCATTTTGAAATTTTGGCAGCCATCTTGGAATGATAGGTCCTAGGCTGTTGTAAATGACTCGATTAGATTCCTTGACCCTAAAAACATGGGTATAGACATCAGAATCGTGCTGCTGGGTGCTTCTCTGACCAAGTTATGGTGATTTTAAGGGATTTTGACGGCCATTTTGAAAAACGCCCTCTAGCGAGAGTTCCCCACATGTTTCGATGGTGCAGACCCCTCCCATTTTATTCAGCGTCCTAAAATCTATAAAAAAACACCTTCAAAACTTCTTGTACTCACACCGAGAACGGGACCTCCATTCTATACCCTACTATAAGCCTCATTAATTGATTTCGCATTGCAGCATATGTTGCTTACCCAGACTATTCTGCATTAGACATATATTCCGTACAGTTTATTCCCATGAGCCAATTGGCTAGCGGTCTTGTAGGTTGCCTTTCATATTTAGTTTTATATACATTTATTTATTTTCGTGAAACATTGCCTGTAAGGAATTTATGGTATTATTGGTGCTTTACTCAGTCGAATAAGCGTACATTCGTGATATTTTATGAGACATGCTTATGAACATACTTTGATAGAAAGAGTAGCATCTTTAGTTGAAGTAACTCAATTGAAAGATATTGCGCAATTTATTACAAATAATCATCTTCCTTATCCTTAAAGATGGTGATAAAATAACCAATGTTGCACTTGTTAATGGTCCTTGGAGTCATCATCAGATGGCATGATGCACTTTGATCATATCCATTTTTAATACCGAGTGAAGTGGTTTAATTGCTGTCGGCAGTTTCCTTTTTTGCTTAGAACGTGACTGTAGCTCAGCTAAGTTATGACTAGTCTTTACTTACAAAACATATGTTCATGACAAATAGATGGTGTATATCATCAATATTGTGATATATTATTTTTCGTTTTTTGGTATCCATTTGAAATGAACTTTGAAACGTACTGATCGATCTTTGAAACACAATGAATCCAGTTCTTTTTGTTATAACAAATCATAAAAGGTATGCGTTTTAAAATGTTGAAAATATTTTTTTAAAAAACCCCTTAATTTTCGTATGGTCACACTGTGTTCAGAAACACTTTGGGTGGTGGTGGGGAGGGGCAAACACAGAGCTTCTGACTGTTCCTGACTTAGAAGATAAACATCATGTTGTATAAACACACGCACAATTCTTTTTAAAAGTCATATACAGTGTAAATGATCTGGTTCGATATTGCTATAAACTCATCCCATGCACAAATGACAGCAAATTTGACTTTCCTGATACTAAAACTATTTCCTCAAAACAGTTTAATATCTCTACATTCCACAAAATAAACGGCGGGGTTAGTAAAATGAGAATGCGACACCTCTGGAAAACGTAACGCGGTCTTGCTATTGTACGTTTACTTAATCTTTTTTAGGATGACGCCAAAAGGGAAGACTGCTGGTTAAGTACTGATTAGTAAAAATGTGATTGTGTGATTATATTGTATATTGTGTGATTACCTATTGTTCAGGCATCAATCATATTTTACTTTTAATTCAATATTTTGTTAACTTAATAATCAAACAGTGATTTATTGTTGTGCATTCGTGTGAATTTGGGTAAAAGGTGATTTTGGCCTTGAGTCATTACGGCTCGTAACAATATCATATGAGATCAAGGCGAGAAATATGCTTATTGCAAGGTATTAATCTAGGTATGGAATATTCTTCACGAACTGCCAAGACAATTCTGAAAAGAATCTACATAAACCTCACGGAATGACAACAACTAGTATTTGTTTGGTACCAGAACTCTTTCCTCAAAAACGCGGTCTTGTTATTTTATGTTTACGTCGTACTTTACCGTTTCAGGATGACGCCAGAAGGGAAGACATCATTTTGTACTTGATAATGGTCAGGTCATACGACCAGATTGTAAGGTCAATATGATTGCTTTAGGGGCTCGGGATGCAACTGATTACTCATGTCATAATTCCAGCTGAAGCTTGTTAACTCAATATACTCTTATACTCAGTGGCTCTCTAAGATTAAGCGTCGTAAACTTATCGCGTTTGTCACTGAGTGTCCATTGTATTTTAGTTGGTATTCACGATGTCTTCATCAGGTCAGGCTGTCGACTGGAGGCCAAACTGCAAATTTCTCCAAAAACGCTGGAGTACAATAGATTTAGCTAATATACCTGCGGTATTCGTCAGGTGATTGTATTGTCCCCATGCATAACAAGATACAAGCTACCTCATGAACTCTCGCGAAAGTACCCTATATTTACACTGTACCACAAAAGAAGTTTAATAACACTGAATCTAACTACAGGGTGAATCGAGTATAAGCTTGTTAAAGCACCTCAAACAAGAATGATAATATGTTTTGTTACAATAATTCAAAAGCAAAGATGTTGCATAATATATAATACGTATGTATCGTCCTTCCTCATCAGAAGACGAAATATAAAACCCATTTTCTACTTGCTAATTTGCACTTTAAATTTTTATTATAAGAGATCTTATATGATATTATATAATGTATATGATATATTGCTTAATCCAATGCCCTCATTTTGGGCCATTATCAAAAGCAAACATTGTAAAACGCGTTTTTCTTTTTGTCTTTTATTACGTTAATGGTAATGTATTATGTTGGGTATTTTTGGTCAATTTGGTTTATAGAACAAAGTGTGCCGAAAAAATGAAAGATTTTACATCAAACAATTTTGCGCTCTATCATCGAATGATATCATTCCAGAGTTTTAAAAGTCGATATTGTTGAAACCACCAGCTAGCATCCTGGATGGATGTGTGAAAAGGTTAAATTTATGGATCCCTGTGAAAGATGGTACAAAACTAGGTCAACTCGTTTTAAACGTAATATTTAAAGGAACAAAACATATTCAATGCGACAGTTTATTTACTGAGAGCCTCTATCTAAGCCTATATAAAGTAGTAAAAAGAGCCATCCTTATGTTAATTGTACTTGATGATATTGATGGATGAATAAAATATGAATGAATGAATGAATATTGAGTAACACGAACAATTCTTCATAAAAGTTATACTCAATGTAAATGACCTGGTGCGATTTTGTTGTACGAATGACAGCCACTTGGTGCCAGAATCATCCGTTGACAGCATACTTTGATCAGCTCGTAATCGCCTTATAACACTCTTAAGGATACGATACATGATTTGCCGACAAGTGACTCATTTGGGAATGCGATCATGAATTTTGAAGAAAAAAAAGTTTCCACAGGTTTCGTTGGGATTCGAACCAGCGATTCTGAACTTCCTTTGATTACGCGTCTAGCGCTTTACCGCTCGTCCACGGTGGCAGTTGAGTGGAGGAGTGTAATGATAAATGATAAATCTCATAATGCCATCTTTAGCCTTTTGTTTACTAAAAAAGACGCGTTTTGTAAAGATAGATTAGCCGTTTTATGCATAAAGAGCACGAACGTTTTGGAAATGTTTCAAACAAATAATAAAGACAATGATGTGATGATGAAATTGTGTAAGTCGGGAAATATCTGCGTCGCAGATGTTTTGTTTTGGTTTTAGGAATGTGACCTTAAAATTTACGACTTCATGACATTATCATTCGAAATCAACAAAAGATATTTAAACAGTATATGGGTCATTCTTTCTCTAGAATGTTTTGTACATGTATGTGAAATAGCTTCAACAATGGTTCGCTGCATAATGGTAAAAACAGCCTTGACCTAAAAAAAAGGGCGAGAGGTACCATATTTACCGATTCAGGCTAAATTTAAAATTGATATAAAACGTTTGTTTTTTCGATTACAAAAAATTTATTTTTGTCATATAAAGAAATTGTGTGTGAATTACACTACAGTTTTTTATTCTTAGGGCTCTTTAACTTCTTCAAATAATTTTTTAAATGATAGAGTGAATCCCCTGGCCCTCTATAATTACGCACAAAAGATCGAGTCCCCTTAACTTGGGTCTACTTTTCGGCGTAGTGGTGAAAGCCTCACAAATTCCCGCTGATTACGAGCTGATCAAACTAAAGTTTGATATCTTCAGATTCCTCAGACGATGAAGGATTAGTGAGTTATTTTTAAAGGTTCATTCAAATGATCCCAGCGAAAAAAAAAAAAAAAGTCAAGGATAAGTCATCAAAATTGTCATTTTTGAAATGAAAATTTGACAAAATGTCAAGGGAAACAGCAGTATTACATTTCAGTCAAAATGTCTTATTATTTTGTCTTTATTACATGGCTTTCGACTTTATAACCACTTGAAGGACATCTGTCTCACTAACAAATGCGCAAAGAACTGTATTTTGATGATTTTAATGATTTTATGAACGAACCGTTATTGTTCTGTTCTGTTTTAGTTTACGTAGAATGCATCACGTAGCTCGTCTTTGTTTTAGACTTCTACCGGTCTAAGTGACCATTACATGATTTTAAAGTCTGCACAAAAAGTAACGCAGCTGTCAAATTTTGTTCAATATTAACAACACATTAGTGCTTTTAAAGAAAAATGTCCGAATTTAAAAGTTGCAATTTACAGCGATCAATGGTTATTACGCAAGCAGTGTGGCATGTAAAACCCTTCATTTATCTTCGCGCTGACTTAAAAATAAATACAAATAGCTGCAACTGTTAAATACGGGTATTTTTCTTTAAAAAACACTGCTGTGTTGTTAATTTTGAACGAAAGTGGACCAATGGGGTATCAAAATGCGCGTAAATAAATCATCCTACTTTATATGTTGAAATATTGTGAACACAATTATTAGTTCTGACGCTATAGGCGTATTTATAACATCTGCGTTACTTTTTGTGAAGACTTCAATTTAAAGTAAGACAGTATTTTGAACTTGATAATGTCAGAAACATGATTATTACAAGGTACAGCCTTTACATTAAGTATGGAATAATTTTTTAGGAGCTGCCAAGATTAGTCTGAAAAGGGTCTACATAAACCGCATGGAATGGCAGCAACTAGTAGCCACTGTGCCAAACACTCCTCAAAACGCGGTCTTGCTATTACATGTTTACTTGATGACACCAAAAGGAAAGACATCGTTTTGTACTTGATAATCAGGTCATATGACAACAAGGTGAGAGTTTGTAAGGTCGATATAATTGTTTTAGGGGCTCTTGGTGCTTTTACTTTTACTCATGTCGAAATTCCAGCTGAAGCTTGTAAAAAGACCCATTCAGTCATCCCAGCTCAAGTGTTCAGCGCAAATAGTTTACAAGTTGCTTAAAAGTAAAGGATAAGTCATTCAAACTGTCATTTGGTATTTTGGAAATGAAACATACAAATACAATTCAAATACATGTAGCTAATGTACATGTGTATATACTGTCAGTATATAAGTACAGTTACAGATTCATATAAAATGTCTTACTTTGTCTGAAATACACGGCTTTCGGGTATGCCACTAGCAGGCTGTGTTACCACATCTATCACAATGACATAGGTACCAAAATCTGAATTTTGATGATTTGTACGATCATCTGGATTAGCAAACCACTAAATATGCCTTTAACTCAATTTAACTCGAAATTTGCGATTTTCACTCTAATCACAAGATATAAATCTAGACTCTGTGGCTTTCTAAGAATAAGGGTCGTTAACGTATCTCTTGTGTGACACTCGAGTGTCAATTGTATTATAGTTGGTATTCACGATGTCTTCATCAGGTCAGGTTGTCGACTGGAGGCTAACTGGAAATTTGTCCTAGAACACTGGAGTACAATAGATTCATCGAATATATACCTGCAGTATTTGCCAGGGGATTGTATTGTTCCCCGTGCGCTACCAGATACAGGCGACCTTATGAACTGTCGCGTAAGTACCCTATTTTTTAAGTTTAACATTTAACCTAACTACAGGGTGAATACAGTATACGCTAAGTTACAATAACTCAAAATAAAGATATTGCATAATTTATTACACGTATTCATCTTTCTTGCCCTCTCAGAAGGCGAAATATAAAACCCACTTTGTACTTATAATGACAACACTAGATGACATAATGCACTTTGGAATATTCATTATAGGAAATCTTACTGAGTGAAGTGGATTAATCGCTGTCGGCATTTTGTTAGTGCTTCGAACGTGATTGTAGTTCGGTTAAGTATGACTTATGTTTATAAATATATTCGTTTTTCTTTGATAAGAAGATGGGACGATTCATCACTGTCGTGTTATGTGCTGTATTTATTTGAAAATAAACTCTGAGCAAACTGATTGATTTGCTCAAGATAAATTCATAAATTGTAACAGAATTGAGCTCTCAATGTAATATTACTTATAAAAGTTAGACTTTGAAATACTCATTATCGCATGTTTTCTATACTGTATTGTTAAGGGGAGGTGACCATGTGTTGCATGACCAAGCGAAGAAAGGTGCTAGTTCAGACAGAATTACACAAACAACATCAACAACAACATTAGCGGCAGAAGAAAACAGCAGCAGCAGCAGAAACAAACAGCAACCGTCAACAATGGTATCAACAGCAGTAGCAATAACAACATAAATCTGTGTCTCCGGGTGCAGATATATAATTAAATAATAATGGAATCGATGCGTTGACATATGTCAAAGATCTGGGTTTATATGTATATGCCACTCTTTGTTTCCATGTGGTGTAATACACTAAGGTTTGGAGTGTGCGCAAAAACAACTGTATTACACAACTATAAAAAGTAAAGCGAAGTAAAAGTAAAAGCAACGACATGATGTGGTTGTTGATGTTGAATAATACACAGTGGACCAGTTCGTTACCGTCATGGATAGGCAAAGAACATTCATCAAATGCGTACATTATTGGATATCAAATTATTGTGTTAGGGTGGTATTTGTGTATTTTGATGAGTTTAAACGATATGTGGGAGTAAAAGTTTCTATTTATGTTGCTTCTCAATTGTGGTTTAATGGGTTGTAGACGAGAACACCTACACCTCGTGAAAGAATCACAAATGATTAATTCAAGCATAGTGCAGTGTCGTCCACGGCAAATTCACCGTGACCTTTCCAGCCATAAACCCGCTTATTGAAGATTAAACCGACATATGCAGTACTAAACCATTATATAGTAATCTATTGTCCAATGTAAATTTATTACCACCTGATAATATTGATCCAATGAGCGACCGAATTGTCCGCTACGGACGACTAATCCAATCGATAATGACGCTATTGACATGTACGAGCGGAGCTCCACTGACCGAGTTTTGGGGTATTTTTCACTGGTTTGCAGCTGTTTGCTGTCATTTACTCATCAAGGCAGACCACCGTTATTATAAGGACTATGCCAATTATTTAAAGATTGACATGTAGAGAATAAGCCATAATTGATTGACAGAAAGTACTAAATTTGTACCTATGACGGTTTTATGACACCAATCTTCCAAATACGACCAAAAAAATGGCTGTCCGGTGAAGCAAAATGTGCATTGGAATAACACGGCGAGTTTGGATAAATGGTAGGATTTCTTTTTAATAAAAATGTATGTTCCACCGTTATTAAAGCTTGTACCGGGTTGAAGATTCAGATATTTGGAAAAGAATAAGTAATTGAAACATAGAGCCAGTACTAAAATCATAGCTTTTATACTTTTTGATATATGATGCTAACTAGTTCATCCCATATAGCTACAACACTGCGCTACCAGTAGGGTTCAATTGCTTATTGTGAGTGCCCCTGTGTTGTGTGCATACATACAGTTAACAGTAACTGCATGATGGTCATATACTTTGTCTATTTTCTTCAACACACAAACTATAAACCACCCAGGTCAACTATAAAACACTCTACTTTGCCTCGTAGTGTTTAAATCCCAACAATTCCCGCTGATTACCAGCTGATCAAACTATATATTTTTGCTTGCTCGTGACGCTAAACACTCTCCTAAACAAGATATCCAAGAAAGAGAGAATTTGCATATCCAAAATGGCCTGCATTGCTAATGCAGGGCTCAAATTTCGAAATTGGGCGCCTGTGGATTAAAACCATCTAATTGTATTCCTCTCATTATTAGGATTCAGAAAAGTATAGTTTGACCTATCTCCGATGTACAGTTCTTTGAGTTGTATGCATAAATGTCAAATGTTAAATTATGGCCTCCACCATTGTCCACATGGGTAAAAAAAAGTGGTCCCATATTACTTTGCTTTGAACAATAGTTTAAACAAAGAATATTTTGCTATACCTCATGTGTTTTGTATAACATTACAAAATAGGTCAAGGTTAACATGATTCAAAGGCCTATGGAATTTAAGCCCTGCATCAGCGGCCATTTTTAATATAATGTAAATTACCATTTTCTCCCTTTTTCATTTTTCACCTTTTTGGTTTTGTTGGTCAGGAGGGTGTTTAATTTAACAAGCAAACAAAATGTTCCATTTTTCCAGGTGCATCCATTTTGTACTTAAAGACCCATTCAGTGATCCCAGCGACAGTGTAAAAAAATTAAATTTTTTTATAAATTGCTTAAAAGTGAAGGATAAGTCATTCAAATTGTCATTTGGTATTTTTGAAATGAAACATTTCGCAAAACACAAAGAAAAGATAAAGACCCATTGGAATACATGTAGCTAATCCAGATACTGTCAGTATCTAAATTACAGATTCATGTAAATTCGTTTTTTTTGTCTTAAATATGATGATTTTTACGATCGTCCGGATTAGCAAATCACTGAATGGCCTTTAAATTAACTAAACATTAATATTGCCAGGGGGACGTGTAATCAAGTGTAAGGCGTGTTTTATGGTAATTATAGCGGAGAACTCCTATAATGTTCATTCCATTCCCTATTCGACACGGTTATTCATCGTGTTTCAAATCACGTGTCACGAAATCATGCTTTGGAACAAGTTCAAAACCACAGGGCATTTATTTTTAGCAGACATGTCGAATTTGAGTAGACATGATGTCATCCTTGAGCATGTTTAGCAGTGGATATTGGCATGAAACAGGATCTATGCTATCAATGATTATCGTTAGCCATGAAAGTTCTGTCCAATGAGATAGAGTCGTCTTGTTATAATCAATCTTATTGGTCAACCATGCTCGGCCGTTGCTACCAAATGCAAATAATATAAATACAACTTTATAGAATTTTTTAACCCATGAGATGGGGTGGGGGTTGGGGTGTTGAGGTCCCCTGGGTCAAATTACTTAACCTACAGTCGCCATTTTCTAAAGGCAGCTGCAGTAGCTGGTAGTATTTTATGAAGACCTGTGCGCAAGAAAACTGTAAGTCCACTTTTGACGAAATTGAGTTACAGGTGGTTTTGAAGTTATTGGATGTAGACAAACAATTTGACAATTTTTTTTAACATTTGGCCCCCTCCCCATAGTGGTCACGTGAGGGGTCAAGAGGGGTCCAAAATGAAAAATTGTCCAATGTCGTCAAGAGACATGTCAAATTACTCGTCTCATCACAACGATTACGAAAATATATAATTTATCATACACTTTGAGCTCGCTAAATAGGTTAGAGGGTCACTTCCGGTTAAAGGTCAACTGAGGTCAAATTTTAAAACAACCTTCAAATTCAACAAACAAGGTGTCAAATTGCTCGTCTTTGCACATAGATTTGCAACATCTGCATTCAGATTGTTGGATAGGCTGCATTAAGTTTTGAGTTATAAGCTTTTGTTTCAATCCGAGCGCAACATGACCATAAGTCTAAAAATGATAAATCGATCGATAAAATGATAACTAAAAATGCCAAATATGGACTTATGGTCTTCTTGCGCTCAGGTCTTCATATGTCTTTGTACAACAATAATTCTTACTTACTATTCCAGGACTATTTGTGTTGAAAATATCTTCTTTGTGTAATCATGAATGCATTTGTGGTATAAACCATTCACTGCAATTTTTAGAACCTATTTCAAATATACCCTTTCTTCTTTCAATAAGACCCTAATTAGTAGCGCAATGTGATTCCTACAAGTATCGCCAATCCAATAAACTCTTCAATGCATTTGAAATCAAATTAAGTCCCGCAGTCAATAATTATGTAAGTTCAGATTTGGATTTTTTTAAACTATCTGTCGTACCTTTCAAAACGTTTGTCTAATTGGTCCATGTTTTGCGTGATCATGTCCTACACACTAGTAGTAAGGTTCTATAATTCTTATTCAACAACTCTTACTATACTTTTGTACAGGAGCCAATCGTTGTTAATCCGTGATGAATCCACACTTTTACAGTAAGCGTATACGCGAACGCCAGCTTACATCCGCGTTACGCGTGATCGCGTAAAATTCGTCATGTCCGGAATCTGTGTGCGTATCGCGCTTTTTTTTATTTGGATAATGTTGGATCATGTACTTATATTAAGTGATTAAGCGTTGGTGTTAAAATTACATTAAGACCTCGATAGTTAGCACTCGAGCGCTTTTGAAAACATGATATTGTACCAAAAGCTTGCGCTTTGCCAACTGAGCTCATGGGGTTGAGACACACATTTGAAGGTTTACTTGTTTGTATATAACTATGTGTATTGATAATTTGCTCAAAACCCTTTACACTTTTGTAGATGGGACTCTCCATATTTGCATGTTTTAAAAGCGCTCGATAGTAAGCACATGTGATAATATCGAGTTTTACGGTATATGATTAGGTTCTTGAATATTTTTTTTCATCGTTAATACCTTTTCACACATGCAAATGGTTGTTTTTTGTGTTTTTCTAGAACGAAAAGCTACAGGATTTTTTAATAAAGGCGCGTGATCTGAACCTAATCCATATATGTACATTATACATGTGTTGAATGACGCATTTTGATAGTTAAGTCTTATATGGCTGATGTCGGAGTTTGAAACGCTCACTAAAATGCATATACATGTACAAGTGCAATTTAAAAGATTGATAATCCCCGATAGCTAACAGAGAAAAACATATCCTCGTGGCGTCTGCACTCAACATATTCTCAAAATGTAAACAAATACGTTATCCCTATTGAATCAATCAAAGCCGTGTGTGAACGGTCGATATTCCAGACATTGATTAATGATTGCTACGGCAACATAATTAACATCTATATAAGTCTTTTACTAAATGGCTATCACCAGCCTTAAGAGTCATAACGCGCGTGTTTGTGTTGAAAAAAAACCCGGGAAAAAAACCCGATTTGTGCAACAAATCGTCGGCCGTATCACATACTGACGTATTCGACATTTTTAACATTTTTGAGAAAATTGGTATAATAGTTTGTTATGTTCTACTCTATATATTCACTAAAAACCATGCCCCAAAGTGGCTTAATTAGTAAGATATTAATTAATTTAATTATATCGTATTTACAAAATCTTGAAATGTCTACATCACATAACGACGTATTTGCCGATCACCTATACTGCGCAAGCCCAGAATATCGTATCTGCAAATTGAAGAATTTGTCGTTTCACATACTGACGTATTTGCGCTACGTATTTGCGCGACTCTGTCATTGCACGGCAAAACTGCTGTTTGGTCCTTTTCACATACTGACGTATTTGCGCAACTGTATCACATACTGACGTATTTGCGCGACGTATTTGTCATTTGAATGGCGAAATTGACATTAGTCCTTTTCACATAGTGTTATTTTATTTGTTATTGATTTTTTGCAGAATAAGTTATGCTCTGGTAGTGATACGTGAATTATATTGACAATATGGTATATTTGCATTACTGTTAACCTGGTTTTAATCGACAATAATGTTTTAATCAAGATTATACAGCAAATGAAAATCGATAGATTTTCAAATTCGATTTTCTCGAAATGCGTATTTTGCAAATACGTCAGTATGTAATACGGCCGACGAAATGTCACATACGTTATATTTCCACTCACACAACTATGTATAATTCACATATGGATATGGTCATTCAACTTTTCATCTCAGGGGGCACCCCTACGAAATAAGTATTATTTTGACTTAAAAGTGTCTGTACCAAAAAAAAAGCATTTTATTTATTTTGGTGCAAGAGGCGGAAGAAGAAATTTGGCCGGGATCTTTGTGAAGAGACCCTTCTTACCACTACTCGAGCGAGGGATGGGCTGCCAGAGTGGTAAATTTAATTATACGTGTTGTGATTGCCCAATTGGGTGGATAGAAGGCGCTTTAAAATCGATCTTATATTGTATTGTGTTGTATTCTTTCATGATTTATTTGTCTACGTGTGATGGAATGGAGTAAAATTCCTGCCAAAGCTACATCATTTCACATTGCAGGTAGGATTGGGACTCCACTATAGCTGCCATTGAGGAATGGATGAAATTGAATAGGTCTATATTCTATAAGCTTTAGAAGATTTAGTTGGTGCCTAGCATAATATGGTTACACGCTTACAAGGAATGGAAAAACGAATACATGATCGAGGTATTTCTATCTTGAACCTTGTATAGAAAACAATGGAATATCGATTTATATTATATTAAAGGGTAAAAGGGTAAAAAGGGTAAAAAAAGCGGTAATAATTCAAAAGCATTTTTATCAATTTGCTGAAAATATTGTAACATAATATTATTTCAGTATTGACAAATCATTTTGCAAACATGCTTGCCGAAATATATAACAGTCTTATATATAATATCAAAACGCGTTTATAAAACGTTTATACATGTATTAAAGGTTTTGTTTGCTGGGTAAAAATGTCCCGTGTGTTGTGTTGACCTTGTGAAGACTTCACTATTCGCCGTAGAAGTGATGATTTTGTTTTATAAAGTGCTCGAGTGAACAATAGCCGACGAGGCGCAACACAGGTCAAGAACTTATAAAGGCAATGAGGTACTATAAAAGATAACCACGTGGGCCAATCAGTGGTTCACATCAGCTTAAGAACAACAAGAGTGAAGGGGTAAAGTAAAGCATCAGACATGTGATAACATAAGATGCTTATGTACTATGTTCTTGCAGGATGATGCGCCGTCAGAAATATGTCTCCAACTACTCCATCTGGTAGACTATTCCGAATATCCTGTGGATGAAGGTCCTGCCAGTAGATAGAGATCTAGAAACTGGTATTGTGAGAGAATGGCAAGGCATGGACAAGCTGGAGCAGGTAGCTCTTCTGACTACAAATGGCTTTGGTAACAGTGCTTTCAGATCTGGTTGGCACAAGCTGGTGTGCATTTATTTTTGTAGAGAGCCGTTGCTGCGTCTTTGATGGAAATTTGTGATGTTCAGCTCAGTGCTTGCTTCCTCTTCGCTCACGCCTATGATTCGAAGGGCCTTCCTCCGAGCCTGATAATCCTAGAGTTGTGGCGCTGGCACTCATCCAAGACAGTGAGGGATATTCCATCAACCTGCGAACGTGAGCCTTATAAACGGTTGCTCTGACTCTGACATCAAGTTTATTTCAGAGCGCCCAGCTTCTCTCCTGCCCTGGATGAGACGTTAGAAATGTGTTTTGTGCAGTAAGCTTGATGTCGACTGTGAATCCTATGATCTCCAGCACCCAGGGGCGTAGCAAGAGCATTGGGGGCCCATGGACAAGAAACAGTGCGGGGCCCTTTTAGCAGGGACGGATTTACTATTGGGCCAGAGGAGCCCCCAAAACTGTCCTTTGCATGTTCCTCTTAGCCCGACAAGACCATGTTTTGCACCAAAATATGGTAAAATTGCACAATTTTGCGAGCTTCGCACATATCATACTACGGTAGTCCGTCACATAATTCACCTTCATTTTGGGCTAAAATGGTCTGAAATTAAAAATTCACTTCGCACAAATGTCCTAGTAAGATCGGAACGTAATATGTTTATCCCCCTCTAATTTGCAATGCTTCTGCCACCACTTTCGATCTTATAGTAGGCCCCAATTTGTAAACCAAACTTGGCCTCTTGAGTGCACATGCCTTCCTGACGGCGAGTGGGAGGGCCAAATTTTGGCCTGGCCCAGGTAAATAAATTCGGCCCTGGTACTTTTAGCTTCTCCATAATCAGCGCTAATTTCATTTTGTCTGTTGCTTGGGGCCCCTTGAACCCTCGGGGCCCATGGACTTCGTCCACTCTGTCCCCCCGCTTGCTACGCCCCTGCCAGCACCTCCTATTCAGCCAGTTAAGATCTAGCTTGGTTAGATTCCTCTCTATTGATATTGTCATTGCTTCACATTCCGATGGCTCGAAGGTACCCTTCCATCTGTCTGCCCAGATCCAGACGTATCAGGATTAACTACCATAGCAATAGATTAAAACAATTTGTGAATACATCGCACTGTACTCGTACGTTCACGCGGTACCTCTGAATTAAACCTTGATGTAAAAAAGAACAGGGATAAAGACATGGATTGTAATTCTATAGAATATTCATAACATGCCGATCACTCTACACATGCACATGTACGATTAGTATCTTTGAAAAGAGCATTATTGTATTCAATCTATGATTGCAGACATACAAACGTGATGAGTGCATCCTGCTTGTAGTGCAGGGTGATATATTCAACATATTGTATTTACCTATTACGATGATAGTTAATCACTTCTACGACGAATTACGTAATATCCTTGTTATATCCTTGTATATCTATTACCGGGGTTTCCCGTTCCAGTAATGCAGTAAACCTGAAATGATTAGTCAACCCAACGAAGCTATTTCTTGTTCAAATTTATTTGCAAAGCAGTATCTGACTTTATACGGATCTCAGAATTCCAATTTATTACGGATTTCTTCTGCATACATAAAATACTTCACAAGGTTTCTATTCTATCCGACTTATAAATTATTATTCTTCGAAACACGAACCAGCATTTCATTGATAACGTGGATTATGAGAGTGGACAATGTTTCATTATTTTGTTTCTAAAGGTGCTTTTAGTAAACCATTGCATTACTACTACTAGCTACAATAATCAGTAAATTGAATATAAATGCCCATTGACCAATAATATATTTTATGCCAATTTAAATTTGTATAAGATTTTGTCACCAATCATAATAACCAATTTTTTTCTATGTCGTAGTGCGTCATGCAAACGAATCTTTCGCGATGGCTCTGCGTTTTGCGATTACTCCAAATACTGTGTTGTCACAGAGGCTAGCTCTTGGATCCGACTTTAACTGATGGCGTCAGTGGAAAAAGGTCTATTTGCAAATTATCCCTGTGTACAATGTTCACGCTTTATTGCGTTCCATACGCATTCACTGCACATTATTTCAAATATAGTGCCTTCACGTGACGCGTTTTGACGAATCACGCGTTATAGAGGTTGTGCATATGACGTATCATACCGTAAGTATGGCGGACTACTCATATGCATTCAACAAAATCATGATTGCAATCTACCGCGACAGTTCGTTTTCACGCACATAGCAAATGCACTACGATGAAATAGGTTGATGACAGCATTTGATTCAATGAACTGCAACAGCGCCATGATTACGGTGAAGGACACCGGTTCAAATCCATATGCAAACGCAGTAAAAATAGAAATGCCTGGATCTAGAAATGCCTGGATCGTGTATTCCCTTTACCATTTCTTGCAAGTATGTATACTGTAAAGGCATGGTAGGCAACAACGTGAAAACAAAACTTAGCCTATGGTAGAATGTAAGTTCAAGTTCATATTTCATATGCTACACAACACCCCTTTCTCTTTATATATGTGTTTATATATCTTTGACGATTGAAGAACTGAGCGCTAGAAGACCGTAAGTCTACTTGGCCACTCAACATGTATACACTAAAGTTACGTATATTGTAAAGTTTCTTAGGGTTTTATAATGTTTAATACATGTTCCAGGGTGTAAATATCATGAAAGGTTGTGAAAGATTTGTTTTGGCCCCTGAACATGTATAAAACATTACCAAACTATGCGAAACTATACGCAACTTAAGTGTATACATGTTGAGGGGCCAAGTGGGCGTACGGTCTTCTTGCGCTTAGTCTTCAATTTTGATTATGGAATGAAAAGCTGTATATACATATCTTCATTCAATGTTAAAATTGTATAAATCCTTTGATACTATCACAAGTTTCGAGCAGTTGAATAAAATATGATCATGTTTTAAAAGTTACTGGAAAAGACAGAAAAAAGAAAGAGACTGTTCCCGGTATCATAAACTTTAAACAGTTTGCATACCTGTGATTTTACCGTAATAAGGAAACAAACTGTTTATAATGTAGCTTGTACATAATATGTAATGACCGTGTAATAATATACGCTTGTCTTACTTATTTTTTACCTACACTTTAATTAGATCGTCGCAAAATTTTAGATACGTACAAAACTCATCCAAAATATTAAACTCTGGTGATTTTCAGCAGAATGTTTACTAAATTAGAAAAATCATTAGGATATTTTTGAACTCAATATAATATCAAATATAAAAATCGCTGGGCCTCGACAAACTACTCTAAATGATCGACCAGCTACTCCCGGAAAAGGTGTCAGATAAAAAACAAATATTTTCGCAAAAACGAGCCTCAAAATTTTGAATGTTTCAGTGTTTATTTGAACCCTTTAATGTACAAGACATAGAAATATATAAAGCGCATACATCTTCTAACTTGGGCACACATATACATTATTATAAATCAAGTAATGTAGCTCAACTTACCTGTCAAAGCAAAGGTTCCATCAACTCATAGTCATTAATGGATTTTAATTCCACTAGGTCCCAACGTAATATTCCATCATAAACAACTCACGGTTCAATATGATTGCATCCAATATTCATCATTCATGCAGCGCAGCCCTTTTGGCTATACCTCTTCACTACGTGAAATCTCAGCAAATCACGACCTCGCCACTTGCAGTTTCTTTCCACGCGAGAATTCGGTTACACATGAGAAATTCAAAATTTACAACCAATGCTGTCAACTTTTGCAAATTACGAAGACAAAATCCAATTGTGAGTGTTTCTATAAGCACAATGTTAACATAAAATGCCTATTTAGTCAACAAAGTAAAAATATCTGCGATTTTTGATGATTTTTTAAAGCAAAACCACTCCACTGTCGTCTGCAAACAGGATCTCCCAGATAATACTCTCACGTCATTCACGCTCCTTTGAATTCTTCATTATAACACGCTTATGATGTATCACCTTTCATGTCGTCTGCTAGTTCCAAAACCATGATTTATTGTTCTCTTATTAGTCCCGCGTCTTAAGTTTAGACATAGTGAGGTTAAATTCCCAGTTAAATTAAAATTCTCCCTTGCGATCGGTTACACAGGCGGTGTGTTCACGTTATTAGCGGATCATCCGTGTGTTGCTCGGTAATGTGTAGTAACGGACTTGCACTTGCATTACCTGGTTTGCTATTTACTTAACGCTATGTGTGCAGCAATGAGTTCCATCCTCATAATGCTTAATTAATTCCTTGATAATTATACCATCTAACTAAACCAAAGTGAATGCAAATAATGTAAGTATTAGTTTAGCGGCATGGAAGAAATACGATACTCATAATGTAAAAAAGGTTTCCATAGGTTTGATAGAGATTTATTGCTGTAGGTAAAGAACAGAATGTAAATAATGGTAAACAGGTTTTTAAGTGCGCACAAGTCGGGGAGGTGCTGTCAATAATACACAGGTCTGTATAAGGTTATACAGCTCATCAAAAGGACCTGGTTTAAAATTATCAACTGAAAGTGCCTATGTGGCAGATAAAGAATTTTCAACCTTGTAATTCATAGGTTACTGGTAACATCGTTCGAGTGGCTTTCTTGTCCTTTTTTTAATCTTCAATTTCGTTTCTTTCCTTTCCGTTTACTATATTCATATACTTTTAAGCCTGGCTTGTTTTTTTTTTGTTTGTTTCAGTCTCTGGTCCGGTCCAATTACGACCAGACTTATATTTTGCCACAATAAAAGTTCCTAAAGCCTTGATTTTGCGTATGTGTATATTAGTTGACTAAAGAACATTACAATATATCGTGTAAAAATCAGAACACTACATCGACTTACCTATGTCAGATTTAACATTTGGGTACAATTTTTAATGTGCTCAATGTAGATGTTATTCTGTCAACGAAGTAACCGAAATTATTAGCAAATAATCTCAATAATCGAACATTTATAATCAATTTGATAAATTTATCAATGAAAAATGTCGATTATCACTTTAACATGCATACAATCACTGAAGTTAATCATGTTCAAGAGGTTACAAAAGTTAATTGACAACAATCGCATTTACCGAACATTCATGATACGAGGGTCATTCAGTAAATCAAATCTCGATCTGCTCTTACAACTTTGGTTCTGTAAATTGCAGTGTCGTCTATGGCAATGCATATTGAAACATTGCTTTTTGTAGGTAACCTCAGAACTTTTAAATAAGATTGATACACCCCTTGAATGGAAAACAAATCTTAAAAAATGGAAAGGATATTAATGTTCTCCCAATCTCTACAACAGTCAATGTTATTATCATGGAAAATATAAAAGCGCTACTACTTACAGAAGCAGAGATGATGGTTGAGGCAGAACAGTTTGTATGACCCTCATAAATTTGACCATTTAAATGTTAGCAATTTAAAAATAAAGATGATTAATATAAGATACATAAATATTACAGTGCTAATTGTAGATGTTAATAATGGCAGGAAGTTATCGAATTATCAAAATTGTAAAATTAATCTCAGTTAACGAATACTCATAATTATTATTGATTTAACTATATAATAATGATTTAATAAATCAATAAAACACATCTGGCTTTTAACCTTGAAGGAGTAACGGCATACCGGAAGAATTTCAGGTAAGTTTTTTTGATCTCCCTTATATTCACAGGGAAAAGATGAAGAAGATTAAAAAAAAAGGAGGAACAGAGAACTCAGAATAAATATTAACCAGAAAAAATTGCGCACGTTGATGTTTTTTTTTATAGTATGTAATAAAACATGATGAAAATAGTCGTGCCCTGCCAAACTTATAAATAATCAGACAGGTGATGTCGGTATTTTATATCAAATATCATTTTATGTTCCTTATCATTGTTCCTACTGTAGAAACAAAAGAGTGCACGGCATTATTAGTATAAACACATTTAGGCTACGAACGTCAGTCTATAAAAGTATAATTTATTTCCCTGAATTGCTAATGAATGCTAAATTGGTAGATCGAAGCACTGCGGGACTTAAACCGTTAGCATCGAACTCTGCTCTTATTTCTCGAGTATCTATAGTGAAAACGCACTATGCATCTTAATTGTGTACATAGTTTGTTTAATATTTTTAAAGCTTATATTTTTTATTTAAATAAATACCTTATTTTGCGGACAAATATGCCTAGTATTTTCCTATCAATGCATATACTGGTTGTTTATATATCTTTTTTTTTTAAACATTGTCGAACGCAAAGTGATAAATATCCCGCTCAAAAACATAAATACTAAATAAATCAAAAACGCGAAGAAAGTCGATACGCATTGACAAATTCTAGGTAGTATTTAGGCACAGCGAGCCGGCAGATCGCTGCGGGCGGAGTTCAAATAACGTCATACAATCAATACTAACAAAAGAGGAGTAAAATAAGAAAATTGAAGATACGAAAGAGGAGAAGGGGAAAGGATGGAATTTCGATGACGGAGATAGAAATAAAAGGGTAGGGGTGATAAGAAAGGTGGGTAACCTAATACGATGAGAAAATGAGTTGTAATAAAATGTAAGAGAGACGGAGTGAAGAGACAGATAGCCTAGAAAGGGAAGAAACAAACTAGCAAAGCAAAGAGTGACGAAAAGAAGATATAGTGTGTGGAGAGAATAAGAGGAAGAGAGTGGCGAAGGAGGGGGAGGGAGGAGATGAAAATAAAGAGGAGAAAGAGAGAGCAAGAAGAGAAGGAAACGAGATAATAAGAAAGCAAAATACACCAACTGAAACGAAAGAGGTAAAGCGGACGGACCTTTCAAGTAGGGTCGGTTGGTCGGGCGTATTGATTTTACTACAGGCTGAAATTACGGTAAAATTTCAAAACAAATTGTTTTGCAAACATATTTTCTACAAATGTTCAGCCAAAATTGATTAACCAAATTGTTTTGGCAAAAATGGCTCATTTTACATGATTTTAGCCAAATTAAAAAACAAATCTTAGAACAGTTTTATATTTGTATTGCGATTTACATCCATCTTGAACATACAATATTAAACAAAAATACACTGGCAATCCTTTTATGTTTTTCCATTTTTATTCACCTGTACTTGGGCCTGGTGGAAGGGAAAAAAGAACATACCGACATGGTCCACCAGACCCTATCTTAATTACGGTAACCAAGATCATTTAGATCCAAAGATACAATCAGATTATGACAATGAGATTTAAATAATACTGCCCCACCACAACAAAGGGACCCAACCGATACCTCTGTTGGGTCCCCCGCCAAGTTTGAACTTTTTAGTCCTTCCTGAACAGATATTAATTCATGTTAAACCAGGATGGAGATGTGTAGGGAACCATAAAGAACTGTTGGCAGATAAAAGCATACGAATGTCAACGAAAAAATATCTGCAAAACGGTTAAAGAATGACACATGGATATCTTCTAACAGAAACTACCACGAGACACAAAGCTTATCTTTTTCACATAAAAATAACTTATTTTTCAGTTGACATTTTATTGTTATTATTTTATTATTTTGATGTAATTCATTCACACCAATGCTTAGGGTTAGATTAGTTAGATGTTGTCCGATGATCAAAATTGACAAGCATTGGTGTAAATGTCAAGTTGTATATTTTATTATTTTGATGTAATTCATTCACAACAATGCTTAGGGTTAGATTAGTTAGATGTTGTCCATTGATCAAAAATTACAAGCATTCGTGTAAATGTCAAGTTCAAGTTGTATTTAAAAAAATAATATATATTAGATAGCTTTTATAATATCCTTTCGCAATTTTATATTTGTTCCAAGAATGCAAGTACAAAAATACCAACGTATGTACGTGTGAAAGCTACGAAAAGCTACAATATATTGTCATAGAAAGTACTACCCTGAAAAAATAGGCGAGTTTCACTCCCTTCTTTGGAAAAGATCACCCATACATCGATCACATTTTTAAAGATGTCTACACACAGATCAACATGGTTAGGATAAGGTACATGAAGTCTTCAATTCCCGTCGTTGGAGATCTGCTTGCTGAGGTACAGACTTGAAATAAAAAGGGAAAAGACTGAAATAATATGTAGATTAAATTTATACTTCCGCACTCGCAATGGTACATTTAGACTAAAATGAACCTCAAAGGTACTCCGTCCTTCGAAGGGGACGTTAAGCCACCTGTTATGTATACAGAGAGCCATTACCTGTATATGGTCGAATCCAACGAAAAGTGTACACGGCATGATCAGGGCCATAACTTAAAAGTATTAATCAATTGACATTCGTTTTTATATTGTGTTTATTCGCCTTAATCATACGCTTCACGCCATATATAATAAGACCCCCTTCTGTAAAAAATTTAGACACAGAGACCCCAAAACATGCTATTTTTACCCATTTTTTCAAAATATTTCTTAAGGTATTTTTAAAATCATCTAAATCAGTTATGAAAAGAAGTCATTGGATTGAATCTAAATTGATTTCCTGAAAGGTGTGTATTCAAAGATTGCCTGTTCAATTTTTCACATATTTGTACATAATTATGAATTTTTTGTGATCATTTTTTGAGTGGTATTTTGTTACATTACCTACGAATACAATTTTTCATAGCACTAGATATATCTTTAAAAAATGGAAATCACTAATAAATGCGCAATTGATACAAGCTTTGATATGTCCAATACTGAAATGCATTGTATTCGGACATCTTTATTATTGTGTTTAGCTGCCAGAAATTCTAAATGGCACAAAGGTAGGTTTGGTAAAAAATATGCATTACCTCCGAATACATGTTAAAACCTGTGTCATTTCCACAAAGTGAGAGAATAGTAAACAATAGTTAAGGAATAGGTGCAGGGTAATACACTCTTTATTTCTACCAAGTTTCAATAGCCTGCGTTTAAATATTTCTGAGATGTCAACAATAAAAGCAAGTATTCGTAGGTAAATTTCGGTAACCGAATATTACCTACGAATACAATTTGACATCATGACAGTATTGTGAAACAACGCCATTCATGCCAATGCCCATATTGGTACATAACGAAGGTCTGTATGTTTGCTATAAAATCATATGTCAATGAAAGTTGCGAATTCACATACATGCCCACCATGCAAAACCGAATACGGCTTAATTGTTGAAAAATATGTACTGAAATAGACGACGGTCTGCTCATTTGAAAGAAAAATCAGATTCAAAGAAGATTAGAAGGGGATAAATACTTGGATTTGTCAACTGTCATGTGTGCTTCATTTTAAATGTTTACCGACCTTCTGGTTTCTGAGTAATTTGTGTCCAAATTCATTTATTCGAAGGTAACTTTTGACGTTTTCGCTAAGGTTACCTACGAATACCATGGAAAAACGACTGTTCTCATTGTCTCATGATCTAGACAACACAGTGATGCACCCTGGTATAAAGCTAATTGTAGTTGCCCTCAAAAGAAAGGCCACAAGACGTAACTGACTCCAAGATGGACTTCACAAGTCTGCAATAACGGTTTTAAGCGATTTGTGTGCAATTAATCAAATTAAAGTCACTTTAGTGCCTTTGTTTCTTACTTCAATCCTCTTTCAACCGCCGTGAACCGACATTATTAATACATGATAGGGTCTTAAGTATCAATAAACGCACATAAAGAAAATATTACATTCAAAGTGCTTTATAAAATGAAGTTTTAATTGCGATATCCACCAAAAGTCTAATTCTTACCTACAAATACTGAAATGTTACTTACGAATACAGCATAATACATGACATGTGTAATGAAGTGTCCCTACCAAGGGAAATTAATTGTCAAAAACTTTAAGCGGTACCCCAGGACACTATTATTACCCATATACGGATTCATTCAACAATTATTTATGTAAAATTGCTGATTAACTACTTGTATATCAAAATGAAGTGGTCAAAATCTTGCTAAAAGCATCAACAAATTTTGATCTAAGGTAATAGCATTTATTCATTTGGACGTACCATCTGAAAGAGATCTAAAACTACCATTTTATTAATTCATTACCATAATAGCCAAATTTAAACCTCTAAACTCAATATAGATATTGTTAAATCGCTCATGTTACCTACGAATACCCGGGTTTCTTCACCTTTTCATTGTATAAAGCGTTAGGTGTATGCGTATAATTCCTAATATTCTTGAAAACATATATCCTACTCGTTCTTATACAATGTGTAAATTGATTCATACTCATTTGATAAATAAAATACAGAAACTGACCTAAACTTCATTTTCAAAAATAAACTAGTATAAATTGACAAAGATCATATTGATCGCGTTATAAAAATAAAAACAAATATTTTCTGGTTGAGCTAGCATTTTCCTGACACCCTGTGGTCTACATTACACGAAAAAAGCGTTAATGGGAATATTCCATTTGTTTTAGGTTGATTAGTATTGCGATAGTGAAAGCATCCTAGTGGTATTCGTAGGTAACATTGGGTTTTGATATCACATTTACTATCACACGTCCTGGATTTATTTTTCAAGATTAGTAATGGCACTTTTGGTTCCTATAAGGCCAATATGTCATCAATCAATGGGCAAAAGGAAAAAATTGTGGAGACATTTTTATTTCGGACTTTTATTTTTGGCCCGTGGACACTTTTGGTTGGATTCGACCATATGTGTATCTCGCAGTCAGTTTCTAAAAGGGTCCCGCTGTTCGAATCCGTCCTTTGAACGTGCACTACAGTCGCATGCATCGATGTTGTGAACTGATTTTGATGTCTAAGACACATTCATACACTCCTAGATAGTGAGAACCAATCAGAGCAATCGTTAGTAAATTACTAGCCGTGCATAAATATTGTATATTTGCACGGGCGCGCACTCCGCGTAGTACTCGTAGTGTTTTCGGACGCGTTCATTTTTTCTTGTGGGTGGATGCATTTACATTTTGCTTGCATATTCCAAAATCTCAGTACATGTGGATTATTGTGTACAATCTCACTTCAAACAAGTGATACGCATTTATTTAGAGGTTAATACATGCGTGTCACTTGTTGGGAGTGAAATTGTACAAAATAATGCACGCGTACTGAGATGTTGCTGCGTCTAATGCACGAGCTCAGTACAAGTGCATTATTTTGTACAATTTCTCGAGCAACAAGTGATACGCATTTATTAACCTAGTTCATACACGAGAAAAAAATCCCGTAATTTTTGCATATTTATTACAAAATTGTCACTAAAAGTTTGGAAAATGCAGGCAAATATAAATGCAACAACCCACAAGTAAAATGAACGCGCCCGAAAGCACTGCGGGTACTACGCGGAGTGCGCGCCCGTGCAATTATACAACATTTATGCACGGCTAGTAATTTACTAACGGAGGCTCTGATTGGTTCTCACTATCTAGGAGTGTATGAATAACCTAAGTGGTGTTTGAGGTAGTAAACACAAGGGTGATATAAAAGATGTGGTATTAAAATATAAACACAAAAGTGCTTACTATGTATCTTTTGTTTCGTATATCTCACCTCTCTTAGTGATAATAAGATTTGACACGCACCTATCTAGGATTAAAGCCACGTAATCGATCACCAACCTCATGTCAGTATTAATAAAACTAACGTGTGTGATAATGTGTTGCACGCTTTCCGACTGTTTTAGGTAAGTGGTAATAATACTTCGCTTGCGGGTCCTTTGACTCTTGATTCTTGATTGATACCCTAAAAAATCGAATCAACTGGTGATGGTGACAGGGGGTCCCAAACTGTGTAGTGGTGTTTACAAGCAAGTATTAGGGTATGTTAGAGGGGATTGGGTGTGATGTGATGTGTTGTGGAGGATCATGGTGGGTGTTTGTGTTGGGGTGGGTGGTTTGGGGTGAGTATAGGGATGGGATGAGATGGGTGGTGGTAGTGAGGAGGGTGGATATTTACGACTTGTGATACCAAATCGCGACACAATTTATTTGCTTAAATTTGTATTATTATTATTTATATTCGCCATTATTTTGTTCAATTGAGTGAAAATGACGAGTGAAAAGATCGTTAAATATTTCAAAATTCTATAGTACCTATTAAAGATTACCGTTTCGTTTTCATGGTTGTGTAAAGTGGAAATATCTATCGACTCTTTACGAGAAAAATTTTACATTTTACTTCGCATGCAGGCCGACAAGCCAATTTAGTCCAAACCAAAGCTATCGGGACGCAGAAAACACACAATTATCAACAATACCGCTATCGCTATACACATTATTGTTTAAGCAGGCAAAATTCCAAAAATATGGTACGTTTTCTGTTTTGATTGTCATAATATTGTTTTAATTCTATACTTGTTATGTTGGGGTAGTGTAATAACTAAGTCATTAAAAACGTTCTACCTCCATCATCACATCTCTCTTATCTTACGTCCCAGGATATTGAAATTACCCATGGTTATACTCTTAAATCTTGGCTATAATAGGTTATTTGATTAAAATGTGAGTTTTGGTTGTTATGATGTGTTGGTTAAAGTGAATACAGATTTGGTACATCGGAAACGGTCCCAAGGCATGTCAGGGAGCTCAAATAGGACCTTTTTATGGACATTATCCAAAGCTACAAGATGATGCTAACTAAACTTTTGGCTTTAGTTTTTAACCGTTTCTGACGTACCAAATCTGTATTCGCTTCAACCAAGTTATCTTTACAACCAAAAATCACATTTTCATCAAATAACATTTATTTTGTAGCCTAGATTTAAGAGTATAATCATAGGTACTTTCAATTGCCTGACACCTAAGATAAGAGAGATGTGATGATGGAGGTATAACTTTTCGAATGACCCTCTTAAAATGGAAACCTATGGGTAGCGTGGCCTAGTGGTCTAAGGTTCTGAATTCTGCCGGTGTCGATCATCTATCAAACTAGTTAATTGTTTGACAATTGTTTTTATATAATGAATTGTTTGCGGCTTTTCTACATATCAATTTGTAAGCGCAATTTTGCAAAGTCATAGTTCATTGATTTTACAACCATATGACAAAACAGGCGAATATAGTAACTTTTTGCACAAGATTTGCAATTTAAAGATAATTGGCCATTGCTCATTCTAGTGACGCTAGTATATGGACAATATAGGTATGCTTTTTCAGTTAATGGCATAAAATTTGAAAAATATTGTAAGGAACACTTGAGGTTTTGACTTTTAAAACCTACATTTTGGTCAAAAAATGTGCTTGGATAGGTAGTTTTCAACAGATTTTCCACATTCGCCCTCTCGCTATAGCAAATTGCGCTATCTGTTGACCTAGTGACTAAAAGTGTTTTTAGGGGAAAGTGTTAGCTTTCTGATTGGATGAAGGGAACACTTGAGGTTTCGACAAAAACCAATCAAAGAGGCCCATTTTCAGTTAGAAGCTTCACGGCTCTTACATTGCTATGCACTCAACCGTGTAATGTTATCAAAGACTGTGCGGAGACAATTCACTGCTTGCTTGAGAGCTCTTGGACGAAAATGTGTGCTCAGGTGTATCGAGGAGGAAACTGTGTGCATGATGGTTTATAAGAGAATCGTTTTTGTATAGAAACATTTCCATATGACATAGCGCATTGTTTATATGTTTAGAATATTCCATTCCTTTTAATCCATTCCTGTTCTTGGTATACACTAATGTAAAACTGCACGGACTAAGCCTAACACAGAAATATGCTATTATTAAAGGATTAAAATACAGCTTTATTCTGCAAGGAGCTAAGAGTATTTGCATTAGTCTTATGCATTAATAATGAATATGTTATGCCAACAATACGCTCTCTTTATTATCATTCTTCTATCTTTACTTCGTCTTTGCTACACTGTGCTTCAATCGAATAAATGTCAGTACTAGGATGCAATACGTTTGCAAGTGACTCGAAAGCATATCAAAACGCCCTCTGCCTGTGAAATTAAAGGTTTGATTAAAATAAACGTGGTGCACTACTAACTCGAGGCTAGAGAGAAATATAATACGTTGTGCATTAATTATAGCCAAGTAAAAAAAATATTAGTTTCTCGTTGTAAATTTTTTTTTCAAAAAAAAAGAGGATGAGTGCACTTTTTTTGCCTTTCCAAAACAGGAGTTTTTCCCCTTTTTTCCCCCAAAGACGATAGATCTAGTGTCTTATCGGCTATGCAAACGAGACTATAAAATGTACTGACAGCGAAACTAAATCAAAATGTCTTCTTTTTATATTGTTATTTATTTTTTTATTATTATTATTATTTTTGTAAAAAGAGAATTTTTTTAATGCGGCAGAAACAAACGATGCTGGCTGGGACAAGGAACTATTTATTCACTTGGCCAACGTTATGCTGTATTGATTCATATTATTTGTGTACGATTAATTACTCGCAATCAGTGATTGAAATTTTGACATTAATATCGTGTTAATTGGTTAATTAGTTCGGCTAATTTAGTATAATTTAATCCAGGGCTATCATTATCGATCCATCATTGATTTCAATAAAATTTCATGGGTTTTTGAGTTAATTAGGTAGGCTAATTTAGTATAATTTAATCCAGGGCTACCATTATCGATCCATCATTGATTTAAAAAAAAATTCATGGATTTTTTAGGTATGCTTTTTCAGTTAATGACATAAAATTTGAAAAATATTGTAAGGAACACTTGAGGTTTTGACTTTTAAAACCTACATTTTGGTCAAAAATGTGCTTGGATAGGTAGTTTTCAACAGATTGTCCACATATGCCCTCTTGCTATAACATTATTTGTGTACGATTAATTACTCGCAATCAGTGATTGACATTTTGACATTAATATCGTGTTAATTGGTTAATTAGTTCGGCTAATTTAGTATAATTTAATCCAGGGCTATCATTATCGATCCATCATTGATTTCAAAAAAATTTCATGGATTTTTTAGTTAATTAGTTCGGCTAATTTAGTATAATTTAATCCAGGGCTACCATTATCGATCCATCATTGATTTCAAAAAAATTTCATGGATTTTTTTAGGTATGCTTTTGCAGTTAATGACATAAAATTTGAAAAATATTGTAAGGAACACTTGATTTTTTAGGTTAATACATTATAAGGCCTTAATTGGCGTTACAAATACATAGGCCTAAGATATAAAGCTAGGTAAGAGCTATTACGATTATTAGTACATCTTCCCAAAACTGTACAAATATATTGAATATGAAACCAATCAGAGATTATGAAGATAATTGCTAAATTCGACCCAAACAAAGTGCAGGTCACGACAATATTATACTGCCTTATTATAAAACAGGTAGCAAATGAAATTGCCCCGCCTCTTAAATTTGAAATAAAAAGTAGATGAATGACAGAAATGTTGATTCTGACATACTGTCAAACTATCTGTGATTTTTCTTCATTTTGAACAATTCCAACTAAAAACTAAGGTGATTTACTCACGTTTTAGTGACGTTTCACCACTACACTAGTGGCTTCATCAGACTGGCAACTCATCACATCTGACTGCTTGCTTTTATAGGCAACATGAAGCACCGTAGAGGGCGTGATGAGTTGGTCAAAGATGTTGTTGAGTGCGTAGGCCTCCTCGTCCTTGTTTAGAGTGTCTTGTCCTTTTCGGCGGATACAAATGGCTTCTTTCAGCCACCTGGTGGTCTTGTCGGCTTCACGATCTATACATTTTGAGTCCACCTAATATTGATGGAGTGATTTGTGGAGGCCACATGATCAGTGATGGCAGATTGTCCGTGACAGAGGATTTGCCATTTGCTCGGGTAAAAGGTTTTGATTCAAATTTGAAGTTCAACTCCCTTAAGGGATCTAAAATGAGCGTTTATTGGGTTTCGACAGTATTTTTTGTGGGACATGAGAGCACATCAGACCTATCGAATTGCATTCTGAATACGAAGCATGTCTTTCTGATATCAAATAATTTTCATTTTTGAAAATCACAATATAATACAAATTTTATGACAAATTATAAAATTTGATATTTTTCAAATTTTTGATATATAACAGTCCTCGAAGTATATTATATAAATCTAATGATATATTCTTAAAGTGTATGTAGCAGGAAGGAAAAGCCGACGGTCAATTGAAAATTTTGACCTTTCATATTGAAGATATGGATTTTTTCCCCCAAAAGACCTAAATTTTTTTGGTGTTTTGGGAAAAATATGAAACCAATCAGAGATTATGAAGATAATTGCTAAATTCGACCCAAACAAAGTGCAGGTCACGACATTATTATACTGCCTTATTATAAAACAGGTAGCAAATGAAATTGCCCCGCCTCTTAAATTTGAAATAAAAAGTAGATGAATGACAGAAATGTTGATTCTGACATACTGTCAAACTATCTGTGATTTTTGTTCATTTTGAACAATTCCAACTAAAAACTAAGGTGATTTACTCACGTTTTAGTGACGTTTCACCACTACACTAGTGGCTTCATCAGACTGGCAACTCATCACATCTGACTGCTTGCTTTTATAGGCAACATGAAGCACCGTAGAGGGCGTGATGAGTTGGTCAAAGATGTTGTTGAGTGCGTAGGCCTCCTCGTCCTTGTTTAGAGTGTCTTGTCCTTTTCGGCGGATACAAATGGCTTCTTTCAGCCACCCGGTGGTCTTGTCGGCTTCACGATCTATACATTTTGAGTCCACCTAATATTGATGGAGTGATTTGTGGAGGCCACATGATCAGTGATGGCAGATTGTCCGTGACAGAGGATTTGCTATTTGCTCGGGTAAAAGGTTTTGATTCAAATTTGAAGTTCAACTCCCTTAAGGGATCTAAAATGAGCGTTTATTGGGTTTCGACAGTATTTTTTGTGGGACATGAGAGCACCTCAGACCTATCAAATTTCATTCTGAATACGAAGCATGTCTTTCTGATATCAAATAATTTTCATTTCTTGAAAATCACAATATAATACAAATTTTATGACAAATTATAAAAATTTGATATTTTTCAAATTTTTGATATATAACAGTCCTCGAAGTATATTATATAAACCTAATGATATATTCTTAAAGTGTATGTAGCAGGAAGGAAAAGCCGACGGTCAATTGAACATTTTGACCTTTCATATTGAAGATATGGATTTTTCCCCCAAAAGACCTAAATTTTTTTGGTGTTTTGGGAAAAAAATCCATATCTTCAATACGAAAGGTCAAAATTTTCAATTGATCGTCGGCTTTTCATCCCAACTACCTACATACACTTTAAGTATAAATCATCAGATTTATAAAGTTTACTTCAAGTACTGTTAAATATGTAAAATATCAATTTTTAATGATTTGCCATAAAATGTGTATTAAATTGCGAATTTCAAAAATCAAAATTATTTGATATCAGAATGACATTCTTCGTATTCAGAGTGCAATTCGATATGTCTAATGTGCTCTGATGCCCCAAAATAAATACTGTCCAAACGTTCATACCCCAGCCCTTAAATAAAATGTCAAAGAAACTAAATCATTGGAAAACTTTCGAAAAACCTATATAATTGCATCTTATCTCATCTTACAAAAATAATAATTGGAACAAGTTTTATGTGTCTGTTTTTTTCCCTGTCTTAGATACGGGGTGGTCAATGCTGACCTTATTGGCATTTCATCATTTATCGTATCGCTTAATCTTTTTGTTATTTATTTGATAAGTGTTTTGTCTCTTTTTAAATTATGGGAATACAATTAATTGAATAAAATTATTTTTGGATTGACGTTTCAATTAAATATTGAATATTAAAACATGATCTTTTTCCTTCTTTTTTTTGCTACACTGTATTTGAGTAGACATCAATACTTACAAATTTTATGCTATATTAAAATAACAGCATGGATACTGATATTGGACTCTGTCATTCTTGACATTTGCTTAAAAAGTTACCTTTTTCAGAGTCTTGATTAGCAGCGACGTAGCTTGCGACACCATCACGGCGTCTTCATTCAGCGTAGTGTTTACAATCCTCCGGTCACATGAACAGCAGTCGGTGACCACAAAGCTGATCACAAACATGACATCAGCATGGACGATGTGGAAGTCATCGGCAGGGAGGATCGCTTCTGGAACAGAAAGATCAGGGAAGCCATAAAGACACTAAAACCTACACTCAACAGGGACGCCGGATACGACCTGCCCGCCATCTACAATGATTTGCTGACACTTGACCACCCATCGGGTGGTCATGTGACCGGAGGATTGTAAACACTACGCTGAATGAAGACGCCGTGATGGTGTCGCAAGCTACGTCGCTGCTAATCAAGACTCTGAAAAAGGTAACTTTTTAAGCAAATGTAAAAAATAAGTTGTTTTTTTATAATAACTGTGGTGCAAGACTAACTCGGGACTAAAATAAATAAAATGTACTCTCTCCATGAACGTATTAGTGTCAGTTACTCGACGTTGACACTTTTTTAAATTATGCTTTGGTTGACCTTTATTAAATATGGAATAGTAAAAAAATGATCGCTTGTTCTCTCTCGGCTTCAATGTATTTGATTGGCTATAATTTAGTATTTAAAATGTAATACGCCTGACTCGGACGCTTTATTAATTGGCCTTTGGAATATCAAAACGCCCTCTACCTTTAAAGGTTTGGTTAGAATAACGGCGGTGCGCTATTATATCAAGGCTAAAAAGGAGCAGACTACTCTCTTCTCAAACGTACATTGAGAGTCGATTTATATTATATAAAATCGACTAATATGTAATTAAATTGTATGTAGCCAGGAGGAAAAGCATCAATTGAACATTTTGACCTTTCGTATTGAGGATATACATTTCCCCCAAAAATACCTATTTTTTTATATGTTTTTGAGAACAAAATGTATATTTTCAAAATTGTCAATGATGGACGTCTTTTCGTCTCAGCTACATACGCTTTAAGTACATATCATTTAGACTTATAAAGTTTACTTCGAGGATTGTTAAATGTCAGAAATACCAAAACTTTCAATTGTTAATAACTTGCCATACAATTTCACATGTCCCACAAAAACATAATGTCCAAAGGTGGGTGACCCACCCCTTAAATGTCAAAAATGTCAATTGTTAAGCATTTGTCATGCAATTTGTATAGTATTGCGAATTTCAAACAATCTAAATTATTTGATTTCATCAGGACTTTCCTCGTATTCAAAACGCAATTTGGTGTGTCTGATATGCTCACAGGTTCCACAAAAATACTGTGTTAAGGTGGCTGACCGAGCCATTAATTAGTATAAATAATTTTTTTTAGTGTTTTTTTTTAACTTTTTTGTATCAAATATTAAATATTCAAAACCTTTTTACTTTGTATGCTCAATAAATGCAAATCGGGTGAACGTTCCATTAGAATTTCCTTAAATGAGGAAAAGAAAGAAAAAGTAAGACAAGAAATCAACACTTGACATCCCTCCAGCTTCAAATCCTGGCTTTGCCTCTGGATTTTATGCTTGTAGAAAATGATAGATCAAATTTACGTTAATTAGCACTGTCTGTCACACGAAGTTAAGAATATCCATAGAAGATATCGGTTGCCGATTAAATAGCTGGTTCTAGTGGATGCTTATCAAGGCACATATGATAACTAAACACGTACTGACTCCTACGAGTATTCGTAACTTGAAACTACCGCCCTCAGGTGAAGATCGTATTTTCAAGAAAAAAATGTAAGAATGCTTTATCGCCAGGGTTTCATGCTAAGATGTGATAACCTTTAAAGGGGCTGTGTCAGAAGCCCACACTTAAAAATCAATATACCTTAATCGATGTCTTAGTTTATATTATAATACTTAATTGAGGAAATTCAGGTCCTGAACTATAGTGTATAAAAATTATAGTTACCATATTCCTGACATGGTTCACTTGTGTAGGTAACGCGCAATATTGTTTTGCTACTCGTTAGGTTCCTTGAGTTTTAATCAAAATAAGGAGCAATTGTTTTTATTCATCCAATATTTTTGCGATGATTAAAAATTATAAGTCACCGGTTGAAAGGTTTAAAAAATTAGAAAAAACATGTCTGTAAGTAAAAGCTCTTTAAAACCCCATCACAGTGTGTAACGTTAATCCTTAGTCAATTCTTTATGTCATCACAGCTTTAATAAATCTCTGATTTGTTATTAAAAATTGATTTTATTTCTACTGATTGGTATTGATGGAAACAAACTGATTCAATATGACCTCTAAAATATTATAAAATTCAATTATTTTTATAGACAAAATGGAATTAATTTGTTCTTTATTGTTTTCGTAGTTTTTAATAAAACCAGAAATGTTACACACGTGGCTTACCATTTTATTTTTAAACTATTGAAATCTTCTTGATAAATTGATAATGATTATTTTTCATCTATCCAAGTCTTCATCTCCTCCTTCGTCATCGTGGTCGTGTCTCCTACTCCTAAACAACATGAATAATTATTATTCGGCTATTCATTGCCATAGTTGACTTTTTTTAGAATTTCTATCGGTGATTTGTATTTTCCTGTATCTCGCTTATGTCACAACGTGATCTGCATTTCATATACTTCACCCGAATTGAATATCTGATATGTAAAACACGACGTACAATCGCCCTATAGGCACATTCTTACGTGACCCGGTCGCATTTTATCATTCCGAGTATTGCATTTAAAAAGAAATAATTGTAATTCATTGAATTTGAAGAGCACAGTCGTATGCACATTATGGACATTTCCTGTAGTAAAGTAATTTATTTGTGTGAATTGTAGGAACGTTCGCAAATGGTGACGTTAAATAATATTTAAAACAAATATTCGAAACATGTGTAGCAATTTTTTATGACAATTTAAGTACATTTTGTAATTATTGTAATTTCTCGGTTGTTATACAATAGAAATACTTTTTTGAGCATTTGGCAGCGGTTTGAACAAATTAAACAGATGAAGAAAGCAAAATAAACAATTTTCACAAGATTATGACTGATTTATCGCCTGAAGCCCATTGCTGAATTGAAAATAAATGTGAAAAAAAGAAGATAAGAAATTATAATGCTGCAATTATCTACTCTTAAAATTATAAAGTTATACTCAATTGAGCAGTACATCATATTTTAAGCTTACTGATATCAAAGTCCATAAGCTCCGCTAAAAATATAGTTTCTTGAATTTACATATTTTCAGAGAAGCCAGGGAATATTGAAAATATTACTTATGCTAATACTATCTTTCTTAACATTAAAAATGTTGCAAAATGGGCACGCATCATTTGATTGATTACTATTCACCACCCCACATTGCACATGACACATATAATACGAGTATAAATAAATTAGCAAAGACTTGTATTGAGACTAAGCAAAGCTAAAAATCTTAGGACGCTACATTCGGTTGCCACGGTAAATTATGAGACGGTTAACAATTTCGTGTGCGCAGAGAGCAAATTATGATCACCTTGCATCAATTCGCCGCCATCTCCGTACTGTCATGTCAGATAGCGAACTCGCTACATATTCAACCACTGTATATACCAACCGTGCTGCAATAGACATGCTAGAGATATATTAAACTATTAAGTGTTACAGTTTTGTAATAAAAACGGTAACCTATTTTCTCACTAAATTGGATTTATATTGGATTGCACAGTGATATCGGTGTTGGTTTTGTTGCTATGTGTGTACTTTATCAACAGCAGAATTGCATGTGACTCAAATATGAAGGTAAGTCATTGTCATGTGTGTATCTAATGATGTGCGTATTTCGAACATGTAAAAACATTACGTTGAATGATGAGAAGCCATAGTTATGCATCATGTAGTAAGGCATATGGTTTAAAAACATGATGGAAATATATGAGACGTTTTATAATGCATTGAAACGTAGTTTGGTAATTGTCAGCATCAGTATCACTCAAATTCACAACAAATTGTCTGCATGTACTGTTAATCGCTCAGATGTAAATAAGCAATGACTTCATTGAAGACGCCATTTACCCACTTAAAAATAACTAATAGCATCTAATGTTGTTAACTCAGATATATAGTCTTATTCACTGATAATAGTGCTATAATACTGAGATCAATACCATTTTATAGCATAATGTCAAGTCGTGTTTTGAGGTTAGAAAAATAGATTAACGTGCATAATATGCATATTCTATAAATAAATGCAAAGTTGCAGTATACATCTGCCCGGGTACATCTGGAATGTAATTCTACGTTCTGTCTATACAACATTAACCACAGTAGTATACTAACAAGATATAGAATTTCTTGTCATTGCCTGCAACCCATGTCATAAATGACGTATTTTTGGTACCACGACTTCCCGGGTACGGCTTTAGAGGAGCTGAAATTTCCTCTGGATTTCCTTTAATCCTATAATGATTACCAATGGATATAGCTACGGGTCTGATCTACTATATCTAATAACACCAATATTATCCATATGACATAACTATGAAGTCAGAATGTTAGGCGAACCTGACAAATCTATATCCTTTACACATTGGCAAACATTTTATTTTATTTTGCAAAACGTTTTATTCTCCGGAGTTGATTGCATGTATACAAGGTATTTTAAACGTAGAATAGTATCAATATTTTTTTTTAAATCTAAAGCAAAACCAAAATAAAAAATACTAATGATTCGTGACCTTCTTTTTCCTACGATTGAGAAGGAGCCTATTAATATTGTTTCCTGTTATGAGGAAAAAGGGTGGTCGTATGATTACGTAAAGCCATTTGGCGTATATAAAGTCTGCACAAAAAGTAACTCAGCTGTTATAAATACGCCTATAGATTCAGAACTAATAATTGTTTTCACAATATTTCAACATTAAAAGAAGGATGATTTATTTACGCGCATTTTGATACCCTATTTGTCCAATGTTGTTCAATATTGACAATACAGCAGTGTTTTGAAAGAAAAATACCCCAATTTAAAAGTTGAGTTAATTATTTGTATTGATTTGAAGTAAGCGCGAAGATTAATGGCGGGCTTTACGTGTTTACAGTGCTGGCATTATAACCATTGATCGCTGTAAACGGCAACTTTTAAATTCGGGTATTTTTCTGTAAAAGCACTACTGTGTTGTTAATATTGAACGACATTTGACGAATGGGGTATCAAAATTCGTGTAAATAAATCATCCTTCTCTCTATGTTGAAATATTGTGAAAACAATTATTAGTTCTGAATCTATAGGCGTATTTATAACAGCTGAGTTACTTTTTGTGCAGACTTTATATCATTTAGCGTGCAGAATGGGAACCCGAGGGTCCAGGATGTACTCCTTTGTTATACGTGTATACAGTCATGAAACGCAAGAACGTTCTTAAAACTTTCCAAAACGTGTTATAAACACACGTCTTGGTTATGTTAAAAATGTTATAATAGCATTTCATACACTACTAAATCAAAATAGCCAATCAGAAAAGCGGTTAGAAAAATACGAAACGTGCATTGATTATGTATAATTATTGTGCACTCCGCGTACTACGCGCAGTGTTTCGTGCGAGTTCGCGTCGCGTAGGATTGATTAATTTTTCGGGCGGGTTGTGTTTGCTAAGTATTAATGGGAAATAAATCGTGTCATTATTGTTATCAAAGGACTACGACAAAAATGTTCTTTGTTTGACGTAGGCTCGCGGAATTTGTTTTATTTAATTTTTTCATACTGTCCTGTTTGTAACGGACATATCAAAAAGCACACACATCCCAGACAAGTGCATACACTAAATGCGAAATGTACACAGAGTTTATATACGCGTATATCATGTCAGAACTGGATTTCAAGTTTAACTAGAATAAAAATATTTTATCCCTGTTATTTCAAATAGAAATACATGTTGAGATTGGTTAATTAAAGATTTAAACTTGGTGAGTTATAATTGATTACTTAGTTTTAGCCACCACTAAATATGACAAATATCACCGGGTTTAAACGGGTCATTTTTCCTTGAGTGAGTAATTTTCAATTGTATTAAACACACGTTGAATCGGTACAAATATAAACACATTACAAAAATTAGTTACCACCTTTATTATGCGATAGTAACTCAAAATGGTTTTTTTTTTGATAACGAAATAGCAAAGGAAGCCAGGATATGTTTTGAATGTTTTGTTGCCATGGTGATCCTTTATATGCAAAATATGCAGAGTGCACATAAACACATTAAAATGTTGCTTTTGCCTGGTTATCACGGGTCATCCTTGACCACTCGTGTACATAATGGAATGTAAAACTAGTTTGATTGGTTTTCAAGGCCAACATTTGAATCGGCATTATTTTTATTCAAATGGTCACCATGGCATTAATGAAGTATCAATATTCACAGGACATATTAATGGGCTGTTTCTTTGTACTTTTCTTTGTTGTCATTTCAGCTTTAAAATTACAGTTATTACCACATAATAAAGGGGGTAATGGCTCTTTGTGTTGTGTTTATAGTCTGAAAAGGAAAGTGTGTGATAAATGATAATCAGTTTATTTATTTCGACAGGTAAATGAGTTAATTGTAGTGTGCTCCCTAAAATTAATATCAAGCTGTACCTGTCGCTACGTGTTATCATGCATCATTTAACTAAAAGTGATTGAAAGATATTTAAATTTTAATATATTTATATCGACATAAATATATTCACAAGGAATTTAAGGTTGATAGCAGACAATGATATATCAGTTGTTTTAAAAATAATTTGAGCACTACCTGAACTGATATGACAAAAAACAATTATCAGGAGATATATTTTTCAAAAAAGAATAGTATTCGTGTTATAATGGGTGTACTTTTAAAATAAAAATTTTGACGAGTTGTCAGGCATTAGCCTTTATTATACTACATTACGAAAACCACATATTATACATATTTAAATCATTAAAACAAACATTTTCAGAACACAAAGACTATTGCATTACACTACATAGTTATACAAGTACATTTATAACGAAATTAAATTGAACAGTTTGGTACATTGCGAAGTTTGAGTTCATTATCAAACAAAAAGAACAGATTGGGGTGGTTACCATATCTATATTTGCTAATACAAAGCTTGGCAATCACAATTGTTATTGGGTGTACTGATTAAATTAAATGTATTGACACTTTTATATATAAAAAGGCTCTAGTATTTAATTCAAATCGTATGACATTTTCCTTAGTTACAGACATGGTCGTGAAAGAAGGACGAGACTCGGTTGCGCAGTTTGTGTATTACTGGTTATCAATGTAAGACATTTAACAAACTGCTTGGTAACCATTGACATGTAATAATAATGTTGATGTAATAATAATAATAATAATAATAATAATAATAATAATAATAATAATAATAATAATAATAATAATAACAACAACAACAACAACAACAACAACAACAACAACAACAACAACAACAACAACAACAACAACAACAACAACAACAATAATAATAATAACAATAATAATAATAACAATAACAATGATAATAATAATAACAACAACAACAACAACAACACTAATAATAACACTAATAATAATAATAATAATAATAATAACACTAATGATAATAATAATAATAATAATAATAATAAAAATAATAATAATAATAATAAAAAAAAAATTATATAAGTATCCTTGTTATTAAACCGAGAATGGAGAAAGAACACAATAATTGTATCCATGCATGCACACAACGTTACTAGGTAACTTGTACGGAACCAACCTAATGCAAATACTATTATGTGCACTCAACTGATGTTTGTTAATTGCTACGAATTAATTAATTTCGTCTGAAATGTCTGGTTGAGTGCATACACTACGTTTTAATACGTACAAGAAATACACAATTGTTCTTTTATAGTTGTACTGCAAATGTCAATTCTATTTTCAAACGGTTGCCTTAAATCTGAAGATAAGTGTAATTTCATCAAGTATTGATACACATGAATATAGATCTCTAAAATCTCTAAAAGGACGTTGACACAATTAGATGTTCAAAATGGTTTCATAGTGCAATTTATGATACGGTCGTACAAGAGCCGTCGAGGTTTTGTCTTGACACCCTTGAGCATTTTGAAATAAATGACCCCTAAATTATTACTTAAGGATATACAAGGGTAAAAAATGAAAGGTGTTCAAATATCCCTTTACTATTTCATATACTATATGTACCAACAAAATTGTGCGAACGCTACTTTTGAGTCAAGCCAAATATACCTATTTCAGCACGAGACTATATTTTTTCTTGAATATAAACATCTTACAAAAACCTAGTGGCCTATTAATGTGGGTTACTGAAATTCACGCAATCATGCGTAACTCGCAAATTCACTGTCCGTATCTACTTTTTTCAACTATGCTATTTTCGTAGATTTTTTCGTTTCGTCTATGAACCATACCATAAAAAGAGGTTACTAACATTACTAAAGTCAAGCGACACCAACTAGCATTCATTTGAATTATACATTACGTTTAGATTAATATCCGGCATATACAACTATGCGTTACTGGTTGTCATGGAAATGAGCCATTAGAAAAATGTAATACGCTCTATTAAATTGTGTATTGATTTCGCCCATTTTGAAAAAAAAAATGCCATTTTGGCATTTGACAGCAACATAATGATATAATTTATATCGACCCATGCCTTCTGATATTGGTCTAATTTACAAGGCTAGTGTGTTGGTAGAGCAAACAAGCTCTAAACTTAAAATTATCAATACTATCAATAAAAATGTGTACTGATTTGTTCATTGTTATATTGGAAATCTGCAGTTAAGCAGTAAAATAATGATACACTTGACATCGATTTAAGTCTTAATGTAAGTCTAGCAGTGGTGGTAATTAGCATGATTAGTAAAATAGTATCTGGCGAATGCCAAATAGAACGTGTGAATGCAGTGACATGCACGTTTTTCACCAAATCCTATTAAAGAGAGGCTAGTAAGATAGAGCAGTATGCTTTGAATATATTTGTAAATGTGTTTTTATAAATACGCACGTGACCACCTCTGCGCTGCCATAACAGCTTGTAGAGTAAGTCTCGAAGTGACCTTCTACATAGCAGGTGGTCTTCTTATGCATTTGAATGCAAACCTTTTCTGTATAGTGGTCACTGCATGAGGTTTGGTCACGCTTGCTGGTCTAGGTATGTCGTGCCCATGGGTCACGTGCGTATTTATAAAAACGTATTTATTAATATAGTCGAAGCATACTGGAGACATTTAATAAAAAGTAATAGGAATATAGTACATAACTTTTTGAAGGCAACGATTTGTTTTACAACAATTACAAGTATTACATTGGCAGGGTGAAAATTGCTTATTATAGAAAGTCTTTCAGCGTCAACTTCTCAAGAACCACAACCATATTAAATTCATTGATTTACTTTACTCATCTAAGGTATAACATTGTCGACCTGTAGCAATTTAAGCTTTTAGATAGATGGCTAACTTAAGGCTACATGCTCTTTTTGGTTGAAATTTTTGGCGGGAAATAATCCCGCCAAAACATTAAAGTAATCTTTTCCCAAAACTAAATATCATAGTCAGGAAATTAATGATGCATCTGGTAGCTTAGATCATAACTTTCATTATACTTAGTTGCAATAATCCCAGATAAATCTTGATTTGTTTTTACAGAGTCTTGAATTGTCGATGTTTTTCATCAAAAAACATCACTCGGTGTATTTTGAAACTCGAGGCATTAACTCTTCTCAAATTAGCCCCAAATCATAATTTATTATATGCACGTGTAGCAAACACCAATGGGAATAATTTCACAATAATTCTAAGGTGAGAATTTTGACCTGACAATTTCTGTTTCGATTTCGAATTTAAATTCATTGATATGTGATATTTTGAATAAATAAAGAGTACGCTTACCTTTCTGCAATACTTCCCGGTATCATTGAGCATCTGCTGATAGCCAACATTTTAGCTGAAAACAGTCCCTTCCTATCATGTTTGAACAAAATATGGTTCAAAAGTACGCACACTGCGCGTATATTCTGGCACAGCGAGGTAACGAAGAGAGCTATTTACGGTGGGGTATCTATTGTAAGCTATTAGGGTAGGCCTATAGTACATGTATATCTTCCCGCAAGTGACAAGATGTGTCAAGTAGGTGCATACAAAAGGACGGTATATTCAAACGGTATTGTCTGGATCATTGAGTATCGATTGCGCACGTATACACGGATGTGTGTGGTCCTCCCCAGGTTTTGACATGAATTACAAATGACGTCGTGAATGACCCAGCGTTTTCATTTTATTATTACAAAATTAATCGTCGTTTATCACGAGTACTAAGAGTCGTACCAGTTCAATGCATCAAAATAAATTTGTATTAAATGGAAAACAAACAGACAAGTACAGTCATATGTCTTTCAATGACTGTATTCCTACCAAGATCTGATTTTTAATACACTAGAAACGTGTTGATATTGTTGAGATCTCAGATGGGGTTATTTATCAATTTCTATGTTTCTTGCACAACCCCAACTATTTTTGCGGGATCCCGTTATTTCGCGGGCTCATCCCGTTATTGCTTAGCTGGCTCATCCCGTTATTGCTTAGCGGGCTCATCCCGTTATTGCTTAGCGGGCTCATTATTGCTTAGCGGGCTCATCCTGTTATTGCTTAGCGGGCTCATCCCGTTATTGCGGGATGAGTCATCCCGTTATTTAGCGGGCCCACATTATTTTGCGGGATGAGTCCTCCCATTATTGCGGGATGACTCATACCAGGATGTGTGCCCATAGTCCCATACTCAACACAGACTCCACCCACGCTTTAGCGGGCCCCCAGCAGAGCCCAAAAGTGTATATAAGGAGCAGTGGATCAGAGCTGAGAGTCATTCAGAGCTTGGCTTTTGACCAGACAACATCTATGTCATTCACTCTGTGTGTAGATACACTGAACAATAATAACTCTATATAGTAACCTACAGCTTGTGTGTGTGATACTTATTTACTAGTCATTCTCTATATCCAAGAACTCAACACTGGTGGCAAGCGCTGGGATAAGAGCTAAAACACTAAATCAGAATAGGCCTTTTAAAGACACGCTACCACTAATCACATCATGCCTGGACATAAGAAGAAACAATCAGGGCCTACTGTAAGGGATCAGATTGCCCAAGGAATAAAACAATTAAGAGAGGAGTTACTGGCCTTCCGAGAAGAACAAAGTAACAAAATAACGAAGTTAGAAGCAAAGCGTGAGACTGACAGAGAGAAAGAGAAGGTGACAGAGCAAAGATAACAGAGTTGGAAGTGAAATATCAAGTTGTTAAAGAGAAGTTGATAGAGATGGAAGTTGATAGAGAGATAATAGAAGTAGAGTACAAGGGGAAGATAAATGAGTTAGGAGATGAAAACAAAGCAAGGAAAGAAGAAATCAAAGAGTCAAAAGAAGAAAATAAAGCAATGAGAGAAGAAATTCAACAGCTCAAGAACACCCTAAAAGAGAAGGATCAAACGGTTATCGATCAGCAACGTGTCATAGACAAGAAAACGAAAGAAATTCAGCAGCTTAAGGCAGCTCTGAAAGAAAAGGACCAGAAGGGCAGCAACCAGCAGCATAGGATAGTCAGGCAAGTGAAAGAAATGGAGGAGAAAGAGACAAGTGTGTCGCAACCAAAGAAAATTCTTCTAGCAAAGAGTAAGCAAGAGACGGCAGAGGATAGTAACAACATGGAAGATGACACACCACAGACGGGTGACAACACAAAGAAAGAACAGAAAAGAAAGAAGTTCATGGTGAAAAACAAGGAAAATGAGAAAGATAAGAATATACAACCCTTAGCCAAGTTAAGGAAGAATTCAACACATGATAGGGTGGAGAATACTGGCATGCAAAGAGAAAACGAGCAAAATGTGAATGATATTGAGAAACAATCAGATTTGGTGGACAGAGAACTGCTCCTGTTGTTGGGAGGAATGCCAAAAGAACCTCCATAGTGTAACATTTTGTTGATGCTGGACTGTTATTATGGAAACTAAACATGGACATTGTACATGACCAACGATTACCGGACATTTCAAGCTACGAAGGACATCTTAAGAAGACCAGAAGACTATAATTATGTGAACGTGGACTTGTCGCAATTTCACAATTACCATTACCATAAGAGTTGTGCCAACAAGCCTGCTAACATGAAGGTGTAAAAGCAAACTTGGGAGTCCTGACGGTGTGAGATTTACCAATGTGAAATATATGTGTCTGTATCACACGGCCTTAATGAGAGCAAAGTTATAGTCATGCTGTCTTATGCATTGTGTAATGTTTTAAAAAAAATGAGTATCCAAGCAATGGATCTTAACACCAGTTTACATGTAAGAAGTGCTTCGAAGAAGATGTCACACCAGTATCAAGAAGAAATGAGTAGCATGGCTGTTAATAAGATTGTATACCTTCCAACCAGATGAAAAGTGAGAAATGTAGGGCTGAAAAGCTCAGTTGGTAAGAGCACTGGACTTGCTGTCTAGAGGTCGCTGGTTCGATTCCCGCGTTCAGTCAACTTTCTTCACTTTTGAAATTATGAAATATGTGTTGTTATATATCCACTTAGGCGATATTGATATTTGTATTGAAATTATAGCTGGATAGCTCAGTAGGTAAGAGCACTGGACTTGCACTCCAGAGGTCGCCGTGGTTCGAATCCCGCTCCAGCCATATAATTTGACTACATGAAATATTTATGTATATGTGAATGAAAATATTGTGATGTTGCACCCCAGTGCCCTGTTGAGGGTACATGATTGTTGAAGGAATTTGGGGTTTAGTATTGATCAGTATCTAGAGGATACTTGGATTTATGAAATTAATGTTGTTAATGTTGTGTTGTTTTGTCTTGTCAATGTCTTGTACTGTTTTTTTTTCAGTAATTTTACTTCTAGTGTTAGTTAAGGTTGGATGGTATATGTAGTCTTTTTAACAGCTTACTTCAAAGTCAGATGTAACATGCTATTTCCATGTGTAGTCAGTTCAAGAAGGTAATATTGATGAATTTACTCTGCATGTAAAGAAAATGTTACAATGTATGTTTGGCAGTTGAACTTGTTAGAACGTGTACTGTGCTTTTGGATGCTGGCTATCTGTGCAGGCGCCAGCTCAGATGGTTTGCACCTGAAGTAGTGATTTTCTGATGAGATCAAAATTTGCTCCCTGCTTCAAAATTAACAGAAATGTTGGACTAAAGTTGCTAAAGTTGTAAAGTTAGTTTTACAAACTATCACAAGATGTAGAGATAGGGCACAACTGACTCAATGAAAAGAAATTTTGGAAGTGACCAGCAAATCTCTAGGGTGGTACAGATACCAAGTAACACTTCTATATAAGGCATGAAAATTTTTAACCATCAATCAGAAGTTTTCCCACCCACTTGTTGAAGCACAGCTATTTATGTATTCCACAAAATGGGAGGGATATCCCACTAATATATTCCACAGCTCATTGGTATTCCATGGAATGGGAGGGTCATCCCACTAATGTATTCCACAGCTATTTAGTATGCCACAAAATAGGTGGAGTCTCTCATCATTTATTAATATTCCATGAAACAGGAGGAGTCATTTCAATTATTGTACAGTTTCATTTATGCTGTGTGAATATTATTTACAGAAACTTCCACTTCCAAGTAAAGTAATACAAATTTATGATCAGTTGCTTGTATTTATGGTTATTCAAAATTTTGTTTTATGTTGTATGTTGCTACTTAAATGATTTGTCAAAATTGTTCAACTTTTTATTTTTTGTTGTTGTTCACAGTACAGTTTGCCTTTCCTAGCCTGTCATGAATTTGTAGGCACAGTCATGAATACTGATGCTTTTGAATGTAGCAAGTCTTTTATTTTTTTTTAAGTGTGTTTTAAAACTTACTTTTCAGTTTGAGGAATGTGAAATTTTGTGAATATAATATTATTACTGCATGTATGTGTACTGCATCACTCTCCTAAAACTTCATGCAGTAAACTAAATACATTTTTCAAATGGCCACTGCCAGTTGGGAATAAGCCAGTTGACCTAAAATGAACTTGTAATTGGGATAATAGTTCAACCTTGGTTAAATTGATCATACAGGTGTTCCCTGCATTTTAATATTTTCTATGAGTAATAGCAGTCAGAATTTTGGGCATCTCTGGGAAACCTTTAATGATGCTGGCAATTTAGTAATGATGTCAACTAATTGTTAATGTACAACTGTATTATGATTATAGAGACCTTGTAACTTGTATAATCATAGCTGTTGTATTGATGAATTGTAATTTATAGCAAACATGTAGAAACAAAATCTCAGGGCTTCCAAAATTTACCACTACAATAATTATACAATATGTGTTTAGGATTTCTTTTAAAAAGCACTCATTGTCAGAAGAAAAAAAAGTTTGAACCATTGTGAACCATTATAATTAGTTTTCACATCAAATTCAAAATTAATGAACTCATATTTGTAATATAACTTTTGGATATTGCTTCAATTTTCTCAGGAAGCAAATTGCATTGTAGGACAGTTTGTTTAAGAAACCTATTTGTAAGGTTTGCTTTTTGCCGATTTCTGTATTGAAACCTGTGGAATATTTGTTAATTGAAACCAATATTTATTCAAACTGTACTTGTCACTGTTCTACTTGAAAGTGCTATTACTTGCCTGTAAGATGTTACCGAGATAGACTTACATGTTGGTAAACTTACTCAAAAACAATTAGTATGTCTAAATCCTTAACATATCATGTACACTCACTAGGTTAACGGTTATGTACAGCAATGTAAATAATTTTTAAAACAATAGTTAGAACATTATGTTGTATTTAGATCTGTATAATTCCCATTTATTGTAATAGTTGGAAGTGACATTTGGCCATTTCATTTTCACTGTATCAGGATATCATGTTAGATAGTTCTACTTAGTGTGATTTTATTAATTTTAACAAAAAAAACAAAAAAACTGTAACCTGAATATATGTAGCCACAAACTTTACCATCATTATGGTAACAAGTTATTTAGAGGAATATATCTATCAGCAGCTATATCTATTGTACACATTTTGTGCTTGTAAACCACTTGTTACATTGAAGGTACTCTCAATCTCTGGAACATTGCGCCTTATCATTTGTCCATTCCTAGTCGACCCGGAGCTCGACCTTTTTCAGAGAGGGGGGATAGTGTTGAGATCTCAGATGGGGTTATTTATCAATTTCTATGTTTCTTGCACAACCCCAACTATTTTTGCGGGATCCCGTTATTTCGCGGGCTATTTCGCGGGCTCATCCCGTTATTGCTTAGCGGGCTCATCCGTTATTGCGGGATGAGTCATCCCGTTATTTAGCGGGCCCACATTATTTTGTGGGATGAGTCCTCCCATTATTGCGGGATGACTCATACCAGGATGTGTGCCCATAGTCCCATACTCAACACAGACTCCACCCACGCTTTAGCGGGCCCCCAGCAGAGCCCAAAAGTGTATATAAGGAGCAGTGGATCAGAGCTGAGAGTCATTCAGAGCTTGGCTTTTGACCAGACAACATCTATGTCATTCACTCTGTGTGTAGATACACTGAACAATAATAACTCTATATAGTAACCTACAGCTTGTGTGTGTGATACTTATTTACTAGTCATTCTCTATATCCAAGAACTCAACAATATGTATATCTTTGAAAATCGCCGAATGTTAAGCACAGTCACCGTGGCACAATAGGCATCTTTAGCATTCATAGTGCCTTGGCAGTGGTTCGAACCCTGGTGAACATTTTAGTATTTTTAAATCTTTTACTAATGCGCTGTGCCGTTTCTCAAACACGCCCCTGAATGAAATTGATGGGCAAGTACCCTTAAGAACATCCCCGTGGCTATAAATAGGTTGTGATTGAAGTGTAATTATACATATTGTTTAATATATTTCCTCTCACAGTGCATTTATTTGGTCATGACATAAGATATTATTATAAAAGTGCACAAAACAATTCAACCAAACATTGATACAGCACCATGAACGAAACCGTTCTAATATCCTTTAAGATAACGGTCGTCATTATTGATATCCGTTTTATCGATAAGTTAACGCGCTTAGTGCTTAAAGCTTTACAAATGCGTAAAGACCAGAAAGAAAGCGCTAGTCTTCTTCATATTGAAAAAATAAGTCAATAGCAAACCAATGTATATTACAGGATGTCCATGACGAACTCTATCGTCGGGAACTGATTTTTGTGGTATTTAATACATAATCCAAGCATAACTAAATAACCGATGTGGTTGGGAAATATATCAGCTATCACATACATATCACATGACTTTTGACAATTGACCGTTCCGTTTTTGAAATGAAAGCATTTTACGAAACTACCTTATTTTCAATCCGTTCCATGGAGTCAAATATCTATTATGCACCGGTGATAATAGTTGGCCTGTTGCTATTATCATACTTTAATTTTAATCCATGAAAAGACAATTTACGACAAAACCTGACCCAACTGCATGAGCTAAAGGAGGCAAACTTGAGTAATAATAATGGGCTATTCCACGAAATAAGTGCACCCCCTATAGAGGAGTAACTTTTCAATAAAAGAAAATAGTGTCTGGATTTCAAGTTTTCTGAAAACAAGTGAAATTCTAGTTGCCAATGTTACTTAAGTAAGCTTGGAAATGTCATTAAATGAATGAAAAATCACGGAAATTTCCAAAATGAGCTCTTCAATTGAGGATTTCTGGTTTTGAACTATTTTTCTGCTCGATGTTTTCGCCTTTGGACACTTTGAAAGTCTGGATTTCCAACAATCACGACTGGACAAAAAGTTCGGAAATCTGATCTACTTTATAGTGTGCATTTATTTTGCGTGTATCCTGATTTTACTGCATGGTTGGATTTACTCGTAGCAAACGTTCGATTTTTGATCGAAAGACATCAGTTAATTAATTGGTTAAACATATTAGGAGCTTTAATACACAAAGTGGCTATGTATTTGAAAATGAAACTTTATGTATAACGTTATGAATAGTGCAATAAAAACAGAGTATTGCGATACGTACACCTTATTCTGACAGACAAAATTGGATTACTTAAATTGAGTAGTATATTACCCTGTTCTGACAGTCCATTTTGTCAACAGATTCGACTATAGTATGATGCGAGTTATCACCAAGTTTAACAACCGGTTGCATGTTTTGAACATAGGCTGAATATAGCGTGCCTAGCATTAAAAGAGCACTAGAAAAGAAGACGTTCTAATATCCATTTAGACAGCGGTCTTTATCATAACGGACATCCGCCTGTTATCGATAAGGAAACAAGCTAGTACTTTAACAGTACAAAAACTCGTAGAGACCAGAAAGAGAGTGCAAGTCGTTTTCATAGTTATTGGAAATCTATGGAGCTCCGGAAGTGACATTATAAAATCTTTTTTTATTTTCAGATTCAGATTCAGATTGAATTTATTTCATTTCGTGACCTGAAGGCCAAGTTACACGAAATATTACAAATATAATGAATTACATCAAAAGACATAAAAACCATAAAAAATTTACATTGAAAAGCAAAATTAGATTACTATTACAAGGGAACTAAATGAATGAATAGACACATTAATATTACCTTAAATACCACAATGTGAGCATTTGCTTACCCATTTTATTTAATGCACCAAAATATGGACCAAGAATGTGACTTTAAACAAATCTAAAATTTGATTAAGCGCACAATTGACTATTATTATTAAATGGGTCAGAAGGAACACGACCTTTACTTTGATCAGCTCTAATTGTTAGGCTTTTACCATTACGCCGAAAATTAGACACACATAAAGAGTGATATTGTTGACCAGATTGATCTATATTGTGCGTGTTAAATAAAGTAGACAAAGTATAGAACTTCTATTAATATATTGTGATGCTTCTGGCGAGATATCACAAGCCAATTCTCAAAATAAAATCAATTGGTATTAATCCACGATGTTATAAGGCCCGCCGATTGCGAACTGACAAAACTATAGCGGTGTTTGTACTCATATAATATTGAGACAAAAAAGCTGACAGACAGGAATATTGGTGTGTGATCTATAATGAAAATCCCAACGGGATATAAGGGGTGTCATTGTCGCCCATGCATGGCATGATGTTTCTCGGGAAATTGAAAACACACATAACCTTAATATTGATATAATTACTATTGACCTTAATTCAAGAACCGCATAAAAATAGCGATTATATGCTTCCTTGACTCATTTAATATAAGATAGATATATTGATACTAAGAAATACGCTTCAGGTTAATTGCTAAAACTCAAGCAAAATCAATCGGAACTCGGAAATAATAAATTTTCAGTTTCTTATATGAGAGTAAAAAAAACATTTACAAAGCTGCATTTTGCAGAAAACCCTATTTAAATTGAACAACCAGTTCCAAAGATATGAGTAATTAAAGAGTTTCCTAAACAACAGGAAACAAAAGGAACTAATTCTTTTCTTTGGCTATATCTCAAAATCAATATTTCCGAGTTCCGACTGATTTTGCTTGATCGCATCACACATGGCTTCTGTCATACCACACGCCTTGAAGGTTTTAGTTAGACTAATGGTGATTACCAAGTTGTTGAAACTTCTTTTCATGCCGTACCAAGGCTTTATAAAAATATAACAAAACACTGATAAACCAATAAAAAATTGATTTATGTAAGCTTTGCACAAGAAATATTCTATGTCGTTCTTTTGGCTTTGTATAATAAAGGCTTATAAAGCAATTAAACACCTCTAAAAACCTCTAATGAGGCAGGCGTACGTTTATTAATGGAGATTCAAAATTTCATTGAATTAAGCTTTTATGGCACAATATTATTCACTGAGAGCTATTCGTTAATATATGACGCTGAAATAAGAAAATACAGAATAAAAGTTGGATTGGAACAGTATAGTAAGTCAGATTGACATTTTGCAGTAAGTCAGCAGCATTAAAATCTGCAATTTTGCAGTAAGTCAGCAGCATTTTCAATGCAGACTTCGAGCGAGATAGCAAATACGGAAACCTTATAAAATCATAGGAGCGTAGGCATGCAGTCGACAAAAAGTAGTGTTATCTGCTACCGCGAAATGAGCGTTAAGTCGCAAGTTGGTAGTTTCGAGACATCCTGGCTGACTTTGTGGATGTTGATTGTTTGCTGCGCACCTGTATAAGCCAGTAGTCAGTCTTTCGAGAATGGCCCATTGTGCTCCCATTCACAAAGGACATTCATACATATTCTGGCTAAACAGATGCGTAAGAAACTAAGAATACTGACGCAGTAGGCAGGGCGCCTAGAAACTAATGTCGTGGTAGCAGGTCACTATAAGTGTTCTTATTTAGGTTGCTTCATGGGACATGTTTTATTCTAACTACACAGAAATATTTGGATTTTATTGGTAACGAAATGGTCAAAATGGTTTTATATTCAGAAGTCACTGGTGAGGACTTAAATTTTACCATGTAGCCCTATATTCTTGTTGTATAAGCATCCTCAAACCCTTTGGTAAATGTGGCAATATATTATAATGTTATCCATGCATCTGTTTACGGGAATATAATAACGTGTTTTAGTCATAGCATCACTTAGGGAGAAAACTAATCAACATAATGAACACTACAGATCATTAGTAGGCAAACCACAACTAGTATGCTTAACTTGCAAGGCCTGCGTATCAAGGAGGTAAATAACATGTTAACTGGGTGGGCATTTCCCCGCCCAGTATATTATTTTGCCCACCCAGTAAATTCAACTTGCCAATTGCCCTAAAGTTCCCACCCAGTAAATTATTTTGTCCACAAAAAAATGGGCACCATATAATAATTACCATTTAATTTTACTGCTTTTTTCCTACGTAGTAATGGTGAGTGATTTAGTAGTATAAGCTTTCTAAATATCCAAAGTGAAATATAATATGGTATACAATTTTTCTTGAAGTTGCTACATGAATATGCTAATAATTTGCAGAAGATGCATTTAGGGGAGTATAATGTCCACTTTTTTACATCAAAGCCAACGCCTGAATGCAATTAATTATTGCTGCCCACCCAGTAAATTATTTTCCATTATTTGAGGGCAAAAATAAATTAAATTGCCTACCCAGTAAATTATCCTTAATTACCTCCCTGCTGCGTATTATCCGACGCGCGTTTTGCGTGGGTTTTCCAGCCGGTGAATGTAATATGCACACCGTAAATATCTAATAATGCAGGATGCAAGGTTTTTTACTTGCACCGATGGCAAAACGCACACACAACTTAAACTAATCACAGTGTCCTTACCCGGCTAGGTTTATTTTAGTTTTCCCTACCTTGCCCCAGCAGCTGTTTGCATTTCGTGTTGCGTAGTAGATCACTAGGAAGTCGCCCGGTATACTTTGCTTGTATTACACAAAGTGATTGATGGCCCAGATTGATGTTGGGTGTACAAACCACTTGTAGGCTCCTTTTTGTGAGGTATCTTCAAAGTCATCAATCTTTACCACTAAAATTTACGGTTAACATCTAGTCAACATGTTATATCAGTACAAAGCTGATACCTTGATGTTTGATTAAAATTCCGATAGATAACATGTGCTGGAATACATGTAGGAATGTACCTCCTTGTACAATCAATCAATCAATCAATCAATCAATCAATCAATCAATCAATCAATCAATCAATCAATCAATCAATCAATCAATCAAATAATCAATCAATCAATCAATCAATCAATCAGTCAATCAATCAATCGGTCAGGTTTTCAGATAATGCGTTTTTTGATAGTATGTTACAAAATAATACAGTCTTCATGGTCTTACATAATAACTGGTATTAGTTTTTTAAACGGGTAAAATTCTTCCTCATGGAAGAACAGAGAATTACTTGCTTTATCCACTGAATGACTTATAAGTTAAAGAAGAAACAAAACAAACAAGTGAGCAACTTTTTTAAAAGCAGTATTGCCACTGATTTTCAGATATACCTACACTTTTCATGATTACGTGATACATTATTTATGATACTCAATTTGGCTTCATCGAGACAGTGACGTCAGTGCTAATACCTCGTGCGGGTGCAGATCGTCTTTGTTCGAGCACACGATTTAGTACCGTGCCCACTGATCAATCGCCCGCTGACATCACTGTCTCTAGGAACAGAAATGGACTACATAATTATTTTGACAAGTTATACATGTGTTTTGTCATAAATATTATTTGAAATTATTCCTTCGCAGCAAACACAAACCGTTTTTAAAACGTTTTATACAGTTTATATTTTGGGTTTTTGGTTTTGGTAAAAACGTTTTAATAACATGTCGGGTTATATAAAGGTCATGAAAACGTTTTAAAATATTTTGTATGAAAACACACTACAAACATATTTATAAAATCCAAATATTTTGTCAACACTTAAATAATATTATGTTAGAGTATTTGCAGTAAGTTATCATAAAATGCTTTTGAATGTTATGAAAACGTTTTATATCCTTTATATACCCTTTATATAACTCGACATTTAAACATTTTCTTGCAACATTTTCTAACCTTTTGTGAATGATGTCGAAAACGTTTTGTGTTTGCTGGGTTGGCAGGCACGATCGAAGATTCGTACTTAGGGGTTTTTATTTTAGTTTCCCTATACGCTGCCCCAGCAATATTGTTTGTACAGTATTTCTCGCTGTTATAGTACTTTACCATATCAGGTCCGTTGCTTGTAACACATGCACGTACATACAGTGATTGATGACCTGCAAATAACACTTGTATTGGGTTCGCTTTGTGAGCCATCCCCAAAAGTCATCAATCCTTACTTTAGTTTTATCATGTGGTTGGCATTCTGTGGTGCATATGAAGCTACTAATTATAATTACCTGATTGAAAATTCCTTTAGTTTTGGATTTTAAACCAACCAATTAAACAACCCAAAACATCTAACTAACCAAATAACAAATCAATAAGTCAATGAATGAATGAATGAATGAATGAATGAATGAATGAATGAATGAATCAATCAATCAATCAATCAATCAATCAATCAATGAATCAATCAATCAATCATTCAATCAATCAATCAATCGATCAATCAATTAATCAATCAATTTTCAGATATATACGCGTATTTTGATTATGCAACGCAGTTTAAAGTAAACATCTCAAAAAAGTAATTACCCCCCTTAAATAATGACCATTATTCAAAAACGGGCGATTGTATTACAAATTGATAAAAAGCAGAATTTAATTCTGCACATTTTGACACCTCAATTTTAGCAATTGACTAAAATATTGACGTCACAGCGTACATTTCAATCAATGTAGCCCAAGATTTGAAAAATTGCAGTAAATTGTATTGATTTTGTATTTAGTATAATGGAAGGAATTCTGTTTAATGATATCTGAGTGTTTTTGTATTGTATGTAAGTGCAACTTTTAAATCTGGAACTCACTACATTAAATTGACCGGTGTTTTATTGTTTTCTGGGCTATCGTATCAAATTCTGCTTCCAACGCATTTTGCAGATTTGTCATACAATAGCCCCTTTTTTGAATAATGGCCATTATTTAAGGGGGGCTAGTTACGTTTTTTGAGATGTTTATGTTGTATGAACACACAAATGGTTGCAAATAGCCATTATGTTCCAAAAGTTTTTTCAACAGACAACTAAGACAATCAGACCCTGCCACTGGGACTGACAATATATTTGATGTATTTCCCCCAAATTGCCCCAGCCGCTGCCGTGAACTACTTTACTGGGAAATTCGTCTACTGCTTGTATTATACAAAGTGATTGATGGTCTAAAACACTTGTATTGCGTTGCACTGTAAGACGTCCCCAAAGCAACCAATCATTATACTGATTATAAAAATATATTCCGTGCAAGTACACGATTTGCTTTTCGATTTGCTTTTCGATTATTTAAGTTTCTAGCACGATTCTAGTTAATGCCACGCGCCAGATTGTCTTTGTGATGTTAATATTCTCAGTATAGTCGTGTAATTAGCAATCACGATTTTGCATTTCTCCAACGATATCAATAATCCATTCAAATAAAAGTGATAAGGTATTGTAGGAAACAATTAGTTTTTATTGAACTCTCACTCGCACGGTAAATTTAAAAACGTGAAACGACGTACATAACATATCAATATCCATTTATTGCGATTACTGTGAATCAGGTGCTAAGTTGACAATAACCTTTAGTAAAGTAACAGGTCTTCAGTGAACGGCTCTTTTCAGAGCCAACAAAAACTTTTACATTAGCAGATAGTCGTGTTCATTCTTCACAAGGGGCAGTCTTTAGTAAACGGCTCTTTTCAGAGCCATCAGTACATCAGTAGGCAAGGGGCGGCCTACATGTATCATATTTAGGTATTTTGTCCTGAAGAAGCTTGTCTTACGGCGAACCCACGAAAAACTAAAAACAAACAAAAAATAATTATATCAAAGTGAGTATTTTGTATCCATAAAATGTGTACACACTTTTGAAATTAATTTGACATGGCATCGTATTCTGCATCATTATCTGTTACAATTTCAGTGACACCTTATACATATTATCCTGATAGGATTAGGCCTATGTTTGCTGCCGGTGCATGAAACCTGGCACTACAGTCATGTTATATTGATGTTCAAAATAAAATTACCTATTCCAATACATCTAAAGGTCATGGGAAAGTAATGAGGTGTCACTGGAGTTAGAATAGATACTACAATCAAGTGCAAATTTCCCTGGGACACTTGTTCATATTTCGCGCCCTCTGTTCAATAAAACCGGTCATATGAAGTTCACCATGTGATATTTTATTTGTATAGTTTCCAACCTATTTCGAATCCTCCTCCCCCACCAACCAATGTTGGAGCAAAAATATAGGCCATTTTAAAAATGAGGCGTTTGGTATATACAACATTGAATAAGGGGTGCGGGGAGGTCATTGAACTATGAAAGTGTCCCAGCAAATTTGCACTTGATTGTATAGGGATGCGAAAAAATAATCTATTAATATCAATAAAATCGCCATAACTCTCGAACGCGTTGCTCGATTTTCATATTTTTTTCAGTGATGTCAAGATAATTTCATTAAGCATTACATGATTAGCCAATTTTTAAAAAAGTTATTAAAATAAACATTTTTTTTTTTATCTAACCCTGCAATGCATGCATTTTTCAAGGAATATTTGACACATTGATTGCTTATTATTAGAGTGGACATATAAATTCTCCTTTGGTAGAATTTACAAACATAATAAAAGCAAACCAAATAAGAAATTAAGAAAATATAGAAATAAATAGAACAGAATCATGATGTGTGTCTCATCATTGATCTTTCAAACTCATTACCCTATTTCAAATGCTATTATCGGAATGCACGTTAAACTCTTTAATATAGGCCTTCAACTACCCATCACAGACACGCTAATTCAACTTAACAATGCCATGCCAAAAAGTGTATATACAATTATATACAATTACACATTTTAAATGTGCTTATTATTGGTATTCAAAAATAAAAAAAGAGATAAAGAGCAGGATTTAAAAGTAAACATATCGGCGACAATGAGCTTCGAACCGTAGCCCTCATGATCAGAAGGCAGTAAGCAAACCACTACACTATGGTTGAGCTGTTGTTATTCATGCGAATTTATTTATAACAAGGATAACAAGAATTAATGACGCAATAACGGTCTACCAGAATAATATAACTTAAAAAGTAATATATATTTATTTAACATTATGGTAGACCGTGCTTATTTGGCTTAAATGGAGGAATAATTACCAATAAACATATCAAAGTTAGGAAGGTATGTATAATGTGACCGTGTATATTCAAAATATACGTTAGATAAATGCTGAATACGACCAAAACATGAGTTTTAATGAATGATTCCATTGGATCGAAGCTCGATAACACAATACAGTAGCATTGCAATGATAGGATTAAATACGCTGAAATCGAGTGCAATTGTCATCAGTCTCCCGGTGGCATATAGTTACTGGCTTTGCTTCTCGACCCCGAGATCTCGAGTTCGAATCCATGTAATGCTATTTTTCTTTTATTCTTTTGTCTTTCTTTCTTTCTTTTTTTTCTTTTTCTTTCTTTCTTTCTTTCTTTCTTTCTTTCTTTCTTTCTTTCTTTCTTTCTTTCTTTCTTTCTTTCTTTCTTTTTTTTTTTCTTTTTTCCTTTATGTTGCCAATTTACATTTACATTTATCAATGAACTAAAGGAAACAATTGTTTTGTTTTATGATTTTTTGTTGTTATTTCAGTAGGTATTTTTAACTGATTGTACTCTATATTTCCAATATGATTTAATTTTGATTTGTTTTAAATTGTTTTAAAAGTGAATTTTGAGATAATGCGCTTATAATAGCAATCATGTGTCAAATATGCCTTAAATAATGCATATATTACAGCGTTTTGATACTTAAAATATTTAGTTTGACAAAAATGACAATTAAAGTAACCAAAATATGCGCAATGTTATTTGTTTTAAATTAGTGAAAAATCATGTCAATCGAGCAACGCGTTTTGCGAGTTATGGTAATTTTACTGAAAGTAATAGATTATTTTTGTCTTCTTCAATACAATCAAGTGCAAATTTCCCTGGGACACTTGTTCATATTTCGCGCCCTCTGTTCAATAAAACCGGTCATATGAAGTTCACCATGTGATATTTTATTTGTATAGTTTCCAACCTATTTCGAATCCTCCTCCCCCACCAACCAATGTTGGAGCAAAAATATAGGCCATTTTAAAAATGAGGCGTTTGGTATACAACATTGAATAAGGGGTGCGGGAGGTCATTGAACTATGAAAGTGTCCCAGCAAATTTGCACTTGATTGTATAGGGGATGCGAAAAATAATCTATTAATATCAATAAAATCGCCATAACTCTCGAACGCGTTGCTCGATTTTCATAATTTTTCAGTGATGTCAAGATAATTTCATTAAGCATTACATGATTAGCCAATTTTTAAAAAAGTTATTAAAATAAACATTTTTTTGAATATCTAACCCTGCAATGCATGCATTTTTCAAGGAATATTTGACACATTGATTGCTTATTATTAGAGTGGACATATAAATTCTCCTTTGGTAGAATTTACAAACATAATAAAAGCAAACCAAATAAGAAATTAAGAAAATATAGAAATAAATAGAACAGAATCATGATGTGTGTCTCATCATTGATCTTTCAAACTCATTACCCTATTTCAAATGCTATTATCGGAATGCACGTTAAACTCTTTAATATAGGCCTTCAACTACCCATCACAGACACGCTAATTCAACTTAACAATGCCATGCCAAAAAGTGTATATACAATTATATACAATTACACATTTTAAATGTGCTTATTATTGGTATTCAAAAATAAAAAAGAGATAAAGAGCAGGATTTAAAAGTAAACATATCGGCGACAATGAGCTTCGAACCGTAGCCCTCATGATCAGAAGGCAGTAAGCAAACCACTACACTATGGTTGAGCTGTTGTTATTCATGCGAATTTATTTATAACAAGGATAACAAGAATTAATGACGCAATAACGGTCTACCAGAATAATATAACTTAAAAAGTAATATATATTTATTTAACATTATGGTAGACCGTGCTTATTTGGCTTAAATGGAGGAATAATTACCAATAAACATATCAAAGTTAGGAAGGTATGTATAATGTGACCGTGTATATTCAAAATATACGTTAGATAAATGCTGAATACGACCAAAACATGAGTTTTAATGAATGATTCCATTGGATCGAAGCTCGATAACACAATACAGTAGCATTGCAATGATAGGATTAAATACGCTGAAATCGAGTGCAATTGTCATCAGTCTCCCGGTGGCATATAGTTACTGGCTTTGCTTCTCGACCCCGAGATCTCGAGTTCGAATCCATGTAATGCTATTTTTCTTTTATTCTTTTGTCTTTCTTTCTTTCTTTTTCTTTCTTTCTTCTTTTTTCTTTCTTTCTTTCTTTCTTTCTTTCTTTCTTTCTTTCTTTCTTTTTTTTCTTTTTTCTTTTTCCCTTTATGTTGCCAATTTACATTTACATTTATCAATGAACTAAAGGGAAACAATTGTTTTGTTTTATGATTTTTTGTTGTTATTTCAGTAGGTATTTTTAACTGATTGTACTCTATATTTCCAATATGATTTAATTTTGATTTGTTTTAAATTGTTTTAAAAGTGAATTTTGAGATAATGCGCTTATAATAGCAATCATGTGTCAAATATGCCTTAAATAATGCATATATTACAGCGTTTTGATACTTAAAATATTTAGTTTGACAAAAATGACAATTAAAGTAACCAAAATATGCGCAATGTTATTTGTTTTAAATTAGTGAAAAATCATGTCAATCGAGCAACGCGTTTGCGAGTTATGGTAATTTTACTGAAAGTAATAGATTATTTTTTTTTTTCTTCTCTACAATCAAGTGCAAATTTCCCTGGGACACTTGTTCATATTTCGCGCCCTCTGTTCAATAAAACCGGTCATATGAAGTTCACCATGTGATATTTTATTTGTATAGTTTCCAACCTATTTCGAATCCCTCCTCCCCACCAACCAATGTTGGAGCAAAAATATAGGCCATTTTAAAAATGAGGCGTTTGGTATACAACATTGAATAAGGGGTGCGGGAGGGTCATTGAACTATGAAAGTGTCCCAGCAAATTTGCACTTGATTGTATAGGGATGCGAAAAAATAATCTATTAATATCAATAAAATCGCCATAACTCTCGAACGCGTTGCTCGATTTTCATAATTTTTCAGTGATGTCAAGATAATTTCATTAAGCATTACATGATTAGCCAATTTTAAAAAAGTTATTAAAATAAACATTTTTTTGAATATCTAACCCTGCAATGCATGCATTTTTCAAGGAATATTTGACACATTGATTGCTTATTATTAGAGTGGACATATAAATTCTCCTTTGGTAGAATTTACAAACATAATAAAAGCAAACCAAATAAGAAATTAAGAAAATATAGAAATAAATAGAACAGAATCATGATGTGTGTCTCATCATTGATCTTTCAAACTCATTACCCTATTTCAAATGCTATTATCGGAATGCACGTTAAACTCTTTAATATAGGCCTTCAACTACCCATCACAGACACGCTAATTCAACTTAACAATGCCATGCCAAAAAGTGTATATACAATTATATACAATTACACATTTTAAATGTGCTTATTATTGGTATTCAAAAATAAAAAAGAGATAAAGAGCAGGATTTAAAAGTAAACATATCGGCGACAATGAGCTTCGAACCGTAGCCCTCATGATCAGAAGGCAGTAAGCAAACCACTACACTATGGTTGAGCTGTTGTTATTCATGCGAATTTATTTATAACAAGGATAACAAGAATTAATGACGCAATAACGGTCTACCAGAATAATATAACTTAAAAAGTAATATATATTTATTTAACATTATGGTAGACCGTGCTTATTTGGCTTAAATGGAGGAATAATTACCAATAAACATATCAAAGTTAGGAAGGTATGTATAATGTGACCGTGTATATTCAAAATATACGTTAGATAAATGCTGAATACGACCAAAACATGAGTTTTAATGAATGATTCCATTGGATCGAAGCTCGATAACACAATACAGTAGCATTGCAATGATAGGATTAAATACGCTGAAATCGAGTGCAATTGTCATCAGTCTCCCAGTGGCATATAGTTACTGGCTTTGGTTCTCGCCCCCGAGATCTCGAGTTCGAATCCATGTAATGCTATTTTTCTTTTATTCTTTTGTCTTTCTTTCTTTCTTTTTCTTTCTTTTCTTTCTTTCTTTCTTTCTTTCTTTCTTTCTTTCTTTCTTTCTTTCTTTCTTTCTTTCTTTCTTTCTTTTTTTTTTTTTTTTTCCCTTTATGTTGCCAATTTACATTTACATTTATCAATGAACTAAAGGGAAACAATTGTTTTGTTTTATGATTTTTTGTTGTTATTTCAGTAGGTATTTTTAACTGATTGTACTCTATATTTCCAATATGATTTAATTTTGATTTGTTTTAAATTGTTTTAAAAGTGAATTTTGAGATAATGCGCTTATAATAGCAATCATGTGTCAAATATGCCTTAAATAATGCATATATTACAGCGTTTTGATACTTAAAATATTTAGTTTGACAAAAATGACAATTAAAGTAACCAAAATATGCGCAATGTTATTTGTTTTAAATTAGTGAAAAATCATGTCAATCGAGCAACGCGTTTGCGAGTTATGGTAATTTTACTGAAAGTAATAGATTATTTTTGTCTTCTTCAATACAATCAAGTGCAAATTTCCCTGGGACACTTGTTCATATTTCGCGCCCTCTGTTCAATAAAACCGGTCATATGAAGTTCACCATGTGATATTTTATTTGTATAGTTTCCAACCTATTTCGAATCCCTCCCTCCCCACCAACCAATGTTGGAGCAAAAATATAGGCCATTTTAAAAATGAGGCGTTTGGT